>NC_135232.1:35511432-36154932 GCF_051348905.1 Ranitomeya variabilis | reverse complement strand
AACGTCCCTGGCCATGCCTACTGGTCCATGCATCTGTAGTCAGGTGCACCTTTGTACTCACAGATTGCCTGAGTGCATGGACGATGCGCTGTTTAACATGCTGGTGCAGGGCTGGGATGGCTTTTCTGGAAAAAAAGTGTCGACTGGGTAGCTCGTATCGTGGTTCAGCGTACTCCATCAGGGCTTTGAAAGCTTCGCTTTCAACTAACCGGTAGGGCATCATCTCTAACGAGATTAGTCTAGCTATGTGGGCGTTAAAACCCTGTGTACGCGGATGCGAGGATAAGTACTTCCTTTTTCTAACCAGAGTCTCATGTAGGGTGAGCTGGACTGGAGAGCTGGAGATCGTGGAACTTTCGGGTGTGCCGGTGTACATGGCAGACTGAGAGACGGTTGGAGACGGTATTGTTTCCGCCGGTGCTCTAGATGCAATATTTCCTCCTACAAAACTGGTGGTTCCCTGACCCTGACTGCTTTTGGCTGGCAAAGAAACCTGCACAGATACTGCCGGTGGTGCGGAAAATGGTGGCCTTACAGTGACGGAAGGGATGTTGCGTTGCTGACTAGCTTCATTGGCCGAGGGTGCTACAACCTTAAGGGACGTTTGGTAGTTAGTCCAGGCTTGAAAATGCATGGTGGTTAAGTGTCTATGCATGCAACTAGTATTTAGACTTTTCAGATTCTGACCTCTGCTTAAGCTAGTTGAACATTTTTGACAGATGACTTTGCGCTGATCAGTTGGATGTTGTTTAAAAAAATGCCAGACTGCACTCTTCCTAGACTCGGATCCCTTTTCAGGGATTGCAGACTGAGCTTTAACCGGATGGCCACGCTGTCCTCCAACAGGTTTTGGCATTGACACGCGTTTTGGGCCAGATACGGGCCCGGCAGATGGAACCTGTTGCGATGTTGATGCCTGCTGCGGCCCCTCCTCCACCTCCGCTTCTGAACTACTGCCGCCTGCACCCTGTTCCCCCAATGGCTGCCAATCGGGGTCAACAACTGGGTCATCTATTACCTCCTCTTCGAGCTCGTGTGCAACTTCGTCTGTGTCACTGTGTCGGTCTGTGGTATAGCGTTCGTGGCGGGGCAACATAGTCTCATCAGGGTCTGATTGTGGATCTGTACCCTGAGAGGGCAATGTGGTGGTCTGAGTCAAAGGAGCAGCATAGTACTCTGGCTGTGGCTGTGCATCAGTGCACTCCATGTCAGAATCTACTTGTAATGGGCATGGCCTGTTAAATGTTTCACTTTCTAAGCCAGGGACGGTATGTGTAAAGAGCTCCATGGAGTGACCCGTTGTGTCGCCTGCTGCATCCTTCTCTCTTGTTGTAGTTTTTGCTGAGGAGGACAAGGAAGCGACTTGTCCCTGACCGTGAACATCCACAAGCGACGCGCTGCTTTTACATTTACCAGTTTCGGAAGAGGAGGCAAAAGAGCTAGAGGCTGTGTCTGCAATGTAAGCCAAAACTTGCTGTTGCTGCTCCGCCTTTAAAAGCGGTTTTCCTACTCCCAGAAAAGAGAGCGTTCGAGGCCTTGTGTAGCCTGACGACGAAACTGGCTCCACAGCTCCAGACTTAGGTGGAATATTTTTATCCCCACGACCACCTGATGCTCCACTACCACTACCATCATTACCAGCTGACAATGAACGCCCACGACGACCTCTTGCACCAGACTTCCTCATTGTTTTAAAATCTTAACCAAAGTAACTTAATTTGTTGCTGTCAAACAACTTACACGGGGAGCTATAACTTCAGTATGATTTCAATATCCCTTAACAGGTTGTTGAGACCACAAGGAAAATCAGGCACAATGTTACACACTCTGTTTTCTGTGGCACAAAATCACAGAGATGACACACACGCAGGACTGTCACTCAAGCACTAATGTCAATATTAATCTCCCACCTAATTTATTTATTTTTTTTTCTCAGGGAGACTTTAGAAACCAAATAATATTAAAAAAAAAACAAAAAAAAAAAAGGCTTTCTATGGCCCACAATTAGAGAGAGAGAGGTGGCACACCCAGGAGTCAAGACTGGCGCACAAGCTGAAAGGGCAATATTACTCTCCCACTGTTTTTTTAAGTTTTTTTTCTTTTATTTTCAGGGAGACTTTAGAAACCAAATAATATTAAAAAAACAAAAAAAATAAATAGGCTTTCTATGGCCCACTGAATGAGAGAGAGAGGTGGCACACCCAGGAGTCAAGACTGGCACACAAGCTGAAAGGGCAATATTACTCTCCCACTGTTTTTTTATGTATTTTTTGTTTTTTAAGGGAGACTTTAGAAACCAAATAATATTAAAAAAACCAAAAAAATAAATAGGCTTTCTATGGCCCACTGAATGAGAGAGAGAGGTGGCACACCCAGGAGTCAAGACTGGCACACAAGCTGAAAGGGCAATATTACTCTCCCACTGTTTTTTTATGTATTTTTTGTTTTTTAAGGGAGACTTTAGAAACCAAATAATATTAAAAAAACCAAAAAAATAAATAGGCTTTCTATGGCCCACTGAATGAGAGAGAGAGGTGGCACACCCAGGAGTCAAGACTGGCACACAAGCTGAAAGGGCAATATTACTCTCCCACTGTTTTTTTATGTATTTTTTGTTTTTTAAGGGAGACTTTAGAAACCAAATAATATTAAAAAAACCAAAAAAATAAATAGGCTTTCTATGGCCCACTGAATGAGAGAGAGAGGTGGCACACCCAGGAGTCAAGACTGGCACACAAGCTGAAAGGGCAATATTACTCTCCCACTGTTTTTTTATGTATTTTTTGTTTTTTAAGGGAGACTTTAGAAACCCAATAATATTTAAAAAAATAAATAAATAGGCTTTATATGGCCCACTGAATGAGAGAGGTGGCACACCAAGGAGTCAAGACTGGCACACAAGCTGAAAGGGCAATATTACTCTCCCACTGTTTTTTTATGTTTTATTTTTTTTCAGGGAGACTTTAGAAACCAAATAATATTAAAAAAACCAAAAAAATAAATAGGCTTTCTATGGCCCACTGAATGAGAGAGAGAGGTGGCACACCCAGGAGTCAAGACTGGCACACAAGCTGAAAGGGCAATATTACTCTCCCACTGTTTTTTTATGTATTTTTTGTTTTTTAAGGGAGACTTTAGAAACCAAATAATATTAAAAAAACCAAAAAAATAAATAGGCTTTCTATGGCCCACTGAATGAGAGAGAGAGGTGGCACACCCAGGAGTCAAGACTGGCACACAAGCTGAAAGGGCAATATTACTCTCCCACTGTTTTTTTATGTATTTTTTGTTTTTTAAGGGAGACTTTAGAAACCAAATAATATTAAAAAAACCAAAAAAATAAATAGGCTTTCTATGGCCCACTGAATGAGAGAGAGAGGTGGCACACCCAGGAGTCAAGACTGGCACACAAGCTGAAAGGGCAATATTACTCTCCCACTGTTTTTTTATGTATTTTTTGTTTTTTAAGGGAGACTTTAGAAACCAAATAATATTAAAAAAACCAAAAAAATAAATAGGCTTTCTATGGCCCACTGAATGAGAGAGAGAGGTGGCACACCCAGGAGTCAAGACTGGCACACAAGCTGAAAGGGCAATATTACTCTCCCACTGTTTTTTTATGTATTTTTTGTTTTTTAAGGGAGACTTTAGAAACCCAATAATATTTAAAAAAATAAATAAATAGGCTTTATATGGCCCACTGAATGAGAGAGGTGGCACACCAAGGAGTCAAGACTGGCACACAAGCTGAAAGGGCAATATTACTCTCCCACTGTTTTTTTATGTTTTATTTTTTTTCAGGGAGACTTTAGAAACCAAATAATATTAAAAAAACCAAAAAAATAAATAGGCTTTCTATGGCCCACTGAATGAGAGAGAGAGGTGGCACACCCAGGAGTCAAGACTGGCACACAAGCTGAAAGGGCAATATTACTCTCCCACTGTTTTTTTATGTTTTTTTTTTTTCAGGGAGACTTTAGAAACCAAATAATATTAAAAAAACCAAAAAAATAAATAGGCTTTCTATGGCCCACTGAATGAGAGAGAGAGGTGGCACACCCAGGAGTCAAGACTGGCACACAAGCTGAAAGGGCAATATTACTCTCCCACTGTTTTTTTATGTATTTTTTGTTTTTTAAGGGAGACTTTAGAAACCAAATAATATTAAAAAACCCAAAAAAATAAATAGCCTTTCTATGGCCCACTGAATGAGAGAGAGGTGGCACACCCAGGAGTCAAGACTGGCGCACAAGCTGAAAGGGCAATATTACTCTCCCACTGTTTTTTAAAGTTTTTTTTCTTTTATTTTCAGGGAGACTTTAGAAACCAAATATTATTAAAAAAAACCAAAAAAATAAATAGGCTTTCTATGGCCCACTGAATGAGAGAGAGGTGGCACACCCAGGAGTCAAGACTGGCACACAAGCTGAAAGGGCAATATTACTCTCCCACTGTTTTTTTTTTTTTGTTTTTTTTTTCAGGGAGACTTTAGAAACCAAATAATAAGAAAATAAATAAATAAATAAATAGGCTTTCTATAGCCCACTGAATGAGAGATAGCACACACAGCAGTGGCACACAAGCCCTGACTGAGGCCAATATTTTTCTCCCACTGATTGATGTAGTGTTTTTGTGTTGAGGTAGATTTTAGAACACAAATCAAGGGAAAAAAAAAAATGCTTTCTATGGCCCACTGAATGAGAGAGGTGGCACACCCAGGAGTCAAGACTGGCACACAAGCTGAAAGGGCAATATTACTCTCCCACTGTTTTTTTATGTATTTTTTGTTTTTTAAGGGAGACTTTAGAAACCCAATAATATTTAAAAAAATAAATAAATAGGCTTTCTATGGCCCACTGAATGAGAGGGAGAGAGGTGGCACACCCAGGAGTCAAGACTGGCACACAAGCTGAAAGGGCAATATTACTCTCCCACTGTTTTTTTATGTTTTTTTTTTTTTTTCAGGGAGACTTTAGAAACCAAATAATATTAAAAAAACCAAAAAAATAAATAGGCTTTCTATGGCCCACTGAATGAGAGAGAGAGGTGGCACACCCAGGAGTCAAGACTGGCACACAAGCTGAAAGGGCAATATTACTCTCCCACTGTTTTTTTATGTATTTTTTGTTTTTTAAGGGAGAATTTAGAAACCCAATAATATTAAAAAAAATAAATAAATAGGCTTTCTATGGCCCACTGAATGAGAGAGGTGGCACACCCAGGAGTCAAGACTGGCACACAAGCTGAAAGGGCAATATTACTCTCCCACTGTTTTTTTATGTTTTTTTTTTTTTCAGGGAGACTTTAGAAACCAAATAATATTAAAAAAACCAAAAAAATAAATAGGCTTTCTATGGCCCACTGAATGAGAGAGAGAGGTGGCACACCCAGGAGTCAAGACTGGCACACAAGCTGAAAGGGCAATATTACTCTCCCACTGTTTTTTTATGTATTTTTTGTTTTTTAAGGGAGACTTTAGAAACCCAATAATATTTAAAAAAATAAATAAATAGGCTTTCTATGGCCCACTGAATGAGAGAGGTGGCACACCCAGGAGTCAAGACTGGCACACAAGCTGAAAGGGCAATATTACTCTCCCACTGTTTTTTTATGTTTTTTTTTTTTTCAGGGAGACTTTAGAAACCAAATAATATTAAAAAAACCAAAAAAATAAATAGGCTTTCTATGGCCCACTGAATGAGAGAGAGAGGTGGCACACCCATGAGTCAAGACTGGCACACAAGCTGAAAGGGCAATATTACTCTCCCACTGTTTTTTTATGTATTTTTTGTTTTTTAAGGGAGACTTTAGAAACCAAATAATATTAAAAAAACCAAAAAAATAAATAGCCTTTCTATGGCCCACTGAATGAGAGAGAGAGGTGGCACACCCAGGAGTCAAGACTGGCACACAAGCTGAAAGGGCAATATTACTCTCCCACTGTTTTTTTATGTATTTTTTGTTTTTTAAGGGAGACTTTAGAAACCAAATAATATTAAAAAAACCAAAAAAATAAATAGGCTTTCTATGGCCCACTGAATGAGAGAGAGAGGTGGCACACCCAGGAGTCAAGACTGGCACACAAGCTGAAAGGGCAATATTACTCTCCCACTGTTTTTTTATGTATTTTTTGTTTTTTAAGGGAGACTTTAGAAACCCAATAATATTTAAAAAAATAAATAAATAGGCTTTCTATGGCCCACTGAATGAGAGAGGTGGCACACCCAGGAGTCAAGACTGGCACACAAGCTGAAAGGGCAATATTACTCTCCCACTGTTTTTTTATGTTTTTTTTTTTTCAGGGAGACTTTAGAAACCAAATAATATTAAAAAAACCAAAAAAATAAATAGGCTTTCTATGGCCCACTGAATGAGAGAGAGAGGTGGCACACCCATGAGTCAAGACTGGCACACAAGCTGAAAGGGCAATATTACTCTCCCACTGTTTTTTTATGTATTTTTTGTTTTTTAAGGGAGACTTTAGAAACCAAATAATATTAAAAAAACCAAAAAAATAAATAGCCTTTCTATGGCCCACTGAATGAGAGAGAGGTGGCACACCCAGGAGTCAAGACTGGCGCACAAGCTGAAAGGGCAATATTACTCTCCCACTGTTTTTTAAATTTTTTTTTCTTTTATTTTCAGGGAGACTTTAGAAACCAAATATTATTAAAAAAAACAAAAAAATAAATAGCCTTTCTATGGCCCACTGAATGAGAGAGAGGTGGCACACCCAGGAGTCAAGACTGGCACACAAGCTGAAAGGGCAATATTACTCTCCCACTGTTTTTTTATTTTTTATTTTTTTTTCAGGGAGACTTTAGAAACCAAATAATAAGAAAAAAAATAAATAAATAAATAGGCTTTCTATAGCCCACTGAATGAGAGATAGCACACACAGCAGTGGCACACAAGCCCTGACTGAGGCCAATATTTTTCTCCCACTGATTGATGTAGTGTTTTTGTGTTGAGGTAGATTTTAGAACACAAATCAAGGAAAAAAAAAAATGCTTTCTATGGCCCACTGAATGAGAGAGGTGGCACACCCAGGAGTCAAGACTGGCACACAAGCTGAAAGGCAATATTACTCTCCCACTGTTTTTTTATGTATTTTTTGTTTTTTAAGGGAGACTTTAGAAACCCAATAATATTTAAAAAAAAAAAAAATAGGCTTTCTATGGCCCACTGAATGAGAGGGAGAGAGGTGGCACACCCAGGAGTCAAGACTGGCACACAAGCTGAAAGGGCAATATTACTCTCCCACTGTTTTTTTATGTTTTTTTTTTTTTTCAGGGAGACTTTAGAAACCAAATAATATTAAAAAAACCAAAAAAATAAATAGGCTTTCTATGGCCCACTGAATGAGAGAGAGAGGTGGCACACCCAGGAGTCAAGACTGGCACACAAGCTGAAAGGGCAATATTACTCTCCCACTGTTTTTTTATGTATTTTTTGTTTTTTAAGGGAGACTTTAGAAACCCAATAATATTTAAAAAAATAAATAAATAGGCTTTCTATGGCCCACTGAATGAGAGAGGTGGCACACCCAGGAGTCAAGACTGGCACACAAGCTGAAAGGGCAATATTACTCTCCCACTGTTTTTTTATGTTTTTTTTTTTTCAGGGAGACTTTAGAAACCAAATAATATTAAAAAAACCAAAAAAATAAATAGGCTTTCTATGGCCCACTGAATGAGAGAGGTGGCACACCCAGGAGTCAAGACTGGCACACAAGCTGAAAGGGCAATATTACTCTCCCACTGTTTTTTTATGTATTTTTTGTTTTTTAAGGGAGACTTTAGAAACCCAATAATATTAAAAAAACCAAAAAAATAAATAGCCTTTCTATGGCCCACTGAATGAGAGAGAGAGGTGGCACACCCAGGAGTCAAGACTGGCACACAAGCTGAAAGGGCAATATTACTCTCCCACTGTTTTTTTATGTATTTTTTGTTTTTTAAGGGAGACTTTAGAAACCCAATAATATTTAAAAAAAAAATAAATAGGCTTTCTATGGCCCACTGAATGAGAGAGGTGGCACACCCAGGAGTCAAGACTGGCACACAAGCTGAAAGGGCAATATTACTCTCCCACTGTTTTTTTATGTTTTTTTTTTTCAGGGAGACTTTAGAAACCAAATAATATTAAAAAAACCAAAAAAATAAATAGGCTTTCTATGGCCCACTGAATGAGAGAGAGAGGTGGCACACCCAGGAGTCAAGACTGGCACACAAGCTGAAAGGGCAATATTACTCTCCCACTGTTTTTTTATGTATTTTTTGTTTTTTAAGGGAGACTTTAGAAACCCAATAATATTTAAAAAAAAAAATAGGCTTTCTATGGCCCACTGAATGAGAGAGGTGGCACACCCAGGAGTCAAGACTGGCACACAAGCTGAAAGGGCAATATTACTCTCCCACTGTTTTTTTATGTTTTTTTTTTTTCAGGGAGACTTTAGAAACCAAATAATATTAAAAAAACCAAAAAAATAAATAGGCTTTCTATGGCCCACTGAATGAGAGAGAGAGGTGGCACACCCATGAGTCAAGACTGGCACACAAGCTGAAAGGGCAATATTACTCTCCCACTGTTTTTTTATGTATTTTTTGTTTTTTAAGGGAGACTTTAGAAACCAAATAATATTAAAAAAACCAAAAAAATAAATAGCCTTTCTATGGCCCACTGAATGAGAGAGAGGTGGCACACCCAGGAGTCAAGACTGGCACACAAGCTGAAAGGGCAATATTACTCTCCCACTGTTTTTTTTTTTTTTTTTTTTTTTCAGGGAGACTTTAGAAACCAAATAATAAGAAAAAAAAATAAATAAATAAATAGGCTTTCTATAGCCCACTGAATGAGAGATAGCACACACAGCAGTGGCACACAAGCCCTGACTGAGGCCAATATTTTTCTACCACTGATTGATGTAGTGTTTTTGTGTTGAGGTAGAATTTAGAACACAAATCACGGAAAAAATAAATAGGCTTTCTATGGCCCACTCAGTGAGAGATGGCACACACAGGGATGGCACTGTAGCAGAAATGCCAATCTTAATCTCCCACAAAAAAAAACAAAAAAAAAAAAACAGGGACTGTCCTACAATTACTATCTCCCTGCAGTAATCTAAGCCAGGTATGGCAGGCAGCAATAGGAGTGGACTGATGCACAAATTAAATAAAAAGTGTGGACAAACAAAAAAGATAGCTGTGCAGAAAGGAACAAGAGGATATGTGCTTTGAAAAAAGCAGTTGGTTTCCACAGTGGCGTACACACAGCAATACAGCTATCACGGAGCCTTCTAGGGCAGCCCAATGAGCTACAGCGCTGAGGGGAAAAAAAAAAAAAATAGCTTCCACTGTTCCTGCACACCGAAGGTGGTGTTGGACAGTGGAAATCGCTACAGCACAAGCGGTTTGGTGGTTAGTGGACCCTGCCTAACGCTATCCCTGCTTCTGACGAAGCGGCAGCAACCTGTCCCTAAGCTCAGATCAGCAGCAGTAAGATGGCGGTCGGCGGGAACGCCCCTTTATAGCCCCTGTGACGCCGCAGACAGCAAGCCAATCACTGCAATGCCCTTCTCTAAGATGGTGGGGACCAGGATCTATGTCATCACGCTGCCCACACTCTGCGTTCACCTTCATTGGCTGAGAAATGGCGCTTTTCGCGTCATTGAAACGCGACTTTGGCGCGAAAGTCGCGTACCGCATGGCCGACAAGCACAGGGGTCGGATCAGGTTTCATGAGACGCCGACTTAGCCAAAAGTCGGCGACTTTTGAAAATGATCGACCCGTTTCGCTCAACCCTAGTGTCAAGAGACAATCTTAAATTATGTCCGGAAACGTTGAAAGAGCCAGAAGTTGTACAGCCAGAATCAGAAGTTATTCAACCTATACAGGTTCAACCAATAAAGGAAAAAGAGGAGGAAATGTATCACACCTGTATAGGAGACTTTCCCAAAACCCTACTAACATACCATGGTGCAGTAGTGGTTCCCATGGTGGCCTTTTATCCAACACCGAACCCAATATTAGAAGTCCCAAGACAGGAAGAGGCTGACCCGGAACAAGAGGTTCCAGGTCAGGAAGAACAGATTCCTGATCAGAGTGATCCCATTCACGGTGGACTTGCCAACCCCATAGTGGGGGAATTATCTTTAGCAGAGAGGGCAGATACTATACCCGCAGTAGACAGTAGTACACTACATAAAGAGACACCGCTATTACGTAGATCCCAGCGTAGTACCCAGGGTCATTTACCGGCCAGGTATGCGGATTACCAACTATAAGACTACAGTCATTGTTATCGTTCTGTAACGTTTAAGCCCAGTACCTACAGAGACTTACCTGTATGAACTTCTTGCATATTCTTGAACTTTTTATCAGCCCGGAAACACTAAATCAAAGCTCCGGAAAGACTGCTTTGTGAACTTTGCTTCCTAGTACCTTCAAAGATAGAACTGTATTAATGGACGCTATTTGAAGTGACTTTTTACAGAATTCCATTTTTTTTGTTTCTTTGAGTGGTTTTTGTAACTTTTCATTTTTAAGACTCTGTATATATCAATTGTTATTTCAAAATGTTATTGTCCCACAGTCCCGGAGTACTGTTCTTAACTAAGGGGGGATGTGGCACCCCTAGGGGTATTTGCCACAAAAATAGTTATTGACACCAAATACAAATACTAGAATAGCAAGACTGCACTACTATCTCCGGCCAGAAGGGGGAGCTCCAGAGATTCCCCTTGATCTATTCTGGTCTGAGAAAAAGACTGGCAGTTGGGCTAAGGAGCTAGTAGTGAGAGGTCATACAACTGAGGAAAAGGAGAATATAGCAAAAAGGACATTGTGAGAACCGGGTAGCATTAATCGTTATCCAGAATAGGCGCAGAGACGGATACCGGATCCGTGGCTATATTGATTATATATAATATAACAACCGGAAAGACGTGAGGTGATATCAGCTTCACTAGGGTCGGACGCAGCAACAGACAGAGAGTTTAGTGGTACTCCCTGAGGGAGTAAACCGATAAAAGGACTCGGGTTGCCCGTCGAACCAAGACCCAGATGGGACGGATTGGGTCGGCAGCCAGTTCACATACAGCAGCAGGGCCGTATAGAAATTGCGCATAATAAGAGATGGAAATCCTGACAGGGTCAGAGTAATTCAGAGTTTCCATACAGACTCCGGTGACAGTACTGATTGCAAATCCCTTTATGTTGAAGTAAACTGGTTAAACGTTTCGGTGCTTCAGTCTTTCATTTGGATAATAGTCATCTATCCGGAATCTTGATCATCACTGCTGAGAAGACCTACTGTCGATCAAGTAAGTGCCTGTTCCTTCATAATATCCCTTACAATGTGCACTGCCTGAGACCACAGCATCGGGTCAAGCCACTAGTGACATCCCCCTCAAGAGACAGATCTCATTGGTCTGGTGCTGGGTACCTCGGTCTCCCGGGCGTCACACATACAATTGGATTAATAATGGATACGTGTCATAATTGACGCCTCTCCATTATTAATCTGGCTTAATGCCACCTTACAATAGCAAGGTGACATTAACCCTTCATTACCCCATATCCCACCGCTACACGGGAGTGGGAAGAGAGTGGCCAAGTGCCAGAATAGGCGCATCTTCCAGATGTGCCTTTTCTGGGGTGGCTGGGGGCAGATGTTTGTAGCCAGGGGGGGCCAATAACCATGGACCCTCTCTAGGCTATTAATATCTGCCCTCAGTCACTGGCTTTACCACTCTGGCGGAGAAAATTGCGCGGGAGCCCACGCCAATTTTTTCCGCCATTTAACCCTTTGTTTTAGCAGCTACAGCGCCCACATTTTGCACATACACACTACTAACATTAGTAGTGTGGAATATGCAAAAAATGGGGATATGAGACGGTTTACTGTATGTAATCATGTCTCATATCCTGTCGGGTTTGTGAAGGAGAAATGTAAAGCCGGCAATTGAATTACCGGCTTTTCACAAAAATCGCGCTGAATTAAATATAAATACAGAATATATATATATGTGTCTCAATGACATATATATATATATATACTGTATATATGTTTTCCCGAACATTTGAGCACATAAATCCATTAGATGTCGGTTTTGCAAGCCTGAGAGAAAATCTCGGCATACGGATGCCATACGGATGTCACACGGATGTCACATGGATCATTTGAAGCGAGGAAATCGCATCCTCGCACTGCACACGGATCACTGTTTTGGAAACATTTGTGCGATTCTCGGCCGTGAAAAACGGACCGTTTTTTTATACGTTGTGTGTGTCCCCGGCCTAATAGGAATATACTATTTGTAGATTGTGAGCCTTCGCGGGCAGGGTCCTCACTCCTCCTGTACCAGTTATGACTTGTATTGTTTAAGATTATTGTACTTGTTTTTATTATGTATACCCCTCCTCACTTGTAAAGCGCCATGGAATAAATGGCGCTATAACAATAAATAATAATAATAAAATAATAATAATTCTATCTCGTGCTCTGTCTCTGTCAGGATCCCACCCCTGACTGGGACCTCTGTCTGCAGCTCAGATGTTCCTCCTTCTCCCCCTGTCTGCCTGACAGGTCTTCTCTGGGTCAAACCCAGGTAGCTTTCTGACTGACTTCCTATCCAACCCACCAGTTTTACCCATGTGTGAGGAGTGGCCTAGTACATAGAACCTTTGCTCCCCCTGGTGGACTGGAGTGTGAATTGTAGTGTGTGACTGTGATACCTGGGCAGGTGAACTCCTTTAGTACCATCAGACGTAACATCACTCCCCCTGGTGGAGGAGTGACATTACTGCAACGACCAGGACTCTGGGGTGCTGCACATATATATAAAATTATTTGGTTTTATTAACTCTGTATATTTTTATGGTTTATTAATCGCCACTAAATAAATAAATATCTATATATTCATATTCTCTGTTGTGATCGTTTTTGGCCTTACCATGTTATGAGCACGATTTGTTCTCCACGCTGAGCGCATATACCGGTAGCCAGAAGCCCGAGGTTGTGAGGGTAACTTCATGCCCCACGGCAGAAACCGGCAGACAGATAGGTTTCAACTTACCTGTCCACCATTAACACCCGAGGACACAGTAACTCATAGAGCCCAGGTCGTGATAGAGATTCTGTAAAAAGGCTCAAGTTACCTGTCGTATGGGTTAGTGTCCTACCTAAAGGGGGACAGAGAGAGAAAGTGAGGACCTTGTGAGAGGCCTAAGGCAGCAAGGGACTACAACAACACAGCGCTAGAAGGAAGGCTTCCAACTCCACCTGGTTAGGGGGATTCCTGAGATGCTTCCAAGCCAGCTGGACCACCACCAGCACCTGAGATCCGTTACCCTGGACTGTGGCTGCCTGAATCATACAGTAAAGAGGTAAAGAGATTGCAACCTTGCGTTCTCCGTTTCTTACTACACCACCTATCACCATCTTCATCTATTACACCGGGAGCCCTGGGCACCCAGATTCACCTGTGGGAAGCCATACCATCCCTGCTGCCATAGCATCACCCCAGTGGACCCCTTTCAGCAGCGTCAGTCACCCCTGACTACCACAGGTGGCGTCACAAACTTTTATTATTCAACTAACCCCTTTAAAGACTGTCCCTTTAACATGGGCGCCCAGGGCCATGGACCGGGTCGCTGCCGCGATGACACATCCCTTTAAGTACCAGACCTGGTACCGAGTACCCCATGGCCCTGGCGGGTGTTTCATCAGCAAGATGCAGGCAACTCCCAGCCTATGACCTTATGGAGGCTGGTCCCACATAGGTGACGTTGAGTGGTGCGATGATATCACTGCATCATGCCACCCGCGCCCATCATTACACCAGATAAAAGACGAGTTTGAGTTTGCAATGGACAGGATGTCTAAATTAGGTAAGTAAAGTTTTTTACATTTTTTCTTATATTATTTAGTCTGGAAATCGCATGATGGGGCTGATGCTAGGTGATTATGGGGGGCATCGTACTGTATGGGGGCTTATGAGGGCATAATACGGTGTGACGGGTTTTTGGGGTCATCATACAGCATGGGAGTGGCTGTGGGGGACACAATACTGAGTGGGGGGCTGTGTGGGACATCATACTATATGAGAGGTTTTGGGCGGCATCATGTTGTATGGGGGGCTATAGCGGACAGAGCTTGTTACCTGACCCATTTGGAGGGGAAAGTGAATGTCTTAGGGGTCCAGTTCTAACCCATTTCTTTGTTAGGGTGATGGAGCCATTGGTCTCATCTGCCTGAGGCACCAAAATATCTTGTCCCGGCACTGATAGAACCACTCTGCTACATCATGATAACAACTCTGCTACTTTTTGGCTATGGATCTTCTTCACTAGTCATCATTGATCTACTTCTGCTTCACAAGTTATCTCTGGTTCAGCTCTACTAAATCACCTACACATCTCCTCTACAGCCCGCTCCTCCGTCCTGCTTTACCAGTACCTCCTGTGATGCTCTCGAACAGCTCTTCTAGACCAGGGGCTTTGAGGATTCACTTCACCAATTCAGACATAAAATAAGACTTTATTTTTTACTGAATAGTCTCTTTAATCATCAATCATCTTCTTGACCTCTGAATAAAGCCCATAACCCTGAAAGATGTGATCCAGCAATAGAGTCCAAACGAAACATTATGAGCTGCATTGTCATATTTGCACTAATATTCCATTATCTGTCTCATCCATACGGATACATAGTGGGCTATTGTACTGTATTGCTGCTGTATTGCTCAGGATTTTTACCGTATCACTGGCATTGAGTCCATTGCAATCAAGTAAATGCACCATTAGTACAGAATTTAGTATATACATACAACCCATTTTTCATCCTAATGCCTACAGTAACTGCAAATACATGAACAGTACTTTAGAGCCATTGAGTATATTATATAGCCTGCAGTCTATTGACGGAATGTTTTTATTTGGCTTATAAGATCAATTTCTCCCATCAGCTGCTTATGGCCTCAGGCAGATTGCTTCGTGTAGGTTAGCGTTTTACTGTAAAAGTTGATATCAATAATAAAGCCTGTCTAAGTAGAAATGACTGTGAGCGTGGAAGATTGTGTTATATAACTTCTCATTGCCGCACAAGGCTGATAAACATAGAAATGTGGTGGAAAATACTAAGTGCAGCCAACAGAAAAGTTCTGTTTGGGTTTCATTCTATCTGGACTAAATAAAGGTATCACATTACAGAGTTGTGGGTGCTGAGCTCAGGGATATATAGTTTATACATATTTACTGTAGAAATTTATTGTAAAAACATAGGGAAATCCTGCCGAGAGTCCGCGAGTTCCATTAGCCCCGCCCCCGCACAGAATAAAACAGGAAGTTGTTGCAACGTAGTAATGTGCTTAGATGGTGCAGTGTTGGCGCCACTTCAGGAGCTGTGCCAACGTCATCACTCACAGTAGTGGGGTGTAATTGACTGCCGACTTCTCACACTAATGGCTGAAATTGAGAGATAAGACCTATAATGGCAATTTATCATTTTAGATGCTCATGACATTAGTGTGGATTTCGATTAAAGATGTATTTCAATGACCTAACAAATACCATTAATAACTACATATCAGTTTTAGGTTCAATATTTGCATCTAGTTTTGTTGCGTGTGCCATGATTGGACTATGTTTTAGCTTTGGTTTTGGTAAAATACTGAGGGGCCAATTCATTAACACTGGTGGTGTACATACCAGAATGAAGAAGTGTTGTGGAGCAATATGCACCTAATTCATTAAGAGGCACATGCCACATAATGTTTTCACCGCATCTTCTCAGCGGCATGTGTCTCCGTGCACCTCACCCGAAATGATGCTCCAGTCAGTAGCTAAAGTAACATTTCTGGCATGTTATGCCGTAACTTTTGATGAATTGACCGTCTGGACAACAACATGCCCCATTCCACCACTTTTGGCAGAACTGTCTGCCTTGAATGGTCAATCTAGAGGTAATCTGAAAACAGGCAGTATAATAATATGCTGGCCACTTTCTCTCTGTATATAGGACGTGTAATATTCTGCACTTTTTTGGGTTGAAAACAATGCGGAGGACATCAAATAGGGGACAAGGCCGTGTTGCTGTTGATGGTGTTGTAGCTACTGCAAAGAGAGAGGACATGGTCGATCTTTGCCTGCTACATACCCAAATGAAGCACTTTCCTCTGGTGCAAGTAGGCGACATGACGTTCTGCTTAATTTCATAGGCACAAGTACTGTTGGATGAAGGAGGAGGCCACAACCAATAGAGATAGTTTTAGATTGGATGGCTGAGAGTGCCTTCAGTTCCTTTGTTTTGTTTTCCACCCAAAACTACTGAGAAGTACAGTTTCCCATGATCCCACATCGCTCACCACTTACACAATGAGGCACCGCCATGTGTAGTCGCACCACTCAAATGCGCACAAGCTCCACCCCCAGCATGGACTGACAGGCGCATACGGGAGAAGAATGATTGTGTCCATGGCCGGTATTCCTAACATATATGTTGTGAAATTGAGAGACAATCAAGGGATTTTGCAGAGGGTAGAAGAAGAGGAGTAGTGAGGACAGATGTGGATTAGTAGGGCAGCAGAGTAACGGACAGACTGGAGAGGTGTGAAGATGCGATGGGAGATAAGGTCCTGGACCTCACATAGAGTCAAGGCTATATGACTGACGTGGGCAGTTTGGAGGAAGAGGTGATGGTCACGCTGCCCCAGGTGCACCGCAAACAAGAGAGCAGGGTGCCAAAGCGCCGAGGCCAGCCCCGAGCCATTAAGTTGGCTGCTACTGCACACCGTGGCCGGCCCCTAGCCTTTTCTCCGTATGAGTGGGCCTTCATGCAGGACATGTGTGCTGTGTTGAACTGCTATGAGTACTCTGTGAACATTAAAAGCACTGATGACACCATCATCAGCGTTACTATACCACTTCTATGCTATACTGGAGTTCGAGCATCAGCACGCACGGATAAGTCTCTCTACGGAACAACACCACTTCACGACCAATGAGTGAACCTCCATGGAGCTACTAAAACAGACTAAGGGACCTTGTTAAACGCTTAGTAAGCCTGTGCAGGTTTTTTTTTGTTCATTATTCAAATTTTCTGAGATAATGACTTTTGGGTTTTCATTGGCTGTAAGCCATAATCAACCATATTAACAGAAATAAACAGTTGAAATAGATCACTCTGTTTGTAGTGTTTCTATATAATATATGAGTTTCACTTTTTGTATTGAAGAACTGAATTAAATTAACTTTTTGATGATATGCTAATTTTTGTGAGAAGCACCTGTATTTGTTAAACTACCAGAAAACATGCAGCAGTCTTGAAAAAATATTTATTTGGCCTAGAAATGGCATTAGATAGCTGATGTGAATTATTATCTCCCTCACTACTAAAAAACAAACACCAGTCAAGAAAAAATATTTTTGGGG
Organism: Ranitomeya variabilis; assembly: GCF_051348905.1. Taxonomy (NCBI): domain Eukaryota; kingdom Metazoa; phylum Chordata; class Amphibia; order Anura; family Dendrobatidae; genus Ranitomeya; species Ranitomeya variabilis. Next base: position 36,137,499 of record NC_135232.1, on the reverse strand, counting down.
CTTAGTAATGGCAACGAGATGGCTGATGCGATCTATTACTTTACAAAACTATTAGGGTATGTGTCCACGTTCAGGCTTGCTTCAGGCTTTGGTCAGGATTTTATGCAGGTAAAATCCTGACCAAAACTGCACCTGAGGTCACTGGCAGGTCACCTGCGGTGTGCCTGCGTGTTTTGCTCATTGAAGCAACATGCTGCGTTTTGAAAAAACGCACCGCGCATGCGTTTTCGCGGCAAATACGCATGCGTTTTTTAACGCATAGTGGAGTCGGGATTTCATGAAATCCCCTCCACTATGCTGTAACATCTGGAAGCTGCGTTTTTGACGCTGCGGAAAAACGCAGCGTCAAAAACGCAGCGTTTCCTGAACGTGGAAACATACCCTTAGAAAACACACAGCGGTCCAGAAAAAGTATCTATTTGGCCTACTAATAGCAGCTGATGCTAAATATTTATTTCAGACTACTAGAATACACACATTGGCTTAAAGGAACAGTACTCCCACAGGCGAGTGGGGTGCAGAGTACACACAGCATCTGAAATGACAGGACTCCCCCAGTCGGGGAAATGCACAATGACTTTTAGCACAATATTCTCACAGACAGGCTTGCAGAGTACACACAGTAGCTTTAAGGACAGTACTCCCACAGGTGGGGGGTGCAGAGTACACACAGAAGCTTAAAGGACAGTACTCCCACAAGTGGGGGGTGCAGAGTACACACAGTAGGTTTTAGCACAATACTCTCAAAGACGGATTTGCAGAATACACACAGCGGCTTAAATGACAGTACCTCCACTGACAGGGGATGCAGAATACACTCAGCAGCTTTTAGCATAATACTCTTGTAAGGAGGTTGCTTTCCCTGCTCCTTGCCTGGAACCACTTAGTCAGACAGCTGGGTTGCTGGGGGGAAGACTTTCTGCCAGGGGATTGCTGGGAAAAGAGAGGTGTGGTCAGAAAAGAGCGGGAGAGCAGAGAGAAGGCAGCGCGCCAAAGAGAGGGCAGGCTGCAGCGCCGCACTCCCCTAAAAGTAGTGCTCCCCGTGAGGGCACTGAGGCTGAGATACCCACCAGAGTGAAGGCTGGATGTGGGGGTGTAGATTTGGAAGCCTCCAGAATCAGAGACAGTGACTGTGCAGCCCTGGTGACCGCAGTGACAAGCAAAGAATCCCTGGTGACTGCAGTGACAAGCAAAGAATCCCTGAGTGTGATAAGTAGCTACCAAGTGTGTGTGTGACAGCGTTAATACAGGGAGACTGTCAGCCTGGTGCATAGAGGCTCTTGCAGTAGCAATGGAGACTGTGCTATTTCCTGGTTTCACTTTCACTTTGCGAAGAACAGATTGCAGAGAGACTTAACCCCGGATCTTCCAGGAGACACAGAAGAGACTTCAGGATCTCAAGCCCTGCTGGTGACTGTATCCACATTGGGAAAAGGACCCTCCAGTCAGGACCTCCCTGGGCTGATAAGTTACAAGAACACTCGTTAACCCTTTGATTCCGCTTAACTGTTTACTGTTTTACTTGACTCTATTAACCCCGTTTACTCCCTGCGAGGAGAATTTTACCCCTGTTAATAAATCCCCTTCAACAGTTGGTCTGTCTGTTCCGTGGTGACATACGAAACCCTGCACTCTATTACACTCTCACAGAGGGGTTTGTAGAGTACACACAGCAGCTTAAAGAACAGTACTCCCACAGGTGAGGGGGGTTCGGAGTACATACATCAGTTAACTCCTTAACCCCCAGAAGGTATTTTCGTTTTTGCGTTTTCGTTTTTGGCTCCCCTTCTTCCCAGAGCCATAACTTTTTTATTTTTCTGTCACTATGGCCATGTGAGGGCTTATTTTACTTTTGAATTACACTTTTGGTTTTAACATATTGTGTACTGGAAAATGGGAAAAAAATTCCAAGCGCGGTGAAATTGCAAAAAAAATGCAATTCCACAATTGTTTTATGTTTTGCTTTTTTACTATGTTCACTAAATGCTAAAACTGACCTGGCATTATGATTCTCCAGGTCATTACGAGTTCACAGACACCAAACATGTCTAGGTTCTTTTTATCTAAGGGGTGAAAAAAATTCCAAACTATGTAAAAAAAAAATTGCACCATTTTCCAATACACAAAGGGTCTATATTATTCGTGATATCAGGTTGGGTGAGGGCTTAATTTTTGCTTTTGATCGCCCGTTATTGCATTTTAATGCAATGTTTCGGCAACCAAAAAAACATAATTCTGGCTTTTTGACTTTTTTTCTCGTTTAGCGATCGGGTTAATTCTTTTTTTTTATATTGATAAATTGGGCAATTCTGAATGCGGTGATACCAAATATGTGTAGGTTTGATTTCTTTTCTTAGTGTTTTATTTTGAAAGTGCCAGAAGGGGGGTGATTAGAACTTTTATATATTTTTTATTTTTTAAACATTTTTAAAAGCATTTTTTTTAACTTTTTACTCAATAGTCTACATGGGAGACTAGAAGGTGCCATAAACTAATCGGCTCTGCTACATACAGGCGATGATCAGATCGCCTGTATGTAGCAGAATTGCTCACTTGCAATGAGCGCCGACCACAGGGCGGCGCTCATAGTAATCCGACAGTGACAACCATTTTGGTCTGCTGGAGACCTCTGGTTGTCATGCCATCTCATCGGCGACCCGCAGTCATGTGACACGGGTGCCGATGGGTGGGATTTCCGGAGCACTTGCCGGAAGCACGTGTTAAATGCCGCTCCCAGAGATCGACAGTGGCATTTAACTAGTTAACAGCCACGGGTAAATCGCGATTCCACCGGCAACTGTCAGAGGCACATGTCAGCTGTTCAACACAGTTGACATGTCACGGACGGAAAAGATGTGAGCTCAGCGCCGGAGCCAACATCAAAGGGAGGGAGTCCTACATCGGTGTACTATTACGCCCAATGTTGGAAAGAGGTTAAAAGAACAATACTCCCACAGGCAGCGGGTTGCAGAGTACACACAGTAGCTTAAAGGACAGTAGTCCCACATGCGGAGGGGTGCAGGATAATACTCCCACAGGCGGGGGTGCAGGGTACACACAGTGGCTTAAAGGACAGTACTCCCACAGGCAGGGGGTGCAGGGTACACACAGTGGCTTAAAGCACAGTACTCCCACAGGCGGGGGGTGCAGGGTACACACAGTGGCTTAAAGGACAGTACTCCCACAGGCGGAGGGTGCAGGGTACACACAGTGGCTTAAAGCACAGTACTCCCACAGGCGGGGGTGCAGGGTACACACAGTGGTTTAAAGGACAGTACTCCCACCGGCGGGTGGTACAGGGTACACACAGTGGCTTTTATCACAGTACTAGCACAGATAGTGGCTTCAGAGTTTTTTTGCAAAGTGCACAGTGTCAGAATCTGTCTCTCACTCCAGCTGTGTCCTATCCCTACACTAATGAGAGCATAATGGCAGCAACACTCATGATCCAGCCTTTATACAGGCCATGTCACGCGCTGCACTGGCTAATCACAGCCATGCCAAGTATTGGCATTTCTGTGATGGCTCCGGAAGTGCCAACAGTCTAAAAGCATGTTTATTGACTGAGCTGCAGTCTTTCAACAAGCTTTATTAGACTGGTGAACCCGAACAGGAAAATGGACGTACAGTAAAAAGTAGGTGTTTGGGGTTCGGTAATGGTAGCTAGTAGTGTTGAGCGATACCTTCCAATATGCAAAGGTATCGGTATCGGATTGGATCAGCCGATACCCAAAAAATATCGGATATCGCCGATACCGATACCCGATACCAATGCATATCAATGGGACGGACACAGAATATCGGAATGGTTCCCAGGGTCTGAAGGAGAGGAAACTCTCCTTCAGGCCCTGGGATCCATATTCATGTATAAAATAAAGAATAAAAATAAAAAATATTGATATACTCACCCCTCGGACGGCCCCTGGCTCTCACCCGTCCAAGCGTCTGCCTCCATCCCTAAGAATGCAGAGTGAAGGACCTTCGATTATGTCGCGGCTTGTGATTGGTCGCGTGACCGCTCATGTGACCGCTCACGCGACCAATCACAAGCCGCGACGTCATCGCAGGTCCTACACTCACTGCATTCTTAGGAACGGAGGCTGCCGGTTACATCGCTAAGGTCCAGGGTCCGCCGGAGGGGTGAGTATATCCATATTTTTTATTTTTATTATTTATTTTTTACATGAATATGGATCCCAGGGCCTGAAGGAGAGTCTCCTCTCCTCCAGACCCTGGGAACCATACACTAGGAACTTCCAATTCCGATATCACAAAAGTATCGGAACTCGGTATCGGAATTCCGATACAGCAAATATCGGCCGATACCCGATACTTGCGGTATCGGAATGCTCAACACTAGTAGCTAGGTGTCTGGTACGGACCCTGAACTCTCCAGTTTGGTCACAATCACAACATCTCCCAGCTGCAGAGTAAATGAAGACCATACGTGGTTATTGCACTTGTGTCATCATAACTTTCTTTATGCTAACATAACAACATGAAAGCCTGAGAATGTTTGTTCTTATAAACACAGCTTTCTTTTTTAATATGTATGAGAGCCAACAAATAACAGATGGGAAATTAATGTTTCTTACAGGAGACATTACAAATACCAGAAAATAACTAAATAAAGTAATTATGAAAATCTTCAACATTATGATTGATCAAAAAATAAATAGACACAAATATTAAAAAATTAAGCAGCTTGTTATATAATATTCTGTTGTAAAGTCTATTTAACGCCTGTCACAGGTTGACTGCGACAGAGAGGGGCCAGGAGACCGCGGTGTCTGATTTCACGTACTCCTGCACTGATTAGAAGCACTTCACCATTGTTTTAAACACTTCAGGCTTCTGCTATCAGTGCAGGGGTAAAATATATTCCGTTGAGATCTCCTGGAGCTCTCCTGCTTTGATGGTCTCAGCTGTTCAGTGTTGGCCACCCCCCTCTGCCATATATACTGGCCTCTGGCAATCAGGGATTGTCAGTGTTAGTTTTATACTGCCTGGTCCTGGAGTTGAGGGTGTCGGTTGTTTGAGTTGTTTGAGGAGGTGTTTTCAGTGTTGCTCAGAAGACTGTTGCTTTGAGATTTGTCTGTGTGCATATCCTCATCCTCTCCTATTTCGTTTTTCCTTTCTTTACTTCTCGGTGTTCCACACTGCTGTTTGTGAGTGCATATTTGCGTTAGTGGTATTTCCATTTATCCCTATGTGTCTTCCCTTGTTAGTCAGGTTTGTGTATTCTTATATACTACAACTCGCCACTTACCTGGGTGGGGGAGGGGACAGATAAGGGCTGATTCAGGAGCTTAGCAAGGTACATGGCCCCAGTGTCTTCACGAGTAGATGTAATATGGAGAACAGGGATGCGTAGGGTGCCCCCAGTTTTAGGGATAGGGAAGGAGCCCCTAGTCCCGGGATATCCTGCAACAGTGCCGAGAAATTGCCTTCACATAGCTGGCTGTCCTTCTAATTATAATATAGATCTCAAAGAAAATGTTCCTGACTGCATCAGTTCATTCTGTTCTCCCTTCCTTTTCTAAGCATAAAGGTACCTTCACACGAAGCGACGCTGCAGCGATAGCGACGACGATGCCGATCGCTGCAGCGTTGCTGTTTGATCGCTGGGGAGCTGTCACACAGACCGCTCTCCAGCGACCAACGATGCCGAGGTCCCCGGGTAACCAGGGTAAACATCGGGTTGCTAAGCGCAGGGCCGCGCTTAGTAACCCGATGTTTACCCTGGTTACCAGCGTAAAAGTAAAAAAAACAAACAGTACATGCTCACCTGCGCATCCCCCAGCGTCTGCTTCCTGACACTGACTGAGCTCCGGCCCTAACAGCACAGCGGTGACGTCACCGCTGTGCTTTCACTTTCACTTTAGGGCCGGCGCTCAGTAAGTGTCAGGAAGCAGACGCTGGGGGACGCGCAGGTGAGTATGTACTGTTTGTTTTTTTTACTTTTACGCTGGTAACCAGGGTAAACATCGGGTTACTAAGCGCGGCCCTGCGCTTGGTAACCCGATGTTTACCCTGGTTACCAGTGTAAAACATCGCTGGTATCGTTGCTTTTTCTTTCAAACACAACGATACACGGCGATCGGACGACCAAATAAAGTTCTGGACTTTATTCAGCGACCAGCGACATCACAGCAGGATCCTGATCGCTGCTGCGTGTCAAACTAAACGATATCGCTAGCGAGGACGCTGCAACGTCACGGATCGCTAGCGATATCGTTACAAAGTCGTTTCGTGTGAAGGTACCTTTAGACTTATCAAATGGGAGGGAGAAGACATTGTACTGACAGAATAGAGAGGGAGAAACTTATTTAAATGGGTTGTTCAGTGAAAAGAAGTTATCACCTAGATAAGAATAAGTGATAACTTGCTGATTGGTGGGTGTCTCACCACTGGAACCCAAACCAATTGGCAGATCAGGACATTTTTAATCAATCTCTATGTGGCTGCTAGAAAAATATTTAGAATTGAGAGTCCTCAGTGGTTGATACCTTTTAATGGCTAACTGAAAAGATGGTAACAAATTGCAAGCTTTCGAGACTACGCAGGTCCCTTCATCAGGCATACAGATTCTGATGAAGCCTGATGAAGGGACCTGCGTCGTCTCGAAAGCTTGCAATTTGTTACCATCTTTTCAGTTAGCCATTAAAAGGTATCAACCGCTTAAGACTCTCAATTTTAAATATTTTTCTATCTACTGGCTAACACGGTACCAAGATATATATCTTTCCTGTATGTGGCTGCTAGAAAGAGACAAGCACAGTGCTTGGCAGCCCCATAGGGAACGAATGGAGTGCAAGTTACACATGCGCACTGCTGCTGTATTCTAATGTGGAAAAAAGTTCCCTGTTTTCCTAATCAGTGTGGGTCTGAGTGGTCGGACCCACATTAATCAAGAAATTACCACCTATCATACAGATAGGAGATAACTTGTTTTCATCAGACCACCTTTCTTTGTCTTAAAAGGAAACCTGTCATGGGGAAAAATGCAATAAACCTCCAAATATGGGGTCAATCTACACGTTAATAGCATTTAGAACCTGTGGCTACGGCACTTAGACCTCCGCTGCCAGGAGGAAATGAGCTTTATTGCTCCCGGTAGCATTCAGGTTCCAATCATATGGGTGACGCCAACGTTGGTTAATTTACCAATCTATGTATAGAGAGCGGTGGCTGTAACTGCTGAGCTGCTGTTAGTCAGTGCCGGGGGACCGGTTATAACCACCACTCTCTATGCACTGAGCAGTGACTGAATCCGTGCCCGCGTCACTCCCGTTACTGAAACCAAAACACTGCCAGAGGAATAAAGTTTATTTCCTCCCAGCAGCGGGGGTCTAAGGCCTGTCACCAGGAAGGATCAGATTAACCCTATATCTGCATGTTAATAACTTTTTTAACAGCCTACAATTATATGGGTAGGTAGGATCAAGCTGTGATTAAAACCGCCATAGGTTAAAGGGCATGGGCGTAACTACCGGGGTCGCAGGGTTTGCAGCTGCAATGGGGCCCGGAGTGATTAGGGGCCCGCCACGGGCGCAGCCGGCAGGGGAGGGCAGTCGTGCTGAGTAATGCGGCGGTCCGCAGTGTCTCCACCGGCTGCTGCATTCTGCTGCCTCCCGGACCGGGAGTCAGCTGTTCTCTGTGCAGGCTGTCAAGCTGACAGCAGGCACAGAGAAGCGCAGCATGCTGGCTCCCAGGGACTAGAATGGAGTTGATTCTTTGAAATGATTATGTCACCGGAAGGGGCGGGGCCTCCTTCAGTCAATGAGGCTCCCATAGCAGGAAGCTGCCTGGAGGCTGCTGGAGAAGAGGAGCAGGATATGGGGAGCTGCATCATGGAGCCATGTAAGGAGAGGACCGAGGGGCTGCACTATAGAGATGTGTGAGGTGAGGACTGAGGGGCTGCACCCTAGAGCTGGTAGAGGACTGAGGGGATGCACACCAAGGGGCTGCACCATGGAGCTGTGAGGGGATGCACACTGAGGGGCTGCACCATGGAGCTGTGAGAGGACTGAGGGGATGCACACCGAGGGACTGCACCATGGAGCTGTGAACGGATGCACACTAAGGGGCTGCACCATGGAGCTGTATGAGGACTGAGGGGATGCACACCGATGGTCTAAACCATGGAGCTGTGAGAGGACTGACGGGATGCACACCGAGGGGCTGCACCATGGAGCTGTGAGAGGGCTGATGGGATGCACACCGAGGGGCTGCACCATGGAGCTGTGTGATGTGAGGACTGAGGGGCTGTACCATGGAGCTGTGAGAGGACTGAGGGGATGCACATCGAGGTACAGTACTATGGAGCTGTGTAAGTTGAGGACTGAGTGGCTGCACCATGGAGCTGTGAGAGGACTGAGGGAATGCACACCGAGGGGCTACACCATAGAGCAATAAGAGGACTGAGGGGATGCACACCGAGGGGCTACACCATGGAGCTGTGAGAGGAGAGAACCGAAAGGCTGCACTATGGAGCCGTGTGAGGAGAGGACTGAAAGGCTGCATCATGGACCCTTGTACAAATGAGAATGATGATGCAGAACTCGGTGTGAGTGCTCGGAGGATGTATTTTGGAAAGGGGTGGATGTTTCTTGAGTGGGGCTGCATAGGGAAGATGATGATGAAGTGCTGTGTGGAGATTAGGGGGATGATGAGGCGTTGTATGGGGAATGGGAGGATGATGAGGGTCTTTGTGGGGAAGGGGAGGATGATGAGGGGCTATGTGGGGAATTGGGGGATGATGAGCAGCTGTGTGGGGAATGGGGGATTTAATGTGTGTGCAGATTTGGAGTGGGGATGGGGGAATTTAATGTATGTGGGGGGATTTAATCTGTGGGGGAGATTTGAGAACACAAAACGAGGAGCAAAGGGGGAGATGCAGGGCATGTATGAGGAAACAGTACAGGAGAATGGGGGTATGTCTGTGGAAACAGTACAGGAGAATGGGGGGCATGTATGAGAAAACAGTACAGGAGAATGGGGGCATGCATGAGGAAACAATATGGGGGGCATGTATGAGGAAACAGTATGGGGGATGGGTGCAGACACAGTATGGGGAGTGGGGATGGGTGCAGAGAGTATGGGGGTATGGTGTCATGGTTCCCAATGGCAGGGGAACGTCAGGAGCATAAGAAAAACGGACAAGCTCTCGGGTGATGGAAACTGGAGCTGACCGCGATACTAAACCTATTCACGCAACTAAAAGTAGCCGGGGAGCGTGCCTGCGTTTTCTCTAGACGCCTCGCGCCAGCCGGAGATCTAACTACCCCTGGAAGAAGAAACACAGACCTGGCTTGCCTCCAGAGAATACCCCAAAAGTTGATAGCAGCCCCCCACATATAATGACGGTGAAATCAGATGAAAAGACACACGTAGTATGAAAGCAGATTTAGCACAGCGAGGCCCACTTAACTAGATAGCAGAAAAATTCAAAAGGGGACTTCACGGTCAGCTACAAAACCCTAGAAAATACCATCCTGAAATTACCTTAAACTCATGTGTCAACTCATGACACCGGAGTGGTAATTTCAGTCCACAAGAGCTTCCAGCTGCAGAGAGTCACATAACTGCACGCTGGACAAAACATACAAAAATAGACCAAGGACTAAATAGTCCAACTTAGCTGATCAGAAGACTGGAGCAGGTACATGCAACAGAAAGGCTCTGGTTACATTGATGGCCGGCGCCAGAATGACTGAGCAGCAAGGCTAAATAGGATACACCCATATCCAGATGGAAACAGGTGAAGAGAAAGAAAAGCACACAAGTCCAGTACCACCAGTGACCACCGGGGGAACCCAAAAACCAAATTCACAACAGTACCCCCCCCTCAAGGAGGGGGCACCGAACCCTCACAAGAACCACCAGGGCGATCAGGATGAGCCCTATGAAAGGCACGGACCAAATCAGAGGCATGAACATCAGAGGCTGTCACCCAAGAGTTATCCTCCTGACCGTAGCCCTTCCACTTGACCAGATACTGAAGTTTCCGTCTGGAAACACGGGAGTCCAAGATCTTCTCCACAACGTACTCCAATTCACCCTCAACCAACACCGGAGCAGGAGGCTCAACGGAAGGCACAACCGGTACCTCATACCTGCGCAATAATGACCGATGGAAGACATTATGGATAGAAAAAGATGCTGGGAGGTCCAAACGAAAGGACACAGGGTTAATAATCTCCAAAATCTTATACGGGCCGATGAACCGAGGCTTAAACTTAGGAGAAGAAACCCTCATAGGGACAAAACGAGAAGACAACCACACCAAGTCCCCAACACGAAGACGAGGACCAACACGACGACGGCGGTTAGCAAAACGCTGAGTCTTCTCCTGGGACAACTCCAAATTGTCCACCACCTGTCCCCAAATCTGATGCAACCTATCCACCACAGTATCCACTCCAGGACAATCCGAAGACTCCACCTGACCAGAAGAAAAACGAGGATGAAACCCCGAATTGCAAAAGAAAGGAGAAACCAAAGTGGCAGAACTAGCCCGATTATTGAGGGCAAACTCCGCCAACGGCAAAAAGGCAACCCAGTCATCCTGATCCGCAGACACAAAACACCTCAAATAAGTCTCCAAGGTCTGATTAGTTCGCTCAGTCTGGCCATTAGTCTGAGGATGGAATGCAGACGAAAAAGACAAATCAATGCCCATCCTAGCACAGAACGCTCGCCAAAATCTAGACATGAACTGGGTCCCCCTATCAGAAACGATATTCTCAGGAATACCATGCAAGCGAACCACATTTTGAAAAAACAGAGGAACCAATTCGGATGAGGAAGGCAACTTAGGCAAGGGTACCAAATGAACCATCTTTGAAAACCGGTCACACACCACCCAGATGACAGACATTTTCTGAGAAACAGGAAGATCAGAAATAAAATCCATAGAGATGTGAGTCCAAGGCCTCTTCGGAATAGGCAAAGATAACAACAATCCACTAGCCCGAGAACAACAAGGCTTGGCCCGAGCACAAACATCACAAGACTGCACAAAAACTCGTACATCTCGAGACAGGGAAGGCCACCAGAAGGACCTAGCCACTAAATCCCTGGTACCAAAGATTCCAGGATGACCTGCCAACGCAGAAGAATGAACCTCAGAGATGACTCTACTGGTCCAATCATCAGGAATAGGGTTGAGCGACTTTCATTTTTTTAAGATCGAGTAGGGTTTTGGGAAACCCGATTTTGTCCAGAGTCGAGTCGAGTGCAGTCGGCCGATTATCGCTAAAAGTCGGGGATCGACCGAAACCCGAAACCCAATGCAAGTCAATGGGGAAGCATAGTCGGCAGTGAGTGGAGGCCAGGAAAACACCTACAGTGCCCATTTTAATGCCAAAAACATCCATTCTTGTTTCTGAAGCTTGCCAATCTTAATTAACTGTATAATAATAGTTGGGCATAGGGAATTGGGGGAAAGTTGTGGGGGGAGTAGGGCTGGCTCAAGTTTTTCGTGGGCCCAGGAAATGCGGACTACGTCACGGCGGTGTTGCAGGGAAAGGTAAGTATTTAAAAGTTGCAAGTGCTGTGATCCTGAGCAAGCAGGGGGGGGGCCCACTCGTTCGCATTGCCACTGGCACAGGGCCCCTCAAAGTACGGCGGTGTGTTTGCATGGCGGGGGCGCCTCCCACCAGCAGCGACACTTTTGCGTACTCTGAGGGGCCCTGTGCCAGTGACGTCGCCAACGAGTATGCCCCCCCACCTGATGAAGGAACCTGCACTTTCATCTGCACCTTCCTCTTTGTCCCTGTGTAAGGTGGTATAACATGCGGGAAGGGGAACCTTACTTTCAGCAGGGACAGATTCTGGCTGTGTAGAGTACAAGGGGAATGTAGTGGTCTAGGTCAATGTACCAGCAGACTCATTTAGCAGTGGCTGGGCAATGGGCAGGATGAGGAGGAAACAGATATAGGGCCAAAGAATAAAGTAGGCTACATGCAGTTCAAAATTGGTAACAGGACTAAACAGGCGGCATTGCTTTGTTCAGTGGAGTAGCAAACCCAAGAGCAGCAGACACTGTTTCAAGGGCCTAACCACACTAGTAGGCCAAATGCAGTTTAATATCTGATAGTATAGGGCGAAAGCCAGAATGTGGAAGCTCAGCTTTGTTCAGTTGAGGACAACACCAGGGAGGGGCAGACACCTTTAGTAGGCCGGAAAAGCCTATTGCATTTTTTAAAATGGTAATTTGGAGCAGAAGGTTGAAGCTCAGCTTTATTTAGTTGAGGACAACACCAGGGAGGGGCAGAAGCCGTTAGTAGGCCCTAACCACCATTTTTTTTTTTAAAACCACATAATGAGAGCCGGAAGGTTGAAGCTCAGCTTTATTTAGTTGAGGACAACACCAGGGAGGGGCACACAGACAGACACCTTTAGTAGGCCTGAAAAGCCTATTGCATTTTTCAAAATGGTAATTTGGAGCAGAAGGTTGAAGCTCAGCTTTATTTAGTTGAGGGCAACACCAGGGAGGGGCAGAAGCCGTTAGTAGGCCCTAACCACCATTTTTTTTTTTAAAACCACATAATGAGAGCCGGAAGGTTGAAGCTCAGCTTTATTTAGTTGAGGACAACACCAGGGAGGGGCAGAAGCCGTTAGTAGGCCCTAACCACCATTTTTTTTTTTAAAACCACATAATGAGAGCCGGAAGGTTGAAGCTCAGCTTTATTTAGTTGAGGACAACACCAGGGAGGGGCAGAAGCCGTTAGTAGGCCCTAACCACCATTTTTTTTTTTAAAACCACATAATGAGAGCCGGAAGGTTGAAGCTCAGCTTTATTTAGTTGAGGACAACACCAGGGAGGGGCACACAGACAGACACCTTTTGTAGGCCTGAAAAGCCTATTGCATTTTTCAAAATGGTAATTTGGAGCAGAAGGTTGAAGCTCAGCTTTATTTAGTTGAGGGCAACACCAGGGAGGGGCAGAAGCCGTTAGTAGGCCCTAACCACCATTTTTTTTTTTAAAACCACATAATGAGAGCCGGAAGGTTGAAGCTCAGCTTTATTTAGTTGAGGACAACACCAGGGAGGGGCAGAAGCCGTTAGTAGGCCCTAACCACCATTTTTTTTTTTAAAACCACATAATGAGAGCCGGAAGGTTGAAGCTCAGCTTTATTTAGTTGAGGACAACACCAGGGAGGGGCACACAGACAGACACCTTTAGTAGGCCTGAAAAGCCTATTGCATTTTTCAAAATGGTAATTTGGAGCAGAAGGTTGAAGCTCAGCTTTATTTAGTTGAGGGCAACACCAGGGAGGGGCAGAAGCCGTTAGTAGGCCCTAACCACCATTTTTTTTTTTTAAAACCACTTAATGAGAGCCGGAAGGTTGAAGCTCAGCTTTATTTAGTTGAGGACAACACCAGGCAGGGGCACACAGACAGACACCTTTAGTAGGCCTGAAAAGCCTATTGCATTTTTCAAAATGGTAATTTGGAGCAGAAGGTTGAAGCTCAGCTTTATTTAGTTGAGGGCAACACCAGGGAGGGGCAGAAGCCGTTAGTAGGCCCTAACCAAAGTTGAAGGCCAAATGCAGTTTAATTTCTGATACTATAGGCCGAAAGCCAGAAGGTGGAAGTTCCGATTTAGACAGTGGAGGACAATTTGAATTAGGGACTGCAGACAGACTTAGTAGGCTGTCCCCTGTGGACCATGCATCCACCACATTAACCCATTGCGCCGTAATGGACACGTAATCTTCCGTGGCCATGCCTACAGGTCCATGCGTCTGTTGTCAGGTGCACCTTTGTACTCACAGATTGCCAGAGTGCATGGACAATGCGGTCTTCTACATGCTGGTGGAGGGTTGGGATGGCTTTTCTCGCAAAAGAAGTGTCGACTGGTTAGCTTGTAGCGTGGTACAGCGTAGTCCATCATGGCCTTATTAATAGTAAATAAAATATATAACTAGGCTCTATGAACTTTTAAATAGGTTCCAGGGGTACACGGGCAGCATTGGTGTGGTCAGTGGAGGAGTATTGCAAGTAGGGGCTGCAGACAGGCTATCAAAGGCCTAAAATAACAAACAGTAGGCAGTCATGGCAGTTTTACATCGGTTACATGGATACACAGGCAGGCACTCCAGGCAGCATTGTGGTCAGTGGAGGAGTATTGCAAGTAGGGGCCGCAGACAGGCTATCAAAGGCCTAAAATAACAAACAATAGGCTCATGGCAGTTTTACAGCGGTTACATGGATACACGGGCAGGCAGCTTGGTGGTCAGTGGAGGAGTATTTAAAGTAGGGACCGCAGACAGGCTATCAAAGGCCTAAAATAACAAACAATAGGCTCATGGCAGTTTTACAGCGGTTACATGGATACACGGGCAGGCAGCTTGGTGGTCAGTGGAGGAGTATTTAAAGTAGGGACCGCAGACAGGCTTCAAAGGCCTAACATAAGAAAATGGGCTGGCTGTAGGCACTTTATAATTGGTTCCAGGGGTACACGGGCAGCAGTGGTCTGGTCAGTGGAGGAGTATTTAAAGTAGGGACCGCAGACAGGCTTCAAAGGCCTAACATAAGAAAATGGGCTGGCTGTAGGCACTTTATAATTGGTTCCAGGGGTACACGGGCAGCAGTGGTCTGGTCAGTGGAGGAGTATTTAAAGTAGGGACCGCAGACAGGCTATCAAAGGCCTAACATAACAAACAATAGGCTCATGGCAGTTTCACAGCGGTTACATGGATACACGGGCAGGCAGCTTGGTGGTCAGTGGAGGAGTATTTAAAGTAGGGACCGCAGACAGGCTATCAAAGGCCTAAAATAACAAACAATAGGCTCATGGCAGTTTTACAGCGGTTACATGGATACACGGGCAGGCAGCTTGGTGGTCAGTGGAGGAGTATTGCAAGTAGGGGCCGCAGACAGGCTATCAAAGGCCTAAAATAACAAACAATAGGCTCATGGCAGTTTTACAGCGGTTACATGGATACACGGGCAGGCAGCTTGGTGGTCAGTGGAGGAGTATTTAAAGTAGGGACCGCAGACAGGCTATCAAAGGCCTAAAATAACAAACAATAGGCTCATGGCAGTTTTACAGCGGTTACATGGATACACGGGCAGGCAGCTTGGTGGTCAGTGGAGGAGTATTTAAAGTAGGGACCGCAGACAGGCTTCAAAGGCCTAACATAAGAAAATGGGCTGGCTGTAGGCACTTTATAATTGGTTCCAGGGGTACACGGGCAGCAGTGGTCTGGTCAGTGGAGGAGTATTTAAAGTAGGGACCGCAGACAGGCTATCAAAGGCCTAACATAACAAACAATAGGCTCATGGCAGTTTCACAGCGGTTACATGGATACACGGGCAGGCAGCTTGGTGGTGGTGAGTGGAGGAGTATTTAAAGTAGGGACCGCAGACAGGCTTCAAAGGCCTAACATAAGAAAATGGGCTGGCTGTAGGCACTTTATAATTGGTTCCAGGGGTACACGGGCAGCAGTGGTCTGGTCAGTGGAGGAGCATTTAAAGTAGGGACCGCAGACAGGCTTCAAAGGCCTAACATAAGAAAATGGGCTGGCTGTAGGCACTTTATAATTGGTTCCAGGGGTACACGGGCAGCAGTGGTCTGGTCAGTGGAGGAGTATTTAAAGTAGGGACCGCAGACAGGCTATCAAAGGCCTAACATAACAAACAATAGGCTCATGGCAGTTTCACAGCGGTTACATGGATACACGGGCAGGCAGCTTGGTGGTGGTGAGTGGAGGAGTATTTAAAGTAGGGACCGCAGACAGGCTTCAAAGGCCTAACATAAGAAAATGGGCTGGCTGTAGGCACTTTATAATTGGTTCCAGGGGTACACGGGCAGCAGTGGTCTGGTCAGTGGAGGAGTATTTAAAGTAGGGACCGCAGACAGGCTTCAAAGGCCTAACATAAGAAAATGGGCTGGCTGTAGGCACTTTATAATTGGTTCCAGGGGTACACGGGCAGCAGTGGTCTGGTCAGTGGAGGAGTATTTAAAGTAGGGACCGCAGACAGGCTATCAAAGGCCTAACATAACAAACAATAGGCTCATGGCAGTTTCACAGCGGTTACATGGATACACGGGCAGGCAGCTTGGTGGTCAGTGGAGGAGTATTTAAAGTAGGGACCGCAGACAGGCTATCAAAGGCCTAAAATAACAAACAATAGGCTCATGGCAGTTTTACAGCGGTTACATGGATACACGGGCAGGCAGCTTGGTGGTCAGTGGAGGAGTATTGCAAGTAGGGGCCGCAGACAGGCTATCAAAGGCCTAAAATAACAAACAATAGGCTCATGGCAGTTTTACAGCGGTTACATGGATACACGGGCAGGCAGCTTGGTGGTCAGTGGAGGAGTATTTAAAGTAGGGACCGCAGACAGGCTAGCAAAGGCCTAAAATAACAAACAATAGGCTCATGGCAGTTTTACAGCGGTTACATGGATACACGGGCAGGCAGCTTGGTGGTCAGTGGAGGAGTATTTAAAGTAGGGACCGCAGACAGGCTTCAAAGGCCTAACATAAGAAAATGGGCTGGCTGTAGGCACTTTATAATTGGTTCCAGGGGTACACGGGCAGCAGTGGTCTGGTCAGTGGAGGAGTATTTAAAGTAGGGACCGCAGACAGGCTATCAAAGGCCTAACATAACAAACAATAGGCTCATGGCAGTTTCACAGCGGTTACATGGATACACGGGCAGGCAGCTTGGTGGTGGTGAGTGGAGGAGTATTTAAAGTAGGGACCGCAGACAGGCTTCAAAGGCCTAACATAAGAAAATGGGCTGGCTGTAGGCACTTTATAATTGGTTCCAGGGGTACACGGGCAGCAGTGGTCTGGTCAGTGGAGGAGTATTTAAAGTAGGGACCGCAGACAGGCTTCAAAGGCCTAACATAAGAAAATGGGCTGGCTGTAGGCACTTTATAATTGGTTCCAGGGGTACACGGGCAGCAGTGGTCTGGTCAGTGGAGGAGTATTTAAAGTAGGGACCGCAGACAGGCTATCAAAGGCCTAACATAACAAACAATAGGCTCATGGCAGTTTCACAGCGGTTACATGGATACACGGGCAGGCAGCTTGGTGGTGGTGAGTGGAGGAGTATTTAAAGTAGGGACCGCAGACAGGCTTCAAAGGCCTAACATAAGAAAATGGGCTGGCTGTAGGCACTTTATAATTGGTTCCAGGGGTACACGGGCAGCAGTGGTCTGGTCAGTGGAGGAGTATTTAAAGTAGGGACCGCAGACAGGCTTCAAAGGCTTAACATAAGAAAATGGGCTGGCTGTAGGCACTTTATAATTGGTTCCAGGGGTACACGGGCAGCAGTGGTCTGGTCAGTGGAGGAGTATTTAAAGTAGGGACCGCAGACAGGCTATCAAAGGCCTAACATAACAAACAATAGGCTCATGGCAGTTTCACAGCGGTTACATGGATACACGGGCAGGCAGCTTGGTGGTCAGTGGAGGAGTATTTAAAGTAGGGACCGCAGACAGGCTATCAAAGGCCTAAAATAACAAACAATAGGCTCATGGCAGTTTTACAGCGGTTACATGGATACACGGGCAGGCAGCTTGGTGGTCAGTGGAGGAGTATTGCAAGTAGGGGCCGCAGACAGGCTATCAAAGGCCTAAAATAACAAACAATAGGCTCATGGCAGTTTTACAGCGGTTACATGGATACACAGGCAGCTTGGTGGTGAGTGGAGGAGTAGTGCAAGGAGTGTCTGTCCCAGTACTCCCAAAATATAAATAGATGTTAATGTCTCGCAAAACAACCAAAACAAAAAAAAAAGGTGGCATACTTAGGTACAGGGGTGGGCTCATCTACTGAGTTTCTGACATAGTAATTTGGCAGTAACTATTTAATG
Organism: Ranitomeya variabilis; assembly: GCF_051348905.1. Classification (NCBI taxonomy): domain Eukaryota; kingdom Metazoa; phylum Chordata; class Amphibia; order Anura; family Dendrobatidae; genus Ranitomeya; species Ranitomeya variabilis. The sequence continues at coordinate 36,119,659 of NC_135232.1, read as the reverse complement.
GTGCCAATATAGGACACAGACACAGACTACTTTAAGTTGCATCATAGATGTCTACAAATTTGTATTGTCAGTGCCAGACATTGAATGATGTCAGCGAATAGACTAAAGATTGGTGGAGCTGTGCGACATAATTTTGCACGTGGTAGAGCACATTTTGAGCTGGGGTAGGGGGGAACTCTCTTGAGGCCGGCGGGACCGCCCCAGGGCCCCTCATGTTACAACGGTGTGTCTGACGTTGGGTGCGCACCACCACCGCCAGAGACACTACATTGTACTATGAGGGACCCAGTAGCAATGCCGTCAACCAAAAGCGAGCACACCCACCTCTTCAGACAAACAGCAGTCTCACGGGTGCTTGCGCCAAGTCGCGATACCACGGCCCCGTGTGGGGAGTTTGGCCATTTAGGGAGGTGTAAACATGTCGTATGCTGTACAATCAGCTGCAGCAAATTAGACATTAGAAAAGTAATTCACAGGCAAGAGCTTTTCATAGGAAAGCTAGGTGTCGGCCGGGCAAGGTGGGGCAAAAGATTTCGAAATCCAGTTGTGGTTCATTTTAATGAATGTTAGATCGTCAACATTTTGGGTAGCCAGACGAGTCCTTTTTTCGGTTAATATTGAACCTGCAGCACTGAATACTCTTTCTGATAGGACACTTGCTGCCGGGCAAGCAAGCTCCTGCAATGCATATTCTGCCAATTCTGGCCAGGTGTCTAATTTGGAGGCCCAGTAATCAAATGGGAATGACGGTTGAGGGAGAACATCGATAAGGGATGAAAAATAGTTAGTAACCATACTGGACAAATGTTGTCTCCTGTCACTTTCAATTGATGCAGCAGTACCTGTCCTGTCTGCGGTCATAGCAAAATCACTCCACAACCTGGTCAGAAAACCCCTCTGTCCAACGCCACTTCTGATGTGTGCACCCCTAACACTCCTAGTCTGCTGCCCCCTGGAGCTCGTGTGAGAACGATCACGTGCGCTGTGTGCTGGGAATGCCTGAAGCAAACGGTCAACAAGAGTTGATTGTTTGGTTGCTAATATTAGTTCCAAGTTCTCATGTGGCATAATATTTAGCAATTTGCCTTTATAGCGTGGATCAAGGAGGCAGGCCAACCAGTAATCGTCATCGTTCATCATTTTCGTAATGCGTGTGTCCCTTTTTAGGATACGTAAGGCATAATCCGCCATGTGGGCCAAAGTTCCAGTTGTCAAATCTCCGGTTGTGATTGGTTGAGGGGCAGTTGCAGGCAAATCTACGTCACTTGTGTCCCTCAAAAAACCAGAACCCGGCCGTGACACGCAACCAAATTCCTGTGCCCCCGGGAAAGGTTCGGCATTAAAAATATACTCATCCCCATCATCCTCCTCGTCCTCCACCTCCTCTTCGCCCGCTACCTCGTCCTGTACACTGCCCTGACCAGACAATGGCTGACTGTCATCAAGGCTTTTCTCTTCCTCTGGTGCAGACGCCTGCTCCTTTATGTGCGTCAAACTTTGCATCAGCAGACGCATTAGGGGGATGCTCATGCTTATTACGGCGTTGTCTGCACTAACCAGCCGTGTGCATTCCTCAAAGCACTGAAGGACTTGACACATGTCTTGTATCTTAGACCACTGCACACCTGACAACTCCATGTCTGCCATCCTACTGCCTGCCCGTGTATCCTCCCACAAATAAATAACAGCACGCCTCTGTTCGCACAGTCTCTGAAGCATGTGCAGTGTTGAGTTCCACCTTGTTGCAACGTCTATGATTAGGCGATGCTGGGGAAGGTTCAAAGACCGCTGATAGGTCTGCATACGGCTGGCGTGTACAGGCGAACGTCGGATATGTGAGCAAAGTGCACGCACTTTGAGGAGCAGGTCGGAGAACCCAGGATAAGTTTTCAATAAGCACTGCACCACCAGGTTTAAGGTGTGAGCCAGGCAAGGAATGTGTTTCAGTTGGGAAAGGGAGATGGCAGCCATGAAATTCCTTCCGTTATCACTCACTACCTTGCCTGCCTCAAGATCTACTGTGCCCAGCCACGACTGCGTTTCTTGTTGCAAGAACTCGGACAGAACTTCCGCGGTGTGTCTATTGTCGCCCAAGCACTTCATAGCCAATACAGCCTGCTGACGCTTGGCAGTAGCTGGCCCATAATGGGACAACTGGTGTGCAACAGTGTCATCTGCCGATGGAGTGGTTGGCAGACTGCGTTCTGTGGAAGAGCTGTAGCTTCTGCAGGAGGACGAGGAGGAGGAGGAGGAGGGGGTGCGAACGCCTACAGCCAACTGTTTCCTAGACCGTGGGCTAGGCACAACTGTCCCTAAATTGATGTCGCCTGTGGACCCTGCATCCACCACATTCACCCAGTGTGCCGTGATGGACACATAACGTCCCTGGCCATGCCTACTGGTCCATGCATCTGTAGTCAGGTGCACCTTTGTACTCACAGATTGCCTGAGTGCATGGACGATGCGCTGTTTAACATGCTGGTGCAGGGCTGGGATGGCTTTTCTGGAAAAAAAGTGTCGACTGGGTAGCTCGTATCGTGGTTCAGCGTACTCCATCAGGGCTTTGAAAGCTTCGCTTTCAACTAACCGGTAGGGCATCATCTCTAACGAGATTAGTCTAGCTATGTGGGCGTTAAAACCCTGTGTACGCGGATGCGAGGATAAGTACTTCCTTTTTCTAACCAGAGTCTCATGTAGGGTGAGCTGGACTGGAGAGCTGGAGATCGTGGAACTTTCGGGTGTGCCGGTGTACATGGCAGACTGAGAGACAGTTGGAGACGGTATTGTTTCCGCCGGTGCCCTAGATGCAATATTTCCTCCTACAAAACTGGTGATTCCCTGACCCTGACTGCTTTTGGCTGGCAAAGAAACCTGCACAGATACTGCCGGTGGTGCGGAAAATGGTGGCCTTACAGTGACGGAAGGGATGTTGCGTTGCTGACTAGCTTCATTGGCCGAGGGTGCTACAACCTTGAGGGACGTTTGGTAGTTAGTCCAGGCTTGAAAATGCATGGTGGTTAAGTGTCTATGCATGCAACTAGTATTTAGACTTTTCAGATTCTGACCTCTGCTTAAGCTAGTTGAACATTTTTGACAGATGACTTTGCGCTGATCAGTTGGATGTTGTTTAAAAAAATGCCAGACTGCACTCTTCCTAGACTCGGATCCCTTTTCAGGGATTGCAGACTGAGCTTTAACCGGATGGCAACGCTGTGCTCCAACAGGTTTTGGCTTTGACACGCGTTTTGGTCCAGATACGGGCCCGGCAGATGGAACCTGTTGCGATGTTGATGCCTGCTGCGGCCCCTCCTCCACCTCCGCTTCTGAACTACTGCCGCCTGCACCCTGTTCCCCCAATGGCTGCCAATCGGGGTCAATAACTGGGTCATCTATTACCTCCTCTTCGAGCTCGTGTGCAACTTCGTCTGTGTCACTGTGTCGGTCGGTGGTATAGCGTTCGTGGCGGGGCAACATAGTCTCATCAGGGTCTGATTGTGGATCTGTACCCTGAGAGGGCAATGTGGTGGTCTGAGTCAAAGGAGCAGCATAGTACTCTGGCTGTGGCTGTGCATCAGTGCACTCCATGTCAGAATATACTTGTAATGGGCATGGCCTGTTAAATGTTTCACTTTCTAAGCCAGGGACGGTATGTGTAAAGAGCTCCATGGAGTGACCCGTTGTGTCGCCTGCTGCATCCTTCTCTCTTGTTGTAGTTTTTGCTGAGGAGGACAAGGAAGCGACTTGTCCCTGACCGTGAACATCCACAAGCGACGCGCTGCTTTTACATTTACCAGTTTCGGAAGAGGAGGCAAAAGAGCTAGAGGCTGAGTCTGCAATGTAAGCCAAAACTTGCTGTTGCTGCTCCGCCTTTAAAAGCGGTTTTCCTACTCCCAGAAAAGAGAGCGTTCGAGGCCTTGTGTAGCCTGACGACGAAACTGGCTCCACAGCTCCAGACTTAGGTGGAATATTTTTATCCCCACGACCACCTGATGCTCCACTACCACTACCATCATTACCAGCTGACAATGAACGCCCACGACGACCTCTTGCACCAGACTTCCTCATTGTTTTAAAATCTTAACCAAAGTAACTTTATTTGTTGCTGTCAAACAACTTACACGGTGAGCTATAACTTCAGTATGATTTCAATATCCCTTAACAGGTTGGTGAGACCACAAGGAAAATCAGGCACAATGTTACACACTCTGTTTTCTGTGGCACAAAATCACAGAGATGACACACACGCAGGACTGTCACTCAAGCACTAATGTCAATATTAATCTCCCACCTAATTTATTTATTTTTTTTTCTCAGGGAGACTTTAGAAACCAAATAATATTAAAAAAAAAAAAAAAAAAGGCTTTCTATGGCCCACAATTAGAGAGAGAGAGGTGGCACAACCAGGAGTCAAGACTGGCGCACAAGCTGAAAGGGCAATATTACTCTCCCACTGTTTTTTATGTTTTTTTTGTTTTTTTCAGGGAGACTTTAGAAACCAAATAATATTAAAAAAAACAAAAAAAAAAAAGGCTTTCTATGGCCCACTGAATGAGAGGGAGAGAGGTGGCACACCCAGGAGTCAAGACTGGCACACAAGCTGAAAGGGCAATATTACTCTCCCACTGTTTTTTTAGGTTTTTTTTTTTTTTTCAGGGAGACTTTAGAAACCAAATAATATTAAAAAAAAAAAAAAAAAAAAAAAAAAATAGGCTTGCTATAGCCCACTGAATGAGAGATAGCACACACAGCAGTGGCACACAAGCCCTGACTGAGGCCAATATTTTTCTCCCACTGATTGATGTAGTGTTTTTGTGTTGAGGTAGAATTTAGAACACAAATCACGGAAAAAATAAATAGGCTTTCTATGGCCCACTGAATGAAAGGGAGAGAGGTGGCACACCCAGGAGTCAAGACTGGCACACAAGCTGAAAGGGCAATATTACTCTCCCACTGTTTTTTTATGTATTTTTTGTTTTTTCAGGGAGACTTTAGAAACCCAATAATATTTAAAAAAAAAAATAAATAGGCTTTCTATGGCCCACTGAATGAGAGGGAGAGAGGTGGCACACCCAGGAGTCAAGACTGGCACACAAGCTGAAAGGGCAATATTACTCTCCCACTGTTTTTTTAGGTTTTTTTTTTTTTTTCAGGGAGACTTTAGAAACCAAATAATATTAAAAAAAAAAAAAAAAAAAAAATAGGCTTGCTATAGCCCACTGAATGAGAGATAGCACACACAGCAGTGGCACACAAGCCCTGACTGAGGCCAATATTTTTCTCCCACTGATTGATGTAGTGTTTTTGTGTTGAGGTAGAATTTAGAACACAAATCACGGAAAAAATAAATAGGCTTTCTATGGCCCACTGAATGAAAGGGAGAGAGGTGGCACACCCAGGAGTCAAGACTGGCACACAAGCTGAAAGGGCAATATTACTCTCCCACTGTTTTTTTATGTATTTTTTGTTTTTTCAGGGAGACTTTAGAAACCCAATAATATTTAAAAAAAAAAAATAAATAGGCTTTCTATGGCCCACTGAATGAGAGGGAGAGAGGTGGCACACCCAGGAGTCAAGACTGGCACACAAGCTGAAAGGGCAATATTACTCTCCCACTGTTTTTTTAGGTTTTTTTTTTTTTTCAGGGAGACTTTAGAAACCAAATAATATTAAAAAAAAAAAAAAAAAATAGGCTTGCTATAGCCCACTGAATGAGAGATAGCACACACAGCAGTGGCACACAAGCCCTGACTGAGGCCAATATTTTTCTCCCACTGATTGATGTAGTGTTTTTGTGTTGAGGTAGATTTTAGAACACAAATCACGGAAAAAATAAATAGGCTTTCTATGGCCCACTCAGTGAGAGATGGCACACACAGGGATGGCACTGTAGCAGAAATGCCAATCTTAATCTCCCACAAAAAAAAAACAAAAAAAAAAAAAAAACTGTCCTACAATTACTATCTCCCTGCAGTAATGTAAGCCAGGTATGGCAGGCAGCAATAGGAGTGGACTGATGCACAAATTAAATAAAAAGTGTGGACAAACAAAAAAGATAGCTGTGCAGAAAGGAAGGAACAAGAGGATATGTGCTTTGAAAAAAGCAGTTGGTTTCCACAGTGGCGTACACACAGCAATACAGCTATCACGGAGCCTTCTAGGGCAGCCCAATGAGCTACAGCGCTGAGGGGAAAAAAAAAAAAAATAGCTTCCACAGTCCCTGCACACCGAAGGTGGTGTTGGACAGTGGAAATCGCTGCAGCACAAGCGGTTTGGTGGTTAGTGGACCCTGCCTAACGCTCTCCCTGCTTCTGACGAAGCGGCAGCAACCTGTCCCTAAGCTCAGATCAGCAGCAGTAAGATGGCGGTCGGCGGGAACGCCCCTTTATAGCCCCTGTGACGCCGCAGACAGCAAGCCAATCACTGCAATGCCCTTCTCTAAGATGGTGGGGACCAGGATCTATGTCATCACGCTGCCCACACTCTGCGTTCACCTTCATTGGCTGAGAAATGGCGCTTTTCGCGTCATTGAAACGCGACTTTGGCGCGAAAGTCGCGTACCGCATGGCCGACAAGCACAGGGGTCGGATCGGGTTTCATGAGACGCCGACTTAGCCAAAAGTCGGCGACTTTTGAAAATGATCGACCCGTTTCGCTCAACCCTAATCAGGAACAAAAGGTCTACCAGGCGGGCAACGATCAGGTCTATCCGCCTGAAACTCCTGCAAAGCCCGTCGCAGGTCTGGGGAAACAGCAGACAATATCACCCCATCCTTAAGGATACCTGTAGGTTCAGAATCACCAGGGGAATCAGGCTCAAAACTCCTAGAAAGGGCATCTGCCTTCACATTTTTAGAACCTGGTAGGTATGAGACCACAAAATTAAACCGAGAGAAAAACAACGACCAGCGCGCCTGTCTAGGATTCAGGCGCCTGGCGGACTCAAGATAAATCAAATTCTTGTGATCGGTCAATACCACCACCTGATGTCTGGCCCCCTCAAGCAAATGACGCCACTCCTCAAAAGCCCACTTCATAGCCAAAAGCTCCCGATTACCAATATCATAATTTCGCTCGGCGGGCGAAATTTTTCGAGAAAAGAACGCACAAGGTCTCATCACGGAGCAGTCGGAACTTTTCTGCGACAAAACCGCCCCAGCTCCGATCTCGGAAGCGTCGACCTCAACCTGAAAAGGAAGAGCAACATCAGGCTGACGCAACACAGGGGCAGAGGAAAAGCGGCGTTTAAGCTCCCGAAAGGCCTCCACAGCAGCAGGGGACCAATCAGCAACATCAGCACCCTTTTTAGTCAAATCAGTCAAAGGTTTAGCAACATCAGAAAAACCAGATATAAATCGACGATAAAAATTAGCAAAGCCCAAAAATCTCTGAAGGCTCTTAAGAGAAGAAGGTTGCGTCCAATCACAAATAGCCCGAACCTTGACAGGATCCATCTCGATGGAAGAGGGGGAAAAAATGTACCCCAAAAAAGAAATCTTTTGAACCCCAAAAATACACTTAGAACCCTTCACACACAAGGAATTAGCCCGCAAAACCTGAAAAACCCTCCTGACCTGTTGGACATGAGAGTCCCAGTCATCCGAAAAAATCAAAATATCATCCAGATACACAATCATAAATTTATCCAAATATTCACGGAAAATGTTATGCATAAAGGACTGAAAGACTGAAGGGGCATTTGAAAGACCAAAAGGCATCACCAAATACTCAAAATGGCCCTCGGGCGTATTAAATGCGGTTTTCCACTCATCCCCCTGCTTAATTCGCACCAAATTATACGCCCCACGGAGATCAATTTTAGAGAACAACTTAGCCCCCTTTATTCGAGCAAACAAATCAGTCAGCAGTGGCAGAGGATACTGATATTTGACTGTAATTTTATTCAAGAGTCGATAATCGATACACGGCCTCAAAGAGCCATCTTTTTTAGATACAAAGAAAAAACTGGCTCCTAAGGGAGATGAAGAAGGACGAATATGTCCCTTTTCCAGGGACTCCTTAATATATTCTCGCATAGCAGCATGTTCAGGTACAGATAGATTAAACAAACGACCCTTTGGAAATTTACTGCCCGGAATCAGATCTATGGTACAATCGCAATCTCTGTGAGGAGGTAGTGAACCAAGCTTAGGCTCCTCAAAAACATCACGATAATCAGATAAAAATTCCGGAATCTCAGAGGGAATAGATGACGAAATGGAAACCAAAGGTACGTCCCCATGAGCCCCCTGACATCCCCAGCTTAACACAGACATTGCTTTCCAGTCAAGGACTGGGTTATGAGATTGTAACCATGGCAATCCGAGCACCAAAACATCATGTAAATTGTACAATACAAGAAAGCGAATCGTCTCCTGATGGTCTGGATTCATACGCATAGTCACTTGTGTCCAGTATTGTGGTTTATTACTAGCCAATGGCGTAGAGTCAATACCCTTCAGAGGTATAGGAACTTCCAGCGGCTCTAGATTAAACCCACAGCGCCTGGCAAAGGACCAATCCATAAGACTCAAAGCGGCGCCAGAGTCGACGTAGGCGTCCGCGGTAATTGACGATAATGAACAAATCAAGGTCACAGACAGAATAAACTTAGACTGTAAAGTGCAAATTGAAACAGACTTATCAACCTTTTTTGTACATTTAGAGCATGCTGATATAACATGAGTTGAATCACCACAATAGAAGCACAACCCATTTCTTCGCCTAAAATTCTGCCGTTCACTTCTGGACAGAATTCTATCACATTGCATATTCTCTGGCGCCTTCTCAGAAGGTACCGCCAAATGGTGCACAGGTTTGCGCTCTCGCAAACGCCGATCAATCTGAATAGCCATTGTCATGGACTCATTCAGACCTGTAGGCGGAGGAAACCCCACCATAACATCTTTAATGGCATCAGAGAGACCCTCTCTGAAATTCGCCGCCAGGGCGCACTCATTCCACTGAGTAAGCACAGACCATTTACGAAATTTTTGGCAGTATATTTCAGCTTCATCTTGCCCTTGAGATAGGGCCATCAAGGCTTTTTCAGCCTGAATCTCTAAATTAGGTTCCTCATAAAGCAACCCCAAAGCCAGAAAAAACGCATCCACACTGAGCAACGCAGGATCCCCTGGTGCCAATGCAAATGCCCAATCTTGAGGGTCACCCCGCAGTAAGGAAATCACAATCCTAACCTGTTGTGCGGGATCTCCAGCGGAGCAAGATCTCAGAGAAAGAAACAATTTACAATTATATTTGAAATTCAGAAAACGAGATCTATCCCCGGAGAAAAACTCTGGTATAGGAATTCTAGGTTCAGACACAGGAGCATGAACAACAAAATCCTGTAAATTCTGAACCTTCGTAGCAAGATTATTCAAACCTGCAGTCAAACTCTGAGGATCCATTTTAATCAGGTGCGATCAGAGCCATTCAAGGATTAGAAGGAGAGAGAGAGAGACAAAGGCTGGCAATTAGAGCAGAAATGCAACTGAGTCAACTATAGAGCAAGCTCAAAGGTGGAAGAAAAAAAAAAAAAAAATCTGCAGACTTCTTTTCCTCTCCTTTCTTCTGCCAACAGTTTTAACCCTTGGCCGGCCATACTGTCATGGTTCCCAATGGCAGGGGAACGTCAGGAGCATAAGAAAAACGGACAAGCTCTCGGGTGATGGAAACTGGAGCTGACCGCGATACTAAACCTATTCACGCAACTAAAAGTAGCCGGGGAGCGTGCCTGCGTTTTCTCTAGACGCCTCGCGCCAGCCGGAGATCTAACTACCCCTGGAAGAAGAAACACAGACCTGGCTTGCCTCCAGAGAATACCCCAAAAGTTGATAGCAGCCCCCCACATATAATGACGGTGAAATCAGATGAAAAGACACACGTAGTATGAAAGCAGATTTAGCACAGCGAGGCCCACTTAACTAGATAGCAGAAAAATTCAAAAGGGGACTTCACGGTCAGCTACAAAACCCTAGAAAATACCATCCTGAAATTACCTTAAACTCATGTGTCAACTCATGACACCGGAGTGGTAATTTCAGTCCACAAGAGCTTCCAGCTGCAGAGAGTCACATAACTGCACGCTGGACAAAACATACAAAAATAGACCAAGGACTAAATAGTCCAACTTAGCTGATCAGAAGACTGGAGCAGGTACATGCAACAGAAAGGCTCTGGTTACATTGATGGCCGGCGCCAGAATGACTGAGCAGCAAGGCTAAATAGGATACACCCATATCCAGATGGAAACAGGTGAAGAGAAAGAAAAGCACACAAGTCCAGTACCACCAGTGACCACCGGGGGAACCCAAAAACCAAATTCACAACATATGGGGAGCGAACAGGGGAATGTATGCGGACACAGTATGTAAGTAGCGATGTGAAAAATGTACAGTATGTGGACAGAGTAAGGGGAGTGAGGGTGATAGGATGTGTGCAGACACTGGGGTATGTGTGAGCAGGCAGTATAGAAAGTGAGGGGGTAAATATACGAGGAGACAGTATGGTGAACGGGGATGTGAGAGGAGACAGTATAAGGAGGAAGGGGAATAGTGTGAGGGCGTACCATGGGGGGACAGTGTAAGGGCACAGCCAGGAGGGGACTGTATACCAAGGAGGGGGGAATGTGATGACAGAGTACAGTATAAATACTGGGGGGACACAGTGTGAGAGGACAGTGTGAAGAGGTGGGCCAGTATGGAAAGGAGAGGTCAGTGTGAAGAGTATGTACCATAAGAGGGACAGTGTGGGGGTCATATTTTGTGCAGACAATATAGTGAGGGGCAATTTTTTATTCAGGAGCATTATAATGACACTTGTATCTTTAAGGGCATCATGTGGAGATTTTCTGCAAAAGAGCGGAGAAAATGGAAGTCTGCAGAGACGGCTGTGGATGAGAAAACTCATCATGGGGTCTGGACAAGATGAAGAAAAGAAGGAGAATGACTCCAGAGACGACGTCATCTATAAGGTACCTGGATGTAAAGGTTATTTGTGATACTGACTAATTTTCATGTTTTTATTTGTTAGGAGCATTAAAGGGGATGTCCAGGTTTGTGATGAGACTGCAGACTTCTGAATTCTCAGAGTGCGCACTGCATTCTTTTTAGGATTCTCTTGTGCCGGTGATTTACAGTATATACATGCAGTCACGTGCTGACTAGACATGCGTGGCCTCACTCAAGCGAAGCCAAGCACGTCTAGTCGGAATGTGGTCAGAAGTATACAAATCACATACTTGTGCTGACATGACCGTCCATCGGCAAAGGAGAATCCTAAAAGTGTGCAGTGCATTAGTTGTGAGAATTCAGAAGCTGCGATGTCAGGATTCAGCTCTGCAGGTTCCAGTAGTCATCACATGGACACTTCACTCATATGCGATTGTCATACTTGTGGTCCTGTGACAACGAGCTTCTCTTCCTGCTTCTCTCAGTTTTTCACTGATCATTGAGAGCATTGGGGAAAGCAGCTCTTTGGTACATGACTAAGGCTGGTGTCACATGTGCGAGTGTGATGGAGAAACTTGCACGAGTTTCTCGCATCAACACCCGGCACTGCTGCTGGCACTTGGACAAGAGCGTGCGGCTGCATGTATTTTTCTGGGCGGAGTGTGGGCGGAGACTGTGGGTGTCTGTGTGTGCGGGCAGGGTCTGTGCGGGGCTCTCGGGGGTCTGTGTGGGGCTGCCGGGGGTCTGTGCGGGGCTGCCGGGGGTCTGTGCGGGCTGCTGGGGGGTCAGTGCGGAAAGCTGTTTCCGGTGGACGGAGAAAACGTACAGAAGAACGATTTTTCCGTTTGGCAAAAAAACGCACAGCGATGGTCCCAGCAAAAAATGTATGAAACTGAGATGTGAAATCATGAATCCGGCCTCCGAATCCGGTTTTTCATGCATTTTTTCCATTGAAATCATGCACATCTTCCATTCTCTCTCTCTAAAAAAAAAAACGGATCAGTTGCATTAGTTTTTCACTATTTGCAACGGATCCGTTATTTCAAAAATTCACTAGATCCTGCCTGATGGATAGATGTAGATGGATATATGGATAGTTAGGCTACTTTCACACATAAGTTTGTTTCCGTCAGGCAGGATCCTGAGTTATTTTTAATGGATTCAGCAAAAAACGGATGAAACGTGTGGCCATCAGGCGCAATCCAGCGCTAATACAACTCTATGAGAAAAAAAAAAAACAGATCCGTTTTTTTCAAAACTCGCCGGATATTGCCTGATGACAAAAACCTGATGTGTGAAAGTAGCCTAACTATCCATATATCTATCTACATCTATCTATCTCATTCCTTCTATCTATATATATATCTATCCATCCATCTATCCACCTATCTATCCGTCTATCTGTCTATGTGTTTAATGGAGTGTGGGTTGGACAAATATAAAAGAGGAGGTTTGACAAGACATGACATCACAAATCTTTTTTTTTTTTTGTTCAATAATACATCTTTATTTAGCTTTCAAAAATGCATTCAAAAACGCATAAAAAACGCATAAAAAAATGCACCAAAAACGCCCAAAAATGCATCAAAAATGCACCTGCGTTTTCTGCCGAGAGCTGCGGATTTAGTGCAGAAAAATCCGCAGGCAAATCTGCAACGTGTGCACATAGCCTTATAGTATGCAAACATGGAATATTCTTGTTGGTTGGAACCTAACCTAATGTGATTTATACTATAGGGTTACTGATTGCAGTTTTAATTTGTTTGTTACATATGTAAGTGTCTCTCCTAGCTTGCACCTGTTCACACCAGTTTTTCTGTTTGGGAGTGATGGTCAGTCTTTGATATTTGTATGCACAGACTGAGCACTCCATCCATCATCCTATGATGGTTTTAATCGCAGCTTGAGCCTACCTACCCATATAATTGTAGGATAAGAGCCCAGGATAGCTAACATATTAGGTTAGGTTCCCAGCAAAGAATGTCACCTTGTCGTTGGCTGTTGGGCACACATGAATTGGCCAATTTATGCACTAGGTATCTTAACTTTAACTTTTTTCATATAGCTATAGACCTCATAAAGGAGTCTGATCAACTCTGAAATGCATAGTTTGAATAAAACTTTTTAACCTCAATTTCGCTGGAACAGTCCTTTCCCTGGCAGCACTCACAAGCTCCTTGGCTTTTTCCTTTAATCCTCATAAGTGGGGAAGGAAGAAGATCTCTCTTTTAAGACATATTACAAAGTGTTCTTATATTCACTCGTAGAATTGTTTTATGCTGATTTTTTTTTTGTCAGTTCCCATTTAACTCCAGGTAACAACTAACATATGTATAAATCATTCCTGGAGCCAGACCTGCTGCAATCTGGTAATCTATTATCATACTTTACACTCTCTTGGAACTTATGGAGGCTCCAGGAAAGAGCAGAGACCCCATCATTTTTTAAATAATCATCAATTCTCCTGAGCTGTATGGAAACATGATGCAGGCCGGTAACATACTTTTGCATAAGTCTTTAATCCTTGAATTTGCCTCCTTCCCATTAGCGCCTATGAGCTCGCCGGTGCTTATAAAAATACTGTTACAGAGAAGAAATCACAATACTTAATAATGCATTTTTATTTACAGTTACAAAGTTATAGCGAGCAAATGTAGAGGATAAAACACTGCTTTTATTTCTTGCATTGCTACAATAGGGAATTAAAACCTACTAAATGTTTTATAGAATGGTTCTTGGTGAATGAATTTTTAAACTGTGAATTTAATGCACAACAGAAATTGTCAAGATGAAGGATCATTTAGAAAATGAAAAAAACGATGAATTGAAATGTTGTAAAAGCCACGTAATTGGATTTTGTCTATTACGACGCAAAGAAATCTTGAAACTGTCAGATATATACAGAGAAAACATACACAAAGAAAATGCACAACAAAGAAAATGAACAGCAGAGAACATAAACTACACAACACAGTAAATACACAACTGAAAATGTGCAAAATAGGGAACATCTACAGCAGATATCATCATTGACACTACACAGAAGAGAATGTGGGCAAAACAGAGAACAAGCACAATAAAAATATATACAACAGACAATGTATACAACAGAGAATGGAAATAAAGAGAACGAACACAACAGAGAACCGTCACAAGAGAGAACATACATAACAGAGAATGGACACAACAGAGGACAGACACAACAGAGAAAAGACATGACATAACAGACACAACAGAGAAAGGACACAACAGAGAAGGGACACAAAACAGAGAACGGACACAACAGAGAACAGACACAACAGAACAGACACAACAGAGAACAGACACAATAGAGAAAGGACACAACAGAGAAAGGACACAACAGAGAAGGGATACAACAGAGAACAGACACAACAGAGAACGAACACAACAGAGAACGGACACAACAGAGAATGGACACAACAGAGAACAGACACAACAGAGAACAGACACAACAGAGAATGGATACAACGGAGAACAGACATAACAGAGAATGGATACAACAGAGAACAGACACAAGAGAGAACGGAGACAACAGAGAACAGACACAACAGAAAACAGACACAACAGAAAACAGACACAACAGAGAACGGACACAACAAAGAACAGACACAACAGAGAATGGATACAACAGAGAACAGACACAACAGAGAACAGACACAACAGAAAACAGACACAACAGAGAACAGACACAACAAAGAACAGACACAACAGAGAATGGACGCAACAGAGAATGGACGCAACAGAGAACAGACACAACAGAGAACAGACACAACAGAGAGTAGAAGTACGTGAAATCAGATGCTGCGGTCTTCTGTCCCCTCTCTGTCGCTGTAAACCCGTGACAGCAGGCATAAAGGAGCGGAGAAGCGGTTCACATGCCTCCTGAAGATCTTATAGTAATATAATGCAGTGTCATTTTTTACTGTTTACTGTATATGTTTCACTAATTTGGTTAATAAAGAAAAGTTTATTTTTGCACTCTCATCTCCCTCATTCATCTCTACTTCTTCAAGTCCTGGCCTGCCATGTGAATCAGCAGCATGTGGTCTGCAATAGCATACTTTAAAGGTAACAACATACAAACCCAGCCAGGAGACCCCTTTTTCTGTGGTGTCACAGAACGGACTGTGGAGACACAGAAACGACTCTTGACCAGGGTGTCCATCGGCATTACACAAGTACAACAGAAAACATGCACGACTGAGAATGGACAAAACAAAGAACATGTACAACAGAAAATGGATGCTACAGAGAATGGGAAAAACATGAAACTGACACAATACAGAATGGACAAAGCAGAAAAAAAGAATAGAAAATGGGCACAGCAGAGAACATGCACAACAGAGAATGGACACAACATACTTGTGTGGTCAGTATAGAGGACTCGCGTATGACTTCTTCCTTCCAAAAAGCATACTGAGGACTAGGGAGCACTCATTATGGCTGGAAGAAAGGCAATTCCGACAGCTAAATAGGAAAGGGTTCTTTACACTTAGAGCAGATAGAATGTGGAGTGCCTGATCGCTAGAGGTAGTAATGGCCAACACTGTAACAACTTTTATACAAGTCCTGGATGATTTCCTCAATACACGTAACATTGAAGGTAATAGTTAAATTAGTGATGAAATGTACAATTGGTGGAGAAAGGTTGAACTTGACAGACCTAGGTCTTTTTTCATCCTGTTCAACTATGTAACATAGAACAGACACAAAAAAGGACAGGCTCAACTGAGAACGTGCAAAGCAGAGATAATGCATGATAAAATAAAAACAATACACAACAGTCATGCCTCGATCAAACCCATCCTCAAAAAGCCCTCCCTCGACCCATCCTCTGTGTCTAGCTATTGCCCGATATCTCTTCTCCCTTATGCCTCAAAACTACTGGAACAGCATGTCCATCTTGAACTGTTCTACCACCTCTCCTCCTGCTCCCTCTTTTACCGGTTACATCCTGGCTTCTGACTGCATCACTCAACTGAAACTGCCCTAACTAAAGTCACCAACGACCTACTAACTGCCAAGAGCAAACAACACTACTCTGTCCTCCTCCTCCTCTTGGACCTGTCCTCTGCCTTCGACACTGTGGACCATTCCCTCCTGCTACAGATGCTCTCATCTCTTGGCATCACAGACTTGGCCCTATCCTGGATCTTGTCATATCTAACAAACCGGACATTCAGTGTCTCCCTCTCCCACACCACCTCCTCACCTCGCCCCCTGTCTGTTTGTGTTCCTGAAGGCTCAGTTCTAGGACTCCTACTCTTCTCCATCTACACCTTTGGCCTGGGACAGTGTAACACCCCAGGGTCCTGGTTGTTACAGTGGCATTGCTTTCCTCATGGGGAGAGTGATGTCACGCTTGGAAGTGAAGGAAGATCTTCTTTATCAGGTAACCACAAACATACAACATGTACACACTCCAGGCCAAAGGGGAGCTCTGATCCAGCTTATGGTTGGCTCCCCTAAATATATTTTTATCTGGAAGGAAAGTCAGTTAGTTAATGCCAGACAGCAGACTGGAACAGTCTGAGGCAGAGAGATGTGTAAGGGGCCATGCAGCCAAGAGGGTGCTGCAGCTCCTGGACAGAGAGATACAGAAAGAGAACACATTGTAGAGAGCGTGCAGGAGAGCGGATCACAGGAGAGAAAAAAACTGAGAATAGCTGTGACTGAGCTACCTTCTTGCAGATACTGGTCATGATAGAGACCCTGTAAAAAGGCTCGAGCCACCTGTCATACGGGTTTGTGTCCCACCTTTAAGGAGGACAGAGAGAACTGTGAGGACCTTGACAGAAGCCATAGGCAGCAAGGGAATACACCACCGTGCTAGTAGGAAGGCTTTTAACTCCATCAGGTAAAGGGGATTCTGAATTTGCTTCCAAGCCAGCCGGACCCTGCTTGTACCTTTTATCTGGTGCCCTGGACTGTGGCTGGTTGAAGTCTTCAGTAAGCCAGGTAAAGAGACTGCAAACCTGTGTCCACTGTTCTTTACTGCACCATTCACCATCCTCATTTACACACCAGGAGCCCTGGGGACCCAATTTCACCTGTGGGAAGTCATACCATCAAAGCTGCCATAACATCACCCCAGAGGACTCCTTTAAGCAGCGTCGGTCATCCCTGACTTAATACCACAGGTGGCATCACGAACACAAACTTTATTCATATAATCCCTTTAAAGACTTTCTCTTTAACATGGGCTCCCAGGGCAATGTACTCACCTCTTTACTGACCAAAATCTCACAATGTCTGTCTGCTATTTAAGCCTTCTCTTCTGATTGCTTTCTAAAACTGAACATGGACAAAACAGAATTCATCATCTTTCCCCCATCTCACTCTACCCTTCCACCAGACCTATCCATCAATGTCCATGGCTGCTCACTTTCCCCTGTCCCGCATGCTCGGTGCCTCGGGGTGATTCTTGACTCTGCCCTCTCTTTCAAGCCACATATCCAAGCCCTTGCCACCTCCTGCTGACTCAAACTCAAAAATATTTCCCGGATCCATGCATTCCTTGACCATGAAAGCGCAAAAACACTAGTGCACGCCCTTATCATCTCCCTCCCCGACTACTGCAACCCCTACTCTCTGGCCTCCCCTCTAGCGCTCTGGCACCACTCCAATCCATCCTACACTCTGCTGCCTGACTAATCAACCTGTCTCTCTGTTATTCCCCAGCCTCTCCTCTCTGCCAATCCCTTCACTGGCTTCCTATTTTCCACAGGCTCCAGTTCAAAACCCTATCTATGACATACAAAGCCATCCACAACCTGTCTCCTCCATACATTTGTGACATTGTCTGCCGGTACTTACCTACACGCAACCTCCGATCCTCTTAAGATCTCCTCCTCTACTGCCCTCTTATCTCTTCTTCCCACAACTGCATACAAGACTTCTCCCATGCTTCCCGCATTACTCTGTAACTCTCTACCCCAACACATCAGACTCTAGCCTATCACAGAAACCTTCAAAAAGAACCTGAAGACCCACCTCTTCCAACAAGCCTACAACCTGCAGTGATCCTTAGTCTACTGAACCGCCGCATGACCAGCTCTACCCTCTCCTAGTGTGTCCTCACCCATCCTCTGTAGACTGTGAGCCCTCACGGGCATGGTCCTCTCTCCTTCTGTACTTGTGTGCCTTGGTTTGCTCATGTTTATTGTATTTGTCTATATTTGCCCCTTTCACTTGTAAAGCACCATGGAATAAATGACACTATAAAAATGTATAATAATAATAAAAAGATATGGGAAAAATATACACAACAGAAAACATTCTGATTTTGTCATAAAGTCCCAAACTAATATAAACTATAGCATAATTCAGGGTTCCATAACTATTGCTGCAAGTTAACCTTGACATCACATCTTGCTCTGCTGTTCCCTGAATCACCTCAACATATAATACTGAGAGCATATTGCTTGATATTAGCTTCTTGTTACAAGATTTTCACCAGAATTGGCAGGTTTTTTAGTACTGTATGCAGTGTACTTGCACCAACAGGGGGATCGGGAAGTCTATAAGGTGCATCTTCAGCCAATAGCTGCAAAGTAGGAAGTTTTGTCCACAAAGGGGGTGTGGTTTGGACAACTTCTGCTGTACAGCTTTTATACCATGCAGCAGTAGTTGCTATTTCATGTGGTGTTATTAGGATCTATACAGTGTCAATAGAAAACGTGCTTTCCCAAGAATCTGACCAAAACATGGCAGATCCTAAGATCACAGCAGATAACGACTATGGCTGCATGGGACTGGACGATATAGCAGGCATTTTCGCAACAACTCTTCCCTACTTATTTTTCTGTAGCTATAAGAAGTGCACTGCTAATACAAATGCCCCTTTACCACATATGAAGATTCCAGTATTTCACATGGCAAACAGTTTCCGGGTCCCCTGGTATAGATCTTATATTGGGGACAAGAAGAGTTTCTCCTGTATTTGGTGCGACCTATGTCAAATGCAATCAGTATATTTTGAACCAATGATGATTTCCAGGAAACGGATTTCATGGATGGCTGGCACAACGTTTCCTAGTCTTTGCAAATTCATTTAGGACTTCTGATGAATTTTTCTCTTTTTTTTTCAAGTAAATGAAATAATGCTGCAAATGTATTATAGTATATGTAAACACTAATATATATATATATATATATATATATATATATATATATATATATATATATATATAACAAGTGATATTGGACCTATAGAGAAATGTAATGCCTGTACATGAATATGGACACAGCAAGACCTTAAAATATATTAATTATTTATTATTAAATGATTGAAAACAATGTAAAAGAGAAAGAAGTACATATACAGAATATAGCAATACCAGCAAATGGAACTGGCAGATGCATGTAAATCGCAAGAAAAAAACATGTAATCTTGCACAGTAATAAAATTGCATATCTAGAGGGATTGATAGGTGTTCTGTGTGAAAGGAATACCAGTGGTGTAAGTAAAGTCCCACTTGTAATTGCAAAGATAAATATGACACATAGACATGGTAACACAATCATCAAAAATAAATCACTAAATACCAAATCATATACCATGCCAAAATTAATAGGACAATAGAGCCTATCATCAATTACTACATAGCAGATAAACAAAAAAGATGATCAAAAGGCAAAATTATAAAAAATTACCAAACTTTATTCAATAATACACATAAAAGCATATGATCATGGTGTAAAATACAGGGAAAGCACACCTACCCAAAAGAAACCATCATACATAACATGCGCACCCACAGGATACATGTGACAACATACAGTGGTATATTGGGACAAACAGGTATACAAACTGCCAAATGGCACTAATATATGTCCATAATGACGTCAAACCTGGTCATAGCCCAAAGGGAACCTCACTACCTCATGTAGAATATACATATATCCATACAACGGACCTCCTATCCATTAAGTCTTGTAGTCAAGCGTGTTCCCCACACCCCCATAGTTATAGTACACACGGCTAAATAGCTCAAAGTGCCTAGACACACATAATCACCTGCTCCAGATAGTGGGGGAAATGTTGTCAATCCTGCGGTAGCGCGTCCGCCCCGACGCGCGTTTCGGTCACCTTTCTCAAGGGGCCGCACATACACACATCCCTGGTCTTCCTGTTAAATAGTCACCGGCCGCCGCGTGGATACCGTGCGGCCGGATGTGACATACACGCCCCCGGATGTGATGCGTACTGTTGCCCAGTCAACGGGCGACGCCGGCCGGCGTCGGCGTCACATGAGGGGCGGGAAAACCCGGCACTCATGTAGAGACGCCAAAAGCAGGCGAGCGTAGCGGCGAATGGACACAGCACGCGTCAGGGGGAGGACTTGGGATAAGTAACATACCACACATACAATTACCCTACCTAAACCAAACAAGAGAATTTAATAGTAACAAACTGTGGTAGAACATAGCACAATACTACACAACATAGATAATATCTGGAGATATTTCAAGACAAATAGGACAATGCATAATAATGATAGCATCACGAGTCTTCCAATAAGAACATCACGCCGCATAGGATATACAATATAAGTCCATTGTTGCATGTATAATCTATCCAATGCGAATACTCCAGTGTATATGTCCAATACTTGTGTTGCTCACCACTTCCGCATAAATCACCACAGTGTGCATGAACGATCAAAACTGAAATATATAGAATAAAATAATCAACGAAACATATTAAAATACCTTTAAAAATATGCAAAATATGGTATCGAATGGGTATTGGCGGTATCGTGGCTATAGGAAGGGGGCATAACTAATATTTTCATTGAGTCCAGATGGATGGACCGTGTCAAGGGTCCATATCCATCTGGACTCCAGTTGAGCCAACCTCCTAGTCATATCACCACCACGAATATTCATATCTAGCATGTCGATCCCCCTACACCTCAGAAGGTCCCCATTACAATCATGGTACTGTCTGAAATGACGTGGGATCGTTTTGAGTGCCGTCACATCCTCCGCACTAGCCGCCGCCGTAATACCTAACACGTGCTCACGGATCCTTATCTTTAATGGTCTGGTGGTCATACCCACATATATTTTCTGGCAGGGGCACACTGCATAATAGACCACATATCTACTATTACACGTGATCCGTTTTTTGATAGAGAACCTTCGTGACCCTGCCTGATTCTCAAAGTGGTCAATTCGATCAATATTAGTGCATGCCACACACCGGCCACATGGGAAACACCCATTCGGTACCCTGACCTGATCCAAAAATGTGCTCCCGGGTAGTCCGGTGTAGTGGCTGCGGACCAGATGATCCCTCAAATTTCTTGATCTTCTAGCTGCTATCGCTGCTTTTTCAGGTATAAATCTATAGATCACTGGGTCCGCTTTCAAAATATGCCAAGATTTATTTAATATTTCTCTCATACGACCAAATTGAGAATGGTAGTCCGTTACAAACCTAACTTGATCCTGACCCTCCCTACTTATCTGTTTAGGGCCATACAATAATACGTCCCTAGACGAGTACTTAGCCCTATTATAGGCCCTCTTGATCATTCTGTTACTAAATCCACGTTCCTGTAGTCTCCGCTTAAGATCTTCAGCTTGTGTATAGAATTCTTCATTATTTGAGCACAGTCTACGTAAGCGAAGAAATTGTCCGGTGGGAACAGACTGGATCATGTGGCCCGGATGGGAGGAAGTGGCATGCAACAGCATGTTCGTTGAGGTGGGCTTACGGTATATACTTGTTTGCACCTCCCCCTTCACATCTTTAGAGAGTAGAACATCCAGAAATTCAATAGTTTTGGAATCGTATTTATACGTGATAAATATGTTCAACTGGTTATCATTTAATGATGACATGAACTTCTTCAAGTCATCAATAGACCCCTGCCAGATCAGCAAAATATCGTCGATGTACCGCGTCCACGAGAGGACACGGCACATCGGCGACGACTGATCCGGCAGGGAGAGGTCCCTCTCCCACAGCCCCAGGAACAGGTTGGCGTAAGCCGGGGCAAAAGACGCCCCCATAGCTGTTCCCTGGAGCTGAAGGAAGAAAGACCCCTTAAACACAATAAAATTGTGTGTCAACGTAAATTTTAACAATTCAACCACCAATTTCTGGATGTCCATTGGAAGATTGGACATACTAAGGAAGACTTCCGTGGCATGGATCCCATCCCCATGCCTAATGCTCGTATATAAGGATTCAACATCCCCAGTCACAAACACCATATCATCATCGAGCTGTAGGCCATCTACTCTCCTCAACAGTTCACCCGTATCTTTTAGAAATGATGGCAACCCCTCCACAATGGGTTGTAACTTGGGTTGTAACTTGGAATCTATCCAACGGTTTACGTGTTCGAGATAATTACCCCTTCCAGAAATAATTGGGCGTCCAGGGGGAGTCTGCGCATCCTTATGGATTTTCGGTAACAAATAAAGCGTAGGGATAGCTGGTTCGGGTACCACCAATGCAGTAGCCAATTCCTTGGTTATGGTATCCTGTTCCCTCGCTTGATTTATAATCAAATGCAGCTGTGTAGTGAAGGAGGACAATGGGTTAAATGTTAGTTTTTTGTAACATGTGATATTATTTAATTGGCGAAAGGCCTCCTTTTCATAGAGTACCTTTGGCCAAACCACCACATTGCCCCCCTTATCAGCTGGTTTGTATACCACATCCTCTAATCCCTGAAGGACGCGCAGACGCCCCCTTTCCTCCCCGGTAAGGTTGTCCTTATACACGTATCGTGGGTAGTGTTGAGCATTCCGATACCGCAAGTATCGGGTATCGGCCGATACTTGCGGTATCGGAATTCCGATACCGGGATTCCGATACTTGCCGCGTATCGGATACCGGAATCGGAAGTTCCAAGATTCAAAATGCACAAATTCAGCCAATGAGAATGATTCCAAGTGTGGGCACATCCTGTTTAGCATGGAGGGCATGAAACTACTGGCAAGGCTGTGATTGGCTGCTGAAATGATGTCATGATGCAGTTTAAAAGTCGCTGGCGCCATTTTGCGATCACTCTGCTGTGAATTCAGTTAGTGACAGGACGCTGTTTGCTGACTGAGGGACAGTTTAGAGATAGCGATTTGCTTCTTTGTGCTTTCCAAAGGCTAATTTAGCAACCGCTGTGTTCACCTACTATTCACCTTGCTTTTGCCTTGTAGCGCTGTTTTCACAGCGATCTGCAAGGTCTGTGTGTGTGTGTGTGTGAGTGCAGCCCACTCTCTAGTCTGAGTGCAGCCACATAGGCCATCCATAGCTGGTTGTATTCAGTTCAGGGAGGGTGGTTCATTGCCTCATACTGTTCTTTTTTTTTTTTTTAAGTAGTGTAGTCTGCTGCTAATTTATTCAAAAAAATCCTATTAGTGTCTTTCCACCCGTCTCCAGCTAATTTGTGGAAAAACACTACATAGGATAACGTAGAGGAGGGTTTTTGGGCCTTGCAGCGCCGTTTACGGCTGTCTGCACGGTCTCCGTGTGATTGCAGCTCGCCCTGTAGTCTGTGAGCAGCCATAGCCTGGTTGTCTCCAGCTCAGGGTTGTTCACTGCGTCATACCGCCAAATCAATTTTCATTTTGTTTTAAGTAGTGCAGGCTGCTGCACATTTTTTCAAAAAATTCCTATTAGTGTCTTTCCACCCGTCTCCAGCTAATTTGTGGAAAAACACTACATAGGATAACGTAGAGGAGGGTTTTTGGGCCTTGCAGCGCCGTTTACGGCTGTCTGCACGGTCTCCGTGTGACTGCAGCTCGCCCTGTAGTCTGTGAGCAGCCATAGCCTGGTTGTCTCCAGCTCAGGGTTCTTCACTGCGTCATACCGCCAAATCAATTTTCATTTTGTTTTAAGTAGTGCAGGCTGCTGCACATTTTTTCAAAAAAATCCTATTAGTGTCTTTCCACCCGTCTCCAGCTAACTTGTGGAAAAACACTACATAGGATAACGTAGAGGAGGGTTTTTGGGCCTTGCAGCGCCGTTTACGTCTGTCTGCACGGTCTCCGTGTGACTGCAGCTCTATCCGTTGTCAGTTCAGCCCCCAAAAAATAAATAAATAATAAAGTTCACCAAACACACCAGTTACACCACTTTACATTTGTGTAGGCCACATTAGCTCATATTAAAGTCTAGTCCACACTTTAGAAAATTAGTGTTTCTTATACCTGTTAGGAGGAGTTGCTCAGGAATAAGCACACAAAGCCGTTAGTACTTTTCTGCTTATCTTTATCAGTCAACCAAGATGAAGAAGGCAGTGAGTAAGGCACGTGGGCGTGGGCGTGGGCGCGGAGCAGGGAGGGGACGTGGGGATTCTGTGCCTGCTGCGGGCACCGGTGACTCATCAGCACCCACTTTCACCAGGCAACAGTCATTCATGCGCAGCTTTGTGTCAGAGCGCCGTACACCGCTGCTGCGTGAAGATCAAATTGAAGCCGTTGTCGGATGGATGGCAGCTAATGCATCAACTTCAATTAGTGCCACATCCTCTCAGACACAGAGCACTGGAGAGCAGCCATCTGTCTCTTCACCACCTGCCAAATTGCCCAGGCAGACAGAGAGCCCAGGACAGGAGCCGTCTCTACTTCTGTTCTCTGAATCTCTTGGCTTGGAAACAGGGGGCCAGCCAAGCAGCATTGGAGAAATGGAAGAAGAGGCAGGGTGCAGTGATGCCCAACAGCTTTTTCTCTCTTCCTCTGAAGAGGCGGGTGGGCCAGTGGCTCCGGTCACCACATCGCAGGCCGCATCAGCTGATGATGACACTCAGGTGCCACTTACTGGTGCGTGCTCTGCTGCTGAGACTACCCAGGAGGAGCAGTTGGGGGCAGAGGGTAGTGTAGATGATGAGGTCCTTGACCCATCTTGGCGTGAGGGACAGGAAGGTGGTGGGAGCAGCTCTGAGGAAGAGATTCCCCGTACGGCCCAAAGAGGGAGAGGGAGGGGGAAGACTGCGGATCCTGCAGCCTCCGCTTTGGCACCCATTAGGAGCATGTCTCTTCCAAAAGCCAAAAAGGGCGCTCCCAAGACTTGCAGTGCCTGGTCCTTTTTTGACACAGTTGCAGATGACATTTGCTATGTCAGATGCAAGGTGTGTCATCAAAAAGTCAAAAGAGGTCGAAATGTCAGCAACCTCAATACCTCCAACATGTGGAAACATGTGCGCAACAGGCACCCGGCGGAGTTAGAAAAACACACTGAAGAGCTAGGCCAACCAACAGCGGCAGCTACCACCTCTTCAGCTCGTGTTGCCTCTTCCTCTAGCTCACACGCAGCTGGTTCGGCTTCCTCCCAGGATCGCCGTGGAAGAACCTCTGGCCCTGTTGTCCAGAGACCCGCTGTAATTCCACCCGCAGCACCACTTTCCCAGTCATCCACACACTCCCAGCCCAGTCTACAGCCATCGGTAGTACAGGCATGGGAGAAAAGGTGGCCTTTCTCGTCAAACCACCCACGAGCACAGGCTCTGACTGCAGGCATTGCCAAACTTCTGTCACTGGAAATGCTGTCATTCAGGCTGGTGGAGACTGACAGCTTCCGTGACTTGATGTCATTGGCAGTCCCACAGTACAATGTGCCCAGCCGCTTTTACTTCAGCAGGCAAGCTGTCCCTGCCCTGCACAAGCATGTGGAGGGACACATAAAACACGCGCTACTGAACGCCGTCAGTAGCAAGGTCCACCTCACCACCGATGCGTGGACCAGTCAACATGGACAGGGGCGATACCTTTCCCTCACTGCCCATTGGGTTAATGTCGTTGAGCCGGGTACAGACCGTGCGAGTGGCGCAGGACGTGTCCTGCCCACTCCAAGGATTGCAGGAATCCATTCTGTACGCATTGACTCCTCCTCTTACACCAGTTCCTCAGAATCATCACTGCAGGAGCCGTCACAGTCCACCTCCACATGGACCCGTGATGAACGTGTACCTGTTACGACCGACATGAGCACAGCCGTGGCCAAACGTCAACAGGCCGTGTTGAAATTAATTTTTTGGGGGAATCGTAGCCACACAGCGCAGGAGCTCTGGAATGCCATCAAGCAGGAGAGCGATGTGTGGTTTGTGCCAGCGAATCTCCAGCCAGGCATGGTAGTGTGTGATAATGGCCGAAATCTGGTGGCAGCTCTGGGCCTCGGCAACCTCACTCACATCCCATGTCTGGCACATGTGCTCAATTTGGTCGTGCAGAGCTTTTTGAGGGACTATCCGGATCTTGATGCACTGCTGCACAAGGTCCGCCTAGAGTGTGCTCACTTGCGGCGTTCCAGCACGGCAAAAGCGCGCATTGCGGCTCTGCAGCGCCGACACCGCCTGCCGGAACATCGCATCATATGTGACCTACCTACCAGGTGGAATTCCACGTTACATATGTTGGAGCGGTTGTGTGAGCAGCAGCAAGCTGTAATGGAGTACCAGCTGCTTCAGGCGCAAAGAAGTCGCACTCAGCGCCGTACAGACTTCACAACCACAGAGTGGGCCACTATGAATGACGTCTGCCAGGTTTTGCGTCCCTTTGATTATTCCACGCGGATGGCGAGTGCAGATGATGCACTAGTCAGCATGACTGTCCCCCTTATCTGCCTGCTTGAAAAATCACTGCAAGCGCTAAGGGATGATGTTGTGGAAGAGGTGGAGGATGAGGATTCACCATTTCCATCATCTTCTGGACAGTCAGCGCCACGTGGTTCCTCACAAACGCGTAGGCAGGGGACAGTTTGTGAGGAGGATGAGGAGGAGTCAATGGAGGAGGAAGACATCCGTCCAGAGGAGGGAGTTACCGAATTGTCCAGTACTCAGTGTGTACAGCGAGGGTGGGGTGATGACGAGCGGGCAGATATCACGCCTCCAGCAGGGGACAGCGTTTCTTGGGCAGTTGGCAGTCTGCAGCACATGGTGGATTACATGCTGCAGTGCCTGAGAAACGACCGCCGCATCGCCCACATTCTCAACATGTCTGATTATTGGGTGTTCACCCTCCTCGATCCTCGCTACCGGGACAACGTAGAAAGCCTCATCACACCATTGAACCGGGAGCGAAAAATGCGGGAGTACCAAGACACACTGGTCAATTCCATCATCTTCTCCATTCCAACTGAGAGAAGTGCTGCTAGTGCATTCCAAAGCAGCTCAGTGCGTCCAGGCAGTGGTGGAGGCTCTGCACAAAGAGGGAGCAGAAGCAGTGCCTCTGCCCAAGGCAAGACCAGTATGGCCCAACTGTGGCACAGTTTTCTGTGCCCCCCACAAAAGTCTACACCATCACAGACGGCTCCAGTCAGCAGGAGGCAACGGTTCCGTCAGATGGTGACAGACTACATGTCTTGCCCTCTTGCTGTACTCCCAGACGGCTCTTCCCCTTTCAAGTTTTGGGTCTCAAAGCTGGATACATGGCCAGAGCTAAGCCAGTATGCATTGGAGGTGCTGTCTTGCCCTGCGGCCAGTGTATTATCGGAATGTGTCTTTAGTGCTGCAGGTGGTGTACTAACTGACCGTCGCATGCGACTATCCTCCGATAACGTTGACCGGCTTACTTTCCTGAAAATGAACAAGGCCTGGATCTCGCAGGAATTTGCCACTCCTCCTCCTGATTAAATAATTAGGTCACTGTATACGTTATCCAGGTCTCCTGTTGTGTTCATCTTTCTACCACCTGAACTTAAATTCCTGGGCTCCAACACCGCCAGTTGAGGCTCAGAAGTGCCGTCTGCACAGTCAAAACATACGACCCAGTGTTATTGGGTTTCAGTAACGTCAGCTGATCCCCAGCTGTGTAGCCGGCAATGTGTCATGCGACCGCCACGCTGACACAACAACTGAAATGTAAGGGAATCTGTCCCCCCCCCCCAAGGCGTTTGTTACTGAAAGAGCCTCCTTGTGCAGCAGTAATGCTGCACAAGGAAAAGGTAGCTATTTTGGTTTAGCTCCTTGCACACGCAGAACTTAACACTTATAAAATGTGTCCACTGATACCGTAAAACCGTCCCGGAGGTGGGACTTTCCTTCGTAATATGACGCAGCACAGCCGTCATTCCTCCCCCCCCGGCGCCGCGCCCCGGCTCCTCAGCGTTGTTTGATTCCGTCCCGGAGCCTGCGCTGTTATGTTATCCCGTGGCCAGGCACACTTAGCGCTGCCCGTCTTCTGGCATCATTTGGTGTCAGGATGGCTGCGCCTGTGCGGCCGCGCTGGCCGAGGGCCCGCCTCGCAGTGTCTTCTGATTTAATCCCACTGGGGGCCTGGGATCCATGGACATGCGCAGTGCATATCTGAACCTCCACCTCTCACTCATCTCCCTACGGCTTCTTCAGACTGTTCGGTGTCAGCTGGTCCCTAATAGCATGCCACGGCCGTGACACCGCACAGTCTTAAGAAGCCGTAGGGAGGGGAGTGAGAGGCGAGGATATGCACTGCGCATGGCCATGGATCCCAGGCCCCCAGTGGGATAAAATCAGAAGACACTGCGAGGCGGGCTCTCGGCCAGCGCGGCCGCACAGGCGCAGCCAGCCTGACACCAAATGATGTCAGAAGATGGGCAGCGCTAAGTGTGCCTGGCCAAGGGATAACATAACAGCGCAGGCTCCGGGACGGAATCAAACTACGCTGAGGAGCCGGGGCGCGGCGCCCGGGGGGGAGGAATGACGGCTGTGCTGCGTCATATTACGAAGGAAAGTCCCACCTCCGGGACGGTTTCACGGTTTCAGGGGACACATTTTATAAGTGTTTAGTTCTGTGTTTGCAAGGAGCATGATGAAAAGAGCCACCTTTTCCTTTTGCATCTTTTGTGCTGCACAAGCTGGCTCTTTCAGCTACAAACACCTTGGGGGGGGTTAAAGGTTCCCTTTCGACTTTCTCAGGCTTCGGCCTACATTGTGTTCCTCTGCTTTTCCACCTGTCCCTGGGCTCCAACACCGCCAGTTGCCGTCCAGAAGTGCTGTACGCACAGTCAACAGTCCCTCCTCTGTTATTGGGGTTCAGTAACGTCAGCTGTTCCCCTGCTGTGTGTGTGGCAATCCCTCCTACCTCCTCCTACCTCCTCCTCCTCCACCTGTCCCTGGGCTCCAACACCGCCAGTTGCCGTCCAGAAGTGCTGTACGCACAGTCAACAGTCCCTCCTCTGTTATTGGGGTTCAGTAACGTCAGCTGTTCCCCTGCTGTGTGTGTGGCAATCCCTCCTACCTCCTCCAACCTCCTCCTCCTCCACCTGTCCCTGGGCTCCAACACCGCCAGTTGCCGTCCAGAAGTGCTGTACGCACAGTCAACAGTCCCTCCTCTGTTATTGGGGTTCAGTAACGTCAGCTGTTCCCCTGCTGTGTGTGTGGCAATCCCTCCTACCTCCTCCTACCTCCTCCTCCTCCACCTGTCCCTGGGCTCCAACACCGCCAGTTGCCGTCCAGAAGTGCTGTACGCACAGTCAACAGTCCCTCCTCTGTTATTGGGGTTCAGTAACGTCAGCTGTTCCCCTGCTGTGTGTGTGGCAATCCCTCCTACCTCCTCCTACCTCCTCCTCCTCCACCTGTCCCTGGGCTCCAACACCGCCAGTTGCCGTCCAGAAGTGCTGTACGCACAGTCAACAGTCCCTCCTCTGTTATTGGGGTTCAGTAACGTCAGCTGTTCCCCTGCTGTGTGTGTGGCAATCCCTCCTACCTCCTCCTACCTCCTCCTCCTCCACCTGTCCCTGGGCTCCAACACCGCCAGTTGCCGTCCAGAAGTGCTGTACGCACAGTCAACAGTCCCTCCTCTGTTATTGGGGTTCAGTAACGTCAGCTGTTCCCCTGCTGTGTGTGTGGCAATCCCTCCTACCTCCTCCTACCTCCTCCTCCTCCACCTGTCCCTGGGCTCCAACACCGCCAGTTGCCGTCCAGAAGTGCTGTACGCACAGTCAACAGTCCCTCCTCTGTTATTGGGGTTCAGTAACGTCAGCTGTTCCCCTGCTGTGTGTGTGGCAATCCCTCCTATCTCCTCCACCTCCTCCTCCACCTGTCCCTGGGCTCCAACACCGCTAGTTGTTGCCTGGTAGTGCTGTACGCACAGTCAACAGTCCCTCCTCTGTTATTGGGGTTCAGTAACGTCAGCTGTTCCCCTGCTGTGTGTGTGGCAATCCCTCCTACCTCCTCCTACCTCCTCCTCCTCCTCCTGTCCCTGGGCTCCAACACCGCCAGTTGCCGTCCAGAAGTGCTGTACGCACAGTCAACAGTCCCTCCTCTGTTATTGGGGTTCAGTAACGTCAGCTGTTCCCCTGCTGTGTGTGTGGCAATCCCTCCTATCTCCTCCACCTCCTCCTCCTCCTCCACCTGTCCCTGGGCTCCAACACCGCTAGTTGTTGCCTGGTAGTGCTGTACGCACAGTCAACAGTCCCTCCTCTGTTATTGGGGTTCAGTAACGTCAGCTGTTCCCCTGCTGTGTGTGTGGCAATCCCTCCTACCTCCTCCACCTCCTCCTCCTCCACCTGTCCCTGGGCTCCAACACCGCCAGTTGCCGTCCAGAAGTGCTGTACGCACAGTCAACAGTCCCTCCTCTGTTATTGGGGTTCAGTAACGTCAGCTGTTCCCCTGCTGTGTGTGTGGCAATCCCTCCTACCTCCTCCTACCTCCTCCTCCTCCACCTGTCCCTGGGCTCCAACACCGCCAGTTGCCGTCCAGAAGTGCTGTACGCACAGTCAACAGTCCCTCCTCTGTTATTGGGGTTCAGTAACGTCAGCTGTTCCCCTGCTGTGTGTGTGGCAATCCCTCCTACCTCCTCCTACCTCCTCCTCCTCCACCTGTCCCTGGGCTCCAACACCGCCAGTTGCCGTCCAGAAGTGCTGTACGCACAGTCAACAGTCCCTCCTCTGTTATTGGGGTTCAGTAACGTCAGCTGTTCCCCTGCTGTGTGTGTGGCAATCCCTCCTATCTCCTCCACCTCCTCCTCCACCTGTCCCTGGGCTCCAACACCGCTAGTTGTTGCCTGGTAGTGCTGTACGCACAGTCAACAGTCCCTCCTCTGTTATTGGGGTTCAGTAACGTCAGCTGTTCCCCTGCTGTGTGTGTGGCAATCCCTCCTACCTCCTCCTACCTCCTCCTACCTCCTCCTTCTCCACCTGTCCCTGGGCTCCAACACCGCCAGTTGCCGTCCAGAAGTGCTGTACGCACAGTCAACAGTCCCTCCTCTGTTATTGGGGTTCAGTAACGTCAGCTGTTCCCCTGCTGTGTGTGTGGCAATCCCTCCTACCTCCTCCTACCTCCTCCTCCTCCACCTGTCCCTGGGCTCCAACACCGCCAGTTGCCGTCCAGAAGTGCTGTACGCACAGTCAACAGTCCCTCCTCTGTTATTGGGGTTCAGTAACGTCAGCTGTTCCCCTGCTGTGTGTGTGGCAATCCCTCCTATCTCCTCCACCTCCTCCTCCTCCTCCACCTGTCCCTGGGCTCCAACACTGCTAGTTGTTGCCTGGTAGTGCTGTACGCACAGTCAACAGTCCCTCCTCTGTTATTGGGGTTCAGTAACGTCAGCTGTTCCCCTGCTGTGTGTGTGGCAATCCCTCCTACCTCCTCCACCTCCTCCTCCTCCACCTGTCCCTGGGCTCCAACACCGCCAGTTGCCGTCCAGAAGTGCTGTACGCACAGTCAACAGTCCCTCCTCTGTTATTGGGGTTCAGTAACGTCAGCTGTTCCCCTGCTGTGTGTGTGGCAATCCCTCCTACCTCCTCCTACCTCCTCCTCCTCCACCTGTCCCTGGGCTCCAACACCGCCAGTTGCCATCCAGAAGTGCTGTACGCACAGTCAACAGTCCCTCCTCTGTTATTGGGGTTCAGTAACGTCAGCTGTTCCCCTGCTGTGTGTGTGGCAATCCCTCCTACCTCCTCCTACCTCCTCCTCCTCCACCTGTCCCTGGGCTCCAACACCGCCAGTTGCCGTCCAGAAGTGCTGTACGCACAGTCAACAGTCCCTCCTCTGTTATTGGGGTTCAGTAACGTCAGCTGTTCCCCTGCTGTGTGTGTGGCAATCCCTCCTACCTCCTCCTACCTCCTCCTCCTCCACCTGTCCCTGGGCTCCAACACCGCCAGTTGCCATCCAGAAGTGCTGTACGCACAGTCAACAGTCCCTCCTCTGTTATTGGGGTTCAGTAACGTCAGCTGTTCCCCTGCTGTGTGTGTGGCAATCCCTCCTATCTCCTCCACCTCCTCCTCCACCTGTCCCTGGGCTCCAACACCGCTAGTTGTTGCCTGGTAGTGCTGTACGCACAGTCAACAGTCCCTCCTCTGTTATTGGGGTTCAGTAACGTCAGCTGTTCCCCTGCTGTGTGTGTGGCAATCCCTCCTACCTCCTCCTACCTCCTCCTCCACCTGTCCCTGGGCTCCAACACCGCCAGTTGCCGTCCAGAAGTGCTGTACGCACAGTCAACAGTCCCTCCTCTGTTATTGGGGTTCAGTAACGTCAGCTGTTCCCCTGCTGTGTGTGTGGCAATCCCTCCTACCTCCTCCTACCTCCTCCTCCTCCACCTGTCCCTGGGCTCCAACACCGCCAGTTGCCGTCCAGAAGTGCTGTACGCACAGTCAACAGTCCCTCCTCTGTTATTGGGGTTCAGTAACGTCAGCTGTTCCCCTGCTGTGTGTGTGGCAATCCCTCCTATCTCCTCCACCTCCTCCTCCTCCTCCACCTGTCCCTGGGCTCCAACACCGCTATTTGTTGCCTGGTAGTGCTGTACGCACAGTCAACAGTCCCTCCTCTGTTATTGGGGTTCAGTAACGTCAGCTGTTCCCCTGCTGTGTGTGTGGCAATCCCTCCTACCTCCTCCTACCTCCTCCTCCTCCACCTGTCCCTGGGCTCCAACACCGCCAGTTGCCGTCCAGAAGTGCTGTACGCACAGTCAACAGTCCCTCCTCTGTTATTGGGGTTCAGTAACGTCAGCTGTTCCCCTGCTGTGTGTGTGGCAATCCCTCCTACCTCCTCCTACCTCCTCCTCCTCCACCTGTCCCTGGGCTCCAACACCGCCAGTTGCCGTCCAGAAGTGCTGTACGCACAGTCAACAGTCCCTCCTCTGTTATTGGGGTTCAGTAACGTCAGCTGTTCCCCTGCTGTGTGTGTGGCAATCCCTCCTACCTCCTCCTACCTCCTCCTCCTCCACCTGTCCCTGGGCTCCAACACCGCCAGTTGCCGTCCAGAAGTGCTGTACGCACAGTCAACAGTCCCTCCTCTGTTATTGGGGTTCAGTAACGTCAGCTGTTCCCCTGCTGTGTGTGTGGCAATCCCTCCTACCTCCTCCTACCTCCTCCTCCTCCACCTGTCCCTGGGCTCCAACACCGCCAGTTGCCGTCCAGAAGTGCTGTACGCACAGTCAACAGTCCCTCCTCTGTTATTGGGGTTCAGTAATGTCAGCTGTTCCCCTGCTGTGTGTGTGGCAATCCCTCCTACCTCCTCCACCTCCTCCTCCTCCACCTGTCCCTGGGCTCCAACACCGCTAGTTGCCATCCAGAAGTGCTGTCCGCACAGAGCCAAACACCTCGCCAATGTGTTAGTGGGGTTCAGCACCGCCAGCTGTTCCCCTGCTGTGCAGCCGGCAACGTGTACTGCGACCGCCACGCAGGCACAACAAGTTAAATTTAAGGGAACCTGCCCCCCCCCCCCAGGCGTTTGTTACTGAAGGAGCCACCTTGTGCAGCAGTAATGATGCAAAGGGAAAAAGTGCCTCTTTTCGTGGTGCTCCTTGCACATGCTGATCCTAACACTTATGAAAAGTGCCCCCTCCTACCGTGATACCGTACGGTTGGTGGAACTTTCCTTTGTGATGTGACGCAGCACAGCCGTCATTCTTACCCCCTTTGCGCCGTGCGCCGCCTCCTCAGCGTTGTTTGAATCAGTCCCGGAGCCTGCGCTGTTATGTTATCCCGTGGCCAGGCACACTTAGCGCTGCCCGTCTTCTGGCATCATTTGGTGTCAGGCTGGCTGCGCCTGTGCGGCCACGCTGGCCGAGAGCCCGCCTCGCAGTGTCTTCTGATTTAATCCCACTGGGGGCCTGAGATCCATGGACATGCGCAGTGCATATCTGAACCTCCACCTCTCACTCATCTCCCTATGGCTTCTTCAGACTGTTCGGTGTCAGCTGGTCCCTAATAGCATGCCACGGCCGTGACACCGCACAGTCAGAAGAAGCCGTAGGGAGATGAGTGAGAGGTGGAGGTTCAGATATGCACTGCGCATGTCCATGGATCTCAGGCCCCCAGTGGGATTAAATCAGAAGACACTGCGAGGTGGGCCCAAATGATGTCAGAAGACGGGCAGCACAAAATGTGTGCATGGCCAAGGGCTAACCTAACAGCGCAGGCTCCGGGACTGATTCAAACAACGCTGAGGAGGCGGCGCACGGCGCCAAGGGGGTAAGAATGACGGCTGTGCTGCGTCACATCACAAAGGAAAGTTCCACCTACCAGACGGTATCACGGTAGGAGGGGACACTTTTTATAAGTGTTAGGTTCAGCATGTGCAAGGACCATAATTAAAAGAGCTAAGTTTACCTTTTCCAGCATTAGTGCTGTACACGATGGCTCTTTCAGCTACAAACGCCTGGGGGGGGGTTAAAGTTTCCCTTTCAACTTGCTCCAGTGCAGGCTTCGGCCTACACTCTGCTCCCTCTCCTCCTCCTGCTGACCCTGGGCTCTAACACCGCCAGTTGGGGCCCAGATGTGCTAGCTGCACAGAGCCAAACACCAGCCAATGTGTCAGTGGGGTTCAGCACCGCCAGCTGTTCCCCTGCTGTGTAGCCGGCAACGTGTCCTGCAACAGCCACGCAGACACAAGAACTGAAATTGAAGGAAACCTGTCCCCCCTCCCCCAGGCGTTTTTACGTTTTACAGCCACCTTGTACGACAGTAATGCTGCATGTGTGCAAGGTGGCTCAGAAACTTAATCTCCTTGCCCATGTTGAAGTGAACACGTCTAAAAATGAGTCCTCTGCGACCATTAAAACGTCCCTCAGGTGTGATTTTCCTTAGTATTGACACGCAACAAGCTCCTTGGTAGCGCTGCCCGTCTTCTGGCATCATTGTTTGGCTGCCTGCGCCTCTGCGGCCGCCCTGACCCACACAACGCCCCTCGGTGTCTTATTTCTTGGGACTGCGAGGGTGTGATTGATGGGCATGAGCGGTGCATCACTTCGCCTGTCCCTCATCTCCTTCCGCCTTCTTCAGACTGTGCGGCTTCATGGCCGCGGCATGCGATAAGGGATCAGCTGACGCCGCACAGTCTGAAGCGGGTGTAAGGACCCGAGTGTGAGAGGCGAACATATGTGCTGCGCCAGGCCATGAATCCCAGCCCCGCAGTGTTTTAACAATGTTAAGACACTGCGGGGCTGGGATTCATGGTCATCGCCAACCGCACCGGCCGACATTAAATGAGGTCAGAAGATGGGCAGCGCTAACAGCGCTAGGCCGGGGGATAACACGACAGCGCAGACTCCTGTACAGCAAATAACAACGCTCAGGAGGCTGCACCCAGCACCAAGGTGGGATTCTTGACATCTGTGCTGCGTCTCATTACGAAGGGAACTCGCGCCTCCAACACAGTTTGACTGTATAAAGGGCTAAATGTTATACGTGTTTCATTCGGCGTGTGCAAGGAGAAAAATTAAAAGAGCAACCTTTGACTTGTGCGGCACTACTGCTGCATAAGCTGTGGCTCTTCTAGTTTGTAACCCCTGAGGGGGGGTTAAAGGTTACCTTTGAAATCGGTTCAATTAGGCTTCGGCCTACACTCTGCTCCACCGGCAGAGCCCGGGCTCCAACAACGCTAGTTGCTGTCCGGAAGTGCTGGCTGCACAGAGCCAAACACCTCGCCAATGTGTCAGTGGAGTCCAGCACCGCCAGCTGTTCCCCTGCTGTGTAGCCGGCAACGTGTCCTGCGACCGCCACGCAGGCACAACAGACCCAAAGCTGCCGCCAGTGCAGGCTTCGGCCTACACTCCCCTCCCCCTTGCTCCTCCTCCTGCTCCTCCTCCTGCTGACCCTGGGCTCTAACACCGCCAGTTGGGGCCCGGTACTGCTAGCTGCACAGAGAAAAACACCAGCCAATGTGTCAGTGGGGTCCAGCACCGCCAGCTGTTCCCCTGCTGTGTAGCCGGCAACGTGTCCTGCGACCGCCACGCAGGCACAACAAACCCAAAGCTGCCGCCAGTGCAGGCTTCGGCCTACACTCCCCTCCCCCTTGCTCCTCCTCCTGCTCCTCCTCCTGCTGACCCTGGGCTCTAACACCGCCAGTTGGGGCCCGGTACTGCTAGCTGCACAGAGAAAAACACCAGCCAATGTGTCAGTGGGGTCCAGCACCGCCAGCTGTTCCCCTGCTGTGTAGCCGGCAACGTGTCCTGCGACAGCCACGCAGACACAAGAACTGAAATTGAAGGGAACCTGTCCCCCCTCCCCCAGGTGTTTCTATGTTTTACAGCCACCTCGTACAGCGGTAATGCTGCATGTGTGCAAGGTGGCTCATAAACGTATTCTCCTCGCACATGTGGAACTGAAAACACGTCTAAAATGTGTCCTCTGTGTGACCATTTAACCGTCCCGGTGGTGTGACTTTCCTTTGTAATGACACGCTGCAACCCCCTTGGTAGCGCTGCCCGTCTTCTGGCATCATTGTTTGGCTGCCTGCGCCTCTGCGGCCGCCCTGACCCACACAACGCCCCTCGGTGTCTTATTTATTGGGACTGTGAGGGTGTGATTGATGGGCATGAGCAGTGCATATCTTCGCCTGTTGTCACTCATCTCCTTCCGCCTTCTTCAGACTGTGCGGCTTCATGGCCGTGGCATGCGATAAGGGATCAGCTGACGCCGCACAGTCTGAAGCGGGTGTAAGGACCCGAGTGCGAGAGGCGAATATATGTGCTGCGCCAGGCCATGAATCCCAGCCCCGCAGTGTTTTAACAATGTTAAGACACTGCGGGGCTGGGATTCATGGTCATCGCCAACCGCACCGGCCGACATTAAATGAGGTCAGAAGATGGGCAGCGCTAACAGCGCTAGGCCGGGGGATAACACGACAGCGCAGACTCCTGTACAGCAAATAACAACGCTCAGGAGGCTGCACCCAGCACCAAGGTGGGATTCTTGACATCTGTGCTGCGTCTCATTACGAAGGGAACTCGCGCCTCCAACACAGTTTGACTGTATAAAGGGCTAAATGTTATACGTGTTTCATTCGGCGTGTGCAAGGAGAAAAACTAAAAGAGCAACCTTTGACTTGTGCGGCACTACTGCTGCATAAGCTGTGGCTCTTCTAGTTTGTAACCCCTGAGGGAGGGTTAAAGGTTACCTTTGAAATCGGTTCAATTAGGCTTCGGCCTACACTCTGCTTCACCGGCAGAGCCCGGGCTCCAACAACGCTAGTTGCTGTCCGGAAGTGCTGGCTGCACAGAGCCAAACACCTCGCAAATGTGTCAGTGGGGTCCAGCACCGCCAGCTGTTCCCCTGCTGTGTAGCCGGCAACGTGTCCTGCGACCGCCACGCAGGCACAACAGACCCAAAGCTGCCGCCAGTGCAGGCTTCGGCCTACACTCCCCTCCCCCTTGCTCCTCCTCCTGCTCCTCCTCCTGCTGACCCTGGGCTCTAACACCGCCAGTTGGGGCCCGGTACTGCTAGCTGCACAGAGAAAAACACCAGCCAATGTGTCAGTGGGGTCCAGCACCGCCAGCTGTTCCCCTGCTGTGTAGCCGGCAACGTGTCCTGCGACCGCCACGCAGGCACAACAAACCCAAAGCTGCCGCCAGTGCAGGCTTCGGCCTACACTCCCCTCCCCCTTGCTCCTCCTCCTGCTCCTCCTCCTGCTGACCCTGGGCTCTAACACCGCCAGTTGGGGCCCGGTACTGCTAGCTGCACAGAGAAAAACACCAGCCAATGTGTCAGTGGGGTCCAGCACCGCCAGCTGTTCCCCTGCTGTGTAGCCGGCAACGTGTCCTGCGACAGCCACGCAGACACAAGAACTGAAATTGAAGGGAACCTGTCCCCCCTCCCCCAGGTGTTTCTATGTTTTACAGCCACCTCGTACAGCGGTAATGCTGCATGTGTGCAAGGTGGCTCATAAACGTATTCTCCTCGCACATGTGGAACTGAAAACACGTCTAAAATGTGTCCTCTGTGTGACCATTTAACCGTCCCGGTGGTGTGACTTTCCTTTGTAATGACACGCTGCAACCCCCTTGGTAGCGCTGCCCGTCTTCTGGCATCATTGTTTGGCTGCCTGCGCCTCTGCGGCCGCCCTGACCCACACAACGCCCCTCGGTGTCTTATTTATTGGGACTGTGAGGGTGTGATTGATGGGCATGAGCAGTGCATATCTTCGCCTGTTGTCACTCATCTCCTTCCGCCTTCTTCAGACTGTGCGGCTTCATGGCCGTGGCATGCGATAAGGGATCAGCTGACGCCGCACAGTCTGAAGCGGGTGTAAGGACCCGAGTGCGAGAGGCGAACGTATGTGCTGCGCCAGGCCATGAATCCCAGCCCCGCAGTGTTTTAACAATGTTAAGACACTGCGGGGCTGGGATTCATGGTCATCGCCAACCGCACCGGTTGACATTAAATGAGGTCAGAAGATGGGCAGCGCTAACAGCGCTAGGCCGGGGGATAACACGACAGCGCAGACTCCTCTACAGCAAATAACAACGCTCAGGAGGCTGCACCCAGCACCAAGGTGGGATTCTTGACATCTGTGCTGCGTCTCATTACAAAGGGAACTCGCGCCTCCAACACAGTTTGACTGTATAAAGGGCTAAATGTTATACGTGTTTCATTCAGCGTGTGCAAGGAGCAAAATTAAAAGAGCAACCTTTGACTTGTGCAGCACTACTGCTGCATAAGCTGTGGCTCTTCTACTTTGTAACCCCTGAGGGGGGGTTAAAGGTTACCTTTGAAATTGGTTCAAGTAGGCTTCGGCCTACACTCTGCTCCCCCTGCAGAGCCCGGGCTCCAACACCGCCAGTTGGGGCCCGGTACTGCTAGGTGCACAGAGCCAAACACCAGCCAATGTGTCAGTGGGGTTCAGCACCGCCAGCTGTTCCCTTGCTGTGCAGCCGGCAACGTGTCCTGCAACTGCCACGCAGGCACAACAGACCCAAAGCTGCCGCCAGTGCAGGCTTCGGCCTACACTCTGCTCCATCTCCTCCTCCTGCTGACCCCGGGCTCTAACACCGCCAGTTGGGGCCCGGTACTGCTAGCTGCACAGAGAAAAACACCAGCCAATGTGTCAGTGGGGTTCAGCACCGCCAGCTGTTCCCCTGCTGTGCAGCCGGCATCGTGTCCTGCAAAAGCCACGCAGACACTTGCTCTTGTACCTTCTGCTCCCCATCCTGGTTCCAGTACCGTCAGCTGGTTCTGGGCAGAGCCTTTGGCTTAGGTGCCTCCCTCTGGGTATCCGAGTTCCACCAACGTCAGGTGGTCCTTGGTAGTGCTTTCAGGCACGGGTACCTCCTGCTTAGTAACCGGGTTCCAGTAAAGTCAGCTGGTCCTCGGTAGTTCCATTGGCTCTTGGACCTTCGGCTACCCATCCGGGTTCCAGCACCATCAGCTGGTTCTCGGCAGTGTCTTTTGCTCTTGTACCTTCTGCTCCCCATCCTGGTTCCAGTACCGTCAGCTGGTTCCGGGCAGAGCCTTTGGCTTAGGTGCCTCCCTCTGGGTATCCGAGTTCCACCAACGTCAGGTGGTCCTTGGTAGTGCTTTCAGGCACGGGTACCTCCTGCTTAGTAACCGGGTTCCAGTAACGTCAGCTGGTCCTCAGTAGTTCCATTGGCTCTTGGACCTTCGGGTAGCCATCCGAGTTCCAGTTCCATCAGCTGGTTCTCGGCATTTTCTCAGCCTTCTTGTACCTTCTGCTACATTTCCAAGTTCAAGAGACTAAACACGATGACCCGGAAGACCACCCCTAAGATGACGACGACACCAGAGACGACAACCACCGTGATGACGAAGACCCTGGAGACGATGACCCTGAAGACCACCCCGATGACGACGACCCCGGAGACGACGACCCTGAAGACCACCCCGATGACGACGACGACACCGGAGACGACGACCCTGGAGACGACGACGACCTGGAAGACCGAGAAGCAGAAGAACAAGAGGCTGCAGAACAAAGAGCAGAAGAACATTAAGCATAACACTAAATATCAGAGCAAAAAATATTATCTAAATTATAAGCAGAAGAAGACTAAGCAGTGTATGGGGGTGAGTCCGTTCCTCCTCGTGGTGCCCCTGGATAAAGCCTGATGCTGCAGGCCAAACTGAACGCGGACAAATGTAACTCTTTTGTGACAGGCAGAACGGAAGGTGTAATCTTCAAACTTTTATAGATAACAACTACGGGAATGCCTGTCACAAATAAGAATATGATGAAGAAGTAGAATATGATGAAGATAATAGTAAAATAAAAAGAATATGAACAATGTAACCAAAAAAATAATAGGTAGAAGATGAAGAAGAAGATGAATAAGGTGAAGAAGTTGATGTCAAAGAAGCTGATGATGAGGATAATGAAGAAGAAAGTGTGGGAGAAGTAAAAAAGAAGGTGAAGGGCGTGGAAGTAGTGAAACATCAATATCTGACAAAATAAAAAAAAAATTTACATAGTCAAAATCTTTCTTCCGCCGATCGTCATAAAAAAAAACAAAATCCTGCTATTCTATTACATTGGGCTAAACCTCTGTGCCTTTAATGTCTCCGCCACGTCCCCCAATACATCCTACATTATTCTTAGTTGTTTTCCTTCATGTAGAATTAACCTACAAGGAAAGAAAGGGTTTATTTTAATTCCGATATTTTCGTCCC
Organism: Ranitomeya variabilis; assembly: GCF_051348905.1. NCBI lineage: Eukaryota > Metazoa > Chordata > Amphibia > Anura > Dendrobatidae > Ranitomeya > Ranitomeya variabilis. The sequence continues at coordinate 36,078,919 of NC_135232.1, read as the reverse complement.
ATTGACTTGCATTGGGATCGGGTATCGGTATCGGATTAGATCCGATATTTTGACGGTATCGGCCGATACTTTCCGATACCGATACTTTCCGATATCGGAAAGTATCGCTCAACACTAATCGTGGGATATTCATAAATTCCTTTGAAACAATTTGAACGAACAGGTCTACGTTAGAGCATGAAGATAAAGGAGGAAATTTCTTAGATTTTATACGTATCGATGTTGGTACTTTACCTCCTTCCGGAGTATTGTGCTCAATGGCTAATTCCTCCAATATACGTAACGCTACTTGTTCTTCTTCTGTTGGAAAAAGTTGGGAGAGGTTGCCATCAAAGAAGTGTTTCTTAAAAACTAAAGAGCGGGCGAACAAATGCAAATCTTTTACAGCAGCAAATGCATCAAAACTAGCTGCTGGAGAGAAAGATAAGCCCTTTTCTAAGATATTTAAATCAATATCTGAGAGATCTGGTCCGCAGCCACTACACCGGACTACCCGGGAGCACGTTTTTGGATCAGGTCAGGGTACCGAATGGGTGTTTCCCATGTGGCCGGTGTGTGGCATGCACTAATATTGATCGAATTGACCACTTTGAGAATCAGGCAGGGTCACGAAGGTTCTCTATCAAAAAACGGATCACGTGTAATAGTAGATATGTGGTCTATTATGCAGTGTGCCCCTGCCAGAAAATATATGTGGGTATGACCACCAGACCATTAAAGATAAGGATCCGTGAGCACGTGTTAGGTATTACGGCGGCGGCTAGTGCGGAGGATGTGACGGCACTCAAAACGATCCCACGTCATTTCAGACAGTACCATGATTGTAATGGGGACCTTCTGAGGTGTAGGGGGATCGACATGCTAGATATGAATATTCGTGGTGGTGATATGACTAGGAGGTTGGCTCAACTGGAGTCCAGATGGATATGGACCCTTGACACGGTCCATCCATCTGGACTCAATGAAAATATTAGTTATGCCCCCTTCCTATAGCCACGATACCGCCGATACCCATTTGATACCATATTTTGCATATTTTTAAAGGTATTTTAATATGTTTCGTTGATTATTTTATTCTATATATTTCAGTTTTGATCGTTCATGCACACTGTGGTGATTTATGCGGAAGTGGTGAGCAACACAAGTATTGGACATATACACTGGAGTATTCGCATTGGACAGATTATACATGCAACAATGGACTTATATTGTATATCCTATGCGGCGTGATGTTCTTATTGGAAGACTCGTGATGCTATCATTATTATGCATTGTCCTATTTGTCTTGAAATATCTCCAGATATTATCTATGTTGTGTAGTATTGTGCTATGTTCTACCACAGTTTGTTACATCCGGGGGCGTGTATGTCACATCCGGCCGCACGGTATCCACGCGGCGGCCGGTGACTATTTAACAGGAAGACCAGGGATGTGTGTATGTGCGGCCCCTTGAGAAAGGTGACCGAAACGCGCGTCGGGGCGGACGCGCTACCGCAGGATTGACAACATTTCCCCCACTATCTGGAGCAGGTGATTATGTGTGTCTAGGCACTTTGAGCTATTTAGCCGTGTGTACTATAACTATGGGGGTGTGGGGAACACGCTTGACTACAAGACTTAATGGATAGGAGGTCCGTTGTATGGATATATGTATATTCTACATGAGGTAGTGAGGTTCCCTGTGGGCTATGACCAGGTTTGACGTCATTATGGACGTATATTAGTGCCATTTGGCAGTTTGTATACCTGTTTGTCCCAATATACCACTGTATGTTGTCACATGTATCCTGTGGGTGCGCGTGTTATGTATGATGGTTTCTTTTGGGTAGGTGTGCTTTCCCTGTATTTTACACCATGATCATATGCTTTTATGTGTATTATTGAATAAAGTTTGGTAATTTTTTACAATTTTGCCTTTGATCATCTTTTTTGTTTATCTCCCACTTGTAATTGGCATGATCGTGGTCGCAAAGGTTGTGAACCTACACCAGAGCAAACTTCAACTGGATGTGCATCCTTGGATGCACATTCAGATGAAGTGTATTGCAGTGTAGAGACCCGTCGGATCCTAGCGCTGCAATACCTGCTACCGCACAATCAGAGGCAAGCAGCTGGTGTCAGTGTGCACGTGACTGGGACAGTGACGTTCTACGCTGCCGTCGTTTGAACACTGAAGTTAGCTGTCATTTTGAGAGGAGGATGCCACACGGCAGTGCGGAGGCAAGGTGAGGATAATAATTTATTTATCTTTCTATCATTTAAAAATAGCGGCAGAATAGGGGACATATACCATGAAGGGGCCAAGGATAAGGGACATATATACCAGGATGGGGCATATACTGTATCTACTGGGATGGAGCCCAGGATAAGGGACACATATACCAAGATGGGCCCAGGATGAGGAACGTATACACCAGGATGGAGAACATATATACCAGGATGGGGAACATATATAACAGGATGATGCCCAGGATGAGGAACATATATACCAGGATGGAGAGCATATGTACCAGGACGGGGAACATACAGCGGGTACGGAAAATATTCAGACCCCTTTAAATGTTTCACTCTTTGTTTCATTGCAGCCATTCGGTAAATTCAAAAAAAGTTCATTTTTTTTCTCATTAATGTTCACTCTGCACCCCATCTTGACTGAAAAAAAACAAATGTAGAAATTTTTGCTAATTTATTAAAAATGAAAAACTGAAATATCAGCAAATCTCTCTACTCATCAGCGGTTCCGTGTCCTATTTCTTTCACTAGTGGCACCCTGGCTCTACCTCTCTGGACTGCCACTAGTCCCATAAACACAGTCCTGTTTAGGCTCGTTACCTCTGGCATTTAGCAAGTTTAGGGTTTCTTGTGACATTTTGAGCTATCCAAGGACCCCTTTTGTGTGAAAGGTCACTCTGTCTCTTCGGTCACGTCAAGCTCGCTCTCGTCCCTTGACCCTTAGTCTCCTTTTCTGTAGTTCACCCTCAAGGGCAGCACTGCTCATAGACACTTCCGACTTTTACTTGAACTTGTCCCTATATGATTATCTACAGGAAGTGGTCTCTTTCCCTAATCCTACTGTCCCCCACACTATGGGCTAGTCCCGAACATTACCACTATCCTTACCTTAATGTCACTACCTAACTACAGTCACTATCCTATCCTACCTATTTTATATCCTTAGCCCTAAACTATGTCCTACCCTATGCTATCCTATATTGTACACTACTAACATTATGAATTACCTTTATACTCCTTATACACTATACATATTACACTTCGCATGACACAATATATACAAAGACACAAGACATAATATACACATATACACATTGCAACACGATTGGTGTATTCAGGGGTAGGAATGCGTCAGTCCAGTCCACACCCCTTACACAGACACCAGTCCTGCACAGGGGTACTGCACAGTCAGTGTATGCCACTGGTACAAGAGGTCACTATTAGTGGGCATTAGGCAAAGTATTGGGGGCCGCAGTTGGAAAGTAGTAATACCGGTATAGCAAGGCAGATCTATTAAACAGGTCAGCAGGATAGGAAGTTTGTGCATTTAGGATGACAGACATGAGCTCAGCAGGTCCTTATGGAAGAGACAGTTAAACTGAACAATTGCAATTGGCAAAGGCACCAACTGAGAATCATTAGATTTTGCTGTTTTTTCCAACCCTGACTGTGCCCGATCGGTAACCTATTCACTTGTCTCTTTTGTGACATTATTCTGCCCTGCATACTGATAGTGTAGAGCCACCACATGGTCACTATACACTCATTTTATCCTTTCACTCTATGATGGTAAAAGTCTCGACCTGGTATTAATATTTGGAGTAATGATATTATTTTGTCCTTACATAGCGATATTTGATCACTTTTTGACTTTACACTATGAGTTACGTGGCAAATTAGTTAATAATTTGGGTATAATTTGAAGTAAAACAATGTAAAAAGAGCTGCAGCTAAGCTTGTCATCTCCTCTACCTTTTTCTTAGGTGTCTTCAAAGTTTAGCAACTGTGAACTGTCACCTTAAGCAGAGCACATCTTTGTACTGACTTTTACAGAGATATTTGAAGCAAAGTCTTTCCGATCTTTCCCAACTCCTTAGGGACACACACCACAGAAGACTTGCCCCTTAAATGTGCACCCAGATGCTTGCGGCTTGGTGTGGTGGCAAAGAATAGATTAGGGGAGTGCTGACTTGCAGGAGGTCTGTGCAGTGCATTTGCCACCTCCTCTCCCCTTCCTCTGGGAGTCACCTGAGCATTTTGGGAGAGTTAACATGAAGGAATAACAGAGACAAACAGAAATTTACTTCACTTCTGCAAAATACACTTTTTTGGATTTGTGATTTATTTATTTTTTTTGCATTTCAAATGTAAGACATCCGATAAGAATGATGGATCGCTTGTTAGACTGTCGTGATGAGGACATAGGACTTAATTAGAATAAATGAATTTTTGTGATAGGACAAGAGCAGTTCAATACATAAGCACAGTATATATTTTTGTAGCATCTGACATCTTCGGCTTTTTGTTATTCATTTTGGATTCCAAAAAACCCTGCCAGCAATTAAGGTTGCAGCAAATCTATAGCATTGATCTCTGCCAAATACTGAAACTATCTCAAAAGATCTGGACACATACCAAATCCCATACAGAGCAAAATACAATCGAGAAAAGCCTGAAACAAAACTGTCTGCTAAGTAAATTAAAGATTAATAGATAAAATGAAGTTAATAGTTTTTAGACTTCTTTTGTTTAGCAAGTAAATGATTAAATAATGATGGGATTTGATGGGATAATATCTTATGAAATCACTGAGCGCAAACACAACCGAAAATGTGACGTATGTCTGTGTGACTAAATTGACCCGTCAATAGTTTAAGATCAGTAACAAAACTTCATGTGACAATTTAATGTCTCCCTTTTAATGCCCCTTATTGCTCTGAATGATATATTTTTATCAGGATCTTCCTATTGCAGTGAATCTTGCCTTCTAACATATAGCTATGGCCAAAAGTGTTGGCACCCTTGAAATTGTTCCAGAAAATTATTGCAATTCAGCATGTTCTGTTATACATCTGTTTATTTTCTTTGTGTTTATGGGAACAACACAAAAAATAGAGACAAAAAGATAAATTGAACATAATTTCACACAAAACCCCCAAAATGGGAAGGACAAAATTGTTGACACATTTCAAAAATTGTGGGTTAACAACTTTGTTTCAAACATGTGATGTTAGTTCAAACTCACCTGTGGCAAGTAACAGGTGTGGTAAATATAAAAATCATACCTGAAATCAGATTAAAAGCGGAGAAGTTGACCCAATATTTGTATTGTGTGTCTGTGTGTGCCACACTAAGCATGGAGAACAGAAAGAGGAGAAGAGAACTGTCAGAGGACTTTAGAACCAAAATTGTTAAACAATATCAACAATCTCAAGGTTACAAGTCCATCTCCAGATATCTTGATGCTCTTTTGTCCATGTTGCACATCATAATCAAGAAGTTTACAACCCCATGGCACTATAGCTAATATCCGTGGACGTGGACAAAATCGAAAAATTGATGAAAAATTGCAGCACAGAATAGTCCATATGGTGGAGAAACAACCCCAATCAAGTTCCAAAGAAATTCAAGCTGTACTGCAGGCTCAGGGTGCATCAGCATCAGCATGATCTATATGACACTTGAATGAAATGAAAAGCTATTTCAGGAGACCCAGGAGAACCCCACTCCTGACACAGAGACATAAAAAGGCTAGACTGCAGTTCACCAAAAAGTACGTGAGTAAGCCAAAATCTTTCTGGAAAAGTGTCTTGTGGACAGGTAAGCCCAAGATACAGCCCTTTGGTAAAGCACATCATTCTACTGTTTACCGAAAACAGAATGAGACCTACAAAAAAAGAATACAACACCTACAGTAAAATATGGTGGAGGTTCAAAGATGTTTTGGTGTTGTTCAGCTTCCTCTGGCACTGGGTGCTTTGACTGTGTGCAAGGCATCATGAAATCTGAAGATTACTAAAGGATTTTTGGTCTCAATGAAGTGCTCAGTGTCAGAAAGCTGGGTTTGTGTCCTAGGTCATGGGTCTTCCAGCAGGACATTGTCCCCAAACATACTTCAAAAAGCCCCCAGAAATGGATGGAAACAAAGCGCTGGAGACTTCTGAAGTGGCCAGCAATGGGGCTGGATCTAAATCACATTGAACACTTGTAGAGAAATCATAAAATTGCTGTTGGAAGAAGGTGCCTTAAAATATGAGATACCTGGAGCAGACTGCAAAAGAAGAGTTGTCCAAAATTCCACCTGAGAGGTGTAAGAAGCTTGTTGGTTGTTACAGAAAGTGATTGCAGTTATTTATTCCAAAGGGTGCACAACCAAATATTAAGTTGAGGGTGGCAACAATTTTGTCCGACCCATTTTGGAGGTTTTGCGTGAAATTATGTCCAATTTGCCATGTTTTCCTCTGTTTCTCTGTTTTTTTGTGTTGTTCCAATACACACAAAGGAAATAAACGTGTGTAACAAAACATGTGTAATTGCAATAATTTTCTGTAAGAAATACTTAATTATCTGGAACAATTTCAAGAGTGTCAACACTTTCAGCCATGACTGTATCTGACTTTCTTCTTATCATGTGCAATAATTTGCAAAGGAGACAGCGAGGTTCCTCAAGGGACAGACCGGGACTAAAATTCAGCCCTGGCATTTCAAACCACACAGGCCCGTTCCTTCCCCCACCAGATTGTGATCTCTAATATAACCCTGCCAGCAAGAAATCCAGATTCACTACTTCTTATATTTCCAATAATGCCACTAGATAAGATTTAATATTAATATTTCAATATAAGATCAAGTTTCCTCAGTGAGTTTTCAACGCTTTGTATTTTCACTATGCCGTAAATGCTGTGTCTTACAATTCCAGCAAAGTGGATGTGATTTATAGAAATCTCATGCCCACTATGTTTTTTTTATGAAGTCTAAACAGATTCGAATTCGCAACATGTCAATTTTTCTTGCGTGTGCGCTCACTTTTATGGGGCAATTTTCCCCACTGAAATGCAATAGATGCAGAAATTCTATCCCCAGGTATAAAACGCACTTAATCTGCACATGAGGTTTTATCAAAGCCAAAAAAAAAAGGTAGTTTCGTAGCAAAACAGCTACAATCAAAACATGACAACCCAAAAATAGATGAAAATCGCTTGGAGAAAGCAGTCCCAGTCTCGTGTACAATGCCATTCAGTAGACAATCTCAGATGCAGAGCACACATGTATAAGTATATATAGTGATTTAAAGTGGAGTAGTTCTAGAAAAGAAAAAATCTAATCACCACCACATGTGTAAATAGGATATAGAATCAGGACATATCAGTAAGAACAATGATTTAAAGAGAGAGGAAAATAAAATTAAGGGTCCATAATAGGTGACCAATAGAACTTTATTAATCACAAAAAAACCAATATTAAAATTTGGGAAAAATGGGAGAAGCAGCCAGTGAGATAGGAAACGCAATGCACAAGGAACAGTAACAAATGATAATAAATGCACAGTGGGTACGGAAAATATTCAGACCCCTTTAAATTTTTCACTCTTTGTTTCATGTACCTTGCCACAATTCTGTCTCTGAGCTCCTTGGCCAGTTCCTTTGACCTCATGATTCTCATTTGGTCTGACATGCACTGTGAGCTGTGAGGGCTTATATAGACAGGTGTGCGCCTTTCCAAATCAAGTCCTATCAGTTTAATTAAACACAGCTGGACTCCAATGAAGGAGTAGAACCATCTCAAGGAGGATCACAAGGAAATGAACAGCATGGGACTTAAATATGAGTGCCTGAGCAAAGGGTCTGAATACTTATGACCGTGTGATATTTCAGTTTTTCTTTTTTAATAAATTTGCAAAAATTACTACATTTCTGTTTTTGCAGTCAAGATGGGGTGCAGAGTTTATAATAATGAGAAAAAAAGAACTTTTTTGAATTTACCAAATGGCTGTCATGAAACAAAGAGTGAAAAATTTAAAGGGGTCTGAATACTTTCCGTACCCACTGTATATGCACGAACACCGCCGGAAAAAGCCAAAGACTGCCGAGTGCAGTGACTACTGCCAGAAGTTAATGAGCGGCCCCGGAAGCAGATGCGGCCGGGAGACAGCAGGAAAGGAGTACGCATTGGTGGACCGGTAAGTATAATTATAATGTTTATTTTTAACTTTATGCTTTGTTTTACAGCCCCCCCCCCCCCATCCCATCGCATATCTGTAAAGTCCAAGCTTGGGGTTCGGATGCAAGTTCGCGTCATCTTCGGCCCCGAACTCTACAAAAAAACTCGGGTTCGCCCATCACTAACCACAACATCAAAACCCTGTCATGGGCAGCCCAATCTCCAGACCTGAACCCCATTGAAAACCTCTGGAATGTAATCAAGAGGATGATGGATAGTCACAAGCCATCAAACAAAGAAGAACTGCGTACATTTTTGAGCCAGAAGCAGTGTGAAAGACTGGTGGAAAGCATGCCAAGACGCATGAAAGCTGTGATTAAAAATCATGGTTATTCCACAAAATATTGATTTCTGAACTCTTCCTGAGTTAAAACATTAGTATTGTTGTTTCTAAATTATTTTGAACTTTTTTAAAAATGTTGACCATTTCTCCTTTTCAGAAAAAAAATACAAAATTTATTGCTTGGAAATTCGGAGACATGTTGTCAGAAGTTTATAGAATAAAATAACAGTTTACATTTTACTCAAAAATATACCTATAAGGAGGAAAATCAGACAAACTGAACATTTTGCAGTGGTCTCTAAATTTTTGCCAGCGCTGTATATATATTAACGTTTGATGATATTCTAATTTTGTGAGAGGCACCTATATATATATATATATATATATATATATATATATATATATATATATATATATATATATATATATATATATATATATATATATACATACACAGGTGCTTCTCACAAAATTAGAATATTATCAAAAGTTAATATATTTCAGTTCTTCAATACAAGTAGTGAAACTCATATGTTTTATGGAGTCATTACAAACAGAGTGATCTATTTCAAATGTTTATTTCTGTTAATGTTGATGATTATGGCTTATAGCCAATGAAAACCCCAAACCCAAAAAACAGCAATATCCCGGGTCGTTAAGTGGTTAAATTTCTCTTGAAATAATAAATATTTTCCCTGAAGTACAGTGTAACTATGCCAATGAGCAAGAGGCGTACATTCTCCATAATACAAACATTCTCATGCTGCACCATGTCTCTGGAATGCGCTACCTAAGGAAATAGTTTTTTTCCATCAGTTTTCAGCATAAATACATATATTTTTTATAGACTTAGAACATCCACTGCATCTAAGTGTACAGCGGTCTAACCTAGGACCGGTCCTACACAATCTGTATTGTATCCCCTGGCATTGGCCTCTGGCTGGAGAATGTCACATGACCGCTGCAGCATATCTGAGGCCGCTGATTGACTGTAGCCTTTTCATTCCATCCGGCGCAGAAGAAGACTGCTCAGGTGGAATGTATTGGCTGCAGCCCATCAGTCCCTGCTAATTGGCTGTTCGGACATGTGTTTTCCCTCTCGCTGTTAGTTGATGCCAGGAGGGTCACAGTACAGAGCGCTACGGAGTGGCTCCACTTCAGGAGGCGAGTGACTACATGGGTTTATTTTATTGTGTTACCCCACTTTGGGTTCATTAACATCAACTTGTATTGTAGTGGAAAATCCCTCTATGGTATTGTATTGACGTGAATATGGCTAAGCTGCAGTACCACAATCTAGACGTATGGAAGCCATGTGTTCCCAATCGTGTTCAACCCCCTAAAGTAAATACTAATTTAAGTAACTGCATTGCTCAGCTCTTTTGCTTTTTTTTTTTAACAGTTGAACATTTAACAAAACCTTAACAAAAAAAAAATCCTCAATCCATTAACAATTGAACTCATTAGTGGACAATGCTATCATTGTGGGTGAATGATGACACGGCGGCTGTGAGTGCAAACATTGACAACGACATCAATCGTGAAGCCATTGGGCCCCATTTGTACTTGAATAATGCTTAAATGAGTTTATTTGTTTCGAATCTAAAAATCAATGACGTTCCTTTAGGTGAAAACTTCTCGGATAACACATTCATCTTGTAAATGATTTTTTTTCGGGGAAATGTACATTGGGTGCGAATTCAAGGACCGTAAAATACAAAAATGGATAATTAAATGGGAATACAACAGCGAGCTGTCAATAGGGAGGCTTCCTTGCTGAGCCCAATATGAAGATTTGCTTTGTGCATTCTATACCGGTCAAGGTCATATCCTAGGTAAGAGGATTTTTTTTAACCCCTTCACCCCGAAGCCTGTTTTCAACTTCCTGACCAGGCCATTTTTTCAATTCTGACCACTGTCACTTTATGAGGTCATAACTCTGAAACGCTTCAACAGATCCTGGTAATTCTAAGATTTTTTTCTCGTGACATATTGTACTTTATGATAGTGGTAAAATTACTTCGATTTGACTTGCGTTTATTTGTTAAAAAAAAGGAAATTTGGCGAAAATTTTGAACATTTTGCAATTTTTAAACTTTTAGTTTTTATGTCCTTAAATTAGAGAGTCATATCATACAAAATAGTTAATAAATAACATTACCCACATGTCTGCTTAATTTTTTTGTTATGAAGTTATAAGGGTTAAAACTTGACCAGCGATTTCTCATTTTTACAACAAAATTTGCAAGACCAATTTTTTTAGGGACCACATCACACTTGAAGTCACTTTGAGGGGTCTATATGCCAGAAAATATGACACCATATGACACAGAATATGCCCAAAAGTGACACCATTCTAAAAACTGCACCCCTCAAGGTGCTCAAAACCATATTCAAAAAGTTTATTAACCCTTCAGGAGCTTCACAGGAATTTTTGGAATGTTTAAAAAAATTGAATATTTAACTTTTTTTCACAACATTTTTACTTCAGATCCAATTTTTTTTTTTACCAAGGGTAACAGGAGAAATTGGACCACAAAAGTCATTGTACAATTTGTCCTGAGTTTGCTGATACCCCACATGTGGGGATAAACCACTGTTTGGGTGCATGGCAGACCTCGGAAGGGAAGGAGCGCCATTTGACTTTTCAATGCAAAATTGGCTGGAATTGAGATCGGACACGATTTTGCGTTTGGAGAGCCCCTGATGTGCCTAAACAGTGGAAACCCCCCACAAGTGACACCATTTTGGAAAGTAGACCCCCAAAGGAACTAATCTAGATGTGTGGTGAGAGCTTTGAACCTCCAAGTGCTTCGCAGAAGTTTATAATGTAGAGCCGTAAAAAAAAATCATATTTTTTTCACAAAAATGGTCTTTTCGCCCCAAATGTTTTTTGACATGTCCGGTGATACATCGGGTACCTAGAAGGGGGAAAGCCATGCCTTCTTAACTGCCCAGGGCCATGGCCACTCTTAATCCACCCTTGTATGTGTCCCAAGAGGCTCCACAAGTACCATTCTGCCCCATATGTTGTCTACTAAACAAGCTGCTGGGTCTTATAATTACCCTATAATTCAGATAGAAGAAGAACATCGTGAATTTGTGAAAACTCCTTATTGGCTACATGATTTATGCTGCTCCATTCTAGACTATAACACTTTACTGTATTTCCAGTCACTTTATGAAAAATATATTGTTGTGATAGGCTTTTAAGTGTTTGACTGAATCCGCTTTGTGCTGGGTGCCTATGATTCTTCCGGGACAGTCGTAATGTAACGTGGGAAGGTTTGACGGTGTAGTTTGCTGAGACACTTCTTAAAAAACATCTGTGCGCACAAGAGAGGATTCAGCATTACTGATTCATTAAGGACAACATACTAATTCTTTTAGCTGGAAACTACTGGCGATCCTTTTGTGGTAGGATGGGCATTGAGTTGTCGTTTTCATCCGCTTTCCATCCCCAGACTAACGGACAAAAGGAGCGAACTAATCAGACTCTGGAGGCTTATTTGAGGTGTTTTGTCTCTTCTGATCAGGATGATTGGGTGACCTTCTTGCCGTTGGCTGAATTTGCCCTTAATAATCGGGCTAGTTCCGCCACCTTGGTTTCGCCATTTTTCTGCAACTCTGGTTTCCATCCTCGTTTTTCCTCGGGACATGTGGAGCCTTCTGACTGTCCTGGGGTGGATTCCGTGGTGGATAGGTTGCAGCGGATCTGGGGGCATGTGGTGGACAACTTGAAGTTGTCACAGGAGAAGGCTCAGCGTTTTGCCAACCGCCGCCGCAGTGTGGGTCCCCGACTTCGCGTTGGGGCTTTGGTATGGCTGTCTTCTCGATTTGTTCCTATGAAGGTCTCCTCTCCAAAATTTAAGCCTCGCTTCATTGGTCCTTACAAGATATTGGAAATCATTAATCCTGTATCCTTTCGCCTGGATCTTCCGGTGTCGTTTGCCATCCACAACGTATTTCATAGGTCCTTGTTGCGGCGGTACGTGGTGCCTGTGGTTCCTTCTGCTGAGCCTCCTGCTCCGGTGTTGGTTGAGGGCGAGTTGGAGTACGTGGTGGAGAAGATCTTAGATTCTCGTCTCTCCAGGCGGAGGCTTCAGTACCTGGTCAAGTGGAAGGGCTATGGTCAGGAGGATAATTCCTGGGTGGTCGCCTCTTGCGGCCGATTTAGTTCGTGCCTTTCACGCCGCTCATCCTGATCGCCCTGGTGGTCTTGGTGAGGGTTCGGTGACCCCTCACTAAGGGGGGGGTACTGTTGTGAATTTACCTTTTGGCTCCCTCTAGTGGCTACTAGTGATTTTACTCTGGGTATGTCATTCATCCCTTGTATGCTCACCTGGGTCGTTAGGTCAGGGGTGTTGCTATATAAGCTCCCTGGACCTTCAGTTCAATGCCTGGCAACGTTGATATCAGAACTAATCTGTAGTGCTCTGGTCTTCTGATCCTGGTTCCTGTTTGATTAAGCTAAGTCTGCTTTCTTGCTTTTTGCTATTTGTTTTTGTTTGCATTTTTGTCCAGCTTGTATATAATCTGTTTCCTGACCTTGCTGGAAGCTCTAGGGTGGCTGGTGTTCTCCCCCCGGGCCGTTAGACGGTTCGGGGGTTCTTGAATCTCCAGCGTGGATTTTGATAGGGTTTTTGTTGACCATATAAGTTATCTTACTACATTCTTGTTGTGAAATTGGATTCTGGGCTCCCCCGGTGGCCACTTGTGGAATTGTACTTGTGTGCATCATCCCCTCTGTTCACCTGCTCCTATCAGGATGCGGGAGTCGCTATATAACCTTGCTCCTCTGTCAGTTTCATGCCGGTCAACAATGTAATCAGAAGCCTTTCTGTGCATGTTCCTGCTACTAGACAACTCCCAGCTAAGTTGGACTTTTGTCCTTGTGTGTTTTTGCATTTTGTTCCTGTTCACAGCTGCTGTTTCGTTACTGTGTCTGGAAAGCTCTTGTGAGCGGAAATTGCCACTCTGGTGTTATGAGTTAATGCTAGAGTCTTAAAGTAATTTCTGGATGGTGTTTTGATAGGGTTTTCTGCTGACCATGAAAGTGCCCTTTCTGTCTTCTTGCTATCTAGTAAGCGGACCTCGATTTTTGCTAAACCTATTTTCATACTACGTTTGTCATTTCATCTAAATCACCGCCAATATATGTGGGGGCCTCTGTCTGCCTTTTGGGAAAATTTCTCTAGAGGTGAGCCAGGACTGTCTTTTCCTCTGCTAGGATTAGGTAGTTCTCCGGCTGGCGCTGGGCATCTAGGGATAAAAAAACGTAGGCATGCTACCCGGCCACTTCTAGTTGTGCGGCAGGTTTAGTTCATGGTCAGTATAGTTTCCATCTTCCAAGAGCTAGTTCTCATATATGCTGGGCTATGTTCTCTCGCCATTGAGAATCATGACAGTTTGACCGGCCAAAAAAAAAAAAAAAGGGTTAAATTACTGGCTGAGAAAGGAGAGAAAAAAGAAGTCTGCTACAATTTTTTTTTTTTTTCCTCTAGTTCTGAGTGTGCTCTTAATTGAATCACTTGCTAGTCTGCCTATACTGCAGCCTTCCTCTCTTTCTCTCCTTCTAATCCTTGAATGGCTCTGTGTTCACCTGTTTCAAATGGATCTTCAGAGTGTAGCTACAGGTTTGAATAATCTCGCCACAAAGGTACAAAATTTGCAAGATTTTGTTGTTCATGCACCTATGTCTGAGCCTAGAATTCCTTTGCCTGAATTCTTCTCGGGGAATAGATCTCACTTTCAAAATTTTAAAAATAATTGCAAATTGTTTTTGTCCCTGAAGTCTCGCTCTGCCGGAGACCCTGCACAGCAGGTCAGGATTGTAATTTCCTTGCTCCGGGGCGACCCTCAAGACTGGGCTTTTGCATTGGCACCAGGGGATCCTGCGTTGCTCAATGTGGATGCGTTTTTTCTGGCCTTGGGGTTGCTTTATGAGGAACCTCATTTAGAGCTTCAGGCGGAAAAGGCCTTGATGTCCTTGTCTCAGGGGCAAGATGAAGCTGAAATATACTGCCAAAAATTCCGCAAATGGTCTGTGCTTACTCAGTGGAATGAGTGCGCCCTGGCGGCGATTTTCAGAGAAGGTCTCTCTGATGCCATTAAGGATGTTATGGTGGGGTTCCCTGTGCCTGCGAGTCTGAATGAGTCCATGACGATGGCTATTCAGATCGATAGGCGTCTGCGGGAGCGCAAACCTGTGCACCATTTGGCGGTGTCTACTGAGAAAACGCCAGAAAATATGCAATGTGATAGAATTCTGTCCAGAAGCGAGCGGCAGAATTTTAGACGAAAAAATGGGTTGTGCTTCTATTGTGGTGATTCAACTCATGTTATATCAGCATGCTTTAAGCGTACTAAGAAGCCTGACAAGTCTGTTTCAATTAGCACTTTACAGTCTAAGTTTATTCTATCTGTGACCCTGATTTGTTCTTTGTCATCTATTACCGCGGACGCCTATGTCGACTCTGGCGCTGCTTTGAGTCTTATGGATTGGTCCTTTGCCAAACGCTGTGGGTATGATTTGGAGCCATTGGAGGCTCCGATACCTCTGAAAGGGATTGACTCCACCCCATTGGCTAGTAATAAACCACAATACTGGACACAAGTGACTATGCGTGTTAATCCGGATCACCAGGAGGTTATTCGCTTTCTGGTGCTGTATAATCTACATGATGTTTTGGTGCTGGGATTGCCATGGCTGCAATCTCATAACCCAGTCCTCGACTGGAGAGCTATGTCTGTGTTAAGCTGGGGATGTAAAGGAACTCATGGGGACGTACCTTTGGTTTCCATTTCATCATCTATTCCCTCTGAGATTCATGAATTCTTGTCTGACTTTCGTGACGTTTTTGAAGAACCCAAGGTTGGTTCACTACCTCCGCACCGGGAGTGCGATTGTGCCATAGACTTGATCCCGGGTAGTAAATACCCTAAGGGTCGTTTATTTAATCTGTCTGTGCCTGAACACGCGGCTATGCGAGAATATATAAAGGAGTCCTTGGAAAAGGGACATATTCGTCCTTCGTCATCTCCCTTAGGAGCCGGTTTTTTCTTTGTGTCTAAAAAAGACGGCTCTTTGAGGCCGTGTATTGATTATCGACTTTTGAATAAAATCACGGTTAAATATCAATATCCGTTACCACTGCTTACTGATTTGTTTGCTCGTATAAAGGGGGCCAAGTGGTTCTCTAAGATTGATCTCCGTGGGGCGTATAATTTGGTGCGAATCAAGCAGGGGGATGAGTGGAAAACCGCATTTAATACGCCCGAGGGCCATTTTGAGTATTTGGTGATGCCTTTTGGTCTTTCAAATGCCCCTTCAGTCTTCCAGTCCTTTATGCATGACATTTTCCGCGATTATTTGGATAAATTTATGATTGTGTATCTGGATGATATTCTGATTTTTTCGGATGACTGGGACTCTCATGTCCAGCAGGTCAGGAGGGTTTTTCAGGTTTTGCGGTCTAATTCCTTGTGTGTGAAGGGTTCTAAGTGTGTTTTTGGGGTTCAAAAGATTTCCTTCTTGGGATACATTTTTTCCCCCTCTTCCATCGAGATGGATCCTGTCAAGGTTCAGGCTATTGGTGATTGGACGCAACCCTCTTCTCTTAAGAGTCTTCAGAAATTTTTGGGCTTTGCTAACTTTTATCATCGATTTATTGCTGGTTTTTCTGATGTTGTAAAACCATTGACTGATTTGACTAAGAAGGGTGCTGATGTTGCTGATTGGTCCCCTGATGCTGTGGAGGCCTTTCGGGAGCTCAAGCGCCGCTTTTCTTCCGCCCCAGTGTTGCGTCAGCCTGATGTTGCTCTTCCTTTTCAGGTTGAGGTCGACGCTTCTGAAATCGGAGCTGGGGCGGTGTTGTCGCAGAGAAGTTCCGACTGCTCCGTGATGAGACCTTGTGCTTTTTTTTTTCCCGTAAATTTTCGCCCGCCGAGCGGAATTATGATATTGGGAATCGGGAGCTTTTGGCCATGAAGTGGGCTTTTGAGGAGTGGCGTCACTGGCTTGAGGGGGCCAGACATCAGGTGGTGGTATTGACTGACCACAAAAATTTAATATACCTTGAGTCTGCCAGGCGCCTGAATCCTAGACAGGCGCGCTGGTCGTTGTTTTTCTCTCGGTTTAATTTTGTGGTGTCTTACCTACCGGGTTCTAAGAATGTTAAGGCGGATGCCCTTTCTAGGAGTTTTGAGCCTGACTCCCCTGGTAATTCTGAGCCCACAGGTATCCTTAAAGATGGAGTGATATTGTCTGCCGTTTCTCCAGACCTGCGGCGGGCCTTGCAGGAGTTTCAGGCGGATAGACCTGATCGTTGCCCACCTGGTAGACTGTTTGTTCCTGATGATTGGACCAGTAGAGTCATCTCTGAGGTTCATTCTTCTGCGTTGGCAGGTCATCCTGGAATCTTTGGTACCAGGGATTTGGTGGCAAGGTCCTTCTGGTGGCCTTCCCTGTCACGAGATGTGCGAGGCTTTGTGCAGTCTTGTGACGTTTGTGCTCGGGCCAAGCCTTGTTGTTCTCGGGCTAGTGGATTGTTGTTACCCTTGCCTATCCCGAAGAGGCCTTGGACGCACATCTCGATGGATTTTATTTCGGATCTGCCTGTTTCTCATAAGATGTCTGTCATCTGGGTGGTGTGTGACCGTTTCTCTAAGATGGTCCATCTGGTTCCCTTGCCTAAGTTGCCTTCTTCTTCCGAGTTGGTTCCTCTGTTTTTTCAAAATGTTGTTCGTTTGCATGGTATTCCGGAGAATATCGTTTCTGACAGAGGGACCCAATTCGTGTCTAGATTTTGGCGGGCATTCTGTGCTAGGATGGGCATAGATTTGTCTTTTTCGTCTGCTTTCCATCCTCAGACTAATGGCCAGACCGAGCAGACTAATCAGACCTTGGAGACATATTTGAGGTGTTTTGTGTCTGCGGATCAGGATGATTGGGTTGCTTTTTTGCCTTTGGCGGAGTTCGCCCTCAATAATCGGGCCAGCTCTGCCACCTTGGTGTCCCCGTTTTTCTGTAATTCGGGGTTTCATCCTCGATTTTCCTCCGGTCAAGTGGAATCTTCGGATTGTCCTGGAGTGGATGCTGTGGTGGAGAGGTTGCATCAGATTTGGGGGCAGGTGGTGGACAATTTGAAGTTGTCCCAGGAGAAGACTCAGCTTTTTGCCAACCGCCGTCGTCGTGTTGGTCCTCGGCTTTGTGTTGGGGACTTGGTGTGGTTGTCTTCTCGTTTTGTCCCTATGAGGGTTTCTTCTCCTAAGTTTAAGCCTCGGTTCATCGGCCCGTACAAGATATTGGAGATTCTTAACCCTGTGTCCTTCCGTTTGGACCTCCCTGCATCCTTTTCGATTCATAATGTTTTTCATCGGTCATTGTTGCGCAGGTATGAGGTACCGGCTGTGCCTTCCGTTGAGCCTCCTGCTCCGGTGTTGGTTGAGGGTGAGTTGGAGTACGTTGTGGAAAAGATCTTGGACTCTCGTGTTTCCAGACGGAAACTCCAGTATCTGGTCAAATGGAAGGGATACGGTCAGGAGGATAATTCTTGGGTCACTGCCTCTGATGTTCATGCCTCCGATCTTGTCCGTGCCTTTCATAGGGCTCATCCTGATCGCCCTGGTGGTTCTGGTGAGGGTTCGGTGCCCCCTCCTTGAGGGGGGGGTACTGTTGTGAAATTGGATTCTGGGCTCCCCCGGTGGCCACTTGTGGAATTGTACTTGTGTGCATCATCCCCTCTGTTCACCTGCTCCTATCAGGATGTGGGAGTCGCTATATAACCTTGCTCCTCTGTCAGTTTCATGCCGGTCAACAATGTAATCAGAAGCCTTTCTGTGCATGTTCCTGCTACTAGACAACTCCCAGCTAAGTTGGACTTTTGTCCTTGTGTGTTTTTGCATTTTGTTCCTGTTCACAGCTGCTGTTTCGTTACTGTGTCTGGAAAGCTCTTGTGAGCGGAAATTGCCACTCTGGTGTTATGAGTTAATGCTAGAGTCTTAAAGTAATTTCTGGATGGTGTTTTGATAGGGTTTTCTGCTGACCATGAAAGTGCCCTTTCTGTCTTCTTGCTATCTAGTAAGCGGACCTCGATTTTTGCTAAACCTATTTTCATACTACGTTTGTCATTTCATCTAAATCACCGCCAATATATGTGGGGGCCTCTGTCTGCCTTTTGGGAAAATTTCTCTAGAGGTGAGCCAGGACTGTCTTTTCCTCTGCTAGGATTAGGTAGTTCTCCGGCTGGCGCTGGGCATCTAGGGATAAAAAAACGTAGGCATGCTACCCGGCCACTTCTAGTTGTGCGGCAGGTTTAGTTCATGGTCAGTATAGTTTCCATCTTCCAAGAGCTAGTTCTCATATATGCTGGGCTATGTTCTCTCGCCATTGAGAATCATGACACATTCTGCTATTAGTAAGTGGGCCTCTCTGTGCTAAAATCTAGTTCATCTCTGTGTTTGTCATTTCCTCTTACCTCACCGTTATTATTTGTGGGGGGCTACTATCCTACTTTTGGGGTCTATTCTCTGGAGGCAAGAGAGGTCTTTGCTTTCCTCTTCTAGGGGTAGTTAGTCCTCCGGCTGGCGCGAGACATCTAGCGACCAACGTAGGCATGTTCCCCGGCTACTGCTAGTGTTGGCGTTAGGAGTAGATATATGGTCAACCCAGTTACCACTGCCCTATGAGCTGGATTTTTGTACGTCGCAGACTTGTTTCTATGAGACCCTTGCCATTGGGGTCATAACAGTTTGCCAGGCCAGAATTAAATGTTAAATGCATTGCAGAAGCGGGATTATAAGAAAGAAAGTTCTGAGTTTTTTTTTTCTCTCTCTCATTTTTTTTTTTCTTTTCCCCTTTACCTCTGAGTGGCTTGTGTTTGCTGCAGACATGAATGTCCAGACCTTGATTACAAGTGTGGACCAGCTTGCTGCTCGTGTGCAGGGCATACAAGATTATGTTATCAGAAGTCCTATGTCAGAACCTAAGATACCGATTCCTGAACCGTTTTCCGGAGACCGATTTAAATTTAGAAATTTCAGGAATAATTGTAAATTGTTTTTGTCCCTGAAACCCTGTTCATCTGGAGACTCCGCTCAGCAAGTAAAAATTGTTATTTCTTTTTTACGGGGCGACCCTCAGGATTGGGCCTTCTCGCTGGCGCCAGGAGATCCGGCATTGGCTGACATTGATGCGTTTTTTCTGGCGCTCGGTTTGCTTTATGAGGAACCCAATCTTGAGATTCAGGCAGAAAAGGCCTTGCTGGCTATGTCTCAGGGCCAGGACGAGGCTGAAGTGTATTGCCAAAAATTTCGGAAATGGTCCGTGCTGACCCAGTGGAACGAGTGTGCATTGGCTGCTAATTTTAGAAATGGCCTTTCTGAAGCCATTAAGAATGTGATGGTGGGTTTTCCCATTCCCACAGGTCTGAATGATTCTATGGCCCTGGCTATTCAAATCGACCGGCGGTTGCGGGAGCGCAAAACCGCTAATTCCCTCATGGTGTTGTCTGAACAGACACCTGATTTAATGCAATGTGATAGAATCCTGACTAAAAATGAGCGGAAAATTCATAGACGCCGGAATGGCTTGTGTTACTACTGTGGTGATTCTGCACATGTTATCTCAGCATGCTCTAAACGTCTTACTAAGGTTGTTAGTCCGGTCGCCATTGGTAATTTGCAACCTAAATTTATTCTATCTGTAACTTTGATTTGCTCACTGTCATCGTATCCTCTCATGGCGTTTGTGGACTCGGGTGCTGCTCTGAGCCTTATGGATCTGTCATTTGCCAAGCGCTGCGGATTTGTTCTTGAGCCATTGGAAAATCCTATCCCTCTTAGGGGTATTGATTCTACGCCATTGGCAAAAAATAAACCGCAGTTTTGGACACAGGTTACCATGTGCATGACTCCCGAACATCGGGAGGTAATACGTTTTCTTGTTCTGCATAAAATGCATGATTTAGTTGTTTTGGGTTTGCCATGGTTACAGACCCATAATCCAGTCTTGGACTGGAAGGCTATGTCAGTGTCAAGTTGGGGCTGCCATGGAATTCATGGAGATTCCCTGCCCTTGTCTATTGCTTCTTCTACGCCTTCGGAAGTTCCGGCGTATTTGTCTGATTATCAGGATGTCTTCAGCGAGTCTAAGTCCAGTGCACTGCCTCCTCATAGGGAATGTGACTGTGCAATAGATTTGATTCCTGGCAGTAAGTTTCCTAAGGGGAGACTGTTTAATCTGTCGGTACCTGAACATACCGCGATGCGTTCATATATCAAGGAGTCTCTTGAGAAGGGGCATATCCGTCCTTCTTCTTCCCCTCTTGGTTCGGGATTCTTTTTTGTGGCCAAAAAGGACGGATCTTTGAGGCCTTGTATTGACTATCGGCTTTTAAATAAGATCACTGTTAAATTTCAGTATCCTTTGCCGCTGTTGCCAGATTTGTTTGCCCGGATTAAAGGTGCCAAGTGGTTCACCAAGATAGACCTTCGTGGTGCGTACAACCTTGTGCGCATTAGGCAGGGCGATGAATGGAAAACCGCATTCAATACGCCCGAAGGTCATTTTGAGTACTTGGTGATGCCATTCGGTCTCTCTAATGCACCTTCAGTTTTTCAGTCCTTCATGCATGACATTTTCCGGAAGTATCTGGATAAATTTTTGATTGTTTATCTGGATGATATTCTGGTTTTTTCTGATGATTGGGACTCGCATGTGGAGCAGGTCAGGATGGTTTTTGAGATTCTGCGTGAAAATTCTTTGTTTGTAAAAGGCTCAAAGTGTCTCTTTGGTGTACAGAAGGTTCCCTTTTTGGGGTTCATTTTTTCCCCTTCTGCTGTGGAGATGGATCCAGTCAAGGTCCGAGCTATTCATGATTGGACTCAACCCTCGTCAGTTAAGAGTCTTCAGAAGTTCTTGGGTTTTGCTAACTTCTACCGTCGTTTTATCACAAATTTCTCTAGCGTTGTTAAACGGCTGACGGATATGACCAAGAAAGGCTCTGATGTAGCTAACTGGGCTCCTGCTGCCGTGGAGGCTTTCCAGGAGTTAAAACGCCGGTTTACTTCGGCGCCTGTTTTGTGCCAGCCTGACATCTCACTTCCTTTTCAGGTTGAGGTGGATGCTTCGGAGATTGGGGCAGGGGCCGTTTTGTCACAGAGAGGCCCTGGTTGCTCTACTATGAGACCTTGTGCCTTTTTCTCTAGGAAGTTTTCGCCGGCAGAGCGAAATTATGATGTGGGCAATCGGGAGTTGTTGGCCATGAAGTGGGCATTTGAGGAGTGGCGTCATTGGCTCGAGGGTGCTAAGCATCGTGTGGTGGTCTTGACTGATCACAAAAATCTGATGTATCTCGAGTCTGCTAAACGCCTGAATCCTAGACAGGCCCGCTGGTCATTGTTTTTCTCCCGTTTTGACTTTGTGGTCTCGTATTTACCAGGGTCTAAGAATGTGAAGGCCGACGCTCTGTCTAGGAGCTTTGTGCCTGATGCTCCTGGAGTCGCTGAACCTGTGGGTATACTTAAGGAAGGAGTTATCTTGTCTGCTATTTCTCCAGATCTGCGACGTGTGTTGCAGAGATTTCAGGCTGGTAGGCCTGATTCTTGTCCACCTGACAGATTGTTTGTGCCTGCTAGATGGACCAGCAGAGTCATTTCCGAGGTTCATTCCTCGGTGTTGGCAGGGCACCCGGGAATTTTTGGCACCAGAGATCTGGTGGCCAGGTCCTTTTGGTGGCCTTCCTTGTCAAGGGATGTGCGGTCATTTGTACAGTCCTGTGGTACTTGTGCTCGAGCTAAGCCTTGCTGCTCTCGTGCCAGCGGGTTGCTCTTGCCCTTGCCTGTCCCGAAGAGACCTTGGACACACATCTCTATGGATTTCATTTCTGATCTTCCGGTGTCTCAGGGCATGTCTGTCATCTGGGTGATATGTGATCGTTTCTCCAAGATGGTCCATTTGGTTCCTTTGCCTAAGCTGCCCTCTTCTTCTGATCTGGTTCCTGTGTTCTTCCAGAACGTGGTTCGTTTGCACGGCATTCCTGAGAATATTGTGTCGGACAGAGGATCCCAGTTTGTTTCCAGGTTCTGGCAATCCTTTTGTGGTAGGATGGGCATTGAGTTGTCGTTTTCATCCGCTTTCCATCCCCAGACTAACAGACAAACGGAGCGAACTAATCAGACTCTGGAGGCTTATTTGAGGTGTTTTGTCTCTTCTGATCAGGATGATTGGGTGACCTTCTTGCCGTTGGCTGAATTTGCCCTTAATAATCGGGCTAGTTCCGCCACCTTGGTTTCGCCATTTTTCTGCAACTCTGGTTTCCATCCTCGTTTTTCCTCGGGACATGTGGAGCCTTCTGACTGTCCTGGGGTGGATTCCGTGGTGGATAGGTTGCAGCGGATCTGGGGGCATGTGGTGGACAACTTGAAGTTGTCACAGGAGAAGGCTCAGCGTTTTGCCAACCGCCGCCGTGGTGTGGGTCCCCGACTTCGCGTTGGGGATTTGGTATGGCTGTCTTCTCGATTTGTTCCTATGAAGGTCTCCTCTCCAAAATTTAAGCCTCGCTTCATTGGTCCTTACAAGATATTGGAAATCATTAATCCTGTATCCTTTCGCCTGGATCTTCCGGTGTCGTTTGCCATCCACAACGTATTTCATAGGTCCTTGTTGCGGCGGTACGTTGTGCCTTTGGTTCCTTCTGCTGAGCCTCCTGCTCCGGTGTTGGTTGAGGGCGAGTTGGAGTACGTGGTGGAGAAGATCTTAGATTCTCGTCTCTCCAGGCGGAGGCTTCAGTACCTGGTCAAGTGGAAGGGCTATGGTCAGGAGGATAATTCCTGGGTGGTCGCATCTGATGTGCATGCGGCCGACTTAGTTCATGCCTTTCACGCCGCTCATCCTGATCGCCCTGGTGGTCTTGGTGAGGGTTCGGTGACCCCTCACTAAGGGGGGGGTACTGTTGTGAATTTACCTTTTGGCTCCCTCTAGTGGCTACTAGTGATTTTACTCTGGGTATGTCATTCATCCCTTGTATGCTCACCTGGGTCGTTAGGTCAGGGGTGTTGCTATATAAGCTCCCTGGACCTTCAGTTCAATGCCTGGCAACGTTGATATCAGAACTAATCTGTAGTGCTCTGGTCTTCTGATCCTGGTTCCTGTTTGATTAAGCTAAGTCTGCTTTCTTGCTTTTTGCTATTTGTTTTTGTTTGCATTTTTGTCCAGCTTGTATATAATCTGTTTCCTGACCTTGCTGGAAGCTCTAGGGTGGCTGGTGTTCTCCCCCCGGGCCGTTAGACGGTTCGGGGGTTCTTGAATCTCCAGCGTGGATTTTGATAGGGTTTTTGTTGACCATATAAGTTATCTTACTACATTCTGCTATTAGTAAAGTGGGCCTCTCTTTGCTAAAATCTAGTTCATTTCTGTGTTTGTCATTTCCTCTTACCTCACCGTTATTATTTGTGGGGGGCTACTATCCTACTTTTGGGGTCTATTCTCTGGAGGCAAGAGAGGTCTTTGTTTTCCTCTTCTAGGGGTAGTTAGTCCTCCGGCTGGCGCGAGACATCTAGCGACCAACGTAGGCATGTTCCCCGGCTACTGCTAGTGTTGGCGTTAGGAGTAGATATATGGTCAACCCAGTTACCACTGCCCTATGAGCTGGATTTTTGTACGTCGCAGACTTACTTGTTTCTCTGAGACCCTCGCCATTGGGGTCACAACACCTACCAGCCTGAAATCTCTGCAACACACGTCGCAGATCTGGAGAAATAGCAGACACGATAACTCCTTCCTTAAGAATACCCACAGGTTCAGCGACTCCAGGAGCATCAGGCACAAAGCTCCTAGACAGAGCATCGGCCTTCACATTCTTAGAACCTGGTAAATACGAGACCACAAAGTCAAAACGGGAGAAAAACAATGACCAGCGGGCCTGTCTAGGATTCAGGCGTTTAGCAGACTCGAGATACATCAGATTTTTGTGATCAGTCAAGACCACCACACGATGCTTAGCACCCTCGAGCCAATGACGCCACTCCTCAAATGCCCACTTCATGGCCAACAACTCCCGATTGCCCACATCATAATTTCACTCTGCCGGCGAAAACTTCCTAGAGAAAAAGGCACAAGGTCTCATAGTAGAGCAACCAGGGCCTCTCTGCGACAAAACGGCCCCTGCCCCAATCTCCGAAGCATCCACCTCAACCTGAAAGGGAAGTGAGACGTCAGGCTGGCACAAAACAGGCGCCGAAGTAAACCGGCGTTTTAACTCCTGGAAAGCCTCCACGGCAGCAGGAGCCCAGTTAGCTACATCAGAGCCTTTCTTGGTCATATCCGTCAGCGGTTTAACAACGCTAGAGAAATTTGCGATAAAACGACGGTAGAAGTTAGCAAAACCCAAGAACTTCTGAAGACTCTTAACTGACGAGGGTTGAGTCCAATCATGAATAGCTCGGACCTTGACTGGATCCATCTCCACAGCAGAAGGGGAAAAAATGAACCCCAAAAAGGGAACCTTCTGTACACCAAAGAGACACTTTGAGCCTTTTACAAACAAAGAATTTTCACGCAGAATCTCAAAAACCATCCTGTCCTGCTCCACATGCGAGTCCCAATCATCAGAAAAAAACAGAATATCATCCAGATAAACAATCAATAATTTATCCAGATACTTCCGGAAAATGTCATGCATGAAGGACTGAAAAACTGAAGGTGCATTAGAGAGACCGAATGGCATCACCAAGTACTCAAAATGACCTTCGGGCGTATTGAATGCGGTTTTCCATTCATCGCCCTGCCTAATGCGCACAAGGTTGTACGCACCACGAAGGTCTATCTTGGTGAACCACTTGGCACCTTTAATCCGGGCAAACAAATCTGACAACAGCGGCAAAGGATACTGAAATTTGACAGTGATCTTATTTAAAAGCCGATAGTCAATACAAGGCCTCAAAGATCCGTCCTTTTTGGCCACAAAAAAGAATCCCGCACCAAGAGGGGAAGAAGAAGGACGGATATGTCCCTTCTCAAGAGACTCCTTGATATATGAACGCATCGCGGTATGTTCAGGTACCGACAGATTAAACAGTCTCCCCTTAGGAAACTTACTGCCAGGAATCAAATCTATTGCACAGTCACATTCCCTATGAGGAGGCAGTGCACTAGACTTAGACTCGCTGAAGACATCCTGATAATCAGACAAATACGCCGGAACCTCCGAAGGCGTAGAAGAAGCAATAGACAAGGGCAGGGAATCTCCATGAATTCCATGGCAGCCCCAACTTGACACTGACATAGCCTTCCAGTCCAAGACTGGATTATGGGTCTGTAACCATGGCAAACCCAAAACAACCAAATCATGCATTTTATGCAGAACAAGAAAATGTATTACCTCCCGATGTTCGGGAGTCATGCACATGGTAACCTGTGTCCAAAACTGCGGTTTATTTTTTGCCAATGGCGTAGAATCAATACCCCTAAGAGGGATAGGATTTTCCAATGGCTCAAGAACAAATCCGCAGCGCTTGGCAAATGACAGATCCATAAGGCTCAGGGCAGCACCCGAGTCCACAAACGCCATGACAGGATACGATGACAGTGAGCAAATCAAAGTTACAGATAGAATAAATTTAGGTTGCAAATTACCAATGGCGACCGGACTAACAACCTTAGTAAGACGTTTAGAGCATGCTGAGATAACATGTGTAGAATCACCACAGTAGTAACACAAGCCATTCTGGCGTCTATGAATTTTCCGCTCATTTCTAGTCAGGATTCTATCACATTGCATTAAATCAGGTGTCTGTTCAGACAACACCATGAGGGAATTAGCGGTTTTGCGCTCCCGCAACCGCCGGTCGATTTGAATAGCCAGGGCCATAGAATCATTCAGACCTGTGGGAATGGGAAAACCCACCATCACATTCTTAATGGCTTCAGAAAGGCCATTTCTAAAATTAGCAGCCAATGCACACTCGTTCCACTGGGTCAGCACGGACCATTTCCGAAATTTTTGGCAATACACTTCAGCCTCGTCCTGGCCCTGAGACATAGCCAGCAAGGCCTTTTCTGCCTGAATCTCAAGATTGGGTTCCTCATAAAGCAAACCGAGCGCCAGAAAAAACGCATCAATGTCAGCCAATGCCGGATCTCCTGGCGCCAGCGAGAAGGCCCAATCCTGAGGGTCGCCCCGTAAAAAAGAAATAACAATTTTTACTTGCTGAGCGGAGTCTCCAGATGAACAGGGTTTCAGGGACAAAAACAATTTACAATTATTCCTGAAATTTCTAAATTTAAATCGGTCTCCGGAAAACGGTTCAGGAATCGGTATCTTAGGTTCTGACATAGGACTTCTGATAACATAATCTTGTATGCCCTGCACACGAGCAGCAAGCTGGTCCACACTTGTAATCAAGGTCTGGACATTCATGTCTGCAGCAAACACAAGCCACTCAGAGGTAAAGGGGAAAAGAAAAAAAAAATGAGAGAGAGAAAAAAAAACTCAGAACTTTCTTTCTTATAATCCCGCTTCTGCAATGCATTTAACATTTAATATTGGCCTGGCAAACTGTTATGACCCCAATGGCGAGGGTCTCAGAGAAACAAGTAAGTCTGCGACGTACAAAAATCCAGCTCATAGGGCAGTGGTAACTGGGTTGACCATATATCTACTCCTAACGCCAACACTAGCAGTAGCCGGGGAACATGCCTACGTTGGTCGCTAGATGTCTCGCGCCAGCCGGAGGACTAACTACCCCTAGAAGAGGAAAACAAAGACCTCTCTTGCCTCCAGAGAATAGACCCCAAAAGTAGGATAGTAGCCCCCCACAAATAATAACGGTGAGGTAAGAGGAAATGACAAACACAGAGATGAACTAGATTTTAGCACAGAGAGGCCCACTTACTAATAGCAGAATGTAGTAAGATAACTTATATGGTCAACAAAAACCCTATCAAAATCCACGCTGGAGATTCAAGAACCCCCGAACCGTCTAACGGCCCGGGGGGAGAACACCAGCCACCCTAGAGCTTCCAGCAAGGTCAGGAAACAGATTATATACAAGCTGGACAAAAATGCAAACCAAAACAAATAGCAAAAAGCAAGAAAGCGGACTTAGCTTAATCAAGCAGGAACCAGGATCAGTAGACAAGAGCACTACAGATTAGCTCTGATATCAACGTTGCCAGGCATTGAACTGAAGGTCCAGGGAGCTTATATAGCAACACCCCTGACCTAACGACCCAGGTGAGCATACAAGGGATGAATGACATACCCAGAGTCAAATCACTAGTAGCCACTAGAGGGAGCCAAAAGGTAAATTCACAACACATATATACCAGGATAGAGGACATACACTGTGTTCCAAATTATTCTGCACAAAGAGTTTAGGAGTGATAAGGTTAGAATTTTTTTGTTTGTCATTTAAACTCATTGATGGTGATGTGTGTCAGGGCTCTTTATATCTGAAAGCAATTGCAGATACCTGTGCAAATTAGTTTGACAGGTGGGTCCAAATAAAGGCAAGACTACTTAAGAAGGCTGTTCCACATTATTAAGCAGCCTACATTTTTTGCCAAAATGGGAAAGAAAAAGGATGTGTCGGCTGCTGAGAAGCAACAAATTGTGGAGTATTTAAGTCAAGGCATGACTACAATCAACATTGCCAAGACACTTCATCGTGATCATCGCACGATCAAGAAGTATGTAGCTGATTCCCAGCACACACGTGTGCGTGCTGATAAGGAAGAATTGAGGACTCTTTCCAACAGGCAATTGCGTAAGGTTAAAAGAGCAGCTGGAAAAATTCCTTGTCATAGCAGCAGACAAGTTTTTGAAGCTGCTGGCGCCTCCAACGTCCCCAGAACAACAAGATGCAGGGTCCTTCAGAGGTTTGCAGCTGTGCGTAAGCCATCCTGTCGACCACCTCTATCCACTGCACACAAGCAGGAATGGCTCCAGTGGGCCAAACGATATATGAAGACTGACTTCCAAACTGTTTTGTTCACCGATGAGTGCCGTGCAACGCTCGATGGTCCAGATGGATGGAGTGGAGGATGGCTGGTTGATGGACACCCCATGAAAACACGGCTAAGGCGCCAACAAGGAGGAGGTGGAGTAATGTTTTGGGCTGTAATCATGGGGAGAGAGATTGTCGGCCCCTTTATGATCCCTGAAGGGGTAAAGATGAACTCCGTAATCTATGTGGAGTTTCTAAAACAACACTTCCTGCCATGGTTCAAGAGGAAGAACCATGCTTTCCGCAGCAAGATCATTTTCATGCATGATAATGCACCGTCTCATGCTGCAAAAAACACATCTGCATCTCTGGCTGCTATGGGCATAAAAGAGGACAAACTTATGGTGTGGCCACCATCTTCCCCTGACCTCAACCCCATTGAGAACCTCTGGAGCATCATCAAAAGGAGTGTCTATGATGGTGGGAGGCAGTTCACACCTAAGCAACAGCTCTGGGAGGGGATTCTGTCCACATGCAAAACAACTGAAGCAGAAACCATCCAAAAACTGACAAATTCAATGGACCAGAGAGTTCAGAAGCTTCTTTCGAACAAGGGGTCCAATGTGCAAATGTAACATCACCTAGAATAAAGTTTTCACTTGAAAACTGTTTGATTTCATTTTGTAATAAGCTGATAATGCTTATAACTTCACAATTGACCATTTTTTTGTTCAAAATAAAAAAAAAAGGTTGAAAACTCTGCTGTGCATAATAATTTGGAACATGCATTTTGAGTGTTTATTATTTTTTAAAAGATACTGTTTTCATAGGCAGTTTGTTCCAAAACATTGCAATTATACTAGAATAGTAGATGACTGGAAAATAACAATGACTGCAATTCAGATAGGTAATTTAGAGAAAATATGAGGAAATATTATTTGCATAATAATTTGGAACACAGTGTTAGGGTTGGCGGAACGCACCGAATATATTTATTAGATGGGATTGGTGCGTTCGTAACCTGGGATCCACCGTGCAGGAAAGAACCTGCTGCTAAGTAATTGGCGGCACTATATGGCGGTATGAACCAGCTCTGTTAGCTTCACAGAGAGGCCGAGATAGCAAAGCTCTGTGCCTTGTTAGACTTTCACAGAGGAACAGGCTAACTACCCAAATGAGAGCAGTCAGTGGTCATGCCTGCACACAAAACTCCTCACCGGAAGCGCCAGCATTCTAGGGGTTTATTTCAGCCAGGTCCCTGAATACACACAAACACAATCTCCTCGCCGGAGGTGCCAGCATTCTAGGGGCTTATTTCAGCCGGGTCCCTGAACACATACAAACACATGACCACACTGGCGCAAAGCACATAACTTAGGAAGATACTAGCCCATGGCCGTGCGGCCATGCGAGCCTTAAATAGCTGCAGCACATACAGGACCTTCCTAGAAGGACCAATGAGAGGCTGCTACAGAGCCTGCGCACCTACAGGACCTTCCTAGAAGGACCAAAAGATTTGGCTGCAGTACCTGAGCATGTGACCCTTGATCTCCACTGAGAGATCTTACCCTGGGCATGCTCAGTGTGTGCAAAGCAGGACTTAGTCCCAGAAAAGCCTGCTCGCCGCAGATCAGTGCAGGGTACAATAGCAGAGCCTGGAGAAGCAGCAGTAACCCTTTGCACAGTATCAGTCTTAGTGAGACGCTGGGACCGACATCTCCGCTGAGCAGGCTCGACTGCGGCCAATGCAGAATGGGAGACCGCAGCAGACACGGATCGAGATTCCCCCTGTGCAGCAGAGGAAACTTGACTCCTAACACACAGTGTATATATCAGGAAGTTGCAGAGGATGGGAACATTATACTAGAGATGAGGAATTCCAAGGTATAATGTTAAGATTGTGGATAGAGATGAATGAACTTGTTCGGAAAACGTTTGCCAATCTCAAATTCGGCACGAACATAGTAAATTCGGATTTGTGTTTTTACTCATCAAAATTCGGTCACAGATCAGTAAATCATCACATTTCCAATAATGCTTTTGTTCTGACTTTGGCTATGGTAGTGGCGCTGTAAGATTTACCTGTTTCTGTCTGTCAGTGATTTGAGACTGGGCTGGATGTTCACCTTCTAACAAGACAATGACCCAAAGCATACTGCTAAAGCAACACTCGAGTGGTGTAAGGGGAAACATATAAATGTTTTGGAGTGACCTAGTCATGGCCCAGACCTTAATCCAATTGAGAATCTGGGGTCAGACCTGAAGATTGCCGTTCAACAGAGGAAACCATCTACCTTGAAGGATCTGGAGCAGTTTTGCCTTGAGGAATGGGCAAAAATCCCAGTGGCAAGATGTGAAAAGGTCATAGAGGCTTATCCAAAGCAACTTGCAGCTGTAATTGGCTCAAAAGGAGGCTCTACAAAATACTGACTTTAGGGGGGTGAATAGTTATGCACACTTAAGTATTCAGTTATTTTGTCCTATTTGTTATTTGCATCCAAAAAAAGTGTTTACAGTTGTAGTCAATATACTTTATGAACTGATGCAAACCCTCAAAAACAACAGTGAAATTCTAGATTGTGAGGTAGCAAAACAAGAAAAACGCCAAGGGGCGAATACTTTCACAAGCCACTATAGATATACTAAACACCATTTCAATGAGTAAAGGGAAAATGGTCATGTTTTATTCTTCCTTTGAAGGCACAGAGAACAGGCATAGTGGGTTCACCACAAATAACTGATCATGAGGTCTCTCAGCAGAAACGCCACCAAGAGCACCAAAGAAAACCATCATCTAAGTAGAAGTTTGTCCCAACTCTAGAATTCCTTTAAATGACAACATTGGTATAGTGATCTCTTAAAAGGATTATATAAAACGATGCTGATAATATGAATGGCTTCTTTTTATCTTCAGATTTTTGCCTGGTTTTGCAATCCAGAGCCATTTATTATGATTGGCGGCACATTTGTATTTTTTTGCATTTGTTAAAACTTTCAGATATAAATTTTACATATCGTCAATAAAACCCCAACATTCTCACTTTTTCGCTTCCTGCATGCAGTCACATTTCACTCCTTGGCATTGAATAGTCCATTCTTTGCTCCTACCTGGCCATAATTTATTTGTTTGTTTGTTAATGTAAATTGGCTTTTAAGTGCTGGACGGCCACCGGGCTCTCTTTATAGCCAGCTTATAAATTCACCCAGGGATTATCATCTCGAAATGTCCAAATCAGTCACTTTCCCATTAAACTCAATAGCTCAGCACTCAAGGGCACGTTCTCCTTACAAACAGCCGCTCGCTCTGAACATTAGCCGCTAGCGTTAATTGCCGTCGTAGTGTTGCTCCGTCTCGGATTCTGAAACTGAAGACTTGTTTTAATCATACAATGCTTTAAATTAACCATAAAAGGACACTTTATAATGGTAAGTACCTTTGTTTAATTGCATCTGGGTTGCATTTTCTGTCGGCTGTTTACTCTAATAGCTCATCTAGAAATCCTTTGGAGCAATTTCACGGGAATGAATAGTTTTTACAAATCACGTTGAATGTTTTGGATACTTAGGATCATTATCAGCGTAGGGTTGTTTGCATACACATTGTGATTTATCTACGGACAGTGATGGATTTGGGTTGGCATAAATGGCTTTGGCTGCAGAGCATGATGGGATATATCGAGGAAGGAAATTAAAGGAGGGATTGAAATTAAATTAACTACTCAGTAGAAATTCACTGAAATTAATTAGATTAATACTTAGAAAAATACTTTGTTGCAAATCACTTTATATACACACGTGGTCAAAATTGTTGGTACCCCTCGTTTAATGACAGAAAAACTCACAATGGTCACAGAAATAACTTGAATCTGACAAAAGTAATAATAAATAAAAGATCCATGAAAACGAGGGGTACCAACAATTTTGACCACGTGTGTAGGAGTTTTGTCCCCCAAGAGCTAATCTCAAGGTAAATAAATTGGAGTAGAATTGAATTCTGCTGGAATTTTTAAAAAATATGCATTCACGAAAATGCAAATCTTTTCTAATTTTCTTCCACCCATATTCATCAACATGGCGACTACTGGCAGGCATTTTTCTGAACTACAAAGGGTCATTAAAAGGTTAAAAAAATAAAAAATAATAATACTTATACTCACATTGCTGCTCACCTCTCCGATCCCTCCGCTCCTCACCATCACCTGCTCGGTCCTCATCGCCGCTCACGTTGAATTCCTCAGGTCGCTCTGATGAGGTCCAGGGCAGTTCATCACATGTGCGTCCAAGGTCGTGGTTCACTTTTTGATGCTACAATGCCATTATCTTTTTCGTGCCTGCAGAGAACCTTCCCAAACCTCATTAGAGCCATAAGTCACGGCTCAGTGTGAGGTTTGGAAAAGTTCAACTCAAGTGGCAGGGATCAAATGATTCGATGAGGACCAGAAGGGTGATGGTGAGGAGCGGGGGCTCCAGAGAGATAAGCAAACAGGTGATTATAAGGTTTTTTTATTTCTTCTGTATACACATGTTTATTATGCTCTTGTATCTGGAGAAACCCCAGAACATAATTAGGGACATTGAATTCATGGAGAATACCGTAACTCCACAAATTTAATTTCCTGGGAAAAACCTCGTGAGTAGCCAAGTTCCAATTTTTCCTCATCCACTCATTTCTACAAGGCACATTATCAGCCAATTTCAGCAGAACTAGCCAACTATCTGACGTGTATGGTGTCCTTCAGGCTCTCACTTTACAGATTCTGTTGGGGGACAGAAGGATAGGACATACTAAATTTCAATACCCAATCCTTCTATTCTATCGGGAGATAAACCTTCATAAGAGGTGTCTGGGAGCAGCTTACTCTACTCTCCATGTTGAAAAAAATGCTTGCTTGACCTGGATGAGTATTAATTTGTACTGGGATGTTGAGAGAGAGGTATCGACCGAACACCGGCTCTTCTCCTAATTACCTAAGATGCATGGGCAGCTTTAGAGCTAATACACTTTCAGATCCGAGCAGCTTCCGACAACCTCAGAAGACAGTTGACCACTTGAAGCTGAGTGCAAAGTGCGTGTAAAATGGCAACAAGTCAAATGATTGTCGATGCAGAGCTCCCTGCTCTGTCTAGTGAAAGGGGGTGCACCTCAAATGACCTTGATATTCCCTAATTTCATATAAGGGCCAGGACTGACCTAGGCGTTGGGCACTGGCCACCACTTTTGCCACTACTAAAGGGGACACCACTGGCATATTCACCTTAAGGCTGTGCCATAAACCTATGCTCCATACTAGGGTTGAGCGACTTTCATTTTTTTAAGATCGAGTAGGGTTTTGGGAAACCCGATTTTGTCCAGAGTCGAGTCGAGTGCAGTCGGCCGATTATCGCTAAAAGTCGGGGATCGACCGAAACACGAAACCCAATGCAAGTCAATGGGGAAGCATAGTCGGCAGTGAGTGGAGGCCAGGAAAACACCTACAGTGCCCATTTTAATGCCAAAAACATCCATTCTTGTTTCTGAAGCTTGCCAATCTTAATTAACTGTATAATAATAGTTGGGCATAGGGAATTGGGGGAAAGTTGTGGGGGGAGTAGGGCTGGCTCAAGTTTTTCGTGGGCCCAGGAAATGCGGACTACGTCACGGCGGTGTTGCAGGGAAAGGTAAGTATTTAAACGTTGCAAGTGCTGTGATCCTGAGCAAGCAGGGGGGGGCCCACTCGTTCGCATTGGCACTGGCACAGGGCCCCTCAAAGTACGGCGGTGTGTTTGCATGGCGGGGGCGCCTCCCACCAGCAGCGACACTTTTGCGTACTCTGAGGGGCCCTGTGCCAGTGACGTCGCCAACGAGTATGCCCCCCCACCTGATGAAGGAACCTGCACTTTCATCTGCACCTTCCTCTTTGTCCTTGTGTAAGGTGGTATAACATGCGGGAAGGGGAACCTTACTTTCAGCAGGGTCAGATTCTGGCTGTGTAGAGTACAAGGGGAATGTAGTGGTCTAGGTCAATGTACCAGCAGACTCATTTAGCAGTGGCTGGGCAATGGGCAGGATGAGGAGGAAACAGATATAGGGCCAAAGAATAAAGTAGGCTAAATGCAGTTCAAAATTGGTAACAGGACTAAACAGGCGGCATTGCTTTGTTCAGTGGAGTAGCAAACCCAAGAGCAGCAGACACTGTTTCAAGGGCCTAACCACACTAGTAGGCCAAATGCAGTTTAATATCTGATAGTATAGGGCGAAAGCCAGAATGTGGAAGCTCAGCTTTGTTCAGTTGAGGACAACACCAGGGAGGGGCAGACACCTTTAGTAGGCCGGAAAAGCCTATTGCATTTTTTAAAATGGTAATTTGGAGCAGAAGGTTGAAGCTCAGCTTTATTTAGTTGAGGACAACACCAGGCAGGGGCACACAGACAGACACCTTTAGTAGGCCGGAAAAGCCTATTGCATTTTTTAAAATGGTAATTTGGAGCAGAAGGTTGAAGCTCAGCTTTATTTAGTTGAGGACAACACCAGGCAGGGGCACACAGACAGACACCTTTAGTAGGCCGGAAAAGCCTATTGCATTTTTTAAAATGGTAATTTGGAGCAGAAGGTTGAAGCTCAGCTTTATTTAGTTGAGGACAACACCAGGCAGGGGCACACAGACAGACACCTTTAGTAGGCCGGAAAAGCCTATTGCATTTTTTAAAATGGTAATTTGGAGCAGAAGGTTGAAGCTCAGCTTTATTTAGTTGAGGACAACACCAGGCAGGGGCACACAGACAGACACCTTTAGTAGGCCGGAAAAGCCTATTGCATTTTTTAAAATGGTAATTTGGAGCAGAAGGTTGAAGCTCAGCTTTATTTAGTTGAGGGCAACACCAGGGAGGGGCAGAAGCCGTTAGTAGGCCCTAACCACCATTTTTTTTTTAAAAAAACCACTTAATGAGAGCCGGAAGGTTGAAGCTCAGCTTTATTTAGTTGAGGACAACACCAGGCAGGGGCACACAGACAGACACCTTTAGTAGGCCGGAAAAGCCTATTGCATTTTTTAAAATGGTAATTTGGAGCAGAAGGTTGAAGCTCAGCTTTATTTAGTTGAGGACAACACCAGGCAGGGGCACACAGACAGACACCTTTAGTAGGCCGGAAAAGCCTATTGCATTTTTTAAAATGGTAATTTGGAGCAGAAGGTTGAAGCTCAGCTTTATTTAGTTGAGGAAAACACCAGGCAGGGGCACACAGACAGACACCTTTAGTAGGCCGGAAAAGCCTATTGCATTTTTTAAAATGGTAATTTGGAGCAGAAGGTTGAAGCTCAGCTTTATTTAGTTGAGGGCAACACCAGGGAGGGGCAGAAGCCGTTAGTAGGCCCTAACCACCATTTTTTTTTTAAAAAACCACTTAATGAGAGCCGGAAGGTTGAAGCTCAGCTTTATTTAGTTGAGGACAACACCAGGCAGGGGCACACAGACAGACACCTTTAGTAGGCCGGAAAAGCCTATTGCATTTTTTAAAATGGTAATTTGGAGCAGAAGGTTGAAGCTCAGCTTTATTTAGTTGAGGGCAACACCAGGGAGGGGCAGAAGCCGTTAGTAGGCCCTAACCACCATTTTTTTTTTTAAAAACCACTTAATGAGAGCCGGAAGGTTGAAGCTCAGCTTTATTTAGTTGAGGACAACACCAGGCAGGGGCACACAGACAGACACCTTTAGTAGGCCGGAAAAGCCTATTGCATTTTTTAAAATGGTAATTTGGAGCAGAAGGTTGAAGCTCAGCTTTATTTAGTTGAGGACAACACCAGGCAGGGGCACACAGACAGACACCTTTAGAAGGCCGGAAAAGCCTATTGCATTTTTTAAAATGGTAATTTGGAGCAGAAGGTTGAAGCTCAGCTTTATTTAGTTGAGGGCAACACCAGGGAGGGGCAGAAGCCGTTAGTAGGCCCTAACCAAAGTTGAAGGCCAAATGAAGTTTAATTTCTGATACTATAGGCCGAAAGCCAGAAGGTGGAAGCTCCGATTTAGACAGTGGAGGACAATTTGAATTAGGGACTGCAGACAGACTTAGTAGGCTGTCCCCTGTGGACCATGCATCCACCACATTAACCCATTGCGCCGTAATGGACACGTAATCTTCCGTGGCCATGCCTACAGGTCCATGCGTCTGTTGTCAGGTGCACCTTTGTACTCACAGATTGCCAGAGTGCATGGACAATGCGGTCTTCTACATGCTGGTGGAGGGTTGGGATGGCTTTTCTCGCAAAAGAAGTGTCGACTGGTTAGCTTGTAGCGTGGTACAGCGTAGTCCATCATGGCCTTATTAATAGTAAATAAAATATATAACTAGGCTCTATGAACTTTTAAATAGGTTCCAGGGGTACACGGGCAGCATTGGTGTGGTCAGTGGAGGAGTATTGCAAGTAGGGGCCGCAGACAGGCTATCAAAGGCCTAAAATAACAAACAGTAGGCAGTCATGGCAGTTTTACATCGGTTACATGGATACACAGGCAGGCACTCCAGGCAGCATTGTGGTCAGTGGAGGAGTATTGCAAGTAGGGACCGCAGACAGGCTATCAAAGGCCTAAAATAACAAACAGTAGGCAGTCATGGCAGTTTTACATCGGTTACATGGATACACAGGCAGGCACTCCAGGCAGCATTGTGGTCAGTGGAGGAGTATTGCAAGTAGGGGCCGCAGACAGGCTATCAAAGGCCTAAAATAACAAACAGTAGGCAGTCATGGCAGTTTTACATCGGTTACATGGATACACAGGCAGGCACTCCAGGCAGCATTGTGGTCAGTGGAGGAGTATTGCAAGTAGGGGCCGCAGACAGGCTATCAAAGGCCTAAAATAACAAACAGTAGGCAGTCATGGCAGTTTTACATCGGTTACATGGATACACAGGCAGGCACTCCAGGCAGCATTGTGGTCAGTGGAGGAGTATTGCAAGTAGGGGCCGCAGACAGGCTATCAAAGGCCTAAAATAACAAACAGTAGGCAGTCATGGCAGTTTTACATCGGTTACATGGATACACAGGCAGGCACTCCAGGCAGCATTGTGGTCAGTGGAGGAGTATTGCAAGTAGGGGCCGCAGACAGGCTATCAAAGGCCTAAAATAACAAACAATAGGCTCATTGCAGTTTTACAGCGGTTACATGGATACACAGGCAGCTAGGTGGTGAGTGGAGGAGTATTTAAAGTAAGGACCGCAGACAGGCTATCAAAGGCCTAACATAACAAACAATAGGCTCATGGCAGTTTTACAGCGGTTACATGGATAGACGGGCAGGCAGCTTGGTGGTGAGTGGAGGAGTATTTAAAGTAGGGACCGCAGACAGGCTGTCAAAGGCCTAACATAACAAACAATAGGCTCATGGCAGTTTTACAGCGGTTACATGGATACACGGGCAGGCAGCTTGGTGGTCAGTGGAGGAGTATTTAAAGTAGGGACCGCAGACAGGCTTCAAAGGCCTAACATAAGAAAATGGGCTGGCTATAGGCACTTTATAATTGGTTCCAGGGGTACACGGGCAGCAGTGGTCTGGCCAGTGGAGGACTAGTGGAAGGAGGGACCGCAGACAGGCTTCAAAGGCCTAACATAAGAAAATGGGCTGGCTGTAGGCACTTTATAATTGGTTCCAGGGGTACACGGGCAGCAGTGGTCTGGCCAGTGGAGGACTAGTGGAAGGAGGGACCGCAGACAGGCTTCAAAGGCCTAACATAAGAAAATGGGCTGGCTGTAGGCACTTTATAATTGGTTCCAGGGGTACACGGGCAGCAGTGGTCTGGCCAGTGGAGGACTAGTGGAAGGAGGGACCGCAGACAGGCTTCAAAGGCCTAACATAAAAAAATGGGCTGGCTGTAGGCACTTTATAATTGGTTCCAGGGGTACACGGGCAGCAGTGGTCTGGCCAGTGGAGGACTAGTGGAAGGAGGGACCGCAGACAGGCTTCAAAGGCCTAACATAAGAAAATGGGCTGGCTGTAGGCACTTTATAATTGGTTCCAGGGGTACACGGGCAGCAGTGGTCTGGCCAGTGGAGGACTAGTGGAAGGAGGGACCGCAGACAGGCTTCAAAGGCCTAACATAAAAAAATGGGCTGGCTGTAGGCACTTTATAATTGGTTCCAGGGGTACACGGGCAGCAGTGGTCTGGTCAGTGGAGGACTAGTGGAAGGAGGGACCGCAGACAGGCTTCAAAGGCCTAAAATAACAAACAATAGGCTCATGGCAGTTTTACAGCGGTTACATGGATACACGGGCAGCTTGGTGGTGAGTGGAGGAGTAGTGCAAGGAGTGTCTGTCCCAGTACTCCCAAAATATAAATAGATGTTAATGTCTCGCAAAACAACCAAAACAAAAAAAAAGGTGGCATACTTAGGTACAGGGGTGGGCTCATCTGCTGAGTTTCTGACATAGTAATTTGGCAGTAACTATTTAATGGTGCCAATATAGGACACAGACACAGACTACTTTAAGTTGCATCATAGATGTCTACAAATTTGTATTGTCAGTGCCAGACATTGAATGATGTCAGCGAATAGACTAAAGATTGGTGGAGCTGTGCGACATAATTTTGCACGTGGTAGAGCACATTTTGAGCTGGGGTAGGGGGGAACTCTCTTGAGGCCGGCGGGACCGCCCCAGGGCCCCTCATGTTACAACGGTGTGTCTGACGTTGGGTGCGCACCACCACCGCCAGAGACACTACATTGTACTATGAGGGACCCAGTAGCAATGCCGTCAACCAAAAGCGAGCACACCCACCTCTTCAGACAAACAGCAGTCTCACGGGTGCTTGCGCCAAGTCGCGATACCACGGCCCCGTGTGGGGAGTTTTGCCATTTAGGGAGGTGTAAACATGTCGTATGCTGTACAATCAGCTGCAGCAAATTAGACATTAGAAAAGTAATTCACAGGCAAGAGCTTTTCATAGGAAAGCTAGGTGTCGGCCGGGCAAGGTGGGGCAAAAGATTTCGAAATCCAGTTGTGGTTCATTTTAATGAATGTTAGATCGTCAACATTTTGGGTAGCCAGACGAGTCCTTTTTTCGGTTAATATTGAACCTGCAGCACTGAATACTCTTTCTGATAGGACACTTGCTGCCGAGCAAGCAAGCTCCTGCAATGCATATTCTGCCAATTCTGGCCAGGTGTCTAATTTGGAGGCCCAGTAATCAAATGGGAATGACGGTTGAGGGAGAACATCGATAAGGGATGAAAAATAGTTAGTAACCATACTGGACAAATGTTGTCTCCTGTCACTTTCAATTGATGCAGCAGTACCTGTCCTGTCTGCGGTCATAGCAAAATCACTCCACAACCTGGTCAGAAAACCCCTCTGTCCAACGCCACTTCTGATGTGTGCACCCCTAACACTCCTAGTCTGCTGCCCCCTGGAGCTCGTGTGAGAACGATCACGTGCGCTGTGTGCTGGGAATGCCTGAAGCAAACGGTCAACAAGAGTTGATTGTTTGGTTGCTAATATTAGTTCCAAGTTCTCATGTGGCATAATATTTTGCAATTTGCCTTTATAGCGTGGATCAAGGAGGCAGGCCAACCAGTAATCGTCATCGTTCATCATTTTCGTAATGCGTGTGTCCCTTTTTAGGATACGTAAGGCATAATCCGCCATGTGGGCCAAAGTTCCAGTTGTCAAATCTCCGGTTGTGATTGGTTGAGGGGCAGTTGCAGGCAAATCTACATCACTTGTGTCCCTCAAAAAACCAGAACCCGGCCGTGACACGCAACCAATTTCCTGTGCCCCCGGGAAAGGTTCGGCATTAAAAATATACTCATCCCCATCATCCTCCTCGTCCTCCACCTCCTCTTCGCCCGCTACCTCGTCCTGTACACTGCCCTGACCAGACAATGGCTGACTGTCATCAAGGCTTTCCTCTTCCTCTGGTGCAGACGCCTGCTCCTTTATGTGCGTCAAACTTTGCATCAGCAGACGCATTAGGGGGATGCTCATGCTTATTATGGCGTTGTCTGCACTAACCAGCCGTGTGCATTCCTCAAAACACTGAAGGACTTGACACATGTCTTGTATCTTAGACCACTGCACACCTGACAACTCCATGTCTGCCATCCTACTGCCTGCCCGTGTATCCTCCCACAAATAAATAACAGCACGCCTCTGTTCGCACAGTCTCTGAAGCATGTGCAGTGTTGAGTTCCACCTTGTTGCAACGTCTATGATTAGGCGATGCTGGGGAAGGTTCAAAGACCGCTGATAGGTCTGCATACGGCTGGCGTGTACAGGCGAACGTCGGATATGTGAGCAAAGTGCACGCACTTTGAGGAGCAGGTCGGAGAACCCAGGATAAGTTTTCAATAAGCACTGCACCACCAGGTTTAAGGTGTGAGCCAGGCAAGGAATGTGTTTCAGTTGGGAAAGGGAGATGGCAGCCATGAAATTCCTTCCGTTATCACTCACTACCTTGCCTGCCTCAAGATCTACTGTGCCCAGCCACGACTGCGTTTCTTGTTGCAAGAACTCGGATAGAACTTCCGCGGTGTGTCTGTTGTCGCCCAAACACTTCATAGCCAATACAGCCTGCTGACGCTTGGCAGTAGCTGGCCCATAATGGGACAACTGGTGTGCAACAGTGTCATCTGCCGATGGAGTGGTTGGCAGACTGCGTTCTGTGGAAGAGCTGTAGCTTCTGCAGGAGGACGAGGAGGAGGAGGAGGAGGGGGTGCGAACGCCTACAGCCAACTGTTTCCTAGACCGTGGGCTAGGCACAACTGTCCCTAAATTGATGTCGCCTGTGGACCCTGCATCCACCACATTCACCCAGTGTGCCGTGATGGACACATAACGTCCCTGGCCATGCCTACTGGTCCATGCATCTGTAGTCAGGTGCACCTTTGTACTCACAGATTGCCTGAGTGCATGGACGATGCGCTGTTTAACATGCTGGTGCAGGGCTGGGATGGCTTTTCTGGAAAAAAAGTGTCGACTGGGTAGCTCGTATCGTGGTTCAGCGTACTCCATCAGGGCTTTGAAAGCTTCGCTTTCAACTAACCGGTAGGGCATCATCTCTAACGAGATTAGTCTAGCTATGTGGGCGTTAAAACCCTGTGTACGCGGATGCGAGGATAAGTACTTCCTTTTTCTAACCAGAGTCTCATGTAGGGTGAGCTGGACTGGAGAGCTGGAGATCGTGGAACTTTCGGGTGTGCCGGTGTACATGGCAGACTGAGAGACGGTTGGAGACGGTATTGTTTCCGCCGGTGCCCTAGATGCAATATTTCCTCCTACAAAACTGGTGGTTCCCTGACCCTGACTGCTTTTGGCTGGCAAAGAAACCTGCACAGATACTGCCGGTGGTGCGGAAAATGGTGGCCTTACAGTGACGGAAGGGATGTTGCGTTGCTGACTAGCTTCATTGGCCAAGGGTGCTACAACCTTAAGGGACGTTTGGTAGTTAGTCCAGGCTTGAAAATGCATGGTGGTTAAGTGTCTATGCATGCAACTAGTATTTAGACTTTTCAGATTCTGACCTCTGCTTAAGCTAGTTGAACATTTTTGACAGATGACTTTGCGCTGATCAGTTGGATGTTGTTTAAAAAAATGCCAGACTGCACTCTTCCTAGACTCGGATCCCTTTTCAGGGATTGCAGACTGAGCTTTAACCGGATGGCCACGCTGTCCTCCAACAGGTTTTGGCTTTGACACGCGTTTTGGGCCAGATACGGGCCCGGCAGATGGAACCTGTTGCGATGTTGATGCCTGCTGCGGCCCCTCCTCCACCTCCGCTTCTGAACTACTGCCGCCTGCACCCTGTTCCCCCAATGGCTGCCAATCGGGGTCAATAACTGGGTCATCTATTACCTCCTCTTCGAGCTCGTGTGCAACTTCGTCTGTGTCACTGTGTCGGTCGGTGGTATAGCGTTCGTGGCGGGGCAACATAGTCTCATCAGGGTCTGATTGTGGATCTGTACCCTGAGAGGGCAATGTGGTGGTCTGAGTCAAAGGAGCAGCATAGTACTCTGGCTGTGGCTGTGCATCAGTGCACTCCATGTCAGAATATACTTGTAATGGGCATGGCCTGTTAAATGTTTCACTTTCTAAGCCAGGGACGGTATGTGTAAAGAGCTCCATGGAGTGACCCGTTGTGTCGCCTGCTGCATCCTTCTCTCTTGT
Source organism: Ranitomeya variabilis (assembly GCF_051348905.1). NCBI lineage: Eukaryota > Metazoa > Chordata > Amphibia > Anura > Dendrobatidae > Ranitomeya > Ranitomeya variabilis. Next base: position 36,036,324 of record NC_135232.1, on the reverse strand, counting down.
TGTAGTTTTTGCTGAGGAGGACAAGGAAGCGACTTGTCCCTGACCGTGAACATCCACAAGCGACGCGCTGCTTTTACATTTACCAGTTTCGGAAGAGGAGGCAAAAGAGCTAGAGGCTGAGTCTGCAATGTAAGCCAAAACTTGCTGTTGCTGCTCCGCCTTTAAAAGCGGTTTTCCTACTCCCAGAAAAGAGAGCGTTCGAGGCCTTGTGTAGCCTGACGACGAAACTGGCTCCACAGCTCCAGACTTAGGTGGAATATTTTTATCCCCACGACCACCTGATGCTCCACTACCACTACCATCATTACCAGCTGACAATGAACGCCCACGACGACCTCTTGCACCAGACTTCCTCATTGTTTTAAAATCTTAACCAAAGTAACTTTATTTGTTGCTGTCAAACAACTTACACGGTGAGCTATAACTTCAGTATGATTTCAATATCCCTTAACAGGTTGGTGAGACCACAAGGAAAATCAGGCACAATGTTACACACTGTTTTCTGTGGCACAAAATCACAGAGATGACACACACGCAGGACTGTCACTCAAGCACTAATGTCAATATTAATCTCCCACCTAATTTATTTTTTTTTTTTCTCAGGGAGACTTTAGAAACCAAATAATATTAAAAAAACCAAAAAAATAAATAGGCTTTCTATGGCCCACTGAATGAGAGGGAGAGAGGTGGCACACCCAGGAGTCAAGACTGGCACACAAGCTGAAAGGGCAATATTACTCTCCCACTGTTTTTTTATGTATTTTTTGTTTTTTAAGGGAGACTTTAGAAACCCAATAATATTTTTTTAAAAAAATAAATAGGCTTTCTATGGCCCACTGAATGAGAGGGAGAGAGGTGGCACACCCAGGAGTCAAGACTGGCACACAAGCTGAAAGGGCAATATTACTCTCCCACTGTTTTTTTATGTTTTTTTTTTTTTTTTCAGGGAGACTTTAGAAACCAAATAATAAGAAAAAAAATAAATAAATAAATAGGCTTTCTATAGCCCACTGAATGAGAGATAGCACACACAGCAGTGGCACACAAGCCCTGACTGAGGCCAATATTTTTCTCCCACTGATTGATGTAGTGTTTTTGTGTTGAGGTAGATTTTAGAACACAAATCAAGGAAAAAAAAAAAAAATGCTTTCTATGGCCCACTGAATGAGAGAGAGGTGGCACACCCAGGAGTCAAGACTGGCACACAAGCTGAAAGGGCAATATTACTCTCCCACTGTTTTTTTATGTTTTTTTTTTTTTTCAGGGAGACTTTAGAAACCAAATAATATTTAAAAAAAAAATAAATAGGCTTTCTATGGCCCACTGAATGAGAGGGAGAGAGGTGGCACACCCAGGAGTCAAGACTGGCACACAAGCTGAAAGGGCAATATTACTCTCCCACTGTTTTTTTATGTATTTTTTGTTTTTTAAGGGAGACTTTAGAAACCCAATAATATTTAAAAAAAAAAATAAATAGGCTTTCTATGGCCCACTGAATGAGAGGGAGAGAGGTGGCACACCCAGGAGTCAAGACTGGCACACAAGCTGAAAGGGCAATATTACTCTCCCACTGTTTTTTTAGGTTTTTTTTTTTTTTCAGGGAGACTTTAGAAACCAAATAATAAGAAAAAAAATAAATAAATAAATAGGCTTTCTATAGCCCACTGAATGAGAGATAGCACACACAGCAGTGGCACACAAGCCCTGACTGAGGCCAATATTTTTCTCCCACTGATTGATGTAGTGTTTTTGTGTTGAGGTAGATTTTAGAACACAAATCAAGGAAAAAAAAAAAATGCTTTCTATGGCCCACTGAATGAGAGAGAGGTGGCACACCCAGGAGTCAAGACTGGCACACAAGCTGAAAGGGCAATATTACTCTCCCACTGTTTTTTTATGTATTTTTTGTTTTTTAAGGGAGACTTTAGAAACCCAATAATATTTAAAAAAAAAAATAAATAGGCTTTCTATGGCCCACTGAATGAGAGGGAGAGAGGTGGCACACCCAGGAGTCAAGACTGGCACACAAGCTGAAAGGGCAATATTACTCTCCCACTGTTTTTTTATGTATTTTTTGTTTTTTAAGGGAGACTTTAGAAACCCAATAATATTTAAAAAAATAAATAAATAGGCTTTCTATGGCCCACTGAATGAGAGGGAGAGAGGTGGCACACCCAGGAGTCAAGACTGGCACACAAGCTGAAAGGGCAATATTACTCTCCCACTGTTTTTTTAGGTTTTTTTTTTTTTTCAGGGAGACTTTAGAAACCAAATAATATTAAAAAAAAAAAAAAAAGGGAGACTTTAGAAACCCAATAATATTTTTTTTAAAAAATAAATAGGCTTTCTATGGCCCACTGAATGAGAGGGAGAGAGGTGGCACACCCAGGAGTCAAGACTGGCACACAAGCTGAAAGGGCAATATTACTCTCCCACTGTTTTTTTATGTTTTTTTTTTTTTTTTCAGGGAGACTTTAGAAACCAAATAATAAGAAAAAAAATAAATAAATAAATAGCCTTTCTATGGCCCACTGAATGAGAGATAGCACACACAGCAGTGGCACACAAGCCCTGACTGAGGCCAATATTTTTCTCCCACTGATTGATGTAGTGTTTTTGTGTTGAGGTAGAATTTAGAACACAAATCACGGAAAAAATAAATAGGCTTTCTATGGCCCACTCAGTGAGAGATGGCACACACAGGGATGGCACTGTAGCAGAAATGCCAATCTTAATCTCCCACAAAAAAAACAAAAAAAAACCAGGGACTGTCCTACAATTACTATCTCCCTGCAGTAATCTAAGCCAGGTATGGCAGGCAGCAATAGGAGTGGACTGATGCACAAATTAAATAAAAAGTGTGGACAAACAAAAAAGATAGCTGTGCAGAAAGGAAGGAACAAGAGGATATGTGCTTTGAAAAAAGCAGTTGGTTTCCACAGTGGCGTACACACAGCAATACAGCTATCACGGAGCCTTCTAGGGCAGCCCAATGAGCTACAGCGCTGAGGGAAAAATAAAAAAAAATATAGCTTCCACAGTCCCTGCACACTGAAGGTGGTGTTGGACAGTGGAAATCGCTGCAGCACAAGCGGTTTGGTGGTTAGTGGACCCTGCCTAACGCTCTCCCTGCTTCTGACGAAGCGGCAGCAACCTCTCCCTAAGCTCAGATCAGCAGCAGTAAGATGGCGGTCGGCGGGAACGCCCCTTTATAGCCCCTGTGACGCCGCAGACAGCAAGCCAATCACTGCAATGCCCTTCTCTAAGATGGTGGGGACCAGGACCTATGTCATCACGCTGCCCACACTCTGCGTTCACCTTCATTGGCTGAGAAATGGCGCTTTTCGCGTCATTGAAACGCGACTTTGGCGCGAAAGTCGCGTACCGCATGGCCGACAAGCACAGGGGTCGGATCGGGTTTCATGAGACGCCGACTTAGCCAAAAGTCGGCGACTTTTGAAAATGATCGACCCGTTTCGCTCAACCCTACTCCATACTAAAAAAAAACCTCATGAAGGTTTAGGGGCTTCCTTTAGGTTTGCGAACTATAGACACTGGTACCGATGTGTAATACTAAACATAGACGTAATGCTGTAAAAAACCATTGGAAGTTGTGGCCCTAATCTCCTTTATGGTCACCATAGAAAGTCTTTATCATTGAGAGCAGAGAGTCACCACAAAGTGTGGCTCCCACTATAGAGACTTGGAAACAGTCACAACCGTCGGTGGATTACGCCTTATCTGGGTTTGCGGATGCTTGGAGAACTCTGAGGACCAGAATTCAGATTCCATCTGTAACATGAGGAGGAAAATTGTATTTTGTTCATAGTTTGGCTTCTTTTTTTCCAGTGAAGGGTATAATTAATGCTTAGAATACTAAGACATTTTACACAATTGTTGCTTCCAACTTCATGATAATGCTATGGGGAAAGAAGACCCTTTTGTGTTTCACATGACCCTATCACCGCAAGTCATAGAGGGCGATGGTCAGGGGTCTACTTAACTATGGCCACATAAGTTATATTAACACATACCTATTCCATGCAGCGAGTCTGTCACATGCAATAGAAGATGACTAGAGGACACGTTTGCATTAATTCAGATTGCGGTCATTTTGATGCATGTGGAACACAAAAAGAAGTGGGTGGGGGTAGCCAAGGTAGAGTATGAAATGTTATGGGATATTAAAGTGGATCTGTCTCCAGATTTTTTAACGTTAATTGAGTACATTAATAAATAGAGGGGTTTTATGTCAATCAGGCTAAGTGAGTGGAAATTCAGCAGCAGCAGGGAGGAGGGACACTGAGGATCTGTTATTCAGTCTAGATGGGTGGAAATTCAGACGCAGGGAGGAGGAACACTGAGGATCTGTTATTCAGTCTAGATTGGTGGAAACTCAGAAACAGGGAGGAGGGACACTGAGGATCTCTTATTCAGTCTAGATGGGTGGAAATTCAGAAACAGGGAGGAGGGACACTGAGGATCAGTTATTCAGACTAGATGGGTGGAAATTCTGAAGCAGGGCGGAGGGACATTGAGGAGCTGTTAATCAGGCTTCAGTTTCAACTATCTGTATGGATTGTACAGCCTTTCTAATATGTATTTTCATAATAGCTACACCAGCCTCATTAGGTCTAACAAAACTACGAAATAATGTTTTCACTATAGTGAAATCTGGTGACATGTCTGTTGTGAATTTGGATTCTGGGCTCCCCCGGTGGCCGCTTGTGGAATTGGACTTGTCATCCTCTTTCCTGTTTCACCTGGTTCCATCAGTAGTGGGTGTCGCTATTTAAGCTCATTTCTCTGGTGGTTTCTTGCCGGTCTCAATGTTATCTTATGCCTCTCAGTGCTTGTTCCTGCTTCTGACAACTACTAGATAAGTTGGACTTTTGTCCATGTTTCGTTTTGCCTATTTGTTCCAGTTCACAGCTGAAGTTTTGTTACTGTGTCTGGAAAGCTCTCGTTGATCAGGGATTGCTACTCTGGCGTTATGAGTTAATGCCAGAGTTTAAGGTAATCTCTGGATGGTGTTTTGTTAGTGTTTTTCTGCTGACCATGAAAGTATACTATCTGTCTTCTGCTATCTAGTAAGCGGACCTCAAATTTGCTAAGACTATTTTCCTGCTGCGTTTGTTGTTTCATCTGAACTCACCGTCATTATATGTGGGGGGCTACTGTCTTCTTTGGAATATTTCTCTAGAGGTGAGCCAGGTCTTATATTTCCCTCTGCTAGCTATTTAGGTCTTAGGCCAGAGCTGGGCATCTAGCAGTAAATAGGAAATGCTACCTGGCTATTTCTAGTTGCGCGGCAGGCTTAGTTCATGGTCAGTATAGTTCCATCTTCCGAGAGCTTGTCCCTCTATAGGCTTGCTATGATCTCTGCCTGCAGAGATCATGACAGTTTGACCGGCCAATAAAGTGTTAAAGACCCAGGTTGAGAAAGGAGAGTTATAAGAAGTCTGCTGGAATTTTTTTTTTTTTTTTTTTTTTTTTTTTTTTTTTCCTCCAGTTTGCCTTGCTGCAGTCTTTTTTCTCTCCTCCTAATCTCTGTATGGCTCTGTGTGCACCTGACAATAATGGATCTTCAGAGTGTAACTGCGGGTTTGAATAATCTCATCACGAAAGTACAAAATTTACAAGATTTTGTGGTACATGCTCCAGTATCTGAGCCGAGAATTCCTTTGCCGGAGTTCTTCACAGGGTATAGAGCTAGCTTCCAGAATTTCCGAAATAATTGTAAGCTTTATTTGTCCCTGAAGTCTCGTTCAGCTGGAGACCCTGCTCAGCAGGTTAGGATTGTGATTTCCTTGCTCAGGGGTGACCCTCAAGATTGGGCCTTCTCATTGCCAGCAGGGGATCCTGCGTTGCGCGATGTGGATGCGTTTTTTCTGGCCTTGGGCTTGCTTTATGAGGAACCTCATTTGGAACTTCAGGCAGAAAAAACTTTGATGGCACTATCTCAGGGGCAAGACGAAGCTGAGGTTTACTGCCAAAAATTCCGTAAATGGTCTGTGCTTACTCAGTGGAATGAGTGCGCCTTGGCGGCAACTTTCAGAGAAGGTCTCTCTGATGCCGTTAAGGATGTTATGGTGGGGTTCCCTGTGCCTGCAGGTCTGAATGAGTCCATGACAATGGCTATTCAGATTGATAGGCGTCTGCGGGAGCGCAAACCGGTGCACCATCTGGCGGTGTCTATGGAAAAGACGCCAGAAAGTATGCAGTGTGATAGAATTCTGTCCAGGAGCGAGCGACAGAATTTTAGACGGAAGAATGGATTGTGCTTCTATTGTGGGGATTCTACTCATGTTATATCAGCATGCTCTAGGCGTACAAAGAAGCTTGATAAGTCTGTTTCCATTGGCACCATTCAGTCTAAGTTTATTTTGTCTGTAACCCTGATTTGCTCTTTGTCATCCATTGCCACGGACGCCTATGTTGACTCTGGCGCCGCTCTGAGTCTTATGGATTGGTCCTTTGCCAATCGTTGTGGTTTTGATTTAGAGCCTTTGGAGACTCTTATTCCTCTGAAGGGGATTGACTCCACCCCATTGGCTAATAATAAACCACAATACTGGACACAAGTAACCATGCGTATCAATCCGGATCACCAGGAGATTATTCGTTTCCTGGTGCTGTATAATTTACATGACGATTTGGTACTGGGATTGCCATGGTTGCAGTCTCACAATCCAGTCTTGGACTGGAGAGCAATGTCTGTGTTGAGCTGGGGATGTAAGGGTATTCATGGGGACTTACCTTTGGTTTCTATTTCGTCGTCCATTCCCTCTGAAGTCCCTGAGTTCCTCTCTGATTATCAAGACGTCTTTGACGAACCCAAGCTTGGGTCGTTACCTCCGCACCGTGAGTGCGATTGTGCCATAGATTTGATACCGGGTTGCAAATATCCAAAGGGTCGTTTGTTTAATCTGTCTGTGCCGGAACATGCTGCTATGCGGGAATATATAAAGGAGTCTTTGGAAAAGGGACATATTCGTCCATCTTCTTCTCCCTTGGGAGCTGGGTTTTTCTTTGTCTCAAAAAAGGACGGCTCTTTGAGACCATGTATTGATTATCGGCTTCTGAATAAGATCACTGTTAAGTACCAATACCCATTGCCATTGCTTACTGATTTGTTTGCTCGTATAGAGGGTGCTAAGTGGTTCTCTAAAATTGATCTTCGTGGGGCGTATAATTTGGTGCGGATCAGGCAGGGGGATGAGTGGAAGACCGCATTTAATACGCCCGAGGGCCACTTTGAGTATTTGGTCATGCCTTTTGGTCTTTCTAATGCCCCTTCAGTTTTCCAGTCTTTTATGCATGATATTTTCCGTGATTTTCTGGATAAGTTTATGATAATATATCTGGATGATATTCTGATTTTTTCTGATGACTGGGACTCTCATGTCCAGCAGGTCAGGAGAGTTTTTCAGGTTCTGCGGTCTAATTCTTTATGTGTGAAGGGGTCTAAGTGCGTTTTTGGGGTCCAGAAAATTTCCTTTTTGGGGTATATTTTTTCTCCCTCTTCCATTGAGATGGATCCCGTCAAGGTGCAAGCTATTTGTGACTGGACTCAGCCCTCCTCTCTTAAGGGTCTTCAGAGATTTTTGGGCTTTGCCAACTTTTACCGCCGATTTATTGCTGGTTTTTCGGATGTCGTTAAACCACTGACTGATTTGACCAGACATGGCGCTGATGTTGCTAATTGGTCCCCTCATGCTGTAGAGGCCTTTCAGGAGCTTAAGCACCGTTTTGCCTCTGCCCCTGTGTTACGTCAGCCTGATGTGAATCTGCCTTTTCAGGTTGAGGTTGACGCTTCGGAGATCGGAGCTGGGGCAGTGTTGTCGCAGAAAGGTTCCGACTGCTCCGTCATTAGGCCTTGTGCCTTCTTTTCTCGCAAATTTTCGCCCGCAGAGCGGAATTATGATGTTGGGAATAGGGAGCTTTTGGCCATGAAGTGGGCGTTTGAGGAGTGGCGCCATTGGCTAGAGGGGGCTAAGCATCAGGTGGTGGTATTGACTGACCACAAAAATTTGATTTATCTTGAGACTGCCAGGCGCCTGAATCCTAGACAGGCGCGCTGGTCTTTATTTTTTTCTCGCTTTAATTTTGTGGTGTCATACCTACCGGGTTCTAAGAATGTTAAGGCAGATGCCCTTTCTAGGAGTTTTGACCCGGACTCTCCTGGTAATGCTGAACCCACAGGTATCCTTAGGGAGGGAGTAATTTTGTCGGCCGTTTCTCCTGATCTGCGGCGGTCCTTGCAAGAGTTTCAGGCGGATAGACCGGATCGTTGTCCGCCTGATAGACTGTTTGTTCCGGATGATTGGACCAGTAGAGTCATCTCTGAGGTACATTCTTCTGCATTGGCAGGTCATCCCGGAATTTTTGGTACCAGGGATTTGGTGGCAAGATCCTTCTGGTGGCCTTCCCTGTCACGAGATGTGCGAGTCTTTGTGCAGTCATGTGACATTTGTGCTCGGGCCAAGTCTTGTAGTTCTCGGGCTAGCGGACTGCTGTTGCCCTTGCCTATTCCTAAGAGGCCTTGGACACACATCTCGATGGATTTTATTTCAGATCTGCCTGTTTCCCAGAAGATGTCTGTCATCTGGGTGGTCTGTGACCGTTTCTCTAAAATGGTCCATTTGGTTCCTCTGCCCAAGTTGCCTTCTTCTTCTGAGTTGGTTCCTCTGTTTTTTCAGAATGTTGTTCGATTGCACGGTATTCCTGAGAATATTGTTTCTGACAGAGGTACCCAATTTGTGTCTAGATTTTGGCGGGCATTCTGTGCTAGGATGGGCATAGATTTGTCTTTTTCATCTGCTTTTCACCCTCAGACTAATGGCCAGACCGAGCGGACTAATCAGACCCTGGAGACATATCTGAGGTGTTTTGTCTCTGCTGACCAGGATGATTGGGTTGCTTTTTTGCCATTGGCAGAGTTCGCCCTCAATAATCGGGCCAGCTCTTCCACCTTGGTGTCCCCGTTTTTCTGTAATTCGGGGTTTCACCCTCGATTTTCCTCCGGTCAGGTGGAATCCTCGGATTGTCCTGGAGTGGATGCGGTGGTGGAGAGATTGCATCACATCTGGGGGCAGGTTATGGACAATTTGAAGTTGTCCCAGGAGAAGACTCAGCGTTTTGCCAACCGTCATCGTCGTGTTGGTTCTCGGCTTTGTGTTGGAGATTTGGTGTGGTTGTCTTCTCGTTTTGTCCCTATGAGGGTCTCTTCTCCTAAGTTTAAACCTCGGTTCATCGGCCCTTATAGAATATTGGAGATTCTTAATCCTGTTTCTTTCCGTTTGGACCTCCCTGCGTCCTTTTCCATTCATAACGTTTTTCATCGGTCGTTATTGCGCAGGTATGAGGTACCTGTTGTACCTTCAGTTGAGCCTCCTGCTCCGGTGTTGGTTGAGGGTGAGTTGGAGTACGTTGTGGAGAAAATTTTGGACTCTCGTGTTTCCAGACGGAGACTCCAGTATCTGGTCAACTGGAAGGGTTACGGCCAGGAGGATAATTCTTGGGTCAATGCATCTGATGTTCATGCTTCTGATCTTGTTCGTGCCTTCCATAGGGCTCATCCTGGTCGCCCTGGTGGATCTGGTGAGGGTTCGGTGCCCCCTCCTTGAGGGGGGGGTACTGTTGTGAATTTGGATTCTGGGCTCCCCCGGTGGCCGCTTGTGGAATTGGACTTGTCATCCTCTTTCCTGTTTCACCTGGTTCCATCAGTAGTGGGTGTCGCTATTTAAGCTCATTTCTCTGGTGGTTTCTTGCCGGTCTCAATGTTATCTTATGCCTCTCAGTGCTTGTTCCTGCTTCTGACAACTACTAGATAAGTTGGACTTTTGTCCATGTTTCGTTTTGCCTATTTGTTCCAGTTCACAGCTGAAGTTTTGTTACTGTGTCTGGAAAGCTCTCGTTGATCAGGGATTGCTACTCTGGCGTTATGAGTTAATGCCAGAGTTTAAGGTAATCTCTGGATGGTGTTTTGTTAGTGTTTTTCTGCTGACCATGAAAGTATACTATCTGTCTTCTGCTATCTAGTAAGCGGACCTCAAATTTGCTAAGACTATTTTCCTGCTGCGTTTGTTGTTTCATCTGAACTCACCGTCATTATATGTGGGGGGCTACTGTCTTCTTTGGAATATTTCTCTAGAGGTGAGCCAGGTCTTATATTTCCCTCTGCTAGCTATTTAGGTCTTAGGCCAGAGCTGGGCATCTAGCAGTAAATAGGAAATGCTACCTGGCTATTTCTAGTTGCGCGGCAGGCTTAGTTCATGGTCAGTATAGTTCCATCTTCCGAGAGCTTGTCCCTCTATAGGCTTGCTATGATCTCTGCCTGCAGAGATCATGACACATGTCTACTTTGACTAAAATAATCATGTAACGGAGTTGAGGCTTTAAAAGCCCTCATATACAATAAAGTTGTCAGGACCAGCAGACAGGCTAATGTGTACGTAGACGTCCCGAATCTCCACCAACAGATATCTCCCAATCCTTTTCTTTGGCAGGGTGATAATCCCCTGCCAGGGTCTTTCTCACAGGCTTAGAATTTCTGTGCATGGGTAGTCAGGAGAGATGGCTGTCAGATGAAGGACCGTTTGGGTGACAATGTGTATGGGGCTCTAGTGAATTAGGTATTTGTGCAGTGATAGGACATTATAGCTTTGTACAATGGACACATTCATCATCACAAGTTGCCATCTCTATGAATATAGTGGGTAATAAAGAGAAGATGAATGGCAATTAAAAACATAAAAAACCCTAATTGACCAACTGCACACAACGAGGCAAACAAAATTGGAGATTTTTTTATACGTGGATATATATCCAGCCTGTCTGATAAATGAATTCTATTGCATGTGACAAGTTATATTTAGTATTTTCATACGGTATGAAGATAATTGCTTGAGAGTAATCGCCTTATGTCCCATCTGCCATATGCTTAATTATCACTGAATAAATGGTCATTTAGCAATTACTCAGGTATGAAGGTTGCTTTTATGGCTGTCTTACAGTCTTTTCCTTAATCCTTATCTTTCATATCAGAATGTCTCTAACCTGCTACAGAACTGACCCAGACTGCTTAAAAGATTTCAGGTTTAGTATAGAGATTATTACAGAATAAGTACAATTTCCACTGTTAAATATACTTATTTAGTATATTTATTTATTTAGGACCTCTTACCGGATGCGATACTCTAAAGAAAATGTCATGACATTTCTTATGAAAAATGTAGTGGTTTATTGGATTGTCCACCAAAAAGCATCATTGCAGAAATACATAAAATAGGTGAAATAGTTACAAAGATATTGTCAATTTGTCCATATCAAAGTTTGCTCCCCATCTTTCCTGGGATCCTGTATGGTCTGATCCGTCAAAGGCATTGCTGAAAGAAACACGTGGTTAACTCACATACCATCTGTCCAATGTACAAACTGATGTCTGTGAAGATTGTCCGAAGTGAGCCCCCCCTTCCTGTGGGTCATGTGTTATATATACGTCCCACAGACCACGTGTTCTCTCTATATGGTGTCACCATTTACACTGAGCTAAGTACAGGTATAGCACACATAATGTCAGCGTAACCTTCCACGAGGCAATGTGCTCAGTACAGAATTGAGTGTAATAAGAATAAATTAATAACAATTATAATTAATATTTAACATTTACATCACTGAAGGGGGGCTTAACTGTCTCCTCTCCAAATCGCACCTCACCACCTGTGCGCTCGACCCCATCCCATCCCACCTCCTCCCCAACCTCACCACCACACTGATCTCATCCCTAACCCACCTCTTCAACCTATCACTAACTTCTTGCACCTTCCCTTCTGCGTTCAAACATGCCACAATCACGCCTATCCTTAAAAAGCCAACCCTCGATCCAACTGCTATGTCCAGCTATCGCCCAATATCGCTGCTCCCATTCGCTTCCAAACTCCTGGAGCAGCACGCCCACGCTGAACTTTCCTCCCACCTCTCATCTAACTTGTTGTTCGACAATCTACAATCTGGTTTCCGCCCCATCACTCAACTGAGACTGCCCTGACCAAAATTACTAACGACCTACTTACCGCCAAAGCTACTGGACAATACTCTGTACTCCTCCTTCTAGACCTGTCCTCTGCTTTTGACACAGTTGACCACTGCCTCCTACTACAGATCCTCTCGTCCTTTGGCATCAAAGACCTCGCCCTATCCTGGATCGCCTCGTACCTTTCCAACCGCCCCTTCAGCGTCTCCCACTCCCACACTACCTCCTCATCCCACCCTCTCTCTGTTGGAGTCTCCCAAGGCTCGGTTCTAGGACCCCTACTCTTCTCAATCTATACACTTGGCTTGGGACAACTCATTAAGTCCCATGGATTCCAGTACCACCTCTATGCTCATGACACTCAGATCTACCTCTCTGGCCCAGACGTCACCGCTCTGCTGTCCAGAATCCCAGAGTGCCTATCAGCCATATCCTCCTTCTTCTCCTCTCGCTTCCTCAAACTCAATGTGGACAAATCTGAACTCATCATCTTTCCTCCATCCCACAGATCTTCCTTACCTGACCTATCTATCGCAATCAATGACATCATGCTTTCCCCCGTACCGGAAGTCTGCTGCCTCGAAGTAACCTTCGACTCTGCCCTGTCCTTCAAACCGCACATCCAAGCTCTTTCCACCTCCTGTCGCCTCCAGCTCAAAAATATCTCCAGAATCCGTCCTTTCCTCAACCTTCAATCTACTAAAATGCTTGTGCATGCCCTCATCATCTCCCGACCTGACTACTGCAACATCCTTTTCTGCGGCCCCCCTGCCAACACCCTTGCACCTCTCCAGTCCATCCTTAACTCTGCTGCCCGACTAATCCATCTCTCTCCTCGCTACTCCTCCGCTTCCCGCCTCTGCAAATCTCTTCACTAGCTCCCATTCCCTCAGCGTATCCATTTCAAATTACTAATACTGCCCCACAAGGCCATCCATAACCTGTCTCCTCCATATATCTCTGAACTAATCTCCCGATATCTTCCCTCACGTAATCTCTGGTCCTCCCAAGACCTCCTTCTCTCCTCCACGCTTACTCGCTCCTCATCCAATCGCCTCCAAGACTTCTCCCGAATATCCCCCATCCTCTGGAATTCTCTGCCCCAACATGTCCGGTTATCCACCACATTCGGATCCTTCAGACGGAGCCTGAAAACACATCTCTTCAGGAAAGCCTACAGCCTGCACTGACCCCGCTGCCTCCTCATCACTACCAAAGCTACCGCCTCACCAACACCGGAGCTCCTGCAACCCCCAACCTACTATCTCCTTTCCCATAATCCTGCAGAATGTAAGCCCGCAAGGGCAGGGTCCTCGCCCCTCTGTATCAGTCTGTCATTGTTAGTTTGTCTACTTTAAGTGATATCTGTAACTTGTATGTAACCCCTTCCCATGTACAGCACCATGGAATCAATGGTGCTATATAAATAAATAATAATAATAATAATAACAGCCACGTTCTCAAGGACCAAGGCAATCAAGTGTTTTGAAAAAGGAAGAATATGCTTTCAATAATTTCTCGAAATCTGGCCCGTGAATTGCGGGTCCATGATAGTGGACCATGGACCAGTTGGATAGTTCAGAAAGGTAACTGAAACACACCAAAAACTCTGAGCATGTGATAGGATCTGCATCACTAGAGACTGTAGATACAGTGGGCGCAGTAGATAGAAAATGGACCCCACATAGTAAAGTTTAGGGTGGGCGCTAAATCCCTCTTCATGGGCCAACATTGATGCTTTAGTGGTCAATATGTGGGCACAGTGTGGCTCTATGCTTGCAAAATGCTTTAATATATGTATTACATGGCACCATCTATACAATCTTTGGGCACTGCATGGCAGTCTATGGGCAAAATGTATGACAGTATGTGTCAGGAATTGTATGTCATTACAGCTACAGCTACATTACAGCTGTGGGCTGACCCACAGGAGAATGTGGGCCACCACCCTCTTATGTGAGCAGTACTTTGCACAATATACTTGTGAACCCCTGTTGGGGGAGACTGTTGTGCAGAAACTGAGTCTAATAGGAGCAGTGTTTCTCAGTAAGAGATATTAGTTCCTGCTTAGTTGCATTTGCAGCGCCCCAGAGTCCTGGTCGTTGCAGTACTGTGGCTCCGCCGCTAAGGGGAGCTATGGTACGTCTGATGGCACTGAAGGAGTTCATCTGACCAGGTATCACAGACACCAATACATTTCACAGCCGGGCCTCCAGGGGGAGCTAAGGGTTCTATTCATTAGGCCACTCCTCACATACTGGTAAAACTGGGGGTCAGGCAGGAAGTTAGTTAGGAAAGCTGACTGGGTTGGAACCAGGCAACACCTTGTGGCAGAGGGTGTTGTGGGGGAAGATTTGGTAGGGTCCCTGTCAGGGGTGGGATCCTGACAGAGGCCTGGCAACTGGAGAGAACGTAACGGGACCGTGCCTGCTCAGTATAGCGGCGGTGCCCAAGGAAGGATTGGAAGCGAGATAGATTGTGCTGAGTGAGAAACGAGATCAAAGCAACAAGGAGAATCCCAGTAGGAGTCGTGCTGCAAGACCAAGGCAACATTCTACTGAGGCGCACAACCGGCGGCCGGAACGCCGAGGAAGTATTCATAAATCTAGCTTCAAGCAATACTTCAAACCAACGGCAGGACAGTCAGTCATAGGCGGGCTGTCTCACCTAAAACACCTACGAAGACATAGGGGGCAACTAGTGGAGAGGGGCGAAGCTAGGGTCCCGGAAGAGCTCCGAGCCTACCCGTCATACGGGTGCCGTCCTAACCGTAACATCAGGGAGGGACAGAAGATTAGCAGAACATCATCTAATCGAGTTGTGAGGGAACTTAAGAAACAGACACAACAGTTGTGGGGACTTTCCGTAAGCACAGCAGGGAAGGACCACAACACATAGCGCTAGCAGGAAGGCACAGATTTCCACCTGCAAAGAGAACGCAGCTGAGCACTGAGGCCGGGTGGAAGAAGACCATCATCGGGAGCCTCACCAGACATCTGTCGGCAGCCTCGCCTGGTCCGGAGCAAGAAAGAAGTTCCAGCGCTCCAAAGCCAGAAAGCAAGGCCCTGCCGGAAAGCGAGATGCTGCAAACGGAGATGACAACGCCGCAGCGCAAGGCCCTGCAACCATCGTTCCAGATCCCAACGGAGGCAGAGCAGACCGGCACCGGAGGGACCGCATCTGAAGCAGGTATGAAGGACGACCCTGCCCTGATGACTGACACCACTCCCGCGACTGCTAGTGCCACAGCTGCTGACTCCGTTCCAGTGACTGATCTTGCAGCAGCCGCTACCTCTGCTGCAGCAAATGCCCCTACTCAAGCTGCACAGACCTCCATCGCTGTGCATGACCTAACCGTACATGAAAGACGGATTAACGGCGTTTGTCCAGCACTGGGTGCAACCCTGGACTTCACCCTTCCCGGGCCAAGAGGGGTTAAGTGCCAGGTGCAGCCCTGGAAGCCGTTCAACTAAACCTCGGAAACCTGAAACTGTAAATAGTTAACTGTTTGTTTCCTGCTGTTTTGCTGCTAAAACCCGTCCAGGGTTAACTCTTAAAGGGATCCCTTTGTTGACCCGGGATCCCTATTGCTTTTTGGTTATTTTTTCTACTTTTTGTTTCCTGTTGAAAAGAACTGCTGAATCATGAACAGTGCATGATACAAACTGCTTGTAAATAGTTTGAACCTTCTTAAAGGTGCTTCCTACTGGTTTTACTTAAAGAAGGACTCTTTGCGAAGATACCGCACCGGAGCCTTTGCTGAGTACGGACTGGTAGCTTGAGAAGATGCGCAACCTCATAAAGACTTGGTCCCCTCTTAAAGGGGATGTTCACCTGTGTACTTACGAGTAATACTGCCTTAAAACAGTAAAGTGATAATGATGCCTTGAAAGAAAGTAATAATGTTGACATGTAAAAGTTATATGTACCTAACTAGTTGACTGTAAGAAATGTTTGATAACGTTGATAGAAAATGAGGACAGAAAGTGAACCCGTACGGGTTAGTTGGTGAGTCCTCTTAGGAGCCATATAGAGATGGCTCAGTTACCTTAAATTGAAAGAAAAAAAAAAAAATGTTCTATACTGTGTATAGTAGTTGAAAAGGCAGTAGGCCCGGGCTGAAAGGGGCGGTCCTGTAAAGAAAGGAGAGGTAGTAGGTCTGGAGCCGTTGGGACAGGCGGTCCTGCAGATTTAAAGAAAGAGAATGAAGTTAATTGCCTTATAATGTGTTATAAGAAGGTCTTTAGTGGATTCAGAGTGTACATCCTTAAAGGCAATGTTGAATTAATGTCTAAAAATTTTGCACTTAGTAGAATACCCGGTTGGGTAAAGAGAGTTATTTTATAGAAAAGTTATTTAAAAGTATTTAACCATGTTTGTAACGTTCAAGTGTCCTCACCTCCCATAAAGGGAAGCTCTGTTCAAGTATACTTATTGTTATTGCACTCAACAAAATTGTATGTCTTTTTGCTAACCTGTATTGTTGTTTTCTTCCCAGTCCAGGAGTACTGGATTTAACCGGAGGGGAGTGCAGCGCCCCAGAGTCCTGGTCGTTGCAGTACTGTGGCTCCGCCGCTAAGGGGAGCTATGGTACGTCTGATGGCACTGAAGGAGTTCATCTGACCAGGTATCACAGACACCAATACATTTCACAGCCGGGCCTCCAGGGGGAGCTAAGGGTTCTATTTATTAGGCCACTCCTCACATACTGGTAAAACTGGGGGTCAGGCAGGAAGTTAGTTAGGAAAGCTGACTGGGTTGGAACCAGGCAACACCTTGTGGCAGAGGGTGTTGTGGGGGAAGATTCGGTAGGGTCCCTGTCAGGGGTGGGATCCTGACAGAGGCCTGGCAACTGGAGAGAACGTAACGGGAGCGTGCCTGCTCAGTATAGCGGCGGTGCCCAAGGAAGGATTGGAAGCGAGATAGATTGTGCTGAGTGAGAAACGAGATCAAAGCAACAAGGAGAATCCCAGTAGGAGTCGTGCTGCAAGACCAAGGCAACATTCTACTGAGGCGCACAACCGGCGGCCGGAACGCCGAGGAAGTATTCATAAATCTAGCTTCAAGCAATACTTCAAACCAACGGCAGGACAGTCAGTCATAGGCTGGCTGTCTCACCTAAAACACCTACGAAGACATTGGGGGCAACTAGTGGAGAGGGGCGAAGCTAGGGTCCCGGAAGAGCTCCGAGCCTACCCGTCATACGGGTGCCGTCCTAACCGTAACATCAGGGAGGGACAGAAGATTAGCAGAACATCATCTAATCGAGTTGTGAGGGAACTTAAGAAACAGACACAACAGTTGTGGGGACTTTCCGTAAGCACAGCAGGGAAGGACCACAACACATAGCGCTAGCAGGAAGGCACAGATTTCCACCTGCAAAGAGAACGCAGCTGAGCACTGAGGCCGGGTGGAAGAAGACCATCATCGGGAGCCTCACCAGACATCTGTCGGCAGCCTCGCCTGGTCCGGAGCAAGAAAGAAGTTCCAGCGCTCCAAAGCCAGAAAGCAAGGCCCTGCCGGAAAGCGAGATGCTGCAAATGGAGATGACAACGCCGCAGCGCAAGGCCCTGCAACCATCGTTCCAGATCCCAACGGAGGCAGAGCAGACCGGCACCGGAGGGACCGCATCTGAAGCAGGTATGAAGGACGACCCTGCCCTGATGACTGACACCACTCCCGCGACTGCTAGTGCCACAGCTGCTGACTCCGTTCCAGTGACTGATCTTGCAGCAGCCGCTACCTCTGCTGCAGCAAATGCCCCTACTCAAGCTGCACAGACCTCCATCGCTGTGCATGACCTAACCGTACATGAAAGACGGATTAACGGCGTTTGTCCAGCACTGGGTGCAACCCTGGACTTCACCCTTCCCGGGCCAAGAGGGGTTAAGTGCCAGGTGCAGCCCTGGAAGCCGTTCAACTAAACCTCGGAAACCTGAAACTGTAAATAGTTAACTGTTTGTTTCCTGCTGTTTTGCTGCTAAAACCCGTCCAGGGTTAACTCTTAAAGGGATCCCTTTGTTGACCCGGGATCCCTATTGCTTTTTGGTTATTTTTTCTACTTTTTGTTTCCTGTTGAAAAGAACTGCTGAATCATGAACAGTGCATGATACAAACTGCTTGTAAATAGTTTGAACCTTCTTAAAGGTGCTTCCTACTGGTTTTACTTAAAGAAGGACTCTTTGCGAAGATACCGCACCGGAGCCTTTGCTGAGTACGGACTGGTAGCTTGAGAAGATGCGCAACCTCATAAAGACTTGGTCCCCTCTTAAAGGGGATGTTCACCTGTGTACTTACGAGTAATACTGCCTTAAAACAGTAAAGTGATAATGATGCCTTGAAAGAAAGTAATAATGTTGACATGTAAAAGTTATATGTACCTAACTAGTTGACTGTAAGAAATGTTTGATAACGTTGATAGAAAATGAGGACAGAAAGTGAACCCGTACGGGTTAGTTGGTGAGTCCTCTTAGGAGCCATATAGAGATGGCTCAGTTACCTTAAATTGAAAGAAAAAAAAAAAAAATGTTCTATACTGTGTATAGTAGTTGAAAAGGCAGTAGGCCCGGGCTGAAAGGGGTGGTCCTGTAAAGAAAGGAGAGGTAGTAGGTCTGGAGCCGTTGGGACAGGCGGTCCTGCAGATTTAAAGAAAGAGAATGAAGTTAATTGCCTTATAATGTGTTATAAGAAGGTCTTTAGTGGATTCAGAGTGTACATCCTTAAAGGCAATGTTGAATTAATGTCTAAAAATTTTGCACTTAGTAGAATACCCGGTTGGGTAAAGAGAGTTATTTTATAGAAAAGTTATTTAAAAGTATTTAACCATGTTTGTAACGTTCAAGTGTCCTCACCTCCCATAAAGGGAAGCTCTGTTCAAGTATACTTATTGTTATTGCACTCAACAAAATTGTATGTCTTTTTGCTAACCTGTATTGTTGTTTTCTTCCCAGTCCAGGAGTACTGGATTTAACCGGAGGGGAGTGCAGCGCCCCAGAGTCCTGGTCGTTGCAGTACTGTGGCTCCGCCGCTAAGGGGAGCTATGGTACGTCTGATGGCACTGAAGGAGTTCATCTGACCAGGTATCACAGACACCAATACATTTCACAGCCGGGCCTCCAGGGGGAGCTAAGGGTTCTATTTATTAGGCCACTCCTCACATACTGGTAAAACTGGGGGTCAGGCAGGAAGTTAGTTAGGAAAGCTGACTGGGTTGGAACCAGGCAACACCTTGTGGCAGAGGGTGTTGTGGGGGAAGATTCGGTAGGGTCCCTGTCAGGGGTGGGATCCTGACAGAGGCCTGGCAACTGGAGAGAACGTAACGGGACCGTGCCTGCTCAGTATAGCGGCGGTGCCCAAGGAAGGATTGGAAGCGAGATAGATTGTGCTGAGTGAGAAACGAGATCAAAGCAACAAGGAGAATCCCAGTAGGAGTCGTGCTGCAAGACCAAGGCAACATTCTACTGAGGCGCACAACCGGCGGCCGGAACGCCGAGGAAGTATTCATAAATCTAGCTTCAAGCAATACTTCAAACCAACGGCAGGACAGTCAGTCATAGGCGGGCTGTCTCACCTAAAACACCTACGAAGACATTGGGGGCAACTAGTGGAGAGGGGCGAAGCTAGGGTCCCGGAAGAGCTCCGAGCCTACCCGTCATACGGGTGCCGTCCTAACCGTAACATCAGGGAGGGACAGAAGATTAGCAGAACATCATCTAATCGAGTTGTGAGGGAACTTAAGAAACAGACACAACAGTTGTGGGGACTTTCCGTAAGCACAGCAGGGAAGGACCACAACACATAGCGCTAGCAGGAAGGCACAGATTTCCACCTGCAAAGAGAACGCAGCTGAGCACTGAGGCCGGGTGGAAGAAGACCATCATCGGGAGCCTCACCAGACATCTGTCGGCAGCCTCGCCTGGTCCGGAGCAAGAAAGAAGTTCCAGCGCTCCAAAGCCAGAAAGCAAGGCCCTGCCGGAAAGCGAGATGCTGCAAACGGAGATGACAACGCCGCAGCGCAAGGCCCTGCAACCATCGTTCCAGATCCCAACGGAGGCAGAGCAGACCGGCACCGGAGGGACCGCATCTGAAGCAGGTATGAAGGACGACCCTGCCCTGATGACTGACACCACTCCCGCGACTGCTAGTGCCACAGCTGCTGACTCCGTTCCAGTGACTGATCTTGCAGCAGCCGCTACCTCTGCTGCAGCAAATGCCCCTACTCAAGCTGCACAGACCTCCATCGCTGTGCATGACCTAACCGTACATGAAAGACGGATTAACGGCGTTTGTCCAGCACTGGGTGCAACCCTGGACTTCACCCTTCCCAGGCCAAGAGGGGTTAAGTGCCAGGTGCAGCCCTGGAAGCCGTTCAACTAAACCTCGGAAACCTGAAACTGTAAATAGTTAACTGTTTGTTTCCTGCTGTTTTGCTGCTAAAACCCGTCCAGGGTTAACTCTTAAAGGGATCCCTTTGTTGACCCGGGATCCCTATTGCTTTTTGGTTATTTTTTCTACTTTTTGTTTCCTGTTGAAAAGAACTGCTGAATCATGAACAGTGCATGATACAAACTGCTTGTAAATAGTTTGAACCTTCTTAAAGGTGCTTCCTACTGGTTTTACTTAAAGAAGGACTCTTTGCGAAGATACCGCACCGGAGCCTTTGCTGAGTACGGACTGGTAGCTTGAGAAGATGCGCAACCTCATAAAGGCTTGGTCCCCTCTTAAAGGGGATGTTCACCTGTGTACTTACGAGTAATACTGCCTTAAAACAGTAAAGTGATAATGATGCCTTGAAAGAAAGTAATAATGTTGACATGTAAAAGTTATATGTACCTAACTAGTTGACTGTAAGAAATGTTTGATAACGTTGATAGAAAATGAGGACAGAAAGTGAACCCGTACGGGTTAGTTGGTGAGTCCTCTTAGGAGCCATATAGAGATGGCTCAGTTACCTTAAATTGAAAGAAAAAAAAAAAAATATGTTCTATACTGTGTATAGTAGTTGAAAAGGCAGTAGGCCCGGGCTGAAAGGGGCGGTCCTGTAAAGAAAGGAGAGGCAGTAGGTCTGGAGCCGTTGGGACAGGCGGTCCTGCAGATTTAAAGAAAGAGAATGAAGTTAATTGCCTTATAATGTGTTATAAGAAGGTCTTTAGTGGATTCAGAGTGTACATCCTTAAAGGCAATGTTGAATTAATGTCTAAAAATTTTGCACTTAGTAGAATACCCGGTTGGGTAAAGAGAGTTATTTTATAGAAAAGTTATTTAAAAGTATTTAACCATGTTTGTAACGTTCAAGTGTCCTCACCTCCCATAAAGGGAAGCTCTGTTCAAGTATACTTATTGTTATTGCACTCAACAAAATTGTATGTCTTTTTGCTAACCTGTATTGTTGTTTTCTTCCCAGTCCAGGAGTACTGGATTTAACCGGAGGGGAGTGCAGCGCCCCAGAGTCCTGGTCGTTGCAGTACTGTGGCTCCGCCGCTAAGGGGAGCTATGGTACGTCTGATGGCACTGAAGGAGTTCATCTGACCAGGTATCACAGACACCAATACATTTCACAGCCGGGCCTCCAGGGGGAGCTAAGGGTTCTATTTATTAGGCCACTCCTCACATACTGGTAAAACTGGGGGTCAGGCAGGAAGTTAGTTAGGAAAGCTGACTGGGTTGGAACCAGGCAACACCTTGTGGCAGAGGGTGTTGTGGGGAAGATTCGGTAGGGTCCCTGTCAGGGGTGGGATCCTGACAGAGGCCTGGCAACTGGAGAGAACGTAACGGGACCGTGCCTGCTCAGTATAGCGGCGGTGCCCAAGTAAGGATTGGAAGCGAGATAGATTGTGCTGAGTGAGAAACAAGATCAAAGCAACAAGGAGAATCCCAGTAGGAGTCGTGCTGCAAGACCAAGGCAACATTCTACTGAGGCGCACAACCGGCGGCCGGAACGCCGAGGAAGTATTCATAAATCTAGCTTCAAGCAATACTTCAAACCAACGGCAGGACAGTCAGTCATAGGCGGGCTGTCTCACCTAAAACACCTACGTAGACATAGGGGGCAACTAGTGGAGAGGGGCGACTCTAGGGTCCCGGAAGAGCTCCGAGCCTACCCGTCATACGGGTGCCATCCTAACCGTAACATCAGGGAGGGACGGAAGATTAGCAGAACATCATCTAATCGAGTTGTGAGGGAACTTAAGAAACAGACACAACAGTTGTGGGGACTTTCCGTAAGCACAGCAGGGAAGGACCACAACACATAGCGCTAGCAGGAAGGCACAGATTTCCACCTGCAAAGAGAACTCTGGAGGTGCCATTGGACCGGCCAGACTTGCGCAGCCTGGTTAACCGTACTCCGGATTGAGGACCCAGAGATCTTCAGTAAAGAGGTAAAGAGACTGCAACCTGGTGTCCTCGTTATTTTACCGCGTCCGGCACTACACCGCATCACCATCCTTATCTATCACTCACTGTACGTCGCCTCCCCACCAGCAGGGTCACGGACCGGGCCTAGCCACCGTGACAACCCCAGAGCAGAGAGTCGGAGGCCCGGTACCGGGTGCCCCTCGGCCCTGCGGCGGTGGGGGCGCTCCTCATTGACTTGGCAACCTGGAAGAGTAGGAGCAGCAGCAGAGGACAGGACTGTATGGGTGAGCAAGTTGGAGAAGAAGGGAGGAGACACAACTAGAGGACATGAGGTTTGTCAGCCATTATTGACAGCAGTGATCCAGAAGGAGAGCACAGTGTGCAGACTGATAGGTCTGCAGCCCCTTGTGAGAGGACAGTGAACCTTGGGGATGCACCATAACTACAGACCAACCAGGTGATCTGGGGTTGCTCACCTCCTCCTGGTCACCCATCAAGGAGAGGAACTTGGCCTTGCATCCCTTAGGCTACGTTCACATTTGCGTTGTGCGCCGCAGCGTCGGCGATGCAACGCACAACGCAGGAACAACGCATGCACAACACATGCACAACGCTGCGTTTTGCGACGCATGCTTCCTTTTTTTGCTTGATTTTGGACGCACAAAAAATGCAACTTGCTGCGTCCTCTGCGCTATGACGCGTGCGCCGCAGTGACGCATGCGTCGCAAAGCGCAAGTGCAACGCATGTCCATGCGCCCCCATGTTAAATATAGAGGCGCATGACGCATGCGGCGACGCTGCGGCGCCCGACGCTGCGGCGCAGAACGCTAATGTGAACGTAGCCTAAGCGACTGAATCCTGAAGCTCCAGGCAAGAACTTTGTGTGACTGCATAACTACCCCATCAAAGAGTGAGTAGCTTGCTGGGACTTCTGGTTCCCATGGGGACCAGTATATAAGAGCTATCTTTAAATGTGCATTGCTGGGATTTGTGGTTCAACACACCTGGAATTATAATAGGACCAGCTGTGGAGGAATCTTGTTACTATGACATTATGTGCATGAACGGATTCTGCAAGCGCACCATTGCCCACAGCAAATGGTTCCCAACATTTAATTTCATTATTTCCGTTGCTGCAGCCATTTATAGTTAAGCAGTATTAGGGTGGTTTCACACTTGCGTTTTTGTCTGCAGCGTTTTTTGCACAAAAAACGCATGCGTTTTTCCCCCTATATTTAACATTGAAAACGCATGCGTTTTTTTTTTGTACGCGTTTGGTCGCGTTTTCAAACGCATGCGTTTTTTTCTGCATGCGTTCATTTTCAGAAATGCTACCTGCAGTATTTTCTTGCGCGTTTTTTTTGCGGCAAAAAAATGCATTGCTGTCTATGTAAACGCATGCGTTTTTATTGGAAAAAAAACAGAAAACACACTGAAAAGTCACCCTCCACCATCAAGGTGATAAAGGGATCCAAACCCTAACCCTAACCCTACCCCTAACCGTTTAATGAACATTTTCTGACAGTCATAGTGCCACGTATTTCATTGCCACGTATTTCAGTGCCACGTATTTCAGTGCCACGATATTTCAGTGCCACGTATTTCAGTGCCACGATATTTCAGTGCCACGTATTTCAGTGCCACGTATTTCAGTGCCACGATATTTCAGTGCCACGATATTTCAGTGCCACGTATTTCAGTGCCACGATATTTCAGTGCCACATATTTCAGTGCCACGTATTTAAGTGCCACGATATTTCAGTGCCACGTATTTCAGTGCCACGTATTTAGGGTAGGGTTAAGTGTAGGATTAAATGCGTGGCACTGAAATATCGTGGCATTTACGTGAAATACGTGGCATTTAAATACGTGGCACTTATATACTTGGCACTTAAATACGTGGCACTTATATACGTGGCACTTAAATACGTGGCACTTATATACGTGGCACTTAAATATGTGGCACTTACGTGGCACTTAAATACGTGACACTTATATACGTGGCCACTGAAATATCGTGGCACTTATATACGTATATACGTATATAAACGTATTTCAGTGCCACGCATTTCAGGTTAGGGTTAGGGGTAGGGTTAGGGGTAGGGTTAGGGGTGGTCGCTAGGGTTTTTTGTTTTTTTCTTGTTTTCTTGTGGTTTTCTATAAAAACGCATGCGTCTAAAAAACGCATGCGTTTTACCGCGTTTACATGCGGTTTTTCACACATGCGTTTTTAAAAAACGCATGCAGATAAAAACGCAAGTGTGAAACCAGCCTTAGTTAGAAATAGTCATATTAGAATGAGAACTACCAGACACCCTACTCACAGAGGTGGCTTAAAGGGATGTTAAACCTTGAATCCATATGTACAGACAAAGGAAGCATCTTATTCATTTAACAATCTACCTAATTCATTGTTATATAATATTTCAATTGAGGATAATGTCACATTTGCATGTAGTTGAAAGTGGGGCCCTGGAGTTGGCTACTGGTGGCCCCTGGCACTCCAGTCTTACACTGGATATAGATACAATAAATACAATAAAACAAAGTAGCTCACTTCTCACTCAAGCATTTCTTCCAATGGGGGTCATAACCTGCTCATTACAGCCACTGGCTGTTCAGGGTTTCTCTGGCACACTGATTTTATCAAACAATGAAGAGTCATTGTGCCATCTCTTGCCTGTACATTAAAAGGGAAGCGCAGGCTTGAGGGTCAAGTCTACAGCCACTGTATGTGACTGCAGACTTGTGAATCCTCACAGCGTGCAGTGTGTGTGCTGTCAAGAATTTCCACTCACAGCACCCGGGATTGGCATACATGTGCTCACATGCTGGCTAGACGTACGCGGTCTCGCTCAATACAAGTGATGCCAGACGCATCTACTTGGAATGTGGTCGGAAGTATTTGCGGTCACATAACCACCCATTGTAGGCACCAAAGAATCCAGACAGCACGCACTGTGCGCACTGTGAGGATTCACAGCTTGAGACTTGAGTCCAAAGCCTGGACAACTCCTTTAAGGCACATGCAGATTGATCCTTATGTATATAGTGTCATGATATGTACTTTTTTCCCTGTCCTGTATTTTGTATAATATGTCATGATGTGGTGCGACTTCTCTTTGGTTGTATTTACTGTACACTTTGCAATGTCATGGGATGTATGTAACTTAACCTGTCTCCTTCCCCCAATACTTGCAGCCCTAAGCTATAATGTAATTAAGCTTTGCCAACACCACTAGTGAAGGAATAGTCATTCTTCCTCACAGCAGGTGGCTAGTCAAATGCACATACTGGATAGACTAAGCAGAGCCGTCCAGTCTAGAATCTTCTGGTGGACCCAAGCATTGAATAGAAGGTGTGACCCCTACCCCCTTCATGGGCTGATCCCAGGAGCTCAGACAATCCATTCTTATTTTTGAGATCAGATGTGAGTTGAGCCTTGAAGGAGAAGGAGTGGGGATTCTTAGCCGAGGCAAGACCCCACGTCCATCTGTGACTGCGGAAGCGAACGGGGCGAGACTTGAGCTGAGGACATATCTCGTCGTTCGTGGGATTGTTTTGGGATCCCTTGGACTCGTGTGGACTATTGCTTTGTTATCTGGCACAAGGATTATCGGGAGGTGCCCCCGAATCTGTTCCGTTGGACTCGTGTGGACTATTGCTTTGTTAGCTGGCACAAGGATTATCGGGAGGTGCCCCGAACCTGTTCCGTTGGACTAATTGTGGACTCTGTAGATCTACCTGCATGTGTTGTTCCAGCGTTCTTGATAATAAATCCGTTGAATCATCCCTTGGCCTGTTGTCCCTTCTTGCTCTGCCATACACCCCGTCACAATAGCATAAACTTGAAATAGCAGTTCTAAATGCAATAAAAATATGTATATTCTTCTGTATTAGTACAAATCCCTAAAAAACTTCAAACTTTTTTTATGGATTTGTACTAATTATGAAGAATATACTCATTCTTATTGCATTTGGAAGTGCCATTTCAACTTTTTCCTACACTCATTTGAAATCCTACAATTTACAATGAAGCTGGCACTCGTTCACATTAGACCATCCTGCCATTACTCTACTGAAGATGTGTACATCCCAGCTTTGTCTTAATTTGTATATTGCTCATTACTTTAACCTAGTAGCCAACTCTGCTCATGATCCTGGTCTTAAATGGGTATTCCTATCTTGAACAAATGGCATATTTACAGGATGTGCCAGAAATATATAGTAGATGTAGATCCCATCATTGGCTTTTGCATCTTTCTCAAGAATGGTGCCCTGACAAGCGTCATTGTCCTCAGAGTGGTGGTCACTGGTCGGAATTCATTTTGATTTGGAAGGGATTTATGACCACCTCTACATCAATAGCAGTATGTGTAGGGGCCCTGCTCTTGAGATAAATGCAAGTGCTGTTGTTGGGATCAATAACCACTAGACATATCAAGTTTAATATTCTATTCCCAGTTCTGACTCATGATGACCCATCCTCTGACTATGCCTTTGCCTTATTCAATGCATTATCTCAATCATCATTTCACTTTATCTCATCTGATGCACAAATTCTGGCACCTAGTCTTGGTTCTTCCAGCTTGCCCTGGTGCACTGGCAAGCAGGGTAACAGTTTTGGGGTTGATGTCAGCTTTGTAATCTCCACCTCATCCTCCATCCCCGATATGTTATCTCAGAGCATGTCATCCAAGCCAGCTGGAAGCTGGAAGCTCTGGTAAGGTCTGCTGGAAAAAAGCTCGGCTATCCTATTGACTCCCATTATACTCATTGCTGGAAACGAGCATGCGAGTATCAAGAATTGATCAGTTTGAGCGGCGAGCACCCAAGCTTTTTACTGCTCACTCATCCCAATTCAGGAGTGAAAAATGGGGACATTTCTTAGGCCCCTTTCACACATCCAATTAGCCAGATCCGCTAGTTGGATCCGTTGAAAAAAAGAATCCGTCGCATCAGTTTTTCACAATCTGCGACGGATGTG
This sequence comes from Ranitomeya variabilis, assembly GCF_051348905.1. Classification (NCBI taxonomy): domain Eukaryota; kingdom Metazoa; phylum Chordata; class Amphibia; order Anura; family Dendrobatidae; genus Ranitomeya; species Ranitomeya variabilis. The sequence continues at coordinate 36,008,944 of NC_135232.1, read as the reverse complement.
TGGAGCCAACGGATTGTGACCGACGGCAAAAAACTGATTGCAGTGTAAAACGGAGAAGCAGATGATCGGTGGAGTTTTCCTTTAAGTGTTTTCTCTCCATGTCGGTTATTTTCTATTTGCCGCATTACTCAGAACATTCTGTCTCTAGATGCAACATAATCCATTTGCTAAACAAAACCCATCTTACCTGCTGCCATGTAAACCTATCGATGATTGATCCTATTAATTATTCATCAGTGTTGGGATTTGTTTATAGTATAAGAGCGCAGAAACTAATGAGAAGAAACGTGTGGATTGTATCCGAAGAGAGGAGCGAAGGAGAGTAGCGCACTTTGATTTTTTCTAAATGGTTAAACTCGTGACATATCCCAAATTACTTCACGGCTGACACGTAACATTGATCACTTAGATACAAGGAGCTGCCACACAAACAAGGACATCTTGACATATGACACAAAATAATATAAAATAATATAATATAATATAATCAGCATACAGCTCTTGGGAAATAACGAGGTGAAAAGATGATGTGACGCCAACAGCCAGAAATGTGCAGAATGATCGCTGACTCTCGGAACTATCAGTTATTTATCGCACGGATTTTGCAGAACTGAAGGATTTTCCGACATTGGTGTAACGGGGTCTGCTGTGCTGGAGTACCTCTTTCAGTACCACCCCGTGGTTCAGGAGGCCCACTCTGCTTTGGCTGGATTCTGAATGAAGGACGCTGACTGGAATTCCTTGATTACATGGGTGCATATAAAATATCACTGCTTCTCCACGTATTTCCAGTGTGACAAGTCTTTACTCACAGAACACAGAATATATATCACCACAGATACACAGGGCAGGCCAATTCAAAAGCGGCAGGCCAGACATACATTACAATAGCCGCAGGTGGCCGGAGCCTGCTGATATTTACTGTGGGAATTACAAAGGTGGTGGAGGTCAGAAGGAGAATATCTTGTCCCCTCTGCCCAGGGGCGCAGCCTGTGGGCTGATGCATTAGGGACATACATCTCACATTGAACCTATTATACATACAAATAACTGCATAACATATCCTGGATGCTGGGGGGTTCTGTAACAATTGGCAAAAAGGGTTTCTTTTTCCCAGAAACAGGACCACTCATGGACAGAGCTCAATCAGGCTGTAGGTAGCCAAGGAAGCCAATGACCCTTCCTATAGGAAAGGAAAATCAGTTCAGGAGTGAAGCTGTGCTGAGAGCCGGTGAAGATGGCAGCCTCCTGTACACACAGAAGTAACATCATGCATGAATTAATGGAAGGACAAAAGTCTTAAAGGGAGGCTGTTATCCTCAAAATGGCAGTGTTAACTCTGGGTATTAGAGACAAGTCAATCAGTGAAAGGTAGTGGCTTTATTATGCAATTATGACGGCCTGACGGTGCACCAAGCCATAGGCCAAACAAAGGGTGCACCGAAGCACTCATTTGCATATTAAACAAAAGTTAATTTTTAGTTAAAAATGAAGTTACGCTATACATGCCTAGTACGAGGCAACTAGGGGCGAGGTGCCCTATATAAATCTTTACACAACTTAATTGCCATTTTGAGAGTTACTGAATATGAGGCGGTCTGAAAATGCATATAAGAGTGAAGATTGATTTTTACCTAATGGTAATCACTATCACTAAGACTTGTGCAAAAGTTGTAACAAGAATAAAGTCTCATGCAAAGTTATGGCTCCATACAATGTTTAAAGGGGGTGTCCACCCTTCTTAATTACTATATTCCCCCAGGTAAAATAAAAACAGCTATACTCACCTCTGCTGCTTCAGAGTCCTTTTCTCAGAATGGCAGCTAAACCCAAGGGATTGGAAAGTTGACTCCTATCCCCCATGGATAGGGGATAACTTACAATCTTGGTAAAAAGCTTTAACTTGTACAACCAAAGGGCTGGAAACAGTGGCACACCATACCATGCTGCTGTCCACCACCCGGTGTTTCAACTTCACCAATATCTGCATCCTCAGGATGTCGATACTGTTGAATACAATGGTGAAAAAGGGAACCATTCAGCACATACAACTGAGTCTCAGTGCCACAGGAACAATAACAGTCTACCATACTGTGTGGGGTCCATCATAATGTGTGAAAAGTTGTGGGGTCCTTGTGTGCTTGGGCTGTGTGGTCCTTTATACTATGTGTAGGGGACTGTGAGGTCCAAATGACTGTGTGGGTATCTGTGAGGCCATCATGCTGCATGGTCCATCATACTGTATGTCATACTGTGTAGGAAGCTGTGAGGGTATCATACTATGTGGGGGTCTCTATAAGGGAATTATACAGTGTGTAGCGACACTTGTGAGGAACTGTATGGGTATCATACTGTGAGTGGGTGACTAGGGGCATCAGATTGTGTGTGAGGGAAGCATACTGTGTAGGGGGATTATCAGGGACATCATACTATGTGGGGGGAGCAATTGATCAAAGCACAAGGACTGAATAATACTAGCTATAGGATTTATAAACTTTATAAAAACCTGAAAATTATATGGTCTTGACTACCTGCTACAGGTAAGAATATACTACGATAAGCCTATTGTATTATTGATTAACAGAAGCCTCTGGTCAACTTAAATAATTGTGCTGGACTTTAGGTGATAATTAATATAAACTAATGAGTAGAACTAAGTTTGTTCTGTTGGTTCAACTATCTACAAAAGTCACGGCCTCGCATGAGACCACTTGGGTAAATAACTTGCCCACACCTACCTAACTAACAGCAGTCTAGACCCTACTAAAGTCCAGTGACTGCGCACATCGCATTGGTATAGGAGGCCACCTTACCCACAATTGGTTGATAAAACTTCTGATTTTCCCAATAGATCCCGGTCACTTCTGATTTTCCCAATAGATCCCCGTCATTTCTAATTTTCCCAATAATAGGAAATGTCCAAGTTTGACAACAGATCAGTCGCAAAGCGAATGAGCACCATCTCATAGAGCTTTCGATACCTGGTTCCTGTACCCTTCTGAGGCAGTGGACAGCTCCACTGCCTCAGAAGGCTACAGGAACCAGGTATAGAAAGGTCTATGAGATGGGTTTCCTGTACGTGGCAGCCATGTTGATTGTTTCCTGTACGTGGCAGCCATGTTGATTGTCATTCTCCTGCAGATGTAAACAAGAAATTCCTGATTTTAACAACTTTAAATACTTTCTTGGCAGTGATTTTACTGCTATAGATAAATTCCAGTTCATTCCATGTGAACATATGAGGCATCCTGCTGACTGAAGAATATGTTATGTCAACCGCTCGCTGATGTATATTCATTTTTGTAATGTGAACTCTTTGACTGTTTTCGGGGCTGATCTAAGATGTGCGATCAGGTAACATATGTTTACCATCTATACACAGCATCTGCTAGAAAAAATGAATTTTACAAAGAAGTCTCAGGAATCAAACCAGAAGAACTTCAGGGAAAGGGAAGCAGAATAAATTAAGCAGCCAAGTTAGAAAAGTTAAGAAATATACTTTGCACTTTCACAGCAATAGCATCTCAATATATATGTATATACAATATTATACAATATCATGTAAAAGTTTGAAGTTTGGGCTCCCCTGGTCAAAATTACTGTTCTTGTGAACAGTTAAGCAAGTTGAAGATGAAATGATCTCTGAAAGGCATAAGGTTAAAGATGACACATTTCCTTTGTATTTCAGGGGAAAATATATATATATATATAGTCATTTTTTACATTTTAAAAATTAGAAAAAGGAAAATGGGGCAATGCAAAATATATGGGCACCCTGCATGGTTAGTACCTAGTAGCGCCCCCTTTTGCAAGTATCACAGGTTGTAAACACTTTTTGTAGCCAGACAAGAATCTTTCAATTCTTGTTTGAGGGATTTTCATCCATTGTTCCTTGGAAAATTTTTCTAGTTCTGTGAGATTCCTGGATCGTCTTGCATCCTATGCTATTTTGTGGTCCAGCCACAGATTTTCAAAGTTGTTCAGATCAGGGGACTGTGAGGGCCATTGTAAAACCTTCATTCTTCCCTCTACCCCTGAAACGCTCTCCGAGACATTGGCTGCAGCACAGCCCTAAAGCATGATTGATCCACCCCCATGCTTAATGGTTGACGAGATGTTCTTTTCCTGAAATTCTCTGCCCTTTTTTCTCCACTCATACCTTAGATCATTGTGGCCAAATAGTTCTATTTTAACCTCATCGTTCCACAGGACTTGTTTAAAAAATACATCAGGCTTGTTTAGATGTTCTGCAGCCCATGGCTGCAGTTTTTGGCAGAAGGTTAGAGGAGGCTGGGTTTTATAAAGCTGGGAAATTTGCATCATGTGTCATCTTTAACTTTAGCCCTTCTAGAGATCATTTAATCTTCAATTTGTTTAACTGTTCACAATAACAGTAATTTTGACCGGGGGTGTCCAAACTTCTACATGCCACTATATATATACATTTAGTCCATTGCCCCATACTGGACCTTGGTAGAAGTGATTCATTTTTTAATGGGAGTGCCAAAGTCCAGCCGATTGCTCTGCTCGACTGTCTAACACAGTTCCATGGAAAATTAATGGAGGTGCGCATCATCAACCGCCACTCCATTTTTATGGGTCCTAGAGCCCAAGTTTTCGGACACTGTCCCAGACATCTGACTCACCAACGATCGGCAATTTAATCCTTTTCCTACAGATAGTATAACTTCCAAACTTGGTACAACCTCTTTGGCTCTGTGGATTCCAAAAAACTGTAACTCCCGCCAATTTTCATTTTTGCATTTTCATTTTTGCCACTTGTTCTTCCAAGAGTCATAACTTAATTAGTTGTCTGTTGACAATGCCGAAGAATGGCTTTTATTTTTAAGACAAGTTGTAGTTTTGAATGGCATCATTCACATTACCATATAATGTAGAGGAAAATGAGGAATATAATTAAAGTGCAGTGAAATGATCGACAAAACATATAATTCCGCCATTTCCTTTGGGGGGGGGGGTTGTTTTTATGATGGTCATTGTGCAGTAAGAATGACCTGGTACCAGGAGTCTTCAGGTCAGGACAGCGATGCTAAACTTCTAAAAAAAGCAACGTTTTTTTTAGAGGTAAAAAAAAACTTATGGGTTGGGCTGAGGCTTTTTTTTTCCAGTAATGGAGTTGTGTGGCGGGTTGCTTTTTTGTGTGATGAGCTGTAGTTTTTATTGGTACCATTTGGGCGTAAATGCAATAGTTTGGCTGCTTTATTGGGGGAGGTGCAGTAACTAAATAACTGAAATTCTAACATTTTGTTGTTTTTTTCATTACAGCATTTACTGTCCGTATGGGTCAATTATTTTTATATTTTAAAAAATCAAGACTTTTAGGAACGTGGGGATACCGAATATGTTTATTTTTCTTTTCTTTTAAACAGAAAAATTAGGGAGTGATTGAAACTTTTATTTTTTTTTATTTATATTTTAAAAAGTTTTCTTTTTTTTTTTATTTATTTTTTTAGTCCCCTGACTGATCACTTGTTATATATACCACAGTATCGAAGTTTATAATGAAAATGATGATCCAAAATGGGATTGAATGCTGTGACAATCTATTGTCATCTCGTTTTGGTAGAGCAGGAGCAATAAGTGCTCAATACACAGATCTTGACTATATAAGAGGTTGAACAGCAGTGACCGGAGCTAACCCCGGTTGCTGCTGATAGTAGTGGATGCCGTCTATATGTAATACACCCAGCAGCTTCCTCCTGAGCCTCATCCATAATCCCACCCACAACATGGGACATACTTCTATGTTTTCGATCAGGAAAGAATTAAAGAGCTACAGTTCCTTGTATACTCTGTTGCTTAACGTTTTGGATGCCTTTCTGGAGTTCATAGAATCATAGAATGTTAGAGTTGGAAGGGACCTCCAGTGTCATCGTGTCCAACCCCCTGCTCAATGCCGGATTTACTAAACCATCTCAGACTTGAACTCTGCTATCCTCATTAAAATTCTTTTGGCATCCAATCCTGTCGCTGTCCATCCTCTGTGGATCTGACCCGGACACTATTTCTGCCAATTCGCTCCACCAGCCAGCAACTACTCCAAGACACAATCCAAGGACCTCTGCAGCAAAGACCAGATCCCAGTGAAGAGGTGAAAGGGTGGACACTGGAGTGCTTTATGGACCAGCTAAGCAGAGTGGCTTGTGCCAAGTATATCTGTGGTAGCCTTTTTATGTTGATGGATTTACACACTGTAATTCTTCAATTACTCTGAGGTGGCGCTGAAGAAAAACTAAACAACTGCTGCCAGGCTCACTTTATATCACAATCACAAGTGATCGCAGCAGAATAACCTTTGATCTGTCCCCTTTATCTCCTTCTCTCCTACAGAACAGACATAAGTAGTGTTGAGCATTCCGATACTGCAAGTATCGGGTATCGGCCGATACTTGCTGTATCGGAATTTCCGATACCGAGATCCGATACTTTTGTGGTATCGGGTATCGGGTATCGCAACAACATTAATGTAATAATGTGTAAAAAAGAGAATTAAAATAAAAAATATCGCTATACTCACCTGTCCGACGCAGCCGGGACCTCAGCGAGGGAACCGGCAGCGTTGTTTGTTTAAATTTCGCGCTTTTACTTGGTTACGTGAAGTCCCGGCTTGTGATTGGTCAGGGCGGCCATGTTGCCGGGACGCAGACCAATCACAGCAAGCCGTGACGAAATTACGTCACGGCTTGCTGTGATTGGTCCGCGTCCCGGCAACATGGCCGCCATTAACCAATCACAAGCCGTGACGTCACGGGAGGCTGGACATGCGCGTATTTTGAAAAGCGCGCGTGTCCAGCCTCCAGTGACGTCCCGGCAACATGGCCGCCATTAACCAATCACAAGCCGGGACGTCACGGGAGGCTGGACATGCGCGTATTTTGAAAAGCGCGCGTGTCCAGCCTCCAGTGACGTCACGGCTTGTGATTGGTTAATGGCGGCCATGTTGCCGGGACGCGGACCAATCACAGCAAGCCGTGACGTAATTTCGTCACGGCTTGCTGTGATTGGTCCGCGTCCCGGCAACATGGCGCCGTGACCAATCATAAGCCGGGACGTCACTGGAGGCTGGACACGCGCGCTTTTCAAAATACGCGCATGTCCAGCCTCCCGTGACGTCACGGCTTGTGATTGGTTAATGGCGGCCATGTTGCCGGGACGCGGACCAATCACAGCAAGCCGTGACGTAATTTCGTCACGGCTTGCTGTGATTGGTCCGCGTCCCGGCAACATGGCCGCCCTGACCAATCACAAGCCGGGACCTCACGTAACCAAGTAAAAGCGCGAATTTTAAACAAACAACGCTGCCGGTTCCCTCGCTGAGGTCCCGGCTGCGTCGGACAGGTGAGTATAGCAACATTTTTTATTTTAATTCTTTCTTTTACACATTAATATGGTTCCCAGGGCCTGAAGGAGAGTTTCCTCTCCTTCAGACCCTGGGAACCATCAGGAATACCGTCCGATACCTGAGTCCCATTGACTTGTATTGGTATCGGGTATCGGTATCGGATTGGATCCGATACTTTGCCGGTATCGGCCGATACTTTCCGATACCGATACTTTCAAGTATCGGACGGTATCGCTCAACACTAGACATAAGTCATACATATGAAGCAAATAGAACATCTAAATAAAAAGCACAGCATTTACAGTATCTCGTAATTTTAAAGCAATCATAAAGGAATTAAATCTTTCGGAAGGAAAATATATATATAATTATATATATATATATATATATATATATATATATATACTGTATATATATATATATATATACACTCACTGGCCACTTTATTAGGTACACCTGTCCAACTTCTTGTTAACACTTAATTTCTAATCAGCCAATCACATGGCGGCAACTCAGTGCATTTAGGCATGTAGACATGGTCAAGACAATCTCCTGCAGTTCAAACCGAGCATCAGTATGGGGAAGAAAGGTGATTTGAGTGCCTTTGAACGTGGCATGGTTGTTGGTGCCAGAAGGGCTGGTCTGAGTATTTCAGAAACTGCTGATCTACTGGGATTTTCACGCACAACCATCTCTAGGGTTTACAGAGAATGGTCCGAAAAAGAAAAAAAATCCAGTGAGCGGCAGTTCTGTGGGCGGAAATGCCTTGTTGATGCCAGAGGTCAGAGGAGAATGGGCAGACTGGTTCGAGCTGATAGAAAGGCAACAGTGACTCAAATCGCCACCCGTTACAACCAAGGTAGGCCTAAGAGCATCTCTGAACGCACAGTGCGTCGAACTTTGAGGCAGATGGGCTACAGCAGCAGAAGACCACACCGGGTACCACTCCTTTCAGCTAAGAACAGGAAACTGAGGCTACAATTTGTACAAGCTCATCGAAATTGGACAGTAGAAGATTGGAAAAACGTTGCTTGGTCTGATGAGTCTCGATTTCTGCTGCGACATTCGGATGGTAGGGTCAGAATTTGGCGTAAACAACATGAAAGCATGGATCCATCCTGCCTTGTATGGAGCATCTTTGGGATGTGCAGCCGACAAATCTGCGGCAACTGTGTGATGCCATCATGTCAATATGGACCAAAATCTCTGAGGAATGCTTCCAGCACCTTGTTGAATCTATGCCACGAAGAATTGAGGCAGTTCTGAAGGCAAAAGGGGTCCAACCCGTTACTAGCATGGTGTACCTAATAAAGTGGCCGGTGAGTGTATATATATATATATATATATATATATATATATATATATATATATATATATATATTCAAAGTGTTTGTAGATTTGTAGACTGCGACTTACGGTTGCGATTGACCTTAAATATATAAATCACTTTCTAAGCGCGTTCATCAAAACATGGCAGGCGGGATGTTGCGGGGGTTTTGTTGAATTGTAAAAGATTTCTTTGTACAAATTGCCCAATTTTCCTATATTTTCAGATTTATAAAACCACAGCAAATGGCACTCAGCTAAACATAACATCTCCGGTGACATTTTACTGATTTATTAATGCACCTAAATAAGCAGTGCTCCCTCTTATTTCACCAATATTGTACCGTTGTGACACATGCAATCAAAATGTTTCTGCTATAAGGTTCATAAGTCACAGGCGCGGACTCGCGGTAGAAGTATTCCCATTCTACCGGCGGTGAAGAGTGTGCACATACATCTTCTATTTTACTTTCATCGAGAGGACAGATTGTGCCCCGGACTAGATTGATTGAACATCAGTGAGTTAAAAAAAATATATTTTCCTCCCAAAAGTTTTTCAGCGTAATTAAGTGATTGGAAGTAAACATTTCTGCATTGTGCTAAGAAAATGTGAACATGTTCCAGGTTACAAAGGTGAGTTTGATGGTTTTTCCACTTTTAAAGAGGCTCTGGCACCAGATTTTACAACATAGGCTGCATATATTATTAAATAAGTCTCTTAGACTTGATGAGACTGGTGTACTTACTGTGAAAATGCATGTCGTGTCCAAATAGTTCTACAATCCTAGTATTAAAATGAGTACAGCTATAGAACGAAATAGCTCTTGAATCTAAGTGAATTACTTCTCGGCCCACCCAATCTGACTGACAGCTTCCATCTCGGCCCAACCAGCTTAACTGACAGCTTTGTGAGGGCAGCAGCAGGGAGGAAGGACATTGAGGATCTTACAATCAGACTAGATAGGTGAAGGCACAACAGCAATGGGGGAAGAGGGACAATGTGGAGCTGTTAAACAGGTAAGGTGAGTTGAGATTCAGCAGCAGGGAGGAGGGACATTGAGGAGCAAGATAGGTGCAGATTTAGCAGCAGGGAGGGAGGACACTGAAGAGCTTTCATTCAGACAAGGTAGGTAAAAATTCAGCAAAAATGGGGGAAGAGGGACAAAAAGGAGCTAATAGTCAGGCCTGGTTGGTGGAGATTCAGCAGCGGGGAGGAGGAACATTGAGGAGCTGTCAATCAAGCTAGGAGTAGAGATTCAGCAGCAGAGAGGAGGGACATTGAGGAACTAGATACAGTGGGTACGGAAAGTATTCAGACACCTTTAAATTTTTCACTCTTTGTTTCATTGCATTCATTTGGTAAATTCAAAAAAGATCATTTTTTTTCTCATTAATGTACACTCTGCACCTCATCTTGACTGAAAAAACAGAAATGTAGACATTTTTGCAAATTTATTAAAAAGAAAAACTGAAATATCACATGGTCATAAGTATTCAGACCCTTTGCTCAATGTTGAGTAGAAGCTCCTTTTGAGCTATTACAGCCATGAGTCTTCTTGGGAATGATGCAACAAGTTTTTCACCCCAGGATTTGGGGATCCTCAGCCATTCTTCCTAGCAGATCCTCTCGAGTTCCATCAGGTTGGATGGTGAACGTTAGTGGACAGCCATTTTCAATTTCTCAATTGGGTTTAGGTCAGAGCTCTGGCTGGGCCAGTCAAGAATGGTCACAGAGTTGTTCTGAAGACTCTCCTTTGTTATCTTTGTTATTTTAGCTGTGTGCTTAGGGTCATTGTCTTGTTGGAAGGTGAACCTTCGGCCAAGTATGAGGTCCAGAGCACTCTGGAAGAGGTTTTCATCCAGGATATCTCTGTACTTGGCCGCATTCATGTTTCCTTCAATGACAACCAGTCATCCTGTCCCTGCAGCTGAAAAACACCCCATAGCATGATGCTGCCACCACCATGTTTCACTGTTGAGATTGTATTGGGCAGGTGATGAGCAGTGCCTGGTTTTCTCCACTCATAGCGCTTAGAATTATCACCAAAAAGGTCTATCTTCATCTCATCAGACCAGATTATCTTATTTCTCATAGTCTGGGAGTCCTTCATGTGATTTTTAGCAAACTCTATGTAGGCTTTCATATGTCTTGCACTGAGGAGAGGCTTCCATCAGGCCACTCTGCCATAAAGGCCCGACTGGTGGAGGGCTGCAGTAATGCTTGACTTTGTGGAACTTTCTCCCATCTCCCTACTGCATCTCTGGAGCTCAACCACAGTGATCTTGGGGTTCTTCTTTACCTCTCTCACCAAGGCTCTTCTCCCACAATTGCTCAGTTTGGGTGGATGGCCAGGTCTGAGGCCACTGTGCTCTTAGGAAACTTGAGTACTGCAGAAATTCTTTTGTAACCTTGGCCAGATCTGTGCCTCGCTACAACTCTGTCTCTGAGCTCCTTGGCCAGTTCCTTTGACCTCATGATCCTCATTTGGTCTGACATGCACTGTGAGCTGTGAGGTCTTATATAGACAGGTGTGCGCCTTTCCAAATCAAGTCCTAGAAGTATAATTACACACAGCTGGACTCCAATGAAGGAGTAGAACCATCTCAAGGATGATCACAAGGAAATGTACAGCATGTGACTTAAACTTGAGTGTCTGAGCAAAGGATCCGAATACTTATGACCATGTGATATTTCAGTTTTTCTTTTTTAATAAATTTGCAAACATTTCTACATTTCTGTTTTTTTCAGTCAAGATGGGGTGCACAGTGTACATTCATGTAAAAAATGATCTTTTTTGAATTTACCAAATGGCTGCAATGAAACAAAGAGTGAAAAATTTAAAGGGGTCTGAATACTTTCCATACCCACTGTAGGTGTAGATTTAGTAGCAGGGAGGGAGGACACTGAAGAGCTTTCATTCAGACAAGGTAGGTAAAAATTCAGCAGAAATGGGGGAATAGGGTCAATAAGGAGCTAATAGTCAGGCTTAGTTTATGGAGATTCAGCAGCAGGAAGGAAGGTCATTCAGGAGCTGTCAATCAAGCTAAGTGAGTAGTGATTCAGCAGTAGGAGGGAGGATCATTGAGGAGCTTGAAATAAGACTAGATATGTGAAGATTCAGCAGCACTGGGGAAGAGGGACAATTATTAGCTATTAGTAAGGATACATGAGTGAAGAGTCAGCAGCAGGGAGGAGGGACATTGAGGATCTGTTAGGCTAAATGGGTGTAAATTTAGCAGGAAGGACACTGAAGAGCTGTCAATCTGGCTAGGTGGGTGGAGATTTAGCAGCAGGGAAGGAGGACACTGAGGCTTTAAGTTAACTAGGCTTTACTTACAACTTTCAGAAAGGATTATACAGCCTTTCTAACATTGCATTGCTCAAATGTTGTTGTGGCTCTCATCTTTGGACAATCCATGCTTTGTAAAAGAGTGCTTTGACAATTAGCTGATTACAAAATGTCTCACTGCTGGGATCCCCAGCAATAAATAGTAATCTGTAAGAAAACCTAGTACTGAGTGTTCAGTTTCCCTGCAGCACCCCCGCTGGTGAAATGAAGTATTACACTATGACCATCCATAATAATGAGTTGCTTGCATAATACAGGACAGGTCCTCTAAAGTGAGAGATGCTCTTTAAAAAACTTTCTACTATGGTCAAAAGATGAGAATAATGTAAAAGATACCCCACTCTATTAACACAGAATTCACCAGTAGGGTAAAGGAAAATGGATCACCTAGACCAGTGTTCCCCAACTCCGGTCCTCAAGAGCCACCAACAGGTCATGTTTTGAGGATTTCCTTAGTATTGCACAGGTCATTGAATGCTTGCCTGTCCAGGTGATGCAATTATCACCTGTGCAATACTGAGGAAATCCTGAAAACATGACCTGTTGGTGGCTCTTGAGGACCGGACTTGGGGAACACTGATCTTGACACTGTAGTAAATGATCAAAACTTAGTTTATAAAGTATCACTTTATAGAATTAACATTTTACCTTATTTTCTTATTAGATCCTCTATATAGGAAAATCGTGTACATCTGTGGGAGACGGAAGTTTGTGCATTTTTTCATCACGGGTATTATAACATAGGAAAATTATGTTAATATATTAAGCAAAGAGTCGCACCAGCAAGAAGAAAGCTATCTAATTCTAGGTAATCAATTCTGCTCCTTTTTCTTCATCTGCCGTGAAGTTTTTCGATCAATCTGTAGCGGCACAGGTCATTACACCGGCGAGTCGCATGAGTTGTGTAATGACTGTGAAGAAGAAAAAGAGAAGATAATTTACAAAAAGAAAAATATACAAAAACAGACTTAAAACTCAATAAAACTCATCAATTAATTAAAACAATGGCCGACTTGTGACATTGTAATTTTTTTTTTTTTGGGGGGGTGACGTGATTTAGGAAAGCAGAGAAAAATATTTAACAGGTAAATTTTACATGGACATTAGCCATTAAGTAAGGCACAAAATCAATTTTGGGATATATGTATGGAAGGAGACGTTTTAATAAAGACATACTTTTTTTTAACCCTGTAAGGATGCAACCTATTTTTGGACTGTCACCATATTTCACAAAGTAAGTCGCACACATTATTACCTCCTTGCTGACGCCCTACATACCTTTACAACAGATGTCAGGTGCTTGTATATAGAGCGGGTCAGGAGCCGCGTTAGCGTTAGGTTAGGTGCCCATTGCCATCAGACCCCTCATCTCCTTCCGCGGTGCAATCACTGGGGTTTGCCATGGTACCAGGGGTCCGACTGAAGGCCCCCGCCGTCACCATCTTGGCACACCATCCTGTCATGGTTAGGACATGGTTAATGTCTTGTTCTCTCAGGGTTAATTTTGCTGGCCTCTCTTTGGATCAGGGAGGGGTATTTATACTCACTCCAGACTAGGATTCCCTTTCATTCTAGTCTGTGTGCCAGACCCCTGGAGTGTGTGCTCGGTTTGCAATTGTGTTCCTTGCTTTCCGTGCTTTACTCTGCTCATTTGTTCTTTTGGATTTCTGACCTCTGGCTTCTCTTCTGACAATCCCCTGTCTCTCCCCTTTTAGTACCTCGTGATCTCCTGGTTCTGATCTTAGCTTGTTTTACTATTCTCCTGTGTGTTTCCTCTCCTCTGCACCCCTGCGTCTGGCTCCGCCCCTGACCACCTCCCACTCTGTCACATGGTTCAGGTCCTGTTTGTTTTCTGGTTAGTAACCCGGCGTTTTGCTCAGTTCCCTTCCTGCTGTGTGCAGCTCTCCCCACAGCAGTAATATCCGGGAGCCGTGACACTTTCACTACATACTGAAAGTATTGAAAGTACATAGTGCAAGCAATCTCCGGTTCAAGTCTCCTAGAGGGACTAAAATAAGTAAAAAATCACGAAAAAATTTCCAAAAATATTGAGGAAGCAAAGAAAAAGCACAATTAGAAATCAGTCTCTTTTTAAAGAAATAAAAAAATAACAAAAATAAATATATTTGTTTCATTGTAAAATTTGAAAAAGTCCAATTGATTTAAACATTGTAAAGAAAAAAATAATCAAAATGCAATAATAATGCCATCAAAATGTTGTTTTATTGCCCCAAAAAGCCTTACCAAGAAAAAAAAAAAAAAAATCAAAAAGAAGCCTCCACACTGATCCATATATAATTATCCTAAGTCATGTGACAAGGCTCGTTAAAGGGTCGACATTGACTTGTAGGATTGCTGCCTTCCAATAGGTGGCACTAGAGTTCTAATTCTCTTCCTCTCTGAAGAGATAATTTGCATAATTAGCATATTTCCCAGAAGAGCATTGTGGCTTTAAGTCACCTCATCTCGGCATGCTTAGCATGTCAATCTTTGCAGGGAGAAACAATACTTCTTGGATAAAAAAAGTAATGGAACCCAGAAAATGGTGAATCAAACTACATTTTATTTACAAAGTTCAACATTTTTTAAAATAATAAATTATTAAAAGATTACACAAGTTTGGAATCTGCTGAAATCTACTAATGTGAATTAATTACGTTTCCCGGTTATTTTAAATTTTATTTTTACACTGAAGACTGTAAAACAAAATCTAAAAAAAATGTCAGAATTTAGTTTTTTTCACCATTAAACAGCATTTTTTATTTTTTTTTTCAAATTTTTCAGCACATTGTATGATAAACTGAACGTTGTTGCTTAAAACTATAAGTCACTCTGCGAAAAAAAACAGCCTTGATACAGATATATAGACAGAAAGGTAAAAAAAAATGCTGTGGTTCGTGGAAAAAAGGATGGGAAAAAAAACAAAAGTACAAAAGTAAAAATCGGCAAAGTCAGGAAGGGAACAAATAAATCTCTTAGACCTGATGGAGTTGGTATACTAACTTTGAAAATCAATGTCAGAATGGGGGTATAAACATTTTTTTAAAGCTTTATTACAATATTACACTAAGCATTCCATATAGAGTTGTACTATCATGTTTGATTTAACTTTTCTTTTTTCTTTTTTTTCCTTTCCATGCATGGCAGACTTGAAGGCTATTGTTAGACCTGGACGCGATGATGGTACATTGCATTAATGAGTATAAATGGTGTATGTGGTTTTCTTGATGATGTGTCCTTTTCGGCATTAGATTGCTAGATCTCATATATTGATGATGTTTAATGACTTGTCCAGTTTGGGTAATTTATTTTAATATACCTCATTAAGGACATAATGTGTTAATAGAAGGGAGGCTACATACTCGGGCACCCTATCTTTTTGCCAAAGAACAGCAGTTCCTGCCCATAAAGTGTCTCTATCTGGTGGACCTGCCCAGTCCTACACAGATAACCTATTAATATAAATGGACATTGTGTAATACTTAATTTCCCCTGTGGTGGCGCTGCAGAAAAATTAAACACTTACTGCTAGATTTTTTACACAGATCACGATTGATCACTAGGAGTCTCAGTGCACTTTTTGATTTGCTTATTGTCAAGAAACTCAACTAAAAAGTAAGTATTGTCTAAATTCCCTTAAAGACCTTACTTGTTTTGGAAAAAATAAGTTAACTTTCTGTAGATTATTGAACGTATAGGTGCAAAGCAATAGGTTGTTCTTGGATAATGTCATAATTGCTATTTTTGAAATCAAGGACAAAAAAACTATTTTATGGTATGTGCAAATAATGGCTTTTTCAGGGGGATACGGACCGGAATCCTCCTGAAAAAGCACAGGTGAAACGCCCCAAAGAATTAACCTAATTGGCAGCAATTTAAAAACGACATTGTGCTCAGATATTCTAACTTATGTCACTTCTTATTTTATCTGCTATAAGGTTTGGAAACCCTGGAGATGCAAAAAGAAGTGGCGTGCTCATTCTTCAGGCGGCTTCCGCTGGAAAGCCACCAATTTTCTATAAGTAGAAGATGCTGCAAGACCGATGGCAAAATCGCCGAGGAGGGCAGCATCAGAAAAATGACCACTGGCATTCTGCTGAAACAGATTCGTCTGGGAAAACTTGGCCTCTAAAAAGCATTGTGTGCACATGGCCCTACGTATATCAAAACCATGTAGTTGAATAAACATTATTGGGACGAAGTTTGCCGAAATCGATGCGTTGACTGCCAAAAGAACCTCATTCAGATGATTGGAAGACATTTTCTGTTGCAGAAATTTCTGCAACAAATCTGCCATGTGAATATTTCCTAAAGCTGACAACGAGGTGGGGGACACATTACAGCCAGTAATCTTTATGTGTCTATCAGCACAGACATATTATTTATTTCGGAAATCATTAGTATAGGAATGTGACAAGCGCCAAGATCAGGGACAAGGATTACTGTTCTTCATTTAGTATAAGAACGTCCCGCTATGTTATGTCCCATTGTGGGAGAAGGTAGCGAGTCCCATTCTATATGAAGACTTCCTAGATGCCCCCTGTGAGACCCTTTGTGGGTTAGAATTATCCAAGCACCCCTTAAAGGCATTTTAGATAATAGTAAGTGCCACAATATTATGTCACCCACACATGTGACAAAATAAAGATAATGTTACCGACCCCGTTAACTCACTCTGTACCCAGCAATAGACAGTGTGATACAGCGTCTATAGAAGGTAGACAATGAAAAAAAATTTACAAAACTCAATAGCAAAAATTAATTTTTG
This sequence comes from Ranitomeya variabilis, assembly GCF_051348905.1. Classification (NCBI taxonomy): domain Eukaryota; kingdom Metazoa; phylum Chordata; class Amphibia; order Anura; family Dendrobatidae; genus Ranitomeya; species Ranitomeya variabilis. The sequence goes on along the minus strand of NC_135232.1, from coordinate 35,992,137 downwards.
CCTAAATTTTGTGTATTTAAGTAACAAAAAAATGTCCAAAAAAGCCCCTTTACCCCTCAAGGTGGTTTGCACGTTAATGACCGGGCCAATTTTTACAATTCTGACCATTGTCCCTTTATGTAGTTATAACTCTGGAACGCTTCAACAGATCCCGGTGATTCTGAAATTGTTTTTTCATGACATATTGTACTTCATGATAGTCATAATAGTCATAACATTTCTTGATGTGACTTGCATTTATTTGTGAAAAAATGAAAATTTGGTGAAAATTTTGAACATTACGCAATTTTTAAATATTGAATTTTCATGCATCACATCACAGAGATATGTCACACAAAATAGTGAATAAATATAATTTACCCCATGTCTACTTTACATCAGCACAATTTTGGAACCAAATATTTTTTTGTTAGGACTTTATAAGGGTTAAAAGTTGACCAGCGATTTTTCATTTTTCCAACAAAATTTACAACACCATTTTTTTTAGGGACCAAATCACATTTGAAGTCACTTTGAGGGGCCTATATGACAGAAAATACCCAAGTGTGACACCATTCTAAAAATTGCGCCCCTCAATATTCTCAAAACCACATTCAAGAAATGTATTAACCCTTTAGGTGCTTCACAGAATTTTTGGAATGTGGAAAAAAAAATAAACATTTCAATTTTTTTCCCCAAAATATTACTTCAGATCCCTATATGACTTGTTGTCATTGAAGGAAACATGAATGCGGCCAAGTACAGAGATATCCTGGATGAAAACCTCTTCCAGAGTGCTCTGGACCTCAGACTTGGCCGAAGGTTCTCCTTCCAACAAGACAATGACCCTAAGCACACAGCTAAAATAACAAAGGAGTGGCTGCAGAACAACTCTGTGACCATTCTTGACTGGCCCAGCCAGAGCCCTGACTTAAACCCAATTGAGCATCTCTGGAGAGACCTGAAGATGGCTGTCCACCAATGTTCACCATCCAATCTGATGGAACTGGGGAGGATCTGCAAGGAAGAATGGCAGAGAATCCTCAAATTCAGGTGTGAAATACTTGTTGCATCATTCCCAAGAAGACTCATGGCTGTACTAGCTCAAAAGGGTGCTTCTACTCAATACTGAGCAAAGGGTCTGAATACTTATGACCATGTGATATTTCAGTTTTTCTTTTTTAATACATTTGTTTTTTTCAGTGAAGATGGGGTGCGGAGTGTATATTAATGAGGAAAAAAAGAACTGTTTTGAATTTACTAAATGGCTGCAATGAAACAAAAAAGCAAAAAATGTAAAGGAGTCTGAATACTTTCTGTACCCACTGTATATACCAAGAAGGGGCTCAGGATTAGGGGACATATATACCAGGATGGTGGACAATAGTATCCGAAACCAAGGTAGACCTAGAAGCAAGGGGTGAGACGAATCTGGCAACACATAAAAGCGGATTCTATCAGAATGCATAGAACCTACCCAGAGTTCCAAAGGCTCAGTCTGGAACTGAACAGACTCTGACAGAGGTTTGCCATCCACGGATTTCACCTGCAACGGTTCCGGAAGGCGCTTGTCTGGTATCTGTTAACGATCCACTAGTGCCTGCTGAATGAGATTTCCGGCGGCTCCGGAATCCAGGTGACAGAATTCCAAAAATGTTACCTTGCTGAAGGCCACGGAGACAGCAATTTGTAGTGAAGGAGAGAGATGATCCTTACCTAGGGTAGCCTCTCCTACAAACCCTAGGCACTGGAGTTTCCCGACTTCTTTGGACAAGAGTGAATATAATGCTCAGAACTGCCACAGTAGAAACAGCTCCCCTCCTGGCAGCGTGCCTCCTGGCGGCGGTTGCCGAAGCTTACTCGATATACCTCCATAGGTGAGAAAGAGGAAGTCGAGGAGTTCGATGATTTAGAAGTATTAGAAACCTGATGGTAAGACCCCTATTCATGTTTGGTCTCCTTGGATCGTTCTTGAAACCATAGATTAATCCGAACTGCCAGGGAAATCAGGTCATCCAGAATTGTAGGTATTTCCCATCCCGCCAGCTCATCCTTAATTCTTCCTGAAAGACCCTGCCAGAAGGTTGCCACCAAGGCTTTGTTCTTCCAGGATAATTATGACAATAAGGTACGAAACTGCACCACATACTGAGCTACTGTAAGATCCTGCTGTCGTAATCGAAGAAGAGCTGAAGCTGTCGACATAGCATGACCGGGTTCATCAAATGTCCTGCGAAATGCCTCTAGAAAAGATGGGAGATTAGTAACCACAGGATCCATTCTCTCTCACAGCGGATTCAACCAGGCAAGAGCCTCTCCATCAAGATGGGACATGATGAAACCCACCTTGGCCCAATCAGAAGAAAACATATGCCCCAGGAGTTCAAAGTGCAGTGTGCACTGGTTAATGAACCCCCGACACTGAACGGGATCGCCACAGAAGTGTGTGGGAGCCGCCAGACAAGGACCTTTACTTGCAGTACAGCTTGATACCTGAATACCAGTAGCAGAGACAGGTACAGTCGAAGAAGCCAGGGTACCATGCGAGCAGACACGTTGTGCAGAAAAGTCATGATCTTGTCCTGTTGACCTTTCAGACGGTTAACTTCTTGACATAGCTCCATGGCCGGCAAGGTCTAAGATCCAGCGGGTTCCATGGCTGGAGCAATCTGTAACGAATGGAAACGGAGGCACAGAAGTTGAAGTTCACATTCGTTTTTATTAGGATTTAACGTGGAACCTCAGGACCACTGTCCAGGGGGCTCCGAAGGGGGCGTGACTACGTGAGCCCCAGACACCCGTGGTAAGTCCCCTTGAACAGGGTCAGAATGGAATGCCTGGGGGACACGGGTGCTACCTCCAGTAAGACCCCGAACTTGTAGCTGCTGTCCCAGCGGGACAAACGGACAAACAGGGTTAGCAGGAGATGTGGAGCTAACCAGGTGATACCGGGTGGACGGGTAGAAGCAGGTTCCAGAGGTACTGGCTTTGTCCGGAGATGAGGATGGCAGATTGGCGGGACAAGACAGGTCTGGCGTAGACAGAGCGAACGTCATCCAAGATAGCCGGGAAACCGGTAGCTGATGATCTGTGGAAACAGAGTGTATAAGCAGAGCACTGGCAGAGAACTTCTGAAACAGAAGCACATGCTGACAGGAACCGGAAGAAGCAACAGTAGATACTTGTTGCTCCAGCACCCTCCCTATGGTGGAGGAGCTAGAAATAGCAATAAACAACATGCCATTGTCCAGAAGCATCTTTTTAAAAAATGCTCGCTGTCTCTTTAAGAGACTGGGATTGAGCGCGCACGTGACCAAAGCACTCTGCCTGAGAACCTGCTGGCAGTGCGCCAGGAAGCAGGAGAGGAGGGAGAGGCAGAGGCTGCACCCCAACAGCGTGGAGCCAGCACAGAGCGGGAGTCCCGATGGGGACCCCGCAAAGGTACAGAAACCGAACCAGGTGTAACAATATACATCAATCTCAGTATCTCCTATAAAATATGTACAAACAAGTCTCAATGTATGCTACATGATGTATATTCATTATTCTCAGTGTATCCTATGGGATGTAAATACAGCAATCTTGGTGTATCCTATGTGATGTATATACAGCAAACTCAACATATCATTTGTGATGTATAAACAGCAGTCTCAGTGTATCCTATGTGTTGTACATACAGCAGTCTCAGTGTATCCTATGTGATGCTTATACAGCAATCCCAGTGTCTCCTATTTGAGGTATATACAGCAGTCTTAGTGTACCCTATGTGATGCATAGACAGCAATCTCAGTATCTCCTATTTGAGGTAGAAACAGCAATCTCAGTGCATCCTATGTGATATATTTTACAGCAGTTTCAGTGTCTCCAATGTGAAGTATATACTGCTTCTCAGTGTATCCTATGTTAAGTATATGTGTCAGTCTCAATGTATCCTATGTAATGTTTATACAGCAGTCTCAGTATCTCCTATTTGAAGTAGAAACAGAAATCTCAGTGTATCCTATGTGATGTATATACAGAAGTGTCATTATCTCCTATTTGAAGTATATACAGCAGCCTCAGTGTCATATGTGATGCATATTCAGCAGTCTTAGTGTATCCTGTGTAATGTATATACAACAGTCTCAGCATCTCCTATTTGATGTTTACAAAGCAGTGTCACTGTATGCTATGTGCTGTATATACATAATGTAAATCTCAGTGTATCCTATCTGATATAAATACAACAATCTTGGTGTATCTTATGTGATGTATATACAGCAGTCTCAACATATCCTATGTAATGTATATACAGCAGTCTCAGTGTGCCCAATGTGTTGTATATACAGAAGTCTGTGTATCTTATGTGATGTTTATACAGCCCCAGTGTCTCCTATTTGAGGTATAAACAGCAGTCTTAGTGTATCCTATATGATGTATAGACAGCAGTCTCAGTATCTCATATTTGAGGTAGAAACAGCAATCTCAGTGTATCCTATGTGATGTATATTCAGAAGTGTCATTGTCTCCTATTTGAAGTATACACAGCAGCCTCAGTCTATCATATGTGATGTATAGGCAGCAGTCTCAGTGTGTCCTGTGTAATGTATATACAGCAGTCTCAGTATCTCCTATTTTAAGTAGAAACAGCAATCTCAGTGTATCCTATGTGATGTAAATTCAGAAGTATGAGTGTCTCCTATTTAAAGTGTATACAGCAGCCTCAATGTATCCTATATGATATGTATATGAAGCAGTCTTAGTGTATCCTTTGTAATGTATATACAATAGTACCAGTGTCTCCTATATCATGTTTAAAAATCAGTCTCAATGTATGCTATGTGATGTGTATACATCTATCCCAGTGTATCCTATGTGATGTATATACAGCAATCTTGGTGTATCCTATGTGATGAATATACAGCAGTCTCAGTGCATCTTGTGTGATGTACAGTCATATGAAAAAGTTTGGGCACCCCTATTAATCTTAAGCTTAATGTTTTATAAAAATGTTTTTTTTTGCAACAGCTATTTCAGTTTCATATATCTAATAACTGTTGGACACAGTAATGTTTCTGCCTTGAAATGAGGTTTATTGTACTAACAGAAAATGTGCAATCTGCATTCAAACTAAATTTGACAGGTGCATAAGTATGGGCACCCTTATCATTTTCTTGTTTTAAATACTCCTACCTACTTTTTACTGACTTACTAAAGCAGTTTGTTTGGTTTTGTAACCTCATTGAGCTTTGAACTTCATAGCTAGGTGTATGCAATCATGAGAAAAGCTACTTAAAGTGGCCACTTGCAATTTGTTCTCCTGTTTGAATCTCCTCTGAAGAGTGGCATCATGGGCTCCTCAAAACAACTGTCAAATGATCTGAAAACAAAGATTATTCAACATAGTTGTTCAGGGGAAGGATACAAAAAGCTGTCTCAGAGATTTAACCTGTCAATTTCCACTGTGAGGAACAGTTCTTGTTAAGGCCAGAAGTGGCAGGCCAAGAAAAACATCAGAAAGGCAGAGAAGAAGAATGGTGAGATCATCAGTCAAGGACAATCCTCATGCCACCTCCAGAGATCTGCAGCATCAACTTGCTGCAGATGGTGTCACTGTGTGTTGTGAATTCCGTTCTCAGGCTCCCTACTGTGGTCATGAGTGGTACTGTGTGAGTTCTGTTCTTGGGCTCCCTCTTGTGGCCTTTAGCGATACGGCTGGTTTGTAGGTGGCTCAGCTGTCTCGTTTCCTGCTATTCTGGTTCCTATTTAATTCACCTGGACCTTTACTGGTTGCCTGCTGTCGTTGTATTCAGTACTGGTTCTGATCTCTCTGGACTTCGCTTGTGACCTGTCTCCTCCTGGAGAAGCTAAGTCTTGCTAGTTCATGTTTGCTCATTATTTTCTTGAAAATGTTTCTCAGTATATGATGAGTTTAGTCCAGCTTGCTTATATGTGATTTTCTTGCTTGCTGGAAGTTCTGGGGTGCAGAGTTGCGCCCCTCACATCGTGAGTCGGTGTGGGGGTTCTTGTAATCTCTGCGTGGATTATTTTTTATAGCATTTTAATACTGACCGCACAGACTCCTTGCTATCTTCTGACTATTTAGAGTTAGTAGGCCTCATTTGCTTAATCTGTTTTCATTTCTACGTTTGTGGTTTCCCCTTAACTCACCGTTATTATTTGTGGGGGGCTGTCTAAACTTTGGGGTATTTCCTCTGAGGCAAGTGAGGCTTTGTTTTCTCTCTAGGGGTAGCTAGTTTCTCAGGCTGTGAAGAGGCGTCTAGGATTTTAGGAAATGCTCCACGGCTGCCTATAGTGTGTGTTGATAGGATCAGGGTTGCGGTCAGTATAGTTCCCACATCCCCAGAGCTTGTCCTTTTACTTAGCAGGTCAGTTTTAGTGATCCTTGCCATCAGGATCATAACAGTACAGCAGGCCTGAAAGTGTTAATGCATCGCAGAAGAGGGATAAGAGAAATCCTGAGTTTGTTTTTTTCTCTGCAGTGTGTTTTGCTTCTCTCCTCCCCTTAATCTCTGGGTGGTTCAGAATTCAGCTGCAGATATGGACATTCAGAGTCTGTCCTCCAGTGTGGATCATCTCTCTGCAAGGGTACAAAGCATTCAGGACTATGTAATTCACAGTCCTATGTCCGAGCCTAAAATACCAATTCCTGAATTATTCTCTGGAGATCGATCTAGGTTTTTGAACTTTAAAAATAATTGCAAGTTATTTCTTTCTCTGAGACCTCGTTCCTCTGGTGACCCTGTTCAGCAAGTTAAAATTATTATTTCTTTGTTACGTGGTGACCCTCAAGACTGGGCATTCTCTCTGGCGCCAGGAGATCCTGCATTGCTAAATGTGGATGCGTTTTTTCTGGCGCTCGGATTGCTCTATGTGGAACCAAATCTGGTAGACCAAGCAGAAAAGGTTTTGCTGTCTCTTTCTCAGGGTCAGGATGAAGCAGAGGTTTATTGTCAGAAGTTTAGAAAATGGTCTATGCTCACTCAGTGGAATGAGTGTGCCCTGGCAGCGATTTTCAGAAAGGGTCTTTCTGAAGCCCTTAAGGATGTTATGGTGGGGTTCCCCACGCCTGCGGGTCTGAATGAGTCAATTTCTTTGGCCATTCAGGTTGATCGGCGATTGCGGGAGCGCAAACCTGTGCACCATCTGGCGGTATTTTCTGAACAGAAGCCTGAGTCTATGCAATGTGACAGGATTCTGACCAGAATTGAATGGCAAAATCACAGACGTCAGAATGGGTTGTGCTTTTACTGTGGTGATTCCACTCATGTTATCTCAGCATGCTCTAAGCGCACAAAAAACTTCGCTAAGTCTGTCACCATTGGTACTGTACAGCCTAAATTCATTTTGTCTGTTACTTTGATTTGCTCTCTGTCATCCTACTCAGTTATGGCTTTTGTGGATTCAGGTGCTGCCCTGAATTTGATGGATTTGTCTTTTGCCAGGCGCTTTGGTTTTATCTTGGAGCCTTTGCAATTCCCTATTCCACTAAAAGGAATTGATGCTACTCCATTGGCCAAGAATAAACCTCAGTACTGGACTCAAGTGACCATGTGCATGACTCCTGCACATCAGGAGGTGATTCGCTTTCTTGTGTTGCATAATTTGCATGACGTTGTCGTGTTGGGTCTGCCATGGCTGCAGGCTCATAATCCAGTCCTGGATTGGAAAGCAATGTCTGTGTTAAGTTGGGGTTGCCAGGGGATTCATGGCGATGCTCCTTTGGTGTCAATTGCTTCTTCCACTCCTTCTGAAGTCCCTGAATTTTTGTCGGACTACCAGGATGTATTTGATGAGCCCAAATCCAGTGCCCCACCTCCTCATAGGGATTGTGATTGCGCTATAAATTTGATTCCTGGTAGTAAGTTCCCTAAGGGACGACTTTTTAATTTATCTGTACCAGAACATGCCGCTATACGGAGTTATATAAAGGAGTCTTTGGAGAAGGGGCATATTCGCCCGTCCTCGTCCCCTTTGGATGCGGGGGTTCTTTTTTGTGGCCAAGAAGGATGGTTCTCTGAGACCCTGTATAGATTATCGCCTTCTAAATAACATCACGGTCAAATTTCAGTATCCTTTGCCACTGTTGTCCGATTTGTTTGCTCGGATTAGGGGTGCCAGTTGGTTCACCAAGATAGATCTTCGTGGTGCGTATAACCTTGTGCGTATTAAGCAGGGGGATGAATGGAAAACAGCATTTAATACGCCCGAAGGCCATTTTGAGTACTTGGTGATGCCTTTTGGGCTTTCTAATGCCCCTTCTGTGTTCCAGTCCTTCATGCACGACATCTTCCGAGAGTATCTGGATAGATTTATGATTGTGTACCTGGATGATATTTTTGTCTTTTCTGATGACTGGGAATCTCATGTGAAGCAGGTCAGGATGGTATTTCAGGTCCTGCGAGCCAATGCCTTGTTTGTGAAGGGCTCTAAATGTCTCTTTGGAGTCCAGAAGGTTTCCTTTTTGGGCTTTATTTTTTCTCCTTCTACTATTGAGATGGATCCAGTCAAGGTCCAGGCTATTCATGACTGGACTCAACCTACATCAGTGAAGAGTCTTCAGAAGTTCTTGGGTTTTGCTAATTTTTACCGTCGCTTCATCACTAATTTTTCCAGTTTGGTTAAGCCTTTGACGGATTTGACCAAGAAGGGTTCTGATGTGACGAATTAGTCTCCTGCGGCCGTGGAGGCCTTTCAGGAGCTGAAACGTCGGTTTTCTTCGGCTCCTGTTTTGCGTCAGCTGGATGTCTCTCTTCCCTTCCAGGTCGAGGTTGATGCTTCTGAGATTGGAGCAGGGGCTGTCTTGTCGCAGAGAAGCTCTGATGGCTCTGTGATGAGACTATGTGCTTTCTTTTCAAGAAAGTTTTCGCCTGCCGAGCGGAATTATGATGTTGGTAATCGGGAGTTGTTGGCAATGAAGTGGGCATTTGAGGAGTGGCGACATTGGCTTGAGGGAGCCAAACATCGTGTGGTGGTCTTGACGGATCACAAGAATTTGACTTATCTCGAGTCTGCCAAGCGGCTAAATCCTAGACAGGCTCGTTGGTCGCTGTTTTTCTCCTGCTTCGATTTCGTGGTTTCATACCTTCCGGGTTCGAAGAACGTGAAGGCTGATGACCTTTCTAGGAGTTTTGTGCCTGACTCTCCGGGAGTTTCGGAACCGGCTGGTATCCTCAGAGAGGGGGTGATTTTGTCTGCCATCTCCCCTGATTTGCGACGGGTGCTGCAGGAATTTCAGGCCAATAGACCTGACCGTTGTCCACCGGAGAGACTGTTTGTCCCGGATAGATGGACCAGTAGAGTCATTTCCGAGGTTCATTCTTCGGTGTTGGCGGGTCATCCTGGGATTTTTGGTACCAGGGATTTGGTGGCTAGGTCCTTTTGGTGGCCTTCTTTGTCGCGGGATGTGCGTTCCTTTGTGCAGTCCTGTGGGATTTGTGCTCGGGCCAAGCCTTGCTGTTCTCGTGCCAGTGGATTGCTTTTGCCCTTGCCTGTCCCGAAGAGGCCCTGGACGCATATTTCCATGGATTTTATTTTGGATCTTCCAGTCTCTCAGAGAATGTCTGTCATCTGGGTAGTTTGTGATCGTTTTTCTAAAATGTTTTTTATATCTGGTATGCTTTTTTCTTATAATAAAAGTTTTTATATATTTGATATATAGGTGTGCACACATTTATGCAGTGTCTTTCCTTTTCTTGTTTCGTTTTTCTAAAATGGTCCATTTGGTGCCCTTGCCTATGCTGCCTTCCTCCTCCGATTTGGTTCCACTGTTTTTTCAGAATGTGGTTCGTTTGCATGGTATTCCGGAGAACATTGTGTCTGACAGAGGATCCCAGTTTGTGTCCAGATTTTGGCGGTCCTTTTGTGCTAAGATCGGCATTGAATTATCTTTTTCGTCGGCCTTCCATCCTCAGACGAATGGCCAAACCGAACGAACTAATCAGACCTTGGAAACTTATCTGAGATGTTTTGTTTCTGCTGATCAGGATGATTGGGTGACTTTTTTGCCTTTGGCTGAGTTCGCCCTCAATAATCGGGCTAGTTCTGCTACTTTGGTTTCGCCTTTTTTTTGCAATTCTGGTTTTCATCCTCGTTTTTCCTCAGGTCAGGTTGAGCCTTCTGACTGTCCTGGGGTGGATTCAGTGGTAGATAGGTTGCAGCAGATTTGGAACCACGTGGTGGACAATTTGACGCTGTCACAAGAGAAGGCTCAGCGCTTTGCCAACCGCCGTCGCTGTGTGGGTCCCCGACTTCGTGTGGGGAATTTGGTATGGTTGTCTTCTCGTTATGTTCCTATGAAGGTTTCCTCTCCTAAGTTCAAGCCTCGGTTCATCAGTCCTTATAAGACTCTCGAAATCCTCAACCCTGTGTCATTTCGTTTGGACCTCCCAGCATCGTTTGCCATTCATAATGTGTTCCATAGGTCTTTGTTGCGGAGGTATGTGGTGCCAGTGGTTCCTTCTTTTGATCCTCCTGCTCCGGTCTTGGTCGAGGGAGAATTGGAGTATGTGGTGGAGAAGATCTTGGATTCTCGTGTTTCAAGACGGAAGCTTCAGTACTTAGTCAAATGGAAGGGCTATGGTCAGGAGGATAATTCCTGGGTTGTCGCCTCTGATGTCCATGCGGCCGATTTGGTTCGTGCCTTTCATTTGGCTCGTCCTGATCGGCCTGGGGGCTCTGGTGAGGGTTCGGTGACCCCTCCTCAAGGGGGGGGTACTGTTGTGAATCCCGTTCTCAGGCTCCCTACTGTGGTCATGAGTGGTACTGTGTGAGTTCTGTTCTTGGGCTCCCTCTTGTGGCCTTTAGCGATACGGCTGGTTTGTAGGTGGCTCAGCTGTCTCATTTCCTGCTATTCTGGTTCCTATTTAATTCACCTGGACCTTTACTGGTTGCCTGCTGTCGTTGTATTCAGTACTGGTTCTGATCTCTCTGGACTTCGCTTGTGACCTATCTCCTCCTGGTGAAGCTAAGTCTTGCTAGTTCATGTTTGCTCATTATTTTCTTGAAAATGTTTCTCAGTATATGATGAGTTTAGTCCAGCTTGCTTATATGTGATTTTCTTGCTTGCTGGAAGTTCTGGGGTGCAGAGTTGCGCCCCTCACATCGTGAGTCGGTGTGGAGGTTCTTGTAATCTCTGCGTGGATTATTTTTGATAGCATTTTAATACTGACCACACAGACTCCTTGCTATCTTCTGACTATTTAGAGTTAGTAGGCCTCATTTGCTTAATCTGTTTTCATTTCTACGTTTGTGGTTTCCCCTTAACTCACTGTTATTATTTGTGGGGGGCTGTCTAAACTTTGGGGTATTTTCTCTGAGGCAAGTGAGGCTTTGTTTTCTCTCTAGGGGTAGCTAGTTTCTCAGGCTGTGAAGAGGCATCTAGGATTTTAGGAAACGCTCCACGGCTGCCTATAGTGTGTGTTGATAGGATCAGGGTTGCGGTCAGTACAGCTCCCACATCCCCAGAGCTTGTCCTAAGGATTTCTGTTACTTAGCAGGTCAGTTTTAGTGATCCTTGCCATCAGGATCATAACACTGTGCATCGGTCAACTATACAACGCACTTTGCACAAGGAGAAGCTGTATGGGAGAGTGATGCGAAAGAAGCCGTTTCTGCAAGCACGCCACAAACAGAGTCAGCTGAGGTATGCAAAAGCACATTTGGAGAAGCCAATTTCTTTTTGGAAGAACGTCCTGTGGACTCATGAAACCAAGATTGAGTTGTTTGGTAATACAAAAAGGCGTTATGCATGGTGGCAAAAAAACACAGTGCGATGTATAGTTGACCGATGCACAGTGACACCATCTGCAGCAAGTTGATGCTGCAGCTCTCTGGAGATGGTCTGAAGATTGTCCTTGACTGATCTCACCATTCTTCTTCTCTGCCTTTCTGATGTTTTTCTTGGCCTGCCACTTCTGGCCTTAACAAGAACTGTACCTGTGTTCTTCCATTTCCTTACTATGTTCCTCACAGTGGAAATTGACAGGTTAAATCTCTGACAGCTTTTTGTATCCTTCCCCTGAACAACTATGTTGAATAATCTTTGTTTTCAGATCATTTGACAGTTGTTTTGAGGAGCCCATGATGCCACTCTTCAGAGGAGATGCAAACAGGAGAACAACTTGCAAGTGGCCACTTTAAGTAGCTTTTCTCATGATTGCATACACTTGGCTATGAAGTTCAAAACTCAATGAGGTTACAAAACCAAAAAAAGTGCTTTAGTAAGTCAGTAAAAAGTAGGTAGGAGTATTTAAAACAAGAAAATGATAAGGGTGCCCATACTTATGCACCTGTCAAATTTTGTTTGAATGCAGATTGCACATTTTCTGTTAGTACAATAAACCTCATCTCAAGGCAGAAACATTACTGTGTCCAACAGTTATTAGATATAGGAAACTGAAATAGCTGTTGCAAAAAAAACATTTTTATAAAACATTAAGCTTAAGATTAATAGGGGTGCCCAAACTTTTTCATATGACTGTATACAACAGTCTAAGTGTATCCTATGTGATGGATATAATGCAATCATAAGGAATGCTATTTGATGTATATACAGCAGTCTCAGTGTATTCTATATAATGTATTTACAGCTGTCTCAGTGTCTGCTATGTGATATATACAGTAGAGTCTCATTATATCCTATATGAGCTTATATTCAGCAGTATCAGTATCTCCTATGAGATTTACAGCAGGTGAAATAAGTATTTGAATACGACACCAATTTTCTACATAAATATATTTCAAAAGGTGCTGTTGACATGAAATTCTCACCATATGTCGGAAATAACCCATCCAATCCACAGAGGCAAATAAATCAAACCATAGATATTTATAAATTAAGTTATGTGCAACAATGAGAAATGACACAGGGAAAAAAGTATTGAACACACCAAGAAAGAGAGGAGCTTTTTTGCTTATCTGCAGTGGTGGATTAAAAAAAAAAATGCACGGAACGTTTTTATTGTTCAACAGCTTTTGTTAGTTGATTAATAATACTATTAACCACCGCGCTAAACCGAAACTGGAATATCAATGTACTTACTTTTGATATGGCTATTACTATGTTGTCTGGGGTCCCTTGTGAGTGAAGGGTTACACCTGGTTACAGTGGTTTGCTGAAAGGTAAAGTGTGCAGCAGAGTGATATATTATTTGATTTGGACCTTACAAAAAAAAAAAAAAAAAGTGTTGGTTACAAACACTTACTCTTTTTATGAGGCTGTATAGGTTGCACCTGTGGTGTTTCAATGTGGGGTTAATAGTTTCTCTTTCCACAGTGTAGTGAACCGATACTGGAAGGCAAAGTGTGTAAAACCTCGGTATATTGTTTATGTTGTACACACAAAGTATCAAGGGTATTAGCTGGGTGCACTTACTCCTTATATAAGGTTGTACAGTTTACACTTGGGATGTTCTTATGTGAGGTTTTGGTATTTGTCTTTCCACAGTGTGCTAAACTGATGCTGGTGAGTAAACAAAGTAGAGAATAAAGTGATTTGCAAGCAATACACTAGAATAGTAGGAAGTTACTGGCCACAATAATTGCAGTGGTATTAATAGGAATTAGTTGGCACTCACCACATGTTTGCTTATGAAGGTACCCGCGGTGAGGTAGGCAAGGTAGTCCACTGGATACGGTGCCGATAAAGTAACCCGCTGAGCTGGGAGGGTTAGAGTCCGGTGTGCGTGCCAGAGGCCGCGGTTCCTGGACGAGAACGGGCCCTGACGAAGAGGGGAGTTACCTCTCGAAACTAGTTGGCAGCTTGTCTCTCTCACGCACCCGTCCCTGCTTTCTGTGACGTCACACTAGCTCTGCCCCATCTCGGCACCGCATCCTCAGCGTTGCTTCCGGCCGGGGCACGCGAGGCGCTGGTACCTCCTCACCACTCGCCGGTACGTTCTCGTCCAGGAACCGCGGCCTCTGGCACGCACACCGGACTCTAACCCTCCCAGCTCAGCGGGTTACTTTATCGGCACCGTATCCAGTGGACTACCTTGCCTACCTCACCGCGGGTACCTTCATAAGCAAACATGTGGTGAGTGCCAACTAATTCCTATTAATACCACTGCAATTACTGTGGCCAGTAACTTCCTACTATTCTAGTGTATTGCTTGCAAATCACTTTATTCTCTACTTTGTTTACTCACCAGCATCAGTTTAGCACACTGTGGAAAGACAAATACCAAAACCTCACATAAGAACATCCCAAGTGTAAACTGTACAACCTTATATAAGGAGTAAGTGTACCCAGCTAATACCCTTGATACTTTGTGTGTACAACATAAACAATATACCGAGGTTTTACACACTTTGCCTTCCAGTATCAGTTCACTACACTGTGGAAAGAGAAACTATTAACCCCACATTGAAACACCACAGGTGCAACCTATACAGCCTCATAAAAAGAGTAAGTGTTTGTAACCAACACTTTTTTTTTTTTTTTTGTACGGTCCAAATCAAATAATATATCACTCTGCTGCACACTTTACCTTTCAGCAAACCACTGTAACCATGTGTAACCCTTCACTCACAAGGGACCCCAGACAACATAGTAATAGCCATATCAAAAGTAAGTACATTGATATTCCAGTTTCGGTTTAGCGCGGTGGTTAATAGTATTATTAATCAACTGGTTTAATTTTTAACAGAGTTTTGCACAGAACCTGTTTTAACCACCTGCAGCTTCCGTGGCTTCCTACCTCATCCTTCCAGGTGAATAAGCGCCAGTGTATATACGTTTTTATTCTTGAGCTTTTGTTAGTGTTTGTGTATTTATACCGTGTTCCAATTTTGTTATCCAAATTCTATTTGTCTCTGATTTTCCTAAATTGTTGATGCAAATGAGTGAGGATAATATTTAACTATTAGAGGGTTTCTAAACAAAAAAACGCAAAATTTGCTGTTCCAAATTATTACTTACAACAGAATTTCCAATCATTTCATAGGCTGTAAAGAACTGAAAATAGTCATTTGTTGATTTTGCTATGGATGCATGTACTATGGAAAAGAATGGTAATTCTAAAATTCTATATACTTTATCATTTTCACACCTTTAGGAAGCCTAAAAGGCCAAACTCTCTCCTCATGATTCCTGCGTAAAATATGACTCCACCACCTCCTCACTGATGTAGCAACCTTGTTGGGACATGGTGGCCAATCCATTCACCAACCATCCAATACTCTATCACTCTGGACCATCCAAATAAATAATCTAAATAAACTACAGTCATTGTTAGATTGGCAATGTTAAATTGATTAAAATCATACCTGTGGTGAAGAAATCCGTCTTATGGTTCTTGTAATCAGTGTAAGAACGTTTCAGTTAACAAGATGCTCGTGTCTCAAGGCGGCCTTCAGGCAGAGTCTTATCTTGGTGTTCTAGGCCAGAGAAACCAAGGAAAAACATGCCCACAGGCTGCCCCGAAGGACAAACATGTTCTTCATCATGGAGACAGAAAGCGATAGAATGTTTGTGCTTCGAGACTAGCCTGTGGGCAGGCCTTTCTTTGATTTCTCTGGTTTAGAGCAGGAAGACAGGACTCTGCCTACAGTCCCGACACGGAGCACGGCATATCATTAACTGTAAACTTCTAACACTGATTGCACAAGAACTACAAGACAGATTTCTTCACCCCAGGTATAATTTCAATCAGTTTAACAATGCCAACCTGAGGATGCTTGTAGTTTACTTAACAAAATCCTGCTAACAGGTTCGCTTTAAGTAGTTTTCCTTTAATTGGGCACCTGTCAAACTAATCATCACAGATTATTCAAAGACCTTTAGACATGAATACATGAATAGTGATGATCGAGCACTGAAATGCATTAGTTCACAAATCAAGCAGGTCTTATGCTCGGGCGGGCTCAAATCGAGTAACGAGCTTAATGGAAGTCAATGGGAAACTTGAAATTTTCCGGAAAACCCTAACAGGAGGGCTGGGAGGCAGGAAAATTGATGAAATGGATGGAAACAGCAGCAAAATGGAATGGGAACAGCATGGGGAAAATGCCTGTATGCATCTCTGACTCACAGGTTGCAGATGAGAACAATTTTGACAGACTATTACTCCACTTTTACGGACTGACAATCAAACATACAACATTGAAGAGAAAATGGATTTTACAGGAAAAAATGTTAGAAAACATTATCTCCTATATAATGACTTGTATATAATGCAAAAAATTTTTTAAAAAATGCCTCCTCACCCCCCTTAATAGCTGGGCTGTCTCTCATCAGGTTTCCCAGTCACCTGTGACTACAGTAGATGACATAATAGAGTGGAAAATAAAACTATACCTGTAGTCACCGGTAAATGTAATTTAGACATTTTACTGTCTAATCTGGGCCTGTGGTGTGTGTGACACATCCTGTTTAATTTATGAAGCTCAGAAAGCCTATGCAAGAACTGCCAAGAATTAGAAGGAAGAGGGACTCTGATACACCCTGTATTAGACATAAAGGAGAGCTTCATACACATTCTGTTAAAATTGTTACATAGTGGAACGTCTAGACTCATAATAAAGACTATGCACTAAGTGCAATGCCAGCCAAAAATTAGAAGGAGGGACTGCACTGCAAGAGGAGGAGGGTCTCAAAAACATTTATTTTCTATGTTTGTGAAGTGGGAATCTTAGACTGGTAAAGAACATGCACTAAGAGGTATATATATATATATATATATATATATATATATATATATATATATATATATATATATATATATATACTACCGTTCAAAAGTTTAGAGTCACTTAGAAATTTCCTTATTTTTGAAAGAAAAGCAGTTTTTTCCACTGAAGCTAACATTAAATGATTCAGAAATATACTCTATACATTGTTAATGTGGTTAATGACTATTCTAGCTGCAAATGTCTGGTTTGTAGTGCAATATCTTCATAGGCCCATTTCCAACAACCATCACTCCAGAGTTCTTATGGTACTTTGTGTTTGCTAACTGTGTAAGAAGGCTAATGGATGGTTAGAATACCCTTGAAAACCCTTTTGCAAGTATGTTAGCACAGCTGAAAACAGTTTGGCTGATTAGAGAACCTATAAACCTGACCTTCCTTTGAGCTAGTTGAGAATCTGGAGCATTACATTTGTTGGTTCCATTAAACTCTCAAAATGGCCAGAAAAAAAGAACTTTCATGTGAAACTCGACAGTCTATTCTTGTTCTTAGAAATGAAGGCTATTCCATGCCAGAAATTGCCAAGAAACTGAAGATTTCCTAGAATGATGTGTACTACTCCCTTCAGAGGAGAGCACAAACAGGCTCTAAAAAGAGTAGAAAGAGAAGTGGGAGGCCCCGCTGCACAACTGAGCAACAAGACAAGTACATTAGTGTCACGATCCATTTTTTGGATTTATGGCAGACCTGGTTTCCCTCAGATTAAAACTTTTTTCCTTTCAGGTCATCGGGGGTTAATGCAGTTTCCCCTGTGGTCTGCTGGTGTAATTGCATTGCTGCTGGGTCAGCTGATGTGGGTGGTGAACATTCCCACCATCCTTCAAGAGGTCACCTGATGCATCAGCTTACTGTCGGTGTTAGTTCATTCTGCAGCGACCTTGCTGGGAGAAGGAGTTTTCTGGGAACAGTGATTATACAGCTGTGTTCGGCTTATCTATGTCTTTATCTTGCTGTGCGGTGCTTTGTAGCAGAAAGCTAAGTGTAGTATTTTTATACCCCATCCCTTTCAGTGTCTGTCTTACCTTACCTCGTGTTGTCTTAGTGCAGCGGTGGGACTAGTGTTCTCACTTGCCAGTTTCCTAGTTAGGGATAGGAGCAGGGCAAGTGATGGATTAGGTTTCCTGCTCGGCGATGGGGTGAAAGAATCCGTATAGGGACGATAGTAAACATCCTCAGGTGAGTGCAGGAGGTGTCCATTCCCCCGTTCCCTACTGACAAGGCCCACCATTGTTAAAGGTTCCCTGGTGTCCCCTGGTGTGTTGTGCCATCTGGTGACCGACCAATCGTGAGGTTGTGTCACATGGCTTCGGTTAGTTAGTGACAATTAGAGTCTGTAGTTTGAGAAATCAATGCCTCACAGGTCCTCAACTGGCAGCTTCATTAAATAGTACACGCAAAACGCCAGTGTCAACGTGTACAGTGAAGAGGCGACTCCGGAATGCTGGCCTTCAGGGCAGAGTGGCAAAGAAAAAGCCATATCTGAGACTGGCTAATAAAAGGAAAAGATTAATATGGGCAAAAGAACACAGATACTGGACAGAGGAAGATTGGAAAAAAGTGTTATGGACAGACGAATCCTAGTTTGAGGTGTTTGGATCACACAGAAGAACATTTGTGAAATGCAGAACAACTGAAAAGATGCTGGAACAGTGCCTGACACCATCTGTCAAGCATGGTGGAGGTAATGTGATGGTCTAGGGTTGCTTTGGTGCTGGTAAAGTGGGAGATTTGTACAAGGTAAAAGGGATTTTGAATAAGGAAGGCTATCACTCCATTTTGCAACGCCATGCCATACCCCATGGACAGCGCTTGATTTGAGCCAATTTCATCCAACAACAGGACAATGACCCAAAGCACACCTCCGAATTATGCAAGAACTATTTAGGGAAGAAGCAGGCAGCTGGTATTCTATCTGTAATGGAGTGGCCAGCACAGTCACCAGATCTCAAACCCACTGAGCTGTTGTGGGAGCAGCTTGACCGTACGGTACGCAAAAAATGCCCATCAAGCCAAACCAACTTGTGGTTATTATTATTGTACTAATTGTTCGACTAGGGCCTTCTGGCATTGCACCATTTTACTAGTCCTCTCCGCCAGAGGAGGAGAGATGGAAAGCTCTCCTTGTGGCGTGGGTCAAGAAGGGTGATCAATCAGTAATCAGTGTTGGCCAAAATGCGTATAATGCAAGGGTCACGGGAAAAGCAGCGGGCAAAAAGTTAGCAATGTGTGCCAGACTCTCAACAGTTAAGAATTTCATGTTCCCACCAGGAGATTGACTCGCCATCTCCTCCTCCCTCTCCCCTGCTCCTCCTCTTTAACCCATCCACGTTAAACAGAAGGGATGAAGTTGGTATGGGTAATACATTCTGCAGGAAAGGCAACCATCTGCTTTTCCTGATCCATGATGAGATGAGGCTGGACTGGGCAGTATCACTCTGTGTACTTTCTTCCTCCATCTCCACCTGCTTCACATGCAAAGTTCCTTTATAATTGTGAGCAGCGAGCGTTTGAGTAGACACAGAAGTGGGATGTTTACTGAGATTATGGCAACATCGCTGCTCAACATCATGGTTGATTCCTCATAGATGTCATAAATCCATGACCATTCATCACTTGGTGCAGGAACTGGTGTAGGAAGTGGAGGAGACCCTGATTGAACTAGGACCCCAATCCTCGATGTCCGTAGCATGTATGCAGTCTCAGGGTCCGACCTGGTCCCAGCCTCTACTAGGTTCATCCAGTGTGATATCAGGGAAATGTAGCATACCTAGCCAAAAACACTTGCCCACGTGTTGGTCATTAAGTGGTCCTTCCCAGTAACTGCATTGTTGAGGACACGGGTGATGAAAGCCGTGCTGGTGTTAAGTGGAGACGCACAGAGGGAAAAATAGTGACGGCTGGGGACTGAGTACTGAGGGATGGCCGCCATAATGAGGTTGCGGAAAGCCTCAGTATCCATAAGCCTAATCAGCAACATTTCCATGGCAATCAGTCTGGAAATGTGGCTGCAGTTTAATGTTTGGGCCTGTGGGTGGGTGGCTGGGTAATTTGTCTTGCGTTCCAAGGCCTGGGGTAGGGACAGCTGCTCTGGGACAAAGAATTGGACATGGTTTCTGATCATGCTTGTGAATGTGCAATGACAGGTGCAGGGCAGGAAGCATCCATGCCTGCGTCATGGACAGGGGATTAGGAAGCACGTAACAGGGGAAGAGACAGTGGTGTCACCTGCAGACCCTGATTTTGGACCTGCAATCCAACCGACTATCTTTTCGCACTGTTCTGGCTGGTGGGATAGTTCTGGCAAAGTGGGGCTGGAAGCTAGGTCTCATGGATGAGCATGTTTGTTGTGCTCCCGCAGTGGGCACAGTTTCACCTGGACTTCACCCTCTGCGTGCACCATCAGCAGCACATCAACTTCCCCGTATCTTACTGCACTCCTTCCTTACGCATTTTAAATTAGGTATATATGCCTGCAAACTTTCCAGTATTAATAGGGAAAAGAAAATATTTAGCCATGAAAAGGACTTTTGTTTTACCGGTGCATCATATATACAAGTACTGCAATAGCAATATTAAATGCTGTTTAGATTCCCCACATTCTAACCTTTCGCTCCACAGGATGCATGTTACAGCGGTTTTACTACAGAAATAGAAATATTTAGCCTTAACAAGGACTGTTGTTTTAACGGTATAGCAGCAGTGATAGAGAAGTACTGCAATAGTAATATTAAACCCTGCCCAGATGCCTCTAATCCTAAACATTCCCTTCACTGAATGCAAGTGGTTTTACTACAGAAAGGAAATATTTAGCCCTGATAATGACTTATTTTTAATTTTACAGCAGTGGTATACAAGTACTGCAATAATGATTTTAAGCTCTGACTATATCCCTGCTATAAAATACACTTTCCCTCTGATAACAACTTTTCCTGGATGGCCTTTTCCTTTTTTCCTTTTCCTAAACACAGTGTGCCAGGAACGCATTACGGGGTCTTAAATAAGACCCCATGATGCGATGCGGACAGCCAATCACAGTAATGCCAGTATCCAACATGGTATGGCATTACTGTGTATGCTGGGCAATCCCCTCATGATCATTGGATGTTTAACAGGCGCCAAACATGCGAAAAGATACTCGAGCATGGCGCTCTAGCATCTGATTTAATCGATCGAGTAACGAGCGTACCCGAGCACCCTAGTGCTCCTGTAAGAGGGTGGTGCTGTTATGGACAGTAACACGCTGCCACTTTAAGAGACAGCACCCCCTTGTCTGGTGTGATGGAATGTTCTGCTTCCCCCTGCTATAGACTGTGAAGATGAGCTGCCCTAGAATTAGGGGAGGAGTTGAGCCTGAACTGTGTGTGTGAGCTGAAGCTGCTACAGAGAGAACTTTGTGCTGTTTGCTACAAGAAAGGTCCCACAGCCTGGGACGGAGTGTACTTGTGAAATTTGCAAGACTTTTCCGGGGACAGCAAAGGTGGCTGTTCTGTGCTAGATTGTGAAGCCACAAAGATACTTTGAAAGGGACTTACAGTTTCCAGGAGCATCCCTAGGATCCAGAAGCAAGGAGAAGACCACGTTTCACAGAGCTGACAGAAAGCCGTGCGCACCACTGTATAGACTGCTGGGGACCCCCCTGGGACTGGACCTGAGTCCCCAACATCACCGTGAGTCTGTTCCTGTTTGGTGCAACTGTTAGGGCCTAGTGTAGGCTTCAGTAGTCAGTACACGGGAGCCGTGGGGCCTGCTTAGTAAAGGCCAGGGAGGTTATATGTAGAGTAGCATCGTTATTTGTTTATTGTTTAAATTTGCTTGTGAGACATATTTTGAGTCTGTAATAGCTGGAGCACCGTGCTATTTTACGGACAAGATAAAGTTTATAACTCTTGTAAAGTGTCTCTTGCCATTGCATACCCCTGTTTGCATCTTCCTCACCCACTTCATTCCTTGCCTCCCAATAAATCTACCCTTTGTTGTTTGCACCTCATCTTGTGTACAGTAGTCTTCCTGCACCGTGGTGGTCCCAAGGCTATCGCTTCACTCCATCGAGTATCGAGTAGTGGTGAGCACGTTTACTCATCACTAGGCACAAACCATCCATGAGTTTATGTGAAAAACAAAAAAATAAATCTTTATGACATTTAAATCCAATTTGCATAATGATTTGTAACATGCGGCACAAGCCAACTCGTTCTTCGAATGTGGCCTAGAGACGCCAAAAGGTTGGACACCCCTGCCATAGACTCCAGACTGGGATTGGCGCTTCCATATCACTTATAGACTTCCATAAGATGCAGTTGCTTTAAGATTGATCTAATCTAAAAAATATTTGAATAGAAAACTAGCAACACAGCAATGTGCAATGTATTTTCCAATTTTTGTACCAGTAAAATACATAAAAAATGTATTAAAACATTTATTTAGTAGTAAATGTAGGGAATAAAAGTCTTCTAAGCAGTGAGCTATGGCTAGTGTACAGGAGAAGATGTGTACCGGAGTGCGTAAATCAGTAGGATTTATGAGTCGCTTGTCATATTAATGCTAATGACCTGTTCTTGGACTCTACATCCTATTATCATTACAATGGAGTACGATGGCAATCAATTGCCGGCCACAAGGAGAGACAAGGTCTTAGCGTAAGTCACCATTAACACTGGACTATTACTTATTTATTGGTGAATAGGAGATGTCAATGACTAACAGCAAAGATTTTGAGCTTTTTTTTTCTACACAGAATTGAAGCTGAAAATACATTTTCTCTTTTGCATTTCTAAAACTTTGAATTAATATTTATTCTTTATTAATATGTAGATACAGTTGCAATCAAAATTATTCAACCTCCTTTCGCTTTGTCAGCAAAAATTAAAAATGTTGCAGTAACCATTCCAACAAGTAAAATAACAAATATCTGAATACAACTAATATAACAAGAGGTCTCAGAATTTTTCATTTCACAAACTTGCAGGACTTCTTTTGAAACCAAGCCTTGGTGGACTTTGAAGCATGGTTGGGATTATTTACCTGTTGGCAGATCCAATAACACCCAAGTTTCAGCTTCCCCAGTTGAGACATGTTGTCTTTGTCTAGATCCTGATTTCCTGATGCTTGATTGAATCTCGCCCTAGACAAGCTGCAGGTTTCCACCACCATGTTTCACTGTAGCCATCACTAAGGCGTTGCCAGGCTTTACTGGAGGCATCACTGAGCCAAAGCAGAGCAGTATAGCTATCACTGATCCACTGCCATGCTTCACTGTAGTCATCACTGAGGCACCACCATGCTTCTCTGTAGGCATAGCTAAACAACCACCATGCTTCACTGTAGGCATCACTGAGCGAGCACCATGCTTCACTGTAATCATAACAGAACCACCACTCTGATTCACTGTAGTTATCACAGAGCTACCACCATGTAACACTGTAGACATCACTGAGCCACCACCATGGTTTACTTTAGCCATAACTGAACTACCACCATACTTCATTGTATATATCAAAGAGCCATCACCATTCTTCACTGGAGGCATCGCTGAGACAAAGGAATTCTTCAGTGTAGGCATCACTGAGGCACCACCATGCTTTACTGTAGGCATTACTGAGCCTCCTCCGTGATCCGTGATCTGGGATGTCATTGGTCAGTGATTACACAGAAGCTGCCAGCAGCAGATCTTGATGATTTGCCCAAGTGTATTCAACGCCGCCGAACATTCCTTGAACAACCATTTATAACCTCACTTATAGCAGCTACTGTAAATCGTGGGATTTTTGCACGTGGCCCATACTCCAAATAAATCCATAGGTTCTGAAAGTTTCTTTTTTCATCATTTGCAGATCAGTATCGTCTCCATCCTGTCATTTCCATGATTACATGACTTTTCCTTCTTGGTGTTGCAATTTCAATATTGTAGAATGTATATTAAAGTCTGTGAGTCATTCATTTATAGCCCAGATCATGAGATTGCTCAGATATTGGGACAATCACAGAACCAGCAAAGGTTTTGAAGTGACCAGGAAGCCATTATCCTCCAATGATCTCATATTCCAAAATTGCAGCCTCCTTGGGTGGCTCAGAAATACAAGGCGTTCAGAGCTCAGAGAAACGGCTGAGGTGAGGAGGCTGAGCTCAACCAACAATGACCAAAACACAAAAGCGGAAATGTCAAAACTGGACCAAGTAATATCTGATACAAATTGTCCAAAGGCTTTATGAGATGAGAGTGACTCTTTTTGACAGACCAGATTGGATGTGCCCGTGGCTGGATTAGTAAAGGGCACAGACCTGTAGTTCCACTCAGACACCAGTAAGGTGAAGGCGGGGTACTGTTGTGTGCTGGTAATATTAACGATGAGCTAGTTGGACTTTTTGGGGTTGAAGATGGACTCAAAATCAACTCCCAAACCAACTGCCAGTTTCTAGAAGACACTTTCTTCAAGCAGTGGTACCAAGGTTGCCAACTGTCCAGAAATTCCAGGACAGTCTTTAAAAATAGAGCACTTTTTGTCCCTGTTCGTAAATTTTTTTAAGGCGAATGTGATATTTTTTAAGTAGAAGATACTTATGCAGAGAATTTTGACTGTAGTTATCATTATTTTACAGTTTACAGTGAATGCAGCTGATGTCTTCATATCAGAATTGTTGGACTGAAGACATGCATCACTCATGATAATAATGATTTAAAAGTGTCTGTACAAAATATTGTCAGTTCGTGATTTTTTGATGTTATCCAGAAAAAATAAAAAGTCAAGTTTGTGATCCTGAGTGGAACTGGAAAAAAATCTGCATCTTTCAGGAAAACCAAGATTTTTCTGCAGGACAATGCTCCATCGCAGCATCGAAGTCTCCACTGCTTGGCTGCCAGTACATTCAATTTTTGCATGCGAGTGCTATCGGTGATTTTCACAACTAGCACTCGAACTCATGATAGTCTATGGGGCTATTCACATGTCCAATTTTTTACTCGGAGAGAGTGGTCTGCAGAAAATATTGGAGTTATGTCCAATTTTGATCAGAGGCTCAGATTAAAATCGGCAATGCCAGCCAATGGGTCCATTAAAAAATTGAATTTGTCCATGTACGAGAAAATGGGTTGACATTTGTACCACACACTGATCAAACACTGACCAGAGACTGATCAGAATAATCGATACGATTAGTGAGAACTTGTGGGCCCTTCTTAATGGGAGATTGGCAGCGAAGGAGAACAGTGACCTCTCTGATCTGAGGCTGTGGTTGGTGCTGCCCAAAAAGTAGACTGTGAACAAATTAAGAAACTAATAGAATACAGTTGTGCTCAAAAGTTTACATACCCTGGCAGAAATGTTGCTTTCTTGACTTTTTTTCAGAGAATATGAATGATAACACCAAAACCTTTTCTCCACTCATGGTTAGTGGTTGGTTGAAGCCAATTATTGTCAAACTACTGTGTTTTCTCTTTTTAAATCACAATGACAACCCAAAACATTCAAATGACCCTGATCAAAAGTTCACATACACTGGTGATTTTGCACAGAAGTTGACACAAATGGGTTTGAATGGCTACTAAAGGTAACATCCTCACCTGTGACCTGTTTGCTTGTAATCAGTGTGTGTGCATAAAAGCTGAGTGAGTTTCTGGGATCCAGACAGACTCTTGCATCTTTCATCCAGCCACTGATGTATCTGGATTGTGAGTCATAAGGAAAGCAAAAGAATTGTCAATGGATCTATGGGAAAAGGTAGTTGAACTGTATAAAACAGGTAAGGGATACAAAAAGATATCCAAGGAATCGATAGTTCAAGTCAACAGCATTCAAACTGTGATTAATACATGGAAAATCAGGGGCTCTGTAGAAACAAAACCACAGTCAGGTAGGCCAACAAAAATGTCGCCCACAACTGCCAGCAAAATAGTTTGGGATGCAAATGCAAAAAAAAACCCATAAATAACATCAGCTGAAATACTGGACTCTCTGAAAACTAGTGGTCTGGCTGTTTCAAGATGCACAATAAGGAGGCACTTGAAGAAAAATGGGCTGCATAGTCGAATCGCGAGAAGAAAGCCATTACTGCGCAAATTCCACAAAGTATCTCGCCTACAATACACAAAACAGCACAGAGACAAGCCTCAAAACTTCCGGAACAAGGTAATTTGGAGTGATGAGACCAAAATTGAACTTTTTGGCCACAACCATGAACGTTACATTTGGAGAGAGGTCAACAAGGCCTATGATGAAAGGAACATCATTCTTACTGTAAAGCACGGAGGTGGATCGCTGATGTTTTGGGGATGTGTAAGCTACAAAGGCACAGTAAACTTGGTCAAAGTTGAAGGAAAGACGAATGCAGCATGGTATCAGCAAATAATGGAGGCAAATTTAACATCATTATCCCGGAAGCAGCGCTTGGGATGTAATTGGACGTTCCAACATGACAACGATCCAAAACACAAGGCCAAGTCGACCTGTCAATGGCTAGAGCAGAACAAAGTGAAGGTTCTGGAGTGGCCATCTGTCTCCTGACCTCAATATCATTGAGCCACTCTGGGGAGATCTCAAGCACACAGTTCATGTTAGACAGCCCAGGAATTTGCAGGAACTGGAGGCTTTTTGCCAAGAAGAGTGGGCAGCTTTACCATCTGAGAAAATAAAGAACCTCATCCACAACTATCACAAAAGACTTCAAGCTGTCATGGATGTTAAAGGGGGCAATACATGGTATTAAGAAATGGGGTATGTGAACTTTTGATCAGGGTAATTTGGATGTTTTGGGTTGTCATTATCATTTAAAAAGAGAAAACATAGTAGCTTGACAATAAATGGCTTCATCCAAACACTAACCGTAAGTGGAGAAAAAGATTTAGTGTTATCATTCTTATTCTCTGAAAAATGGCCAACAAAGCAAAAATTCTACCGGGGTATGTAAACTTTTGAACACAACTGGACATGAATGGAGCTTATGACTTGTATTGAGAAGGGCGGCCATATTACTATATTGGTCACTGATATTTTTGTGAAATGTACTTTGTACATTTTGATTTGTTTGGTTTTATTCTTACTGTAACAGATGAAAATAAACAATTGAGATGGAAAATTTACATTTTTCATTTAGTTGCCCAATATTTCTGCACAGGGATGATATTCTCCTAAAAAAAGATAAAACCGTCTTTTTACATTCCTAAATATTTATTAAGCTTTTGGATTAACCAATAGCACTGGAGAAGTTCAATAATAAAATTAATCATCAAAAATGCAAATTGCCTAATAATTGTGCACACACACTGTATCGATGCTCAAGATCAAATGTCCCAACTTGCATCTCGTCAGCAATCCCGCCTTCTTCTTTCACACTTAGAAAAGGTTACCAATTTGAGTGTCAAGGTGGCTCAACGGTCTCCACTGAGTTCCTTGGTTCGAGTCTACCAAGAGTATCACCATTTTTTCAGGGTTCTCCTGTTTCCTGCTGCTGCATATTTTCCACCAGACTAGATTTTGACAGGTGAGTGTTGCAAAGTTAACCTCAATATGAAGGTTTTGCAAACTCCATCCTACAGTGGCCATTTTGGGGTGTTCCAAAGTTGGGACCCAAAGAGGATCTTTTACTGGATTTTTTTTTTCATTTAACCTGAGTACTTCCACCAATTGGTGGTGGTCCTCTGATTAAGGGACAATTTTCCTTTTCTTATGTGCTACTCTGTCCCAAAGTCATACCCCTTGGAAATAAAGATGCACATTTCTTCCATCCAACCGGGTGTATACAATAGAAGTCCTTTGTGGGTGTTTGTTTTTTCTCTTCTGATGCCAGACAATCAAACAACCAACATAGCCACAGAGAAGTTCTGTGATACATGTCCAGTTTCTTGAAGAGAAAATTTGCATCTTTACTTCAAGAGGGACAACACTTTACAACGAAGAGGCACAGAGGAAAAAAGAAAAGCTGTTCCAGAATCTGTTGAACAGCGGTAGTTGAAGGAGATACTGAGTATAATTTTAAAAAATCAGAGAAAGGTCCTCTTTAAAGGTCTCAATTTTGGGCTCACTAGTGACTACATGCCACTCAATGATCTTAGAACCGGATTGCGGTGGAGGGAAATTAGGTTGTGAGCACCATTGGTGATGAAGTTCGATGGCATTGACTGTCTCTCTATAATGCAGTAGACTGTTGTTGCTGCAGTATATAACAAATGATAATGAAATCAGGAAGCCATCTAAAAAACGAGACCATTTACAAAGGGTTATATTATGGAACTTACAAAGCTAATTCTGAACAAAGAGTTTCGAAAGCGCTGAACCTTGTAAATAATAGAAGAGCCCCTTAACATGCAAGAGCTAGAGAAAGAGAATAACATGTCTTAAAGATTTAAAACATCATGTACAGAACCAGCAAAGTAAGAGAAATCTATTAAAGTTCTTGAAAGGAAAAAAAAAACAAAAAAACAAGAATTGCCCTCAATGGTTTAATTCCTTTGTAATCCGTTATCGGTAATCCATTCTTCTAGTCAATAGTAAACAGCATCATTAGGGCCTGTGATTCATTCATTACGGTTAGTAATTATCCAAGGCTAATATAGATAATATATATATATATATATATATATATATATATATATATATATATATATATATATATATAGATAAAAAAGAACACAGCAGCACATGCACATGAATCTAGGCCATGTGAAAACACAGACAAATATCCAATATGAATCATACTTCTCAAAAATATTTTTTCACAAATTTTTTCACAAATTTTTTCACAAAAATTTTTTTCATAAAACTTACAGTAATAGATGAAGATTCTTAGCGCATAAATTGGCTAACTTTTTTATCTATATTATGCAGTTTGCAGCGTGCACGTGTTCACATTAGGAGTGCTGGTTGTTTTTTTGTTTTTTCCATATATATATATATGTATATATATATATATATATATATATATATATATATATATATATAATTCTTATTTTGATCATGAGGATCGAGGGAGAAGACCATTAGTTTCAAAGCTTTTCTTATTAGGATTCGTGGTGATGCTGTGGTGTTTAATTCAGAGTATAGTAAAAGTCAGCTGTCTTTGGTGCTGCCACAATGCCGTGAATGTAACAGCAGGGAAACATAGGTAATAAAGAGTATTTTTTTTTTCCAAAAAAATGTACAACATGTTTCTAACATAAATTAGGGTCTTCATCAGGCACAAAATATAAAATATGGCAAAAGAGAATTGTAAAAGATAAAAACAAAGGGAATAGACACAACCCAACTTCAGGACAATATTTGATAATCAGAATTCAAATATATTTTGGAAAGATAGTATGCATTTAATATTATATATACAGTTAGGTCCATATATATTTGGACAGAGACAACATTTTTCTAATTTTGGTTATAGACATTACGACAATGAATTTTAAACAAAACAATTCAGATGCAGTTGAAGTTCCGACTTTCAACTTTCATTTGAGGTTATCCACATTAAAATTGGATGAAGGGTTTAGGAGTTTCAACTCCTTAACAGGTGCCACCCTGTTTTTAAAGGGACAAAAAGTAATTGGACAGATTCAATAATTTTTAATGAAATGTTAATTTTTAGTACTTGGTTGAAAATCCTTTGTTTGCAATGGCTGCCTGAAGTCTTGAACTCATGGACATCACCAGACGCTGTGTTTCCTCCTTTTTGATGCTCTGCAAGGCCTTCACTGTGGTGGCTTTCAGTTGCTGTTTGTTTGTAGGCCTTTCTGTCTGAAGTTTAGTCTTTAACAAGTGAAATGCATGCTCAATTGGGTTGAGATCAGGTGACTGACTTGGCCATTCAAGAATATTCCACTTCTTTGCTTTAATAGACTCCTGGGTTGCTTTGGCTTCATGTTTTGGGTCATTGTCCATCTGTAGTATGAAACGACGACCAATCAGTTTGGCTGCATTTGGCTGGATCTGAGCACACAGTATGGCGGCTCTGAATACCTCAGAATTCATTGGGCTGCTTCTGTCCTGTGTCACATCATCAATAAACACTAGTGACCCAGTGCCACTGACAGCCATGCATGCCCAAGCCATCACACTGCCTCTGCCGTATTTTACAGATGATGTGGTATGCTTTGGACCGTGAGCTGTACCACGCCTTCGCCATACTTTTCTCTTTCCATCATTCTGGTAGAGGTTGATCTTGGTTTCATCTGTCCAAAAAATGTTCTTCCAGAACTGTGCTGGCTTTTTTAGATGTTTTTTAGCAAAGTCCAGTCTAGCCTTTTTATTCTTGATGCTTATGAGTGGCTTGCACCGTGCAGTGAACCCTCTGTAGTTACTTTCATGCAGTCTTCTCTTTATGGTAGATTTGGATATTGATACGCCGACCTCCTGGAGAGTGTTGGTCACTTGGTTGGCTGTTGTGAAGGGGTTTCTCTTCACCATGGAGATTATTCTGTGATCATCCACCACTGTTGTCTTCCATGGGCGCCCAGGTCTTTTTGCATTGATGAGTTCACCAGTGCTTTCTTTCTTTCTCAGGATGTACCAAACAGTAGATTTTGCCACTCCTAATATTGTAGCAATTTCTCGGATGGGTTTTTTCTGTTTTCGCAGCTTAAGGATGGCTTGATTCACCTGCATGGAGAGCTCCTTTGACCGCATGTTTACTTAACAGCAAAACCTTCCAAATGCAAGCACCACACCTCAAATCAACTCCAGGCCTTTTATCTGCTTATTTGAGAATTACATAATGAAGGGATTGCCCACACCTGTCCAGGAAATAGCCTTGGAGTCAATTGTCCAATTACTTTTGGTCCCTTTAAAAACAGGGTGGCACATGTTAAGGAGCTGAAACTCCTAAACCCTTCATCCAATTTTAATGTGGATACCCTCAAATGAAAGCTGAAAGTCTGAACTTCAACTGCATCTGAATTGTTTTGCTTAAAATTCATTGTGGTAATGCCTATAACCAAAAGTAGAAAAATGTTGTCTTTGTCCAAATATATATGGACCTAACTGTATATATATATATGTATATATATATATATATATATATATATATATATATATATATATATACCGTATATACTCGAGTATAAGCCGAGATTTTCAGCCCAAATTTTTGGGCTGAAAGTGCCCCTCTCGGCTTATACTCGAGTCATGATCGGTGGTGGGGTCGGCGGGTGAGCACTGTCATATACTCACCTAGTCCCGGCGTTCCTGGCGCTCCCCCTGCCTGTCACACTGTCTTCGGTGCCGCAGCCTCTTCCCCTGAGCGGTCACGTGGGACCGCTCATTAAAGAAATGAATAGGCTGCTCCACCTCCCATAGGGGCGGAGCCGCATAATTCATTTCTCTAATCAGCGGTGCCGGTGACCGCTGACAGAGGAAGAGGCTGCGGCACCGAAGACCAGCTGTCCGGGGGAAGGAGCGAGACGCCGGGAGCAGGTAAGTATGTCATATTCACCTGTCCGCGTTCCACACGCCGGGCGTCGCGCCATCTTCCCGGCATCTCTCCGCACTGACTGTGCAGGTCAGGGGGCGCGATGACGCATATAGTGTGCGCGCCGCCCTCTGCCTGAGCAGTCAGTGCAGAGAGACGACGGGACGGGACGCTGAGGAGCTGCAAGCAAGACAGGTGAGTATGTGCAGAGCACTATATGGCACAGCTATGGGGCAATGGTGCAGAGCACTATATGGCACAGCTATGGGGCAACGGTGCAGAGCACTATATGGCACAGCTATGGGGCAATGGTGCAGAGCACTATATGGCACAGCTTTTGGGCAATGGTGCAGAGCACTATATGGCACAGCTATGGGGCAATGGTACAGAGCACTATATGGCACAGCTATGGGGCAATAATGGTGCAGAGCACTAAATGGCACAGCTATGGCCCACAATGGTGCAGAGCACTATATGGCACAGCTATGGGGCAACGGTGCAGAGCACTATATGGCACAGCTATGGGGCAATGGTGCAGAGCACTATATGGCACAGCTATGGGGCAACGGTGCAGAGCACTATATGGCACAGCTATTTGGCAATGGTGCAGAGCACTATATGGCACAGCTATGGGGCAATGGTGCAGAGCACTATATGGCACAGCTATGGGGCAATAATGGTGCAGAGAACTATATGGCACAGCTATGGGGCAATGGTGCAGAGCACTATATGGCACAGCTATGGGGCAACGGTGCAGAGCACTATATGGCACAGCTATGGGGCAACGGTGCAGAGCACTGTATGGCACAGCTATGGGGCAATGGTGCAGAGCACTATATGGCACAGCTATGGGGCAATGGTGCAGAGCACTATATGGCACAGCTATGGGGCAACGGTGCAGAGCACTATATATATATGGCACAGCTATGGGGCAATGGTGCAGAGCACTTTATGGCACAGCCATGGGGCAACAGTGCAGAGCACTATATGGCACAGCTATGGGGCAATGGTGCAGAGCACTATATGGCACAGCTATGGGGCAACGGTGCAGAGCACTATATGGCACAGCTATGGGGCAACGGTGCAGAGCATTATATATATGGCACAGCTATGGGGCAACGGTGCAGAGCATTATATATATGGCACAGCTATGGGGCAACGGTGCAGAGCATTGTATATATGGCACAGCTTTATGTGGAGTATCTATGGGGCAATGGTGCAGAGCATTGTATATATGGCACAGCTTTATGTGGAGCATCTATGGGGCCATAATGAACGGTGCAGAGCATTATATGTGGCACAGCTTTATGTGGAGCATCTATTGGGCCATAATGAACGGTATGGAGTATCTATTTTTAATTTTGAAATTCACCGGTAGCTGCTGCATTTTCCACCCTAGGCTTATACTCGAGTCAATAAGTTTTCCCAGTTTTTTGTGGCAAAATTAGGGGGGTCGGCTTATACTCGGGTCGGCTTATACTCGAGTATATACGGTATATACACTGTATATACAGCTCTGGCAAAAATTAAGAGACCACTGCAAAATTTTTAGTTTGTCTGATTTTTCTCTTTATAGGTATATTTTTGGGTAAAATGTAAATTGTTCTTTTATTCTATAAACATCTTTCAACATGTCTCCGAATTTCCAAGCAATAATTTTTGTATTTTTTTTCTAGCAAGGAAAAATGGTCAAAATTTAAAAACTCAGCGCTTTCAGACCTCAAATAATGCAAAGAAAACAAGTTCATAATCATTTAGAAACAACAATACTAATGTTTTAACTCGGGAAGAGTTCAGAAATCACTACTTTGTGGAATAACCATGATTTTTAATCACAGCTTTCATGCGTCTTGGCATGCTTTCCACCTGTCTTTCACACTGCTTCTGGCGCAAAAATGTAAGCAGTTCTTCTTTGTTTGATGTCTTGTGACTATCCATCATCCTCTTGATTAAATTCCAGAGGTTTTCAATGGGGTTTAGGTCTGAAGATTGGGCTGCCCATGGCAGGGTTTTAATGTGGTGGTCTCTTAATTTTTGCCAGAGCTGTTTCTTTTACTCCTGTGTGTAACCGCATCTCTGCAAGCAAGTTTCCAAATTGCCTAAACATATACTTTTCCCATGGATATCCACACACCTGCCTCTGCTTCATCTAGTGCATCCTGCTCCACTTGGCTGCCTGCTGTTCTGCATAATCTTCTGTATGGGTCCTTGCCAATCCAAATGCCATCTGGCAAAACCCACTCTGCTGCACCATTGCCTTCAGTCTGTTCTGCTTACGTTGACCTAAGGCTTAGAGAGTCCACCTCACCAGGTGGGTCCTTTTACAAGTAGCTATATAACTCTCACTCAGTGGACATACAGATGTACTTTTTGTCTCAAAAGGCTGAGTGTGATTTCCCAATGTGCCAGCACCTAAAACTGGCGCTGGTGACCCAATTGTAAGCTCAAATTTATCTCCATGAGTAAAAATTCTCATATTATTTTATTGCCATATTAAAACGGACACCATGTTAGTAAGAATTGCATCTGACACACGTATTAGTAGTCTCTGGCTGTGAATAATGTCCCTTAATTTGGGGATGTGAAATGATTCAATACTTATGGGTTTTGAAACGGGGCCAGATTCTAACCTGAGCGTTGTCTTATGGCCCGGAGTCATCAGTATAGTAGCAATTAAAATTCAGACGGCCAGATTTCAATCCACTCTTGCAAAAAGCTTTATAATCCTACCAGGGTATTGATTGTGGGAATCTATCGTGCATATCAATGACAAACAAAAAAGACCAATCTTTACCTTACAAAGCAGTTAGAAGTACAAAGCTCACGTCCTTATTCATCCTATAACAAATAAAATCTTTCTCCCATTCTTCTCCATGTCAAAACACAATAGGAAAATCTGAGTTTTGAGGAACCTTTTTTATGGTGACTCCCGGCAGGTAGAGCATTAGGATTTACGGATTCAAAAGAAAATCTTTAAACGGGTTGCCCTCAAAAAAATGTCTTTTACCTATAAAATGTTAACTAAATGATCTACGGTTCCATTAAATTGAGCTGTCTGTACTGCTAATTTGTCACCATTCAGATTACTGGACTGGGTGTCCTAATGGTGGGAACTCAAATGGTCACATTTGATCACCTATGCCGTGAAAAAATATTTGTAAGTGGGCCACCCCTTTCAAGGAAAATATCAAACAGTAGTAGCCAAAGTAGTAGCCAAAAGGTAGTCATTTCGGGTGGTCCAGGAGTAGTAGCAAAGAGGTAGTCAAAAGGTAGTCATTCCTGGTGGTCCAGGACTGGAGTAAAATGGCAATTAGTTTTCATGGAACGTCATATTTTACCATTCGTGGATAACCGCTTTAACTGTGTATGGCCATACACATAAATACCCCAATTGTACTAATCATCACTTTTCCATCATCCTCATCTTTTTATTTGAAACTGTGAAAGATCTGCATCATGTTATACTGAGGACTTGTGGGTGCCCCAGCAATTCAATCCAAGAATGCGAATGTGACGGCACGTCTTAGCAAAATGGCATTATTTCTTGTGGTGGGTAATCACTTTAATGGATTGCAAAGAGCCAGCTTTGTAAAAAGGTGGTGAAAAGCATTGGCTCATGTTTGCACAGTGTAATAGATTTTTCCACGTGCCGCTTTGGACATGTGTCTCTAAACAACATAAGAGTTCATTGAATGCCTCGACTGGATTGTGGATCATTTAGAGTGCCGTAATTATTGATGCACCATTTACAGGTCCAACTTAATGTCCTGTTGAGAGCTCCAGATAATAGGGCTGAAAAATTCTCCATTAGCAGTAGTTGAATTTGTGGAGTCAGTTACTTTTTCAAGGCAACCCATGTATACAGCTCGTAATTACGATGACACATGTGCAATTAGACAATTTCTAGTATTTATTTTAAAAGAGGAACTTCTGGTAAAATATAACAAATGTGCTTTTGTGAAGAGCTGGCATCCAGAAAAGTCAAGACAACCAAGTTCAAGCACCCAGACATCTGGAAAGGGAATATTCCTTGCTCCACTACTTGTCAATAGGTAGGAGGTGGTTCTCTGGGTTGCCATCCAATGGCCACAGAAAACTGACTTGGCCTCTGAACTGGGTTCTGTAAAATGATTTGTTCAAATCAGTGGAGATCCAGCTCCTCCCTCTACTAACCTGCCTATTCCAGGCATTGCAATTACCCTAGTTAGTTCAACCAACTCCCCAAAAGCACACTCGCTGTCTTGGGGTCATATTTGACTCAGAACTTACCTTTATTCCCTATATCCAATGACTCACTAGCTCATGTTACCTGCATCTTAAAAACATACCCAGAATTCAACCTTTTCTCACCTTTTAAACTACAAAAACATTTACTGTCACTCTTATTTGTTCTTGTTTGGACTACTGCAGCTCTCTATTGATCGGTCTCCCTCTAACCAAACTTTCTCCTCTCCAATCCATCCTGAATGTGGCAACCAGGGTTGTATTTCTGTCCAGCCACTTCACCGCTGTCTCTTCCTTGATCCAGTCATTGCCCTGGTTACCCATTTATTACAGAATACAATACAAGCTTAGCTCTATCACCCATAAAGATCTCCACCGTTCTGCCCCACCCTGTATCTCATTTCACAGCTCCGTGTTTCATCTTACCCGTGTCCTCTGTTCCGCAACTGATCTAAGACTAACAACCTCGATAACCTAAACCTCGCACCTCCATCTCCAAGACTTCTCTCATGCTGCGCCAGTGTTCTGGAACGCACTATCCCAAATTATCTGATATCTAGCCCCATGTTTTTAAGCGTACTTTAAAAACACATCTCTTTAGACAAGCCTATCACCTCAAGTCACTAACCTAACTCTCACTTTTTTCCCTCCATCTAAATGTTAATCATAATCTGCCTCCTCCAATTCCTTTGTTTCCACATCCTCCATGCACCCAATAGCACATGGTAACTGCACTCAGACAGATACTGGCTGATGAGTGGATCCTGCACCTTTATAGGAAAACCATTATTTATTATACTGATGGCAGGACCATGGATGACAAGCACGTTCTACCTATTGTGCCCCCCGAGTTCCTTATAGATTGTAGCTTGCGAGCAGGACCCTCACTCCTCTTGTAACTGTTAAACTATGTTAGGGCTAGC
Source organism: Ranitomeya variabilis (assembly GCF_051348905.1). NCBI lineage: Eukaryota > Metazoa > Chordata > Amphibia > Anura > Dendrobatidae > Ranitomeya > Ranitomeya variabilis. The sequence goes on along the minus strand of NC_135232.1, from coordinate 35,955,940 downwards.
AGAACGCACCTAATGAAAGTATATATTTTATTAGGATAGATGCGTTCGCAGCCCGGGGTCCACCGTGCAGTTGAACCTGCTGCTAGCAAATAGCGGAACTAATGGCAGTGTTAGCTAACTCTGTTGCTTCACAGAGCAGCCGTGAACTCAAAGCACTGCGCCCTGTTAGACTCCACAGAGGCACAGGCTAACTCTCTAAACAAGAGCAGTCAGTGGTCTTGCACGCACACGAAACTCCTCGCCGGAGGTGCCAGCATTCTAGGGGCTTATTTCGGCCAGGTCCCTGAACACACAAGCATACGAACTCCTCGCCGGAGGTGCCAGCATTCTAGGGGCTTATTTCAGCCGGGTCCCTGAACACACACATACAAGACCACACTGGCGCAAAGTACATAAATGAAAGCAATACTAGCGCATGGCCGTGCGGCCATGCGAGCCTTATGAAGCTGCAGCAAGTAAAAGACCTTCCTAGAAGGACCAATGAGAGACTGCCATACCTGAGCATGTGACCCTAAATCTCCACTGAGAGATCTTGCCCTGGGCATGCTCAGTGTGTGCCAAGCAGGACTTAGTCCTAACACCTACAGGACCTTCCTGAAAGGACCAATAGACTTAGCTGCAGTATCTGACCATGTGACCCTCGATCTCCACTGAGAGATCTTACTCAGGGCATGCTCAGAACGAGAAGAGCAGGACTTAGTCCCAGAAGCGTCTGCTCGCTGCTGCCCAGCACTGACTTCAATGGCAGGAGCAGGAAAAGCAGCAGTAACTCTTTGTACAGAGTGGGACTGAGCAAGACGCTGGGACCGACGTCTCCGCTGAGCAGGCTCTACTGCGGCAGGAGAAGAATGGGAGACCACAGCAGAGATGGCCCGAGATTCCCCCTGTGCAGAGGCGGGAACTCAACCCCTAACATGGGCCCCCTTCCTTGGGCCTCGCCACGCTCGAAGGCAGCAATGAGCTGCGGAGCCCGAATGTGCTCAGCAGACACTCAGGACCATAACCCTTCCAATCCACCAAATAAAAATTTTTGATACGTACCACCTTGCACCCCAAAATAGCGTTCACCTCGTAATCATCCGTAGACGAACCCGATGTCCCAGCAGATGACTCGGAAAACCAGGACATGTATACGGGTTTCAAGAGGGACACATGAAACGTGTCGGTGATACCCAGGCGTGGCGGAAGGGCCAAACGATAGACCACAGGATTAACCTGTTCGAGGACCTTGAAAGGACCCAAGTAGCGAGGTGCAAACTTAGTGCACTCCACTCGCAGCCTGATGTTACGGGCGGAGAGCCACACTAAGTCGCCAGGAGCAAAGGTCAGAGCGGGGCGCCGATGTGCATCGGCGGAGGACCTCATTCTCTCCTTGGAGGCCTGAATGGCATCCTGAGTGCGGTCCCAAATATCCCATGCTTCCACAGCCCAGTCTGCCACCCTGGAGTCGGCAGAAGTTACGGGCATAGGCACAGGTACCCGCGGATGCTGACCATAGTTGAGGAGGAATGGGGTTTGTCCAGTGGAGTCGGCAACCGCATTGTTCAGTGCAAACTCTGCCCACGGTAGCAAGGATGCCCAGTCATCCTGTCTGGCTGAAACAAAATGTCACAGATATGTGACCAAGGTCTGAATGGCCCTCTCTACCAATCCATTCATCTTGGGTTGATATGCGGAAGAGAGATTTAACTCAATGCTGAGAAGACGACAAAACTCTCTCCAGAACCGAGCCGCAAACTGGGGACCCCGGTCACTGACAATCTTGTCTGGCATACCGTGTAGGCGAAAGATGTGCTTTATGAACAACGCTGCCAAGGCCCGTGCCGAAGGTAACCGCAGAAGCGGCACCAAATGCACCATTTTGGAGAAGTGATCGGTGATAACCCAAATGATGGTACAGCCCCGAGACTTGGGCAAACCCACCACAAAGTCCATCCCGACCATCTCCCAGGGCCTGTCTGCCACCGGCAATGGATAGAGTAACCCAGCTGGCCGTTGTCGAGGAGACTTATTTTTGGTGCAGGAGAAACACGCCAGAATATAATCCCTGACATCACGGACCATATGTGGCCACCAATACGTCCTCGCCAACAGCTCAGATGTCCTTTTTGTCCCAAAATGTCCACCCACCCTGGACGAATGAGCCCACGAGAGGACCTCCGGTCGCAAATTGGGTGGTACAAATGTCTTGCCCGGAGGCACAGACTCTAGCGAAACCGGAGCTACGGTTCTCAGGCTCTCAGTGGGGACAATAAGCCAAGGCTCCTCTTCCTTTTCCACAGATGACACCATGGAGCGAGAGAGAGCGTTGGCCCGAATGTTCTTCTCCCCAGAAAGAAAATGGAGGGTGAAATGGAACCAGGAGAAGAACAAGGACCATCTAGCCTGGCGAGAATTTAACCGCTGGGCTGTCTGTAGGTACACCAAATTTTTATGGTCTGTGAAGACTTGGAAAGGAAAACGAGCTCCCTCCAAGAGATGTCTCCACTCCGAGAAGGCCAATGTCATGGCCAGCAACTCCCTGTCCCCGATGGAATAATTCCTCTCTGCTGGTGAAAAGGTCTTTGAAAAGAAGAAGCAAGGATGCTTCCGACCTTGAGCATCCTTTTGGAAGAGGACTGCTCCTGCACCAACAGATGAGGCATCCACCTCCATGATAAAGGGTTTGTCTACATCGGGGCGATGTAGGATGGGAGCGCTAGCGAAATGTGACTTTATGGAATTAAAGGCCTTGGAGACCTGCATAGACCACAATTTGGGATTTGCTCCCTTCTTGGTAAGGGCAACCAAGGGAGCTACCAATGTTGAGAAGTGTGGAATGAACTGTCGATAGTAGTTAATGAACCCCAAAAAGCGCTGCACCGCTTTAAGAGAATGGGGTTCCTGCCAGTCCATCACAGCCTGTAGCTTGGCAGGATCCATAGCCAAACCCTGGGCAGAGATGATATAACCAAGAAATGGCAAGGACTCCTGCTCAAACACACACTTCTCCAACTTGGCGTAGAGGGAGTTTGCCCGTAAGAGGTCAAAGACTTTGCGAACATCTCTCCAATGGGAGTCGATATCTGGAGAGTAGATGAGAATATCATCCAGATAGACTACGACCGAGGTGGTGAGCATATCCCAGAAGATGTCGTTCACAAAGTCTTGGAAAACGGCTGGGGCATTACCAGATACTCATAGTGCCCATCCCTGGTGTTAAAAGCCATCTTCCATTCGTCCCCCTCACGGATGCGAATCAGATTGTAAGCACCCCGCAGATCTAATTTTGTAAATACCCTTGCTCCCCGTAGCCTATCAAAAAGCTCAGATATCAGGGGTAATGGGTATTTGTTCTTAATGGTGATGGCGTTAAGACCCCTGTAGTCAATACATGGACGCAGTTCCCCATTCTTCTTCTGAACAAAGAAGAACCCAGCCCCAGCAGGCGACACTGACTTCCTGATGAACCCTCTTGCCAGATTTTCTTGGATGTACTGAGACATAGCCTCCGTCTCCAGGAGAGATAACGGATAAACTCGACCACGGGGAGGCTCAGCACCAGGCAAGAAGTCAATAGGACAGTCATAGGAGCGGTGAGGAGGAAGAGTCTCCGCCGCCTTTTTGGAGAACACGTCCGCATGAGACCAGTATTGCTTGGGGAGAGAGGATAGATCTGCAGGTACCTCAGTAGTAGCAACCTGAACGCACTCCCTTTGACACCTACCCTCACAAGACTCACCCCATCCCAAAATTCTGCCAGAAGACCACTCGATATGTGGAGAGTGGTACCGTAACCAAGGTATCCCCAACAGGACCTCATCAATACCCTCAGGTATGACGAGCAGAGATATTGTCTCCTGATGGGATGGCGACATGGACAGAGTAAAAGGAATGGTCTGGTGAGTTATCTGTGAAGGTAGTGTCGACCCATTCACCACTCGTACCGCAACTGGTTGCGCTAGCATAACCAGGGGTATTGCGTGACGTTGGGCAAAGGCGGAAGACATGAAATTTCCCTCTGCCACAGAATCCACACAGAGCTCTACTGAGTGGGAAGATGAGCCAATATTAATTGTCCCCTTAAAGGACAATTTTGAGGCAAACGTCGCCGTATCTATTGTACCTCCACCGACTACCACTAGAGGCTGACGTCTCCTCGACCGCTGAGAACATCTGGTGGCAAGATGTCCAGACTACTGGCAAACATGACAAACCTTGGATGCCCAAGCGGTCCGGGACTTAGAATCCGCTCGTGACACCTCCCTGGCCTCATGTGACTCAGGAACCTGGACCGGAGATTCCAGAGGTCTGGCGAAGGTGGGAGCCAGCCGAAACCTCTGCCTACACTGGGCTCGCTCTAACCTCCGCTCGTTAAAACGGAGGTCAATGCGGGTAAAGACAGTTATTAACTCCTCCAGTGTGGCTGGAATCTCCCTAGTGGCCAGAGCGTCCTTAAAGTGATCAGCCAGCCCCCTCCAAAATATGGGGATAAGGACTATATCCGACCACTCCAGCTCTGAAGCTAAAGTTCGGAAACGGATGGCGAATTGGCTGACCAAGGACTCAACCTGAGTTAATGCCAGCAGTTAGAGCGCCTTATCATGGGTGACTTGAGGTCCTAGGAAGACCTGTTTCAGAGTGCTCAGAAACAACGGAGCACTCTGCACCACATGATCGCCACGCTCCCACAGCGGCGTAGCCCATTCCAATGCCCTGTCCGACAAGAGGGACACAATAAATCCCACCTTAGCCCGCTCTGTGGGAAAACATGCAGCCAGAAGCTCAAGGTGAATAGAGCACTGACTCACGAATCCCCTACAAGATCTGCTTTCTCCAGAAAATTTTTCTGGGAGCGGGAGGCGCGAAAATGTCGGAACAGGGGTGGCAGTGGACAAGGTTGCTGCAGCCTCGCTAGCAGCCTGTACAGCAACTGCGGAAATATCCACAGCTGAGGTTGAGCTCTCGAGAGCCGCCAACCTACCCTCCAACTGCTGGATATACCGCAAAGATTGCTGTATGTCCGCCATTTACTAGCCAGACCCTGGCGCTAGTATTATGTTAGGGCTAGCGGAACGCACCTAATGAAAGTATATATTTTATTAGGATAGATGCGTTCGCAGCCCGGGGTCCACCGTGCAGAACCTGCTGCTAGCAAATAGCGGAACTAATGGCAGTGTTAGCTAACTCTGTTGCTTCACAGAGCAGCCGTGAACTCAAAGCACTGCGCCCTGTTAGACTCCACAGAGGCACAGGCTAACTCTCTAAACAAGAGCAGTCAGTGGTCTTGCACGCACACGAAACTCCTCGCCGGAGGTGCCAGCATTCTAGGGGCTTATTTCGGCCAGGTCCCTGAACACACAAGCATACGAACTCCTCGCCGGAGGTGCCAGCATTCTAGGGGCTTATTTCAGCCGCATCCCTGAACACACACATACAAGACCACACTGGCGCAAAGTACATAAATGAAAGCAATACTAGCGCATGTCCATGCGGCCATGCAAGCCTTAGGGTACTGTCACACAGTGCAATTTTGATCGCTACGACGGTAGGATTCGTGACGTTCTAGCGATATCGTTACGATATCGCAGTGTCTGACACGCAGCAGCGATCAGGGACCCTGCTGAGAATCGTACGTCGTAGCAGATCGTTTGGAACTTTCTTTCGTCGCTTGATCACCCGCTGACATCGCTGGATCGTTGTGTGTGACAGCGATCCAGCGATGTGTTCGCTTGTAACCAGGGTAAACATCGGGTAACTAAGCGCAGGGCCGCGCTTAGTAACCCGATGTTTACCCTGGTTACCAGCGTAAACGTTAAAAAAACAAACAGTACATATTTACATTCCGGTGTCTGTCCTCCGGCGTCTCAGCTTCTCTGCACTGTGTGAGCGCCTGCCGGCCGGAAAGCAAGCACAGCGGTGACGTCACCGCTCTGCTTTCCGGCTATGGTGCTTACACAGTGGAGAGAAGCAGAACGCCGGAGGACAGACATCGGAATGTAAGTATGTACTGTTTGTTTTTTTAACGTTTACGCTGGTAACCAGGGTAAACATCGGGTTACTAAGCGCGGCCCTGCGCTTAGTTACCCGATGTTTACCCTGGTTACCCGGGGACTTCGGCATCGCTCCAGCGCCGTTATTGCAAAGTGTGACCGCAGTCTACGACGCTGGAGTGATAATCATACGACGCTGTGATGTCATGGATCGTGCCGTCGTAGCGACGAAAATTGCACTGTGTGACAGTACCCTTATATAGCTGCAGCAAGTAAAAGACCTTCCTAGAAGGACCAATGAGAGACTGCCATACCTGAGCATGTGACCCTAAATCTCCACTGAGAGATCTTGCCCTGGGCATGCTCAGTGTGTGCCAAGCAGGACTTAGTCCTAGCACCTACAGGACCTTCCTGAAAGGACCAATGGACTTAGCTGCAGTATCTGACCATGTGACCCTCGATCTCCACTGAGAGATCTTACTCAGGGCATGCTCAGAACGAGAAGAGCAGGACTTAGTCCCAGAAGCGTCTGCTCGCCGCTGCCCAGCACTGACTTCAATGGCAGGAGCAGGAAAAGCAGCAGTAACTCTTTGTACAGAGTGGGACTGAGCAAGACGCTGGGACCGACGTCTCTGCTGAGCAGGCTCCACTGCGGCAGGAGAAAAATGGGAGACCGCAGCGGAGATGGCCTGAGATTCCCCCTGTGCAGAGGCGGGAACTCGACCCTGAACAAACTGTGTGTTAATTTGTGATGTCTTTATTGTCTGTACATGTTTCCGTTTGATTGTAAAGTGCTGCAGAATTTGTTGGCGCTATAGTAATAAAATTATTACTATGTTCTAAGACCCCCACTGATTTCTCAATGAAAGGGATAGAAGTGCGGATTATGCTCAAGTAAACCCTACTCGGACCCACGCATTTTCTATTAAAATGGTACATAGCTGTTCTCATGCTTGAGGATAAGATGAGCACTTCCTTTATGTGACTGATGCAGTTCTCACAGTCTAGACCCTCAGCGATGAAAACTAAGCAATGGATACTAATAGAGATGAGCCGTTCAATTCACAGAGGACAAATTTCGAGTCGAATGTCCTGAAATTCACAGTTTCAGGAGAATTCAAACATTTCGATACTTGATTCACAGTTCACAAAAAAAAAACTTACCAGTACCATTTCCCACACTGCTGAAGCATCAGAGAGCTGGCTAACATCATTTTTCATGCCATTCTCCAAAATCACCTCCAGTTATGACATCCAGCGGAGTATCATACCTTGCATAGTGGTGGTCAGTACAAGGGCCCTCACAGATCAGCTATTGAACAAAGTTTACATGGCAGAGTCATTTTTGAATGTACAGACTCACTGAGTAAGTCTCTCTCTCTCCTGAAGAGTGTAAGCTCTTATGGTTGGCTGGGTCCTCTCTTTCTCCTGTAGAGTGTAAGCTCTTATGGACAGCGGGGTCCTCTCTCTTTATCCTGTAGCGTGTAGGCACGTATAGTCAGCAGGGTCCTCTCTATCTGTCCTGTAGAGAGTAAGCTCTTATACTCAGCAGGGTCCTCTCTCTTTCTCCTGTAGAGTGTAAGCTCTTATGGTCAGTGGGGTCCTCTCTCTTTCTCCCGTAGAGTGTAATCTCTTATGGTTGGTGGGGTCCTCTCTGTTTCTCCCATAGAGTGTAATCTCTTATGGTCAGTGGGATCCTCTCTTTCTCTCCTGTAGAGTTTAAGTGCTTATGGTCAGTGGGGTCCTCAATCTTCTCCTATAGAGTGTAATCTCTTATGATCAATGGGGTCCTCTCTCTCTCTCTTCTGTAGAGTGTAAGCTTTTATGGTCAGTGGGGTCCTCTCTCTTCTGTAGAGTGTAAGCTCTTATGGTCAGTGGGGTCCTTTCAATCTTTATCTCTGAGTCTAGTGGACCAGGGAGAGTGAGGCAGACCAGGGAGAGGGAAGCAGTGCATAGTTTCAGGACAGGTGCCTAACACCCCGCCCATAGAAGAACCCACATCCATTTCACTGGCATCTGAGTGGAAGCCGAGATCTGTGCCCATTACTGATCCAGCTGAGACCATCCATCTGCTCCGTCTAGAGTTACTCTCATCTCATCAGTCCATACAGTGTTCCTGTGAAGTGAACAATCTGTCTTCAAATATTTCTTGGCCCAGTTGTGACATTTCCACTTCTGTGTCTTGCACAGAGGTGATCGAGCTCATACTCCTCACCTTGGCCATGTCCCTGAGCACTGAACACCTTGGTCTTCTGTGTCTTGCTCAGTGGTGGTCGTACTCAGCCTCCTCACCTTGGCTACGTCTAAGAGCACTGAACACCTTGTGGTCTGGCACCATCAAGTATGGCTCTTTAAATGTGCAGCAGTAATATGCCAGAAATGGGCCAAACGTAAATGGAAGGTACAAGTAACCACTGTTATTAAACGTAACTATTTTTTTCTTTTTCCTCACACTTACTGTCACCATGCTCACATATGCCCTAACAGTTTTTGCTCCACTAATCCTCACTCTCCTTCGCTATCCCCACACCCCAGCATCCTCTAACCAAATAATAATCTCTCCTTCCTTCTTAGGCTACTTTCACACTAGCGTCATATGACGCACGTCGCAATGCGACGTTGCGACGTACCAACGCATACTGTGCAAGCGCCACACAATGGGGGCAGCGGATGCAGTTTTTCAATGCATCCGCTGCCCCATTGTGAGGTGCGGGGAGGTGGGGGCGGAGTTCCGGCCGCGCATGCGCGGTCGGAAATGCTGGACACGATGCACCAAAAAACGTTACATGCAACGTTTTTGGTGGCGACGGACCGACGCAACCGTTGCACGACGGTTGCGACGTGTGGCAATGCGTCGCACTGCGTCGCTAATGCAAGTCTATGGAGAAAAAAACGCATCCTGCAAGCACTTTTGCAGGATGCGTTTTTTCTACAAAACGACGCATAGCGACGTGCAGTGCACGACGCTGGTGTGAAAGTAGCCTTACCTGCCCAACTGACCTCAACTTCTGACCTGCTCCTCAACATCACATCTCTCCTGCTAAAACTTAAAACAAGCCAACCACTCTTCTTCTCCTGCCTGCTCTTTCTCTCTTTGCTTCTCCTTACTGCTGGCAACATATCTCCCAATCCTGGACCCCCACAGCTAATACTTCCCATTATTACCCCCTCCTATTGCTCCCTACCTAATATAAACCACCAAAATCTTTCCTACGTTAAATCTGTTCCCCTGACACCAACCCCCCGCACCCTCTCTCTTGATCACTCTGGAATGCCTGCTCTGTCTGCAAGAAACTCCATGTTATTCACAACCTTTTTACGTCTCTCAATTTTTCCTTCCTGGGCCTCACCGAAACATGGCTGACACACACCAACACGGCCTCCACTACTGTGCTATGTTACAGCAGCCTCCACTTCACCCACACTCCTCACCCTGGCAACAGACATAGTGGAGGAGTGGGCTTTCTCCTTTCTACCAACTGCACCTTTAGCCTAATCGCACCTCTTCCCTCCCTCATCCTCCCTTCTTTTGAAGTCTATTCTGTCCACATCTACTCTCCCTCCAACCTCCAAGTGGCTGTAGTATACTGACCTCCAGGCCCGACCACTGCCTTTATTGACCATTTCTCCACCTGGCATCTTAACTTTCTCTCTGCTGACATCCTCACCATAATCATGGGTGACTTCAATATCCCTATTGACACCTGCCAGTTTGCAGCCTCCAAACTCCTGTTGCTCACTTCATCTTTTCGACTTACTCAGGGGTCCTCCTCAATCACCCACACAGACGGACATACATTAGACTTGGTCTTCATCCATCTTTGCTCTCTATCTAACTTCACAACCTCTCCTCTCCCTCTATCTAACCACCATCTACTCACATTGTCATCACTGTCCTCCTCACCTGTCACCCATGTCAACTAGCACACCCCTGCAAAAACCTTTCAAATCTAGACACTTGGACACTCTCTGACTGTATTCTAAAACTGTCCTCCATATCTTCACTCCACAACACAGACACTGCTACCCTTCTCATGCATAGCAGAGTGTGACAATTCAATAGACAACCTTAGCATAATAACATCACTAAAAAGCTTCAGCAAGTATCCAAAATTTGCAGAGCGGCGTTGGAAGAAAACGCATTCGCAAGACGATTTCACCGCATTTAAACAAGTAACACTTGTATTCAAATCATCCCTCACCTCTGCTAAACAGGCCTACTTTACATCCCTCATATTTTCCTTATCCTACAACCAAAAACAGTTATTTAACACTTTTAACTCCCTCCTGAGCCCACTACTGCCCCCTCTGACTTCCCTAATCTCTGCTGAGAACTTTGCCACGCACTTCAAAAATCAGATAGAACAAACAATGCAAGTCTTTACTGTTTGACCATCACAACCCCTTTGTATACCACACCAATGCCCTAACCCCATAACTTCACTCTCCAAAATCACTGAAGAAGAGCTTACTCATCTCCTCTACAAATCACACCTCACCACTTGTGCACGTGACCCCATCCCACCTCCTCCCCAACCTCACCACCACACTTATCCCATCCCTAACCCATTGCTTCAACTTATCACTAACTTCTGGTACCTTCCCCTCTGCTTTCAAACATGCCACAATCACACATATCCTCAAAAAGCCATTCCTTTACTCGAGGGCTATGTCCAGCTATTGCTCCATATCGTTTCTCCCACATTGAACTTTCCTCTCACTTTGCACTCATTCTAACTCATTCTTCGACAATCTACAATCTGGCTTCTGTTCCTACCATTCCACTGAAACTACCTTGACCAAAATTACTAACAACTTCCTTACTGCCAAAACTAACAGACTATTCTCTGTTCGCCTCCTTCTAGAACTGTCATCTGCCTTTAACACAGTTGACCACTGCCTCCTACTACAGATCTTCTCTTCCTTTGGCGTCAAAGACCTTGCCCTATCCTGAATCTCCTCATACCTTGCCAACCGCACATTTAGCATTTCCTACTCCCACTCTACCTCCTCATCTCGCCCTCTCTTTGTTCGTGTCCTTCAAGGCTCTGTCCTAGGACTCCTACTCTTCTCCATCTATACCTTTGGCCTGGGACAACTCATAAAGTCCTATGACTTCCAGTATCATCTATATGCTGATGACATTTAGATCTAACTCTCTGGCCCTGGCCCAAGTGACGCCTCTCTGCTGTCCAGAATCCAATAGTGTCTATCAGCCATATCCTCCTTCTTCTCCTCTCGCTTCCTAAAGCTCAATGTGGACAAATCTGAACTAATTATCTTTCCACCTTCTGGCATATCCTGCCTACCTGATCTATCACAATAAAAATTACATCACACTTTCCCCTATACCAGAAATCCGCTGCCTCAGAGTAACCCTTGACACTGCTCTATCTTTCAAATCGCACATCCAAGCTCTCGCCACCTCCTGTCACCTGCAGCTCAAAAATATTTCCAGAATCCTTCCTTTCCTCAACCCTCACTCTACCAAAATGCTTGTGCATGCCCTAATCATCTCTCACCTTGACTACTGAAACATCCTCCTCTGTGACCTACCTTCTAACACTCTCACACCCCTCCAGTCCGTCCTTAACTGTACTGCCCAACTAATTAATCTCTATTCTCGCTACACTCCTGCTTCCCCCCTTTGCAAATCCCTTCACTGGCTCCCAATTTCTGAGTGTATCCAGTTCAAATTACTAACACAGACCTACAAAGCCATCTATAACCTTTCTCCTTCATATATCTCGGAACTAATCTCCCAATATCTTCCCTCACGTAATCTCCGGTCCTCCCAAGACCTACTTCTCTCCTCCAACCGTATTCGTTCCTCACCCAATCACCTCCAAGACTTCTCCCAAATATCCCCCATCCTCTGGAATTCTGTGCCCCAACACGTAAGGTTATCCACCACATTTGGATCCTTCAGACGAAACCTGAAAACCCATCTCTTTAAGAAAGATACAGTCGGCAATGATCACTCTGCCACATCAACACAATCGGAGCTACTGCAACCCCCAACCTACTGTCTCCTTCCCCATCATCCTGTAGAAGGGGCAGCATCCTCTCCCCTCTGTACCTGTCTACAATTCTTAGTTTGTCTAATTTTAAGTGATATTTGCATTTTGATGTAACCCCTTCTCATCAGCACCATAGAATCAATGGAGCTATATAAATAATTAATAATAATACTTTTGTGTCTTGCTAAGTGGTGGTCGAGCTCAGCCTCCTCAACTTGGTCATGTCTCTGAGCACTGAACACCTTGTACTTCTGCGTCCTCCAGGTAGGTTGCAGTTCTGGAATATGTCAGCACAGGAAGATAATTGCTTTCTGGTCTATTCACGCTTGATTTTTCTCAAATCTTTGGCAGCTATTTTGAGTCTTTTTTTCTCAGCACTATTATTGTGACCATATTGACTATTTGCAACAAGCCTTTTGCTGTTTCTGTGATTGTGTCCCAATATCTTAGCAATTTCAGGAGTGCAGCATCTCTCTGTCAGACTTAAAACAATTTTTGACTTTTCAGAGTTTTTTGGGGAAGCATTGAGGACATTATGCTGTGTATAGGGGAGCTGTGGGGTCATTATACTGTGTATAGGGGAGCTGTGAGCCCATCATGCTGTGAATAGGGGACATCTGGGCTCATCATACTGTGTGTAAGGGAGCTTTGGGTCCACCATTTTGTGTATGGGGATCTATGGGCAGATCATATTGTGTATAGGGGAGCTGTGGGCCCATAATACGATGTATAGGAAAGCTGGGGACTGTTTTATTAGATATAGCAATATAATAATATATTTTTTAAATATTAAGTGGGCATTTTATTGTTACAGGTGGACTATAATACATGGGAGCATTATTACTTTCTAGGGGGGAAATGTGGGCACTGTTTTTTAGGGCACTTGCGCAAGGCATTAATATTTTTAAGGGGCAATTTTACCAGCTAAAGGGCATAAAGGAGGCATTTCACTTTGTAAGGGGCACAGTATAACGGTCACAGTTGTGGGCATTATATTGGGGTCACTAAAAGGAGCACCCTTTGTACCACATAGCAGGTGCAGTAATAGGGTCACATACGGCAGCAGTGGCTCAGTATTAGGGTATCAGCAGGATGAGGAGTTTGTGCAGGTTGGTAAATGCTGAGGACGGGGCTAGAAATGTGAGAAGTCAGATGAATCTTTGTTGTAATCTCTGCAGACGAGTCGTGCCTGGAGAAGTTGTCATGTCAGTTTGCGGCAGTTGGAAAAGATGGGAAAAGTGAACTTACTCCATCAGAAAGAACATCAGCTGTAAGTCACCGTCTATAACTGTACTGTAATCACTTGAATGCTCTGCAGGACTGGTATCTATCACTATACGGTGACCATATGACAGTAATATCGGTGTTGGTCTTTGAATAGAGATTTTTTTCCAGTAACAGCGCGGTCATCTGCTGAGGGTCCACTATTCCCACTATGATTAGTGTGCACCACTGTAGTTGTAATCAGAATAGCCTGGTTAGGGGCCCACTCAGGTGTTTTACCCCCACTGAGCTGAACCTCTGGCTACGCATCTGAGCTAGAGCAAAGGGAAAACAGTCCAAGATTTAGGAGAATAACGACATTTCCACCAAGTAAAAAAATTGCATATTTACGGCACATGACAAGTACTCTTAAAAGAGATTACTTTTGTCTCCAGTAGATGCTCCACATATGAATTCTGTCTTGTAATGTACAGTATTATTGCTTCCACAACCCTTTATTGTTACAGGATTTTTAAGTCATAAAATTGCTAAAAAAAGTGAAAGAAAAGAAACTCAATCGAAGTCTTCCCGACTGTGCAGTCAAAAAAAACAACCTGCTGTATTTTTTATGTAGGTAGAAAGCTCTCGGCTGACACTTACAATCTGCTTCAAGTACAGAAAAATATTCCAAAGAAAAGTAGTAGAGAGAAGCTTCGAGGTGCATCATCTATGCTGACAACCAGCCTGACTGCTATTTAGCTTGATAAAGAAGGCTATGACTCCTCTATCCGGTAGACTGGCAGATCATTAGCCGGAACACCTGAGCTCAATGAACCGGAGCTCACAAAACAGGAGAGAATGATGTTTCACAGTTCTGCTTCAAGGGACACAAACTCCCAGACTAACTAATATCCCTGGCAAACCAGACACACTGGTGGGGGTGAGACAGGTGCCAAGATATGATCAAGAGTGTCGGCCATATTGGTGAAAAAAACCCTCATGAAAGGATAAAAGAAAAGCCACAATCCTGTAAATATGAGAAAAGAGATGATTTGTCTTCTCTAGAAAATTTCTAAGTGTTCAGATTTAAAGGGAAAAGAGGAGGATGAGAAAAACATACTGCTTCTATAGAGAACTTGCTGAAATACCTTCAAGTAACAATATTTATGACATCTAGGGTCAGACTGGTCCACCAGAGTTGAAGAGGATCCTCATGAGATTCAAGATTCTGATATAAAAAGAGCGTCAATGTTCTGAGAAGTGTCATGCTGTGACGGTCTTCGGTAAGGAAGCGGAACCTAAAACTGTCCCTGGAACTGGGACCGTAACTCTTTGTCCCGGGGTACTCTTGAAGGTAGAGAGGCCTGAGTCTCCGACCTTACTATGCTCCTGTTATCCCCTGATCTGTCCCCTCCCCCACCCCATGAGGCGTGGGACACAAATGTAATGTAAGCAAGACACAAAGACAAAACAGGAATAACAGAAAACCTCTATCATTCAAAAGCACAAACCAACAATAGGGAGGAGGATAGGGACAGGGAGGAATAAACTAAATAAGAAAAGGGAACAGGAGGTAAACACACACGTACTACAGCAAACCACAAAACACCTCTACAGCAACTCTACTCCAACCACTTATCTTTTCGCACACAGCACAGGAAGAAGAATCTTTCAAAGGCAGGGACAAGAAGGTCTGACCAGTTTATAAAGGAAGAGGTAATTACCAGATCAGAAGCAGCTGAATTGGAGCTGCATGTTTCTGACCAGCATAGAAAGGTTTGTTAACCTCTTCAGCACCAGAAGAAACTAAATCCATTTAATATGGGGCACAAATCACACAATCTCTAAAGAAGGCCTGCGATTCATTACCCGACATGGCCATCTAACTAACTCGAGGTCTTCCAGGGGGACATGACATCCTTGCGACAGTAAGCTGGTGGTTTTGTAAAGGTGGAGAAGATGGCTCACAGCCCTCTGAAGATCCTTGTTTTTTTTATTGTGTGCAAATTGTATTGTATTACATGTTTTATTCTCCCATAGGCTGAAGTTCCTGTTAGTTAGGGGTGACAGGCTTAACTGTAGAGCCAGACGATAGTGAGGGAGGAGTAATGGGGACTAGTATGTGAGTTCCTGGTTTTTGAAGTTAGTTTAGAGTCAAGAGAGGAACTAAGTACGCCCTCAGAGAGCTTTATCATCACTGGGTGTGTGGAAGTAACTGACCGTCAAGGGAGCAAGTCACTCAGCAAGCAATTCATAGGGGCAGCAGTTTTTCTCATACTAGGCTAGTTTGGGCACCTAATAAGAAGAGTTAAAGCAAGTCTCAGTGTTAGCCTGACCGGGAGGTTGCAGTGAAGGAACACCAGCCCAGACTGGGGCAAGTCCGTAAGGTGGTAGCTAGTGAGAGCTCCCTTACACCATAGACAAGAGTGCAGCTAGGGTACAGTGGCACAGTTTAACACATTGACCCGTGTGTCTCTGTACTGGGAAGATAAAGGCCCCCAGCATAACTTTTTGTGTATATGCAATGTTTGTCAAAAGTAACGTGCCTCATGAAATCCTTATGCGAAAACATTTGTCATGTAATGCAAAAGAAAAAGCATTAGTCCTGCTACCCCTTGTATATATGTTCTAACCTCAGTAAACAAGACTTTATTTTTGCAAAGCCGTCTGTTTTCCTTATCGGGACGTTAAAGGGTTCCGGCGCTGCACAAATTGTGCCAGAATGTATTCTGAAAGTGTCCACAAGAGAAACATAACCTCATGCACGTGGATATAGATAAATTCTTCCCTTACAATCTGAGAGATACCTGTAAGTGATGGTAAGCCCATGATAAACTGTGGGCAGTGAGGTTCCTAGTAGATGCTTTGAGGAAGCTGGTGTGAGCTACTGTAGTATAGTCACCCAAGGATTCATATTGACCAAATGCCTTGGGAGCACCATTGATAAAAGCTGGATGGCTTTGAGAAGAGATTGCAGTGTGTGGGAGCGAGGAGCTGAATTACAGTCCTCTTACTCTTCATAGTGCCTATTTTTGGAGGTAGCAATCTTAAAATTCAATATCGACCCTTCAAAGGACTTTGCCATATGACATAAGGTAAAAAAAAAAGAACTCTTTTTACAGACACATGTTGCTGGCTGTTTGCCTCTCATCAGTGCAAAAGCAGGATAACTGATTTGGCTGGGTGATAGGCCTCTGACAGGGGCTCTAACAGGTTTCACCTTGTGGAGAACCCCAAGTTAATGTAGGGAGTGTTAGAGGCTGTGTAAAGCTATCTCTGGGAATTTAAATATGCAACTAACCTCTTTAAAAGGACCTTTTGACATGACTTAGGATAGGAAGTAGAACACTAGAGTCCCTGGCCACTAACTCTTTGAAAAGGTTATTTGCATATTTAAATTCCCAGGGAAGGAAGCCAGGCATTAAAGAGCCTCAGCACAGGACATAGGTAAAAAAAGCAAAACCAGTAACACGGTTTGCAGACGTGTTTTGGGGTGTTTGCCTGTCATCAAAGAAAAGCAAAAACTCTGGTTTGGTTGGGTAAGAGGCCTCTGATAGAGGTTGTAAGGGGTGGATAGTGCAGAGTAAGCTGTGATCTGAATGAGTTTTTCAAAGACATACATTTCCTAATTGTTGAATTGACTGTGGATTTATGCATTTACATACAACACTTTCTGAAATACTCATCCTGATCCCAGTGTCACGCACAGTGTGGGAAAGACTAAGTGCAACACGGAGGAATGAGGGGGAGGGAACCCAACATTAGGGAAGGGGGAATTGGGGACCACTATGCAGATCTAACATCAGCCTGTCTGCCCTAAACTTCCCTATAAAGGTTCTGCACCTATTGTCGGACATAAATCTAATCCCAGCCTGACCCTGGCAATAAGCCCTGCTTAGGGAAGGATGAGATTACGCTAATCGATCCCCACTGCAACTAAAGACAGAAGAGGATAGACGAACAAGGGGAAAACTTAGCTTGAGTAGACTCAAAGAGGTAACCAAGATAGCCAACTGCTATAGCTCCAAGCCTCAACAGTCGGAAATGGAAGTATCACCGGCAATTCCCAGCAGCAGGCTGAAAGTCTATAAACACCCAGGTCCAGATGTGTCAATTAGAGCCACTGGGTCAAAGAGTCAGAAGGGTTAAGAAGTTGTCTGCAAAGCCAGATGCAGAGACCTTCTGCAGCTAGATACAGTGCGACTGTCTGCAGCTTCTGACATACCAGTGACACCCAGCTACAAAGAGCTCTGGAGGACCCGAAATAACCATTCATTACACAGACGGACCATTAATTTCAATAAAAGCTATGTGATGCTTCATTTTTCATGCTTTAGAGCTAAAAGGAAATTAACCACTTTTTTCGGCTCCTCTACCATTGCCATTAATTGCCCGGGGGAGGGGGGGAGGCTTGCATCGAGACAACCTGCGATGAATGCATTGCAAATTGAAGAACCCCTTTAAGATGCTGAACTATCAAGCTATACATTAGATCTGTTTGCTATGTTACCCCACCCGTGATCTTCCTAGGAATGCCCCCGCTTCTCCTGGGAGTGGTCCGTACAAACTAAAAGCACTCACTTTTCCTTTTCCACTTTTTAGCCCAGGAGTCTTGGAATTCCAGGACAGTTGGCAACTACGTAATGTCACGATACGTATTGCAACCCAATGGGAGGTCTGTTATGATCCGGTGACTTTGGAGCCGCATGAAATTTCTCTGGAGTAGGTGGAAACTGTACTGACCGCAAAACCTGAACTAACACCGCAACTAGAAGTAGCCGTGGGGTGTGCCTAACAAACCCTAGACACCTCGACACAGCCGGAGGACTAAATACCCCTATAGATGGAAATAGGAATACTACCTTGCCTCAGAGCAGAACCCCAAAGGATAGGCAGCCCCCCACGAATATTGACTGTGAGTAGGAGAGGAAATACACACGCAGGCAGAAAACAGGATTCAGCAAAAGAGGCCACTATAGCTAAATAGGGAAAGATAGGACAGAATACTAAGCGGTCAGTATTAAAACCCTTCCAAAAATATCCATATCAGAAAATACAAAAAGTTCCACAATCTAACTAAAGACATGGAATGTATATCTGCCACTCCGGAGAATCCAACAAGACTGAGAAAATACTGACACAATCTAAGCTGGACAAAAAAAAACACTGAATAGCACAGAATTATTAAGCACACAGCATGTGTGCCACAAAAACAAAACCAGACACTTATCTTTGCTGATTTGGCAGAAGGCAGAAGGAACCAAACCAGGACCAAAACCTCCCAACAACCATGGACAACTGGCAAGGACTAATGAATCCTGCAGGCCTAAATACCCCAGTCAGAACTGCAATCAGCAGATACACCTGACCAGGACTGCAACTCAGGGACAACTGCATTATCACCTACTACCACCGAATTCACAACAGTACCCCCCCTTGAGGAGGGGTCACCGAACCCTCACCAGAGCCCCCAGGCCGATCAGGACGAGCCAGATGAAAAGCATGAACCAAATCAGCTGCATGGACATCAGAGGCAAAAACCCAAGAATTATCCTCCTGGCCATAACCCTTCCATTTGACAAGATACTGAAGCCTCCGCCTCGAAAAACGAGAATCCAAAATCTTCTCAACCACATACTCCAACTCCCCATCAACCAACACAGGGGCCGGAGGATCAACAGAGGGAACAACGGGTACCACATATTTCCGCAATAAAGAGCTATGGAAGACATTATGGATAGCAAAAGAGGCCGAAAGCACCAATCGAAAAGACACCGGATTAATAATCCCAGAAATCCTATAAGGACCAATAAACCGAGGCTTAAACTTAGGAGAAGAAACCTTCATAGGAACATGACGGGAAGACAACCAGACCAGATCCCCAACCTGAAGCCGGGAACCAGCACACCGACGACGGTTAGCAAAACGTTGAGCCTCCTCCTGAGACAACACCAAATTGTTCACCACATGAGCTCAAATCTGCTGCAACCTGTCAACCACCGAATCCACACCAGGACAGTCAGTAGGCTCAACCTGCCCAGAAGAAAAACGAGGATGAAAACCAAACTTACAAAAAAAAGGCGAAACCAAAGTAGCCGAACTAGCCCGATTATTAAGGGCAAACTCGGCCAATGGCAAAAAGGCCACCCAATCATCCTGATCAGCAGACACAAAGCATCTCAAATAAGTCTCCAAGGTCTGATTAGTTCGCTCGGTTTGGCCATTTGTTTGAGGATGAAATGCAGAGGAAAAAGATAAATCAATGCCCAGCATAGCACAAAAGGCCCGCCAAAACCTAGAAACAAACTGGGAACCTCTGTCAGACACAATATTCTCCGGAATACCATGCAAACGAACCACATGCTGAAAAAACAACAAAACCAAATCTGAAGAGGAAGGCAATTTAGGCAAAGGCACCAAATGAACCATCTTAGAAAACCGGTCACAAACAACCCAGATAACCGACATCCTCTGGGAAACCGGAAGATCAGAAATATAATCCATAGAAATATGCGTCCAGGGCCTCTCAGGGACCGGCAATGGCAAAAGCAACCCACTAGCAGGGGAACAACAAGGCTTGGCCCGCGCACAAGTCCCACAGGACTGCACAAAAGAACGCACATCACGTGATAAAGAAGGCCACCAAAAGGACCTACCAACCAAGTCTCTGTACCAAAAATACCAGGATGACCAGCCAACACAGAACAGTGAACCTCAGAAATCACTCTACTAGTCCATCTGTCAGGAACAAACAATTTCCCCACTGGACAATGATCAGGTCTGTCAGCCTGAAATTCCTGAAGAACCCGTCGTAAATCGGGGGAAATAGCAGAAAGAACCACCCCTTCTTTCAGAATGCCGACCGGTTCAAGGACCTCAGGAGAATCAGGCAAAAAACTCCTAGAAAGGGCATCAGCCTTAATATTCTTGGAACACGGAAGATACGAGACCACAAAATCAAAACGGGAAAAAAAACAAGGACCATCGAGCCTGTCTAGGATTCAGCCGCTTGGCAGACTCGAGGTAAATCAAATTCTTATGATCGGTCAAGACCACAATACGGTGCTTAGCTCCCTCAAGCCAATGTCGCCACTCCTCAAATGCCCACTTCATAGCCAACAACTCCCGATTGCCGACATCATAATTTCATTCAGCAGGTGAAAATTTATGGGAAAAGAATGCACACGGTTTGGTCAAGGAACCAACATGATTCCTCTGGGACAAAACGGCCCCTGCGCCAATCTCAGAAGCGTCAATCTCAACCTGAAACGGAAGGGAAACATCCGGTTGGCGCAACACCGGAGCAGAAGTAAATCGACGTTTAAGCTCCTGAAAGGCAGAAACAGTCGCAGAGGACCAATTCGCCACATCAGCGCCTTTTTTTCATCAAATCGGTAAAGGGTTTAACCACGCTGGAAAAGTTAGCAATGAAACAGCGATAAAAATTTGCAAAACCCAAAAATTTCTGAAGGCTCTTTACAGACGTGGGTTAAATCCAATCATGAATGGCCTTAACCGGATCCATCTCAATAGATGAAGGAGAAAAAATAAAACCCAAAAAAGAAACCTTCTGCACCCCAAAGAGACACTTAGACCCCTTCACAAACAAAGCATTGTCACGAAGGATCTGAAATACCATCCTGACCTGTTCCACATGAGACTCCCAATCATCAGAAAAAATCAAAATATTGTCCAAATATACAATCAAGAATTTATCAATATAAGTCCGGAAGATATCATGCATGAAAGATTGAAAAACAGATGGAGCATTAGTGAGCCCGAACGGCATCACAAGGTATTCAAAATGGCCTTCGGGCGTATTGAACGCAGTTTTCCATTCATCACCCTGCTTAATACGAACAAGATTATACGCCCCCCGAAGGTCAATCTTCGTAAACCAACTAGCCCCCTTAATCCTAGCAAACAAATCGGAAAGCAAAGGTAAAGGGTATTGAAACTTGACCGTGATCTTATTCAAGAGGCGATAATCAATACAGGGTCTCAAGGAGCCATCCTTCTTAGCAACAAAAAAAAATCCCGCTCCCATCGGTGAAGAAGATGGCCGAATATGCCCTTTCTCCAAAGACTCCTTAACATACAGTCATATGAAAAAGTTTGGGCACCCCTATTAATCTTAAGCTTAATGTTTTATAAAAATTGGTTTTTTTGCAACAGCTATTTCAGTTTCATATATCTAATAACTGTTGGACACAGTAATGTTTCTGCCTTGAAATGAGGTTTATTGTACTAACAGAAAATGTGCAATCTGCATTCAAACAAAAGTTGACAGGTGCATAAGTATGGGCACCCTTATCATTTTCTTGTTTTAAATACTCCTACCTACTTTTTACTGACTTACTAAAGCACTTTTTTTGGTTTTGTAACCTCATTGAGCTTTGAACTTCATAGCTAGGTGTATGCAATCATGAGAAAAGCTACTTAAAGTGGCCACTTGCAAGTTGTTCTCCTGTTTGCATCTCCTCTGAAGAGTGGCATCATGGGCTCCTCAAAACAACTGTCAAATGATCTGAAAACAAAGATTATTCAACATAGTTGTTCAGGGGAAGGATACAAAAAGCTGTCTCAGAGATTTAACCTGTCAATTTCCACTGTGAGGAACATAGTAAGGAAATGGAAGAACACAGGTACAGTTCTTGTTAAGGCCAGAAGTGGCAGGCCAAGAAAAACATCAGAAAGGCAGAGAAGAAGAATGGTGAGATCAATCAAGGACAATCCTCAGACCATCTCCAGAGAGCTGCACCATCAACTTGCTGCAGATGGTGTCACTGTGCATCGGTCAACTATACAACACACTGTGTTTTTTTGCTGCCATGCATAACACCTTTTTGTATTACCAAACAACTCAATCTTGGTTTCATGAGTCCACAGGACCTTCTTCCAAATAGAAATTGGCTTCTCCAAATGTGCTTTTGCATACCTCAGCCGTCTCTGTTTGTGGCGTGCTTGCAGAAACGGCTTCTTTCGCATCACTCTCCCATACAGCTTCTCCTTGTGCAAAGTGCGTTGTATAGTTGACTGATGCACAATTACACCATCTGCAGCAAGTTGATGCTGCAGCTCTCTGGAGGTGGTCTGAGGATTGTCCTTGACTGATCTCACCATTCTTCTTCTCTGACAATGAGCAGATCAGGGACACCGATAACAGAAATTTAGGTTGTACAGTACTGATGGTAAATGAACTAGCGATCCTCTTTGTCCGTTTAGGGCAGACTGAAATGACATGAGAAGCGTCGCCACAATAATAACACAACCTATTCTGACGTCTGAGTCCTTGTCGTTCTGTCCTAGACAGAATCTTATCACACTGCATTGGCTCAGGACTCTGCTCTGAGGACAACGCCACAGCGCGCACAGTTCTGCGCTCCCGCAAGCGCCGATCAATCTGAATGGCCAAAGACTTAGAATCACTCAGACCGACGGGCGTGGGAAACCCCACCATAACATCTTTAACGGATTCAGAAAGACCCTTTCTGAAAATTGCAGCCAAAGCATCATCATTCCATTTAGTCAACACAGACCATTTTCTAAATTTCTGACAATACAATTCTGCCACCTCTTGACCCTGAGATAGGGCCAACAAGGTCTTCTCCGTTTGATCCACAGAATTAGGTTCATCATATAATAGTCCTAAAGCCTGAAAAAAGGAATCTACATTAAGCAAAGCCGGATTCCCAGATTCCAGGGAAAATGCCCAATCCTGTGGATCACCACGCAGCAGGGAAATGACGATTTTAACCTGCTGAATAGAATCCCCAGAGGATCGAGGTCTCAAAGCAAAAAACAGTTTACAGTTGTTTTTAAAACTCAAAAATTTGGACCTGTCACCAAAAAACAAATCAGGAGTAGGTATCTTCGGCTCTAAAACAGGAGTCTGAACAATATAATCAGAAATTCCCTGTACCCTAGCAGCAAGCTGGTCTACACGAGAAGCTAATTCCTGAACATCCATGCTAACACAAGACTCCTTAGCCACCCAGAGAAAAAGAGGGAAGAAAAGGCAAAGCAAACTGCAGAAAAAAAAATGACTCAACACCTTTCTTCCCTTCTTCTGAGATGCATTTAACTCATAGTGGGCCAGTTGTACTGTTATGATCCGGTGACTTTAGAGCTGCATGAACTTTCTCTGGAGTAGGTGGAAACTGTACTGACCGCAAAACCTGAACTATCACCGCAACTAGAAGTAGCCGTGGGGTGTGCCTAACAAACCCTAGTTCCACAATCTAACTAAAGACATGGAATGTATATCTGCCACTCCAGAGAATCCAACAAGACTGAGAAAATACTGACACAATCTAAGCTGGACAAAAAAAAACACTGAATAGAAACAAAACCAGACACTTATCTTTGCTGATTTGGCAGAAGGCAGAAGGAACCAAACCAGGACCAAAACCTGCCAACAACCATGGACAACTGGCAAGGACTAATGAATCCTGCACGCCTAAATACCCCAGTCAGAACTGCAATCAGCAGATACACCTGACCAGGACTGCAACTCAGGGACAACTGCATTACCACCTACAACCACCGGAGGGAGCCCAAAAGCAGAATTCACAACAGAGGTCGGTCAGCGGGCGGCGCAACACACACACAATGGGATGGAAAAGGGGTGAGGAAGGCCCTACCGATAGGGAAATGAAGGAAGGGACACCCCTGAGCTCAAACCTGAGCCTGTCCCCGCACCCCCCTAATGCCCTAAGTGAGTCCTTCCACCCACTGCTGTCAGGAACCTCGTCTCTCACTGTCACCTTACACTGCCTTGGCTAATGCACTGGCCGGCAAGGAGCGCTAGCCTCACCACTGCAGATGGTACCACACTGGGGATAGTGACAAATACAAAAGGGAAAAGGAGTAAACACAGCACTTAGCTTTCAGACACCGCTTCCAAGCCCCACACCGCAGATAGCACAGAAACAGGGCTCCAAAATACCAGAAGTGGCTGATACCAGAGAGCTGCTCCTGCAAGGCTGGTCTCAATAGAGAAACTCTATCACCAACAATCAGCTCATGCATCAGGTGACCATTTAAAGGATGATGGGAGTGGTCACCACCCACATCAGCTGACCCAGAAACACTGCACTTACACCAGATTGCCAGCAGGGGGAAAAACTGACATTAACCCCCGCTGGTTCCTGAAAGGAAAAAAGCTACTTTTAAAACAGAGTGGAACCAGAGCTACCACGAATCCAAAAATGGATCACGACACATAAGTTGGAAAATTAATCACTTTTGATTTCAAAATATCAGTTGCTGTAAAAATACCCAAATCAACGGCTTTTCCCCAGAAGGACCTAAACTGCAGGAAAAAAATCATCCTTACCCTCCACTTCTGTTCCTTCTGTATATGTTTCAGTATGTACAGGACTGGACTGGCCGACAGGAGAATCCTCTGGTGCGCCACGACCCTCTTATATGAGCAGTACTTTGTGAATAACTGTGTACAGACAAAGGCGGCATCTTATTCATATAAAAATCTACCTCATCGTTGTATAAATTTGTGATTGAGGATAATGTCACATTTGCATGTAGTTGAAAAGTAGGGCCCTGCAGTTGGTTTCTGGTGGGCCCTCGGCACCTGTTATGATCTGGTGGCCTATGAGCAGCATGAGACGTACTCTGGAGAAGGTGGTACCTGTACTGACCGCAGACTCTGAACTTAACACCGCAACTAGAAGTAGCCGTGGAATGTACCTAACACTTCCTAGACATCTCGACACAGCCGGAGGACTAATTACCCCTAGAGATAGAAAAGGGAAAACTATCTTGCCTCAGAGAAAATCCCCAAAGGATAGACAACCCCCCACAAATATTGACTGTGAGAGGAAAGGGAAATAACATACGCAGACTGAAAACAAAATTTAGCAAAGGAGGCCACTCTAGCTAAATAGGAAGGATAGGACAGAGTACTATGCGGTCAGTATTTAAACACTAGAAAATATCCACCACAGAAAATACAAAATCTCCACATCTAACTAAAGACATGGAGGGTATATCTGCATCTCCAGAGATACCAGCTTGGCTGAGCAAATCCTTATACAGACCAAGCTGGACAAGACAAAACATGGAAAAGAACTTGAACAATCAGGCCCACAGCATGTGGACTGCAATAAACAAGCCAGAACTTATCTTTGATGAAATGAACAGCAAAGCAAGAGAGACCAGGCAGGGAAGTGAATCCTCCAGGGAAACAATGGACAACTGGCACTGACTAAAGGGTCAAGCAAGACTAAATAGCCCAGTCAGAATTGCAATAAGTGGACACACCTGATGAATGCTGCGATCGAAAGAGAGCAGCGCTACCACTTATAACCACCGGAGGGAGCCCAAGAACAGAATTCACAACAGTACCCCCCCCCTTGAGGAGGGGTCACCGAACCCTCACCAGAGCCCCCAGGCCGATCCGGACGAGCCAAATGAAAGGCACGAACCAAATCATCAGCATGAACATCGGACGCCACAACCCAAGAATTATCCTCCTGGCCATAACCCTTCCATTTGACAAGATACTGAAGCTTCCGCCTCGAAAAACGATAATCCAAAATCTTCTCAACCACATACTCCAACTCCCCATCAACCAACACCGGGGCAGGAGGATCAACAGAGGGAACAACAGGCACCACATATTTCCGCAACAAAGATCTATGAAAAACATTATGGATGGAAAAAGAGGCCGGAAGGGCCAAACGAAAAGACACCGGATTGACAATCTCAGAAATCCTATAAGGACCAATAAACCGAGGCTTGAACTTAGGGGAAGAAACCTTCATAGGAACATGATGGGAAGACAACCAGACCAAATCCCCAACCCGAAGCCGGGAACCAACACACCGACGACGGTTAGCAAAACGCTGAGCCTCCTCCTGGGACAACACCAAATTGTCCACAACATGAGCTCAAATCTGCTGCAACCTGTCAACCACAGAGTCCACCCCAGGACAATCAGAAGGCTCAACCTGCCCTGACGAAAAACGAGGATGAAAACCAGAATTACAAAAGAAGGGTGAACCAAGGTAGCAGAACTAGCCCGATTATTAAGGGCAAACTCGGCCAATGGCAAAAAAGCCACCCAATCGTCCTGATCAGCAGACACAAAGCATCTCAAATAAGTTTCCAAAGTCTGATTAGTTCGCTCGGTTTGGCCATTTGTCTGAGGATGAAACGCGGAAGAAAAAGACAAATCAATGCCCAGCCTAGCACAAAAGGCTCGCCAAAACCTAGAAACAAACTGAGAACCTCTGTCAGACACAATATTCTCTGCAATGCCATGCAAACAAACCACATGCTGAAAAAACAACGGAACCAAATCAGAAGAGGAAGGCAATTTAGACAAAGGCACCAAATGAACCATCTTAGAAAACCGGTCACAAACCACCCAGATAACCGACATCCTCTGAGAAACCGGAAGATCTGAAATAAAATCCACAGAAATATGCGTCCAAGGCCTCTCAGGGACCGGCAAAGGCAAAAGCAACCCACTAGCACGGGAACAGCAAGGCTTGGCCCACGCACAAGTCCCACAGGACTGCACAAAAGAACGTACATCCCGTGACAAAGAAGGCCACCAAAAGGACCTACCAACCAAATCTCTGGTACCAAAAATCCCAGGATGGCCAGCCAACACAGAACAGTGAACCTCAGAAATCACTTTACTAGTCCATCTGTCAGGAAAAAACAGTTTCCCCACTGGACAGCAATCAGGTTTATCAGCCTGAAATTCCTGAAGAGCCCGTCGTAAATCAGGGGAGATAGCAGAAAGAATCACCCCTTCCTTCAGAATGCCAACCGGCTCAAGGACCCCAGGAGAATCAGGCAAAAAGCTCCTAGAGAGGGCATCCGCCTTAACATTCTTAGAACCCGGAAGGTACGAGACCATAAAATCAAAACGGGAGAAAAACAGGGACCATCGGGCCTGTCTAGGATTCAGCCGTTTGGCAGACTCGAGGTAAATCAGATTCTTATGATCAGTCAAGACCACAATACGGTGCTTGGCCCCCTCAAGCCAATGACTCCACTCCTCAAATGCCCACTTCATAGCCAACAACTCACGATTGCCGACATCATAATTGCGTTCCGCAGGCGAAAACTTTCGAGAAAAGAAGGCACATGGTTTCAACAAGGAACCATCAGAATTCCTCTGAGACAAAACGGCCCCTGCCCCAATCTCAGAAGCGTCAACCTCAACCTGAAATGGAAGGGAGACATCCGGCTGACGCAACACAGGGGCAGAAGTAAATCGGCGTTTAAGCTCCTGAAAGGCAGAAACAGCCGCAGAGGACCAATTCGTCACATCAGCGCCCTTCTTCTCAAATCGGTCAGGGGTTTAACCACACTGGAGAAGTTGGCAATGAAACGGCGATAAAAATTAGCAAAGCCCAAAAAAGAAATCTTCTGTACTCCAATGAGGCACTAAGACCCCTTCACAAACAAGGCATTATCACGAAGGATCTGAAATACCATCCTGACTTGTTTCACATGAGACTCCCAATCATCTGAAAAAATCAAAATATCATCCAAATATACAATCATGAATTTATCAAGATAATTCCGAAATATATCATGCATGAAGGACTGAAACACAGATGGAGCATTAGAGAGTCCGAATGGCATCACAAGGTATTCAAAATGGCCTTCGGGCGTATTAAACGCAGTTTTCCATTCGTCACCCTGCTTAATACGAGCAAGATTATATGTCCCTCGAAGGTCAATCTTAGTAAACCAACTAGCCCCCTTAATCCTAGCAAACAGATCAGAAAGCAAAGGCAAAGGGTATTGGAATTTGACCGTGATCTTATTCAAGAGGTGATAATCAATACAGGGTCTCAAGGAGCCATCTTTTTTGGCAACAAAAAAAAAACCTGCTCCCAATGGTGAAGAAGATGGCCGAATATGCCCCTTCTCCAAGGACTCCTTAACATAGCTCCGCATGGCGGTATGTTCTGGCACAGACAGGTTGAAAAGTCGGCCCTTAGGGAACTTACAGCCTGGAATCAAGTCAATAGCACAATCACAGTCCCTATGCGGTGGAAGGGAACTGGACTTGGGCTCATTGAATACATCCTGGAAATCTGACAAAAACTCAGGAATTTCAGAAGAGGGGGAGGAGGCAATTGACATCAAAGGAACGTCACCATGAACCCCCTGACAACCCCAACTAGTCACAGACATAGATTTCCAATCTAATACCGGATTATGCACCTGTAACCATGGGAAACCCAGCACAATAGCATCATGCAAATTATGCAACACCAGAAAACGACAATCTTCCTGATGGGCTGGCGCCATACACATGGTCAGCTGTGTCCAAAACTGAGGTTTATTTTTAGCCAACGGTGTAGCATCAATGCCCCTCAAAGGAATAGGACTCTGCAAAGGCTGCAAGGGGAAACCACAACGTCTGGCAAATTCTAAGTCCATTAAGTTTAGAGCGGCGCCTGAATCCACAAATGCCATGACAGAAAATGACGATAATGAGCAGATCAGGGTCACAGATAACAGAAATTTAGGTTGTACAGTACTGATGGTAACAGAACTAGCGATTCTCTTTGTACGCTTAGGGCAATCAGAAATAACATGAGCAGAATCGCCGCAGTAAAAACACAACCTATTCTGACGTCTGAATCCTTGTCGTTCAGCTCTAGACACAATCCTATCACACTGCATAGGCTTAGGACTCCGCTCGGAAGACAATGCCATAGTGTGCACAACTCTGCACTCGCGCAAGCGCCGATCAATCTGAATGGCCAGAGATATGGAATCACTCAGACCAGCAGGCGTGGGGAACCCCACCATAACATCTTTAACGGATTCAGAAAGACCCTTTCTGAAGATTGCCGCCAAGGCATCCTCATTCCATTTAGTCAGTACAGACCATTTTCTAAACTTCTGGCAATATGATTCTGCCGCTTCTTGACCCTGAGACAGGGCCAACAAGGTCTTCTCAGCATGATCCACTGAATTAGGTTCGTCATACAATAACCCAAGCGCCTGAAAAAAGGTGTCTACATTAAGCAACGTCAGATTCCCAGGTTCCAGGGCAAATGCCCAATCCTGGGGGTCACCACGCAGCAGAGATATAACAATTTTAACCTGCTGGATGGGATCACCAGAGGAACGGGGTTTCAGAGCAAAAAACAGTTTACAGTTATTTTTAAAGCTCAGAAATTTGGACCTATCTCCAAAAAACAAATCAGGAGTTGGAATTCTAGGCTCTAAAACCGGAGTCTGAAAGATATAATCGGAAATACCCTGTACTCTAGCAGCAAGTTGATCCACATGAGAAGCCAATCCCTGAACATCCATACCAGCGCCGAACTCCCGAGCCACCCGGAGGTAAAGAGGGAAGAAAAAAAAAAACACAACAGACTACAGAAAAAAAAATGGCTCAGCACTTTCCTTCCCTTCTTCTGAGATGCGGTTAACTCACTGTTGGCCAGTTGTACTGTTATGATCTGGTGGCCTAAGAGCAGCATGAGACATACTCTGGAGAAGGTGGTACCTGTACTGACCGCAGACCCTGAACTTAACACCGCAACTAGAAGTAGCCGTGGAATGTACCTAGCACTCCCTAGACATCTCGACACAGCCGGAGGACTAATTACCCCTAGAGATAGAAAAGGGAAAACTATCTTGCCTCAGAGAAAATTCCCAAAGGATAGGCAGCCCCCCACAAATATTGACTGTGAGAGGAGAGGGAAAAAACATACACAGACTGAAATCAGAATTTAGCAAAGGAGGCCACTTCTAGCTAAATAGAAAGGATAGGACAGAGTACTATGCGGTCAGTATTAAAACACTAGAAAATATCCACCACAGAAAATACAAAAACTCCACAGCTAACTAAAGATATGGAGGGTACATCTGCATCTCCAGAGATACCAGCTTGGCTAAACAAATCCTTATACAGACGAAGCTGGACAAGACAAAAAACATGGAAAAGAACTGAACAATAAGGCCACAGCATGTGGACAGAAGTGTTGAGCGATACCGTCCGATACTTGAAAGTATCGGTATCGGAAAGTATCGGCCGATACCGGCAAAGTATCGGATCTAATCCGATACCGATACCCGATACCAATACAAGTCAATGGGACTCAAGTATCGGACGGTATCCCTGATGGTTCCCAGGGTCTGAAGGAGAGGAAACTCTCCTTCAGGCCCTGGGATCCATATTAATGTGTAAAATAAAGAATTAAAATAAAAAATATTGCTATACTCACCTCTCCGACGCAGCCTGCACCTCACCAAGGGAACCGGCAGCGTTCTGTGCTTAAAATGCGCGCGTTTACTTCCTTCCGTGACGTCACGGCTTGTGATTGGTCGCGTGCCGCCCATGTGGCCGCGACGCGACCAATCACAGCAAGCCGTGACGTAATTTTCAGGTCCTGGATGCCTAATTCTAGGCATTCAGGATTTTAAAATTACGTTCCGGCTTGTGATTGGTCGCGTCGCGGTCACATGGGCGACGTGACCAATCACAAGCCGTGACGTCACGGGAGGCAGGAAACGCGCGCATTTTAAAATTACGTCACTGCTTGTGATTGGTTGCGTGCCGCCCATGTGACCGCGACGCGAC
This sequence comes from Ranitomeya variabilis, assembly GCF_051348905.1. Lineage (NCBI taxonomy): Eukaryota > Metazoa > Chordata > Amphibia > Anura > Dendrobatidae > Ranitomeya > Ranitomeya variabilis. The sequence continues at coordinate 35,925,155 of NC_135232.1, read as the reverse complement.
CAATCACAGCAAGCCGTGACGTAATTTCAGGTCCTGAATGCCTATTTCTGCATTCAGGACCTGAAATGACGTCACGGCTTGCTGTGATTGGTCGCGTCGCGGTCACATGGGCAGAATGCAACCAATCACAAGCCGTGACGTAATTTTAAAATGCGCGCGTTTCCTGCCTCCCGTGACATCACGGCTTGTGATTGGTCGCGTCGTCCATGTGACCGCGACGCGACCAATCACAAGCCGGAACGTAATTTTAAAATCCTGAATGCCTAGGATTAGGCATCCAGGACCTGAAAATTACGTCACGGCTTGCTGTGATTGGTCGCGTCGCAGCCACATGGGCGGCACGCGACCAATCACAAGCCGTGACGTCACGGAAGGAAGTAAACGCGCGCATTTTAAGCACAGAACGCTGCCGGTTCCCTCGGTGAGGTCCAGGCTGCGTCGGAGAGGTGAGTATAGCAATATTTTTTATTTTAATTCTTTATTTTACACATTAATGTTGTTTCGATACCGATACCCGATACCACAAAAGTATCGGATCTCGGTATCGGAATTCCGATACCCGCAAGTATCGGCCGATACCCGATACTTGCGGTATCGGAATGCTCAACACTAGTGGACAGCAAAAAATCAAGGCCAGAACTTATCTTTGATGAAAAGAACTGCAAAGCAGGAGACACCAGGCAGAGATGTGAATCCTCCAGGAACAATGGACAACTGGCACTGACTAAAGGGTGAAGCAAGACTAAATAGCCCAGTCACAATTGCAAAAAGTGAACACACCTGATAAATGCTGTGATTCAGAGACAGCAGCGCTACCACTTACTACCACCGGAGGGAGCCCAAGAGCAGAATTCACAACACCATCCTTCTTGGCAACAAAAAAAAACCTGCTCCCAATGGTGAAGAAGATGGCCGAATATGCCCCTTCTCCAAAGACTCCTTAACATAACTCCACATAGCGGCATGTTCTGGCACAGACAGGTTAAAAAGTCGGCCCTTAGGGAACTTACAGCCTGGAATCAAGTCGATAGCACAATCACAGTCCCTATGCGGTGGAAGGGAACTGGACTTGGGCTCATCAAATACATCCTGGAAATCTGACAAAAACTCAGGAATTTCAGAAGAGGGGGAGGAGGTAATTGACATCAAAGGAACGTCACCATGAACCCCCTGACAACCCCAACTAGTCACAGACATAGATTTCCAATCTAATGCTGGATTATGCACCTGTAACCATGGGAAACCCAGCACAATAGCATCATGCAAATTATGCAACAACAGAAAACGACAATCTTCCTGATGAGCTGGCACCATACACATGGTCAGCTTGGTCCAAAACTGAGGTTTATTTTTAGCCAGCGGTGTAGCATCAATGCCCCTCAAAGGAATAGGACTCTGCAAAGGCTGCAAAGGGAACCCACAACGTCTGGCAAACTCTAAATCCATTAAGTTTAAAGCGGCACCTGAATCGACAAATGCCATGACAGAAAAAGACGATAATGAGCAGATCAGGGTCACAGATAATAGAAATTTAGGTTGTACAGTACAGATGGTAACAGAACTAGCGATTCTCTTAGTACGCTTAGGGCAATCAGAAATAACATGAGCAGAATCGCCGCAGTAAAAACACAACCTATTCTGATGTCTGAATCCTTGTCATTCAGCTCTAGACACAATCCTATCACACTGCATATGCTCAGGACTCCGCTCGGAAGACAACGCCACAGCGCGCACAACTCTGCGCTCGCGCAACCGCCGATCAATCTGAATGGCCAGAGACATAGAATCACTCAGACCAGCAGGCGTGGGGAACCCCACCATAACATCTTTAACAGATTCCGAAAGACCCTTTCTGAAAATTGCACCCAAGGCATCCTCATTCCATCTAGTCAGCACAGACCATTTTCTAAATTTCTGGCAATACAATTCTGCCGCTTCTTGACCCTGAGACAGGGCCAACAAGGTCTTCTCAGCATGATCCACTGAATTAGGTTCATCATACAATAACCCTAGCGCTTCAAAAAAGGTGTCTACATTAAGCAAAGCAGGATTTCCAGCTTCCAGGGAGAACGCCCAATCCTGAGGGTCACCGCGCAGCAGAGAGATGACTATTTTAACCTGCTGGATGGGATTACCAGAGGAACGGGGTTTCAGAGCTAAAAACAGTTTACAGTTATTTTTAAAGCTCCAAAATTTGGACCTGTCCCCAAAAAACAAATCAGGAGTTGGAATTCTAGGCTCTAAAACCAGAGTCTGAACGATATAATCGGAAATACCCTGTACTCTAGCAGCAAGCTGGTCCACACGAGAAGCCAATTCCTGAACATCCATGCCAGCGCCAAACTCCTGAACCACCCAGAGGTAAAGAGGAAAGAAAAGGCACAACAGACTACAGAAAAAAAATGGCTCAGCACTTTCCTTTCCTTCTTCTGAGATTCAATTAACTCATTGTTGGCCAGTTGTACTGTTATGATCTGGTGGCCTAGGAGCAGCATGAGACATACTCTGGAGAAGGTGGTACCTGTACTGACCGCAGACCCTGAACTTAACACCGCAACTAGAAGTAGCCGTGGAATGTACCTAACACTTCCTAGACATCTCGACACAGCCGGAGGACTAATTACCCCTAGAGATAGAAAAGGGAAAACTATCTTGCCTCAGAGAAAATCCCCAAAGGATAGACAGCCCCCCACAAATATTGACTGTGAGAGGAGAGGGAAATAACATACGCAGACTGAAAACAGAATTTAGCAAAGGAGGCCACTCTAGCTAAATAGGAAGGATAGGACAGAGTACTATGCGGTCAGTATTTAAACACTAGAAAATATCCACCACAGAAAATACAAAATCTCCACATCTAACTAAAGACATGGAGGGTATATCTGCATCTCCAGAGATACCAGCTTGGCTGAGCAAATCCTTATACAGACCAAGCTGGACAAGACAAAACATGGAAAAGAACTTGAACAATCAGGCCCACAGCATGTGGACTGCAATAAACAAGCCAGAACTTATCTTTGATGAAATGAACAGCAAAGCAAGAGAGACCAGGCAGGGAAGTGAATCCTCCAGGGAAATAATGGACAACTGGCACTGACTAAAGGGTCAAGCAAGACTAAATAGCCCAGTCAGAATTGCAATAAGTGGACACACCTGATGAATGCTTCGATCCAAAGACAACAGCGCTACCACTTATAACCACCGGAGGGAGCCCAAGAACAGAATTCACAACAGGCACCCCAGTCCGACACTGAGTATGTAAATCCTGCTATGTTCCCACTTGATTCTTCTCTGAGACAATAGATTTTGTATTTATTTTTACAAGTTATGCAAAGTAAGAAAGAGTTTTCAAAAGTGTCACAAAGTTCACATCCCACGCTCATTACCAAATGTTGTCTGACATTATTTGTTACATAAAGCTCATAAATAGAACACGGACACGGGCGCACGGCACCGAGGCATTAGCCTTTCACTTGTAACCTGGCACTGTGATTTGACGCGTCCTGACAGGGCACAAATGATGAAGGAAACTGCTTGAGTCAAGTGATGGCGATACAGGCTGACGAGAAACAGCTGATACACTGGAATGAAAGTCTCACAGGCATTGTCACTTTATTTTGGATATATGACTCTTCTTCCCACTTTCAGAAATTTTTTCGTAAGAGATAATATAGAGTATCCAGTTGTTCTATAAACCAGGAATTTACAAAATGGGGAATATTTAACCATTAATATGTTTTTAGGTCCCTGTGTCATTAATTAAAGGGGGGTTTCCAGGCTTGAGGTACAAGTGTGCAGTCACTATGTGAATCCTCACAGCGAGCACACTGTAGGATGTCAAGATTCTCCAGTGGTGTGGCCAGGTGCGAGCAGTCATTTGACTGCAAGTATGCGATTTGTCTACTTTCAGCCACATTCCAACTAGACATATCCAGCCACACACAACTAGTCGGCAAGTGACTTCATGTTTGTGAATTGCATATTTGCATTCATGCGCCTGCCTGAGAATCCTGACAGCATTCTCACTGACTACCGTGAAGAATCACAAGACTGCAGTCACATAGAGTGACTGCAGACTTGAACCTCAAGCCTGGAAACCCCTCTTAATATCTATGCAATTCTGTTCTTCTCCAGAAGGAGGAAAATTGTTTCTGTTGGTTCACCTGTTGAAAGCAGCTCACCTAGAATTCAATATCTGACTTTAAGAGGATTTTCCCAAAATGCTGACCATGGAAAGTCTCAGCAATCCATTTTCCAGGGAGTATTGTTTAGCCTATAAGTTCCATAAGTTTCCCCCTGACAACTGGTGCTCTCCGCAAGGAGAAAAATTATTCCCCTAGACCCTTGGATCATAGGGTGAAACCACTTCTCCCGGGGCTATTGCTTCATTGCTTGTGAAAGTTGTGTATATATAAGCTGATACTCTGCCATGCTGGATGACCACAATAACATTTTTTTACCTGAGATCAGTGCCGTTTTCTTTACTTGGTATTTGGCTGGATTTGAGGCAGCGGTCCCATTTCTAACCCTTTCATAGATCCTAATATGGGGATAGTCTGCTATAAGTCCTTTTATAATAATTCCATGACATTATTTGGAGAAGTATCCACAATCTTGACATAACACTTTGGGTTGGTTTTGGAAACGTAGTCACACTAGAGGTGATCTCTACAGAAAATGGGCACACATAGAAGATAAATTAAGGTCCCTGTTGCGAATTCCGTTCTCGGGCTCCCTCCTGTGGTCATGAGTGGTATTGTGTGAGTTCTGTTCTTGGGCTCCCTCTGTTGGCCTTTAGTGCTTACTGCGGGTCTGTAGCTGGAATCCAGCTGCCTCGTTTTCTGCTAGTCTGGCCTCTATTTAACTCCACCTGGACCTTCACTTTTTGCCTGCTGTCGTATTCAGTACTGGTTCTGATCTCTCTGGACTTTCCTTGTGACCTGTCTCTTCTTGAGAAGCTAAGTCTTGCTAGTTCATGTTTGCTCATTATTTCCTTGAAAATGTTTCTCTGTATATGATGAGTTTTGTCCAGCTTGCTTATATGTAATATCCTCGCTTGCTGGAAGTTCTGGGGTGCAGAGTTGCGCCCCTCACATCGTGAGTCGGTGTGGGGGTTCTTGTAATCTCTGCGTGGATTATTTTTTATAGCATTTTATACTGACCGCACAGATCCCTTGCTGTCTTCTGTCTATTTAGTGTTAGCGGGCCTCATTTGCTAAAAACCTGTTTTCATTTCTACGTTTGTGTTTTCCCCTTAACTCACCGTTATTATTTGTGGGAGGCTGTCTAAAACTTTGGGGTGATTTCTCTGAGGCAAGTGAGGCTTTGCTTTCTCTCTAGGGGCAGCTAGTTTCTCAGGCTGTGACGAGGCGTCTAGGATTTTAGGTAACGCTCCACGGCTGCCTATAGTGTGTATTGATAGTATCAGGGTTGCGGTCAGTATAGCTCCCACATCCCCAGAGCTTGTCCTAAGGATTTCTGTTACTTAGCAGGTCAGTTTGCGGTCCTTGCCACTAGGATCATAACAGTACAGCAGGCCAAAAAAGAGTTAATGCATCGCAAAAGAGGGATAAGAGAGATCCTGAGTTCATTTTTTTTTTCCTTTTCAGTTTGTCTAGCCTCTCTCTTCCCCTTAATCTCTGGGTGGTTCAGAATTCAGCTGCAGACATGGACATTCAGAGTCTGTCCTCTAGTCTGGATCATCTCACTGCAAGGGTACAAGGTATCCAGGATTATGTAGTTCACAGTCCTATGTCAGAGCCTAAAATACCAATTCCTGAGTTATTCTCTGGAGATAGATCTAGGTTTTTGAATTTCAAAAATAATTGCAAATTATTCCTTTCTCTGAGACCTCGTTCCTCTGGTGACCCTGTTCAGCAAGTTAAAATTATTATTTCTTTGTTACGTGGTGACCCTCAAGATTGGGCATTCTCTCTGCCGCCAGGAGATCTGTCATGATCTCTGCAGGCAGAGATCATAGCAAGCCTATAGAGGGACAAGCTCTCGGAAGATGGAACTATACTGACCATGAACTAAGCCTGCCGCGCAACTAGAAATAGCCAGGTAGCATTTCCTATTTATCGCTAGATGCCCAGCTCTGGCCTAAGACCTAAATAGCTAGCAGAGGGAAATATAGGACCTGGCTCACCTCTAGAGAAATATTCCAAAGAAGACAGTAGCCCCCCACATATAATGACGGTGAGTTCAGATGAAACAACAAACGCAGCAGGAAAATAGTCTTAGCAAATTTGAGGTCCGCTTACTAGATAGCAGAAGACAGATAGTATACTTTCATGGTCAGCAGAAAAACACTAACAAAACACCATCCAGAGATTACCTTAAACTCTGGCATTAACTCATAACGCCAGAGTAGCAATCCCTGATCAACGAGAGCTTTCCAGACACAGTAACAAAAACTTCAGCTGTGAACTGGAACAAATAGGCAAACAAAACATGGACAAAAGTCCAACTTATCTAGTAGTAGTCTAGAAGCAGGAACAAGCACTGAGAGGCATCAGATAACATTGTTGACCGGCAAGAAACCACCAGAGAAATGAGCTTAAATAGCGACACCCACTACTGATGGAACCAGGTGAAACAGGAAAGAGGATGACAAGTCCAATTCCACAAGCGGCCACCGGGGGAGCCCAGAATCCAAACTCACAACAGTACCCCCCCCTCAAGGAGGGGGCACCGAACCCTCACCAGATCCACCAGGGCGACCAGGATGAGCCCTATGGAAGGCACGAACAAGATCAGAAGCATGAACATCAGATGCATTGACCCAAGAATTATCCTCCTGGCCGTAACCCTTCCAGTTGACCAGATACTGGAGTCTCCGTCTGGAAACACGAGAGTCCAAAATCTTCTCCACAACGTACTCCAACTCACCCTCAACCAACACCGGAGCAGGAGGCTCAACTGAAGGTACCACAGGTACCTCATACCTGCGTAATAACGACCGATGAAAAACGTTATGAATGGAAAAGGACGCAGGGAGGTCCAAACGGAAAGAAACAGGATTAAGAATCTCCAATATTCTATAAGGGCCGATGAACCGAGGTTTAAACTTAGGAGAAGAGACCCTCATAGGGACAAAACGAGAAGACAACCACACCAAATCTCCAACACAAAGCCGAGAACCAACACGACGACGACGGTTGGCAAAACGCTGAGTCTTCTCCTGGGACAACTTCAAATTGTCCATAACCTGCCCCCAGATGTGATGCAATCTCTCCACCACCGCATCCACTCCAGGACAATCCGAGGATTCCACCTGACCGGAGGAAAATCGAGGGTGAAACCCCGAATTACAGAAAAACGGGGACACCAAGGTGGAAGAGCTGGCCCGATTATTGAGGGCGAACTCTGCCAATGGCAAAAAAGCAACCCAATCATCCTGGTCAGCAGAGACAAAACACCTCAGATATGTCTCCAGGGTCTGATTAGTCCGCTCGGTCTGGCCATTAGTCTGAGGGTGAAAAGCAGATGAAAAAGACAAATCTATGCCCATCCTAGCACAGAATGCCCGCCAAAATCTAGACACAAATTGGGTACCTCTGTCAGAAACAATATTCTCAGGAATACCGTGCAATCGGACAACATTCTGAAAAAACAGAGGAACCAACTCAGAAGAAGAAGGCAACTTGGGCAGAGGAACCAAATGGACCATTTTAGAGAAACGGTCACAGACCACCCAGATGACAGACATCTTCTGGGAAACAGGCAGATCTGAAATAAAATCCATCGAGATGTGTGTCCAAGGCCTCTTAGGAATAGGCAAGGGCAACAGCAGTCCGCTAGCCCGAGAACTACAAGACTTGGCCCGAGCACAAACGTCACATGACTGCACAAAGACTCGCACATCTCGTGACAGGGAAGGCCACCAGAAGGATCTTGCCACCAAATCCCTGGTACCAAAAATTCCGGGATGACCTGCCAATGCAGAAGAATGTACCTCAGAGATGACTCTGCTGGTCCAATCATCCGGAACAAACAGTCTATCAGGCGGACAACGATCCGGTCTATCCGCCTGAAACTCTTGCAAGGACCGCCGCAGATCAGGAGAAACGGCCGACAAAATTACTCCCTCCCTAAGGATACCTGTGGGTTCAGAATTACCAGGAGAGTCCGGGTCAAAACTCCTAGAAAGGGCATCTGCCTTAACATTCTTAGAACCCGGTAGGTATGACACCACAAAATTAAAGCGAGAAAAAAATAAAGACCAGCGCGCCTGTCTAGGATTCAGGCGTCTGGCAGTCTCAAGATAAATCAAATTTTTGTGGTCAGTCAATACCACCACCTGATGCCTAGCCCCCTCGAGCCAATGGCGCCACTCCTCAAACGCCCACTTCATGGCCAAAAGCTCCCGATTCCCAACATCATAATTCCGCTCTGCGGGCGAAAATTTGCGAGAAAAGAAGGCACAAGGCCTAATGACGGAGCAGTCGGAACCTTTCTGCGACAACACTGCCCCAGCTCCGATCTCCGAAGCGTCAACCTCAACCTGAAAAGGCAGATTCACATCAGGCTGACGCAACACAGGGGCAGAGGCAAAACGGCGCTTAAGCTCCTGAAAGGCCTCTACAGCATGAGGGGACCAATTAGCAACATCAGCGCCTTGTCTGGTCAAATCAGTCAGTGGTTTAACGACATCCGAAAAACCAGCAATAAATCGGCGGTAAAAGTTGGCAAAGCCCAAAAATCTCTGAAGACCCTTAAGAGAGGAGGGCTGAGTCCAGTCACAAATAGCTTGCACCTTGACGGGATCCATCTCAATGGAAGAGGGAGAAAAAATATACCCCAAAAAGGAAATTTTCTGGACCCCAAAAACGCACTTAGACCCCTTCACACATAAAGAATTAGACCGCAGAACCTGAAAAACTCTCCTGACCTGCTGGACATGAGAGTCCCAGTCATCAGAAAAAATCAGAATATCATCCAGATATATTATCATAAATTTATCCAGAAAATCGCGGAAAATATCATGCATAAAAGACTGGAAAACTGAAGGGGCATTAGAAAGACCGAAAGGCATGACCAAATACTCAAAGTGGCCCTCGGGCGTATTAAATGCGGTCTTCCACTCATCCCCCTGCCTGATCCGCACCAAATTATACGCCCCACGAAGATCAATTTTAGAGAACCACTTAGCACCCTCTATACGAGCAAACAAATCAGTAAGCAATGGCAATGGGTATTGATACTTAACAGTGATCTCATTCAGAAGCCGATAATCAATACATGGTCTCAAAGAGCCGTCTTTTTTTGAGACAAAGAAAAACCCAGCTCCCAAGGGAGAAGAAGATGGACGAATATGTCCCTTTTCCAAAGACTCCTTTATATATTCCCGCATAGCAGCATGTTCCGGCACAGACAGATTAAACAAACGACCCTTGGGATATTTACAACCCGGTATCAAATCTATGGCACAATCGCACTCACGGTGCGGAGGTAACGACCCAAGCTTGGGTTCGTCAAAGACATCTTGATAATCAGAGAGGAACTCAGGGACTTCAGAGGGAATGGACGACGAAATAGAAACCAAAGGTAAGTCCCCATGAATACCCTTACATCCCCAGCTCAACACAGACATTGCTCTCCAGTCCAAGACTGGGTTGTGAGACTGCAACCATGGCAATCCCAGTACCAAATCGTCATGTAAATTATACAGCACCAGGAAACGAATAATCTCCTGGTGATCCGGATTGATACGCATGGTTACTTGTGTCCAGTATTGTGGTTTATTATTAGCCAATGGGGTGGAGTCAATCCCCTTCAGAGGAATAAGAGTCTCCAAAGGCTCTAAATCAAAACCACAACGATTGGCAAAGGACCAATCCATAAGACTCAGAGCGGCGCCAGAGTCAACATAGGCGTCCGTGGCAATGGATGACAAAGAGCAAATCAGGGTTACAGACAAAATAAACTTAGACTGAATGGTGCCAATGGAAACAGACTTATCAAGCTTCTTTGTACGCCTAGAGCATGCTGATATAACATGAGTAGAATCCCCACAATAGAAACACAATCCATTCTTCCGTCTAAAATTCTGTCGCTCGCTCCTGGACAGAATTCTATCACACTGCATACTTTCTGGCGTCTTTTCCATAGACACCGCCAGATGGTGCACCGGTTTGCGCTCCCGCAGACGCCTATCAATCTGAATAGCCATTGTCATGGACTCATTCAGACCTGCAGGCACAGGGAACCCCACCATAACATCCTTAACGGCATCAGAGAGACCTTCTCTGAAAGTTGCCGCCAAGGCGCACTCATTCCACTGAGTAAGCACAGACCATTTACGGAATTTTTGGCAGAAAACTTCAGCTTCGTCTTGCCCCTGAGATAGTGCCATCAAAGTTTTTTCTGCCTGAAGTTCCAAATGAGGTTCCTCATAAAGCAAGCCCAAGGCCAGAAAAAACGCATCCACATCGCGTAACGCAGGATCCCCTGCTGGCAATGAGAAGGCCCAATCTTGAGGGTCACCCCTGAGCAAGGAAATCACAATCCTAACCTGCTGAGCAGGGTCTCCAGCTGAACGAGACTTCAGGGACAAATAAAGCTTACAATTATTTCGGAAATTCTGGAAGCTAGCTCTATTCCCTGTGAAGAACTCCGGCAAAGGAATTCTCGCCTCAGATACCGGAGCATGTACCACAAAATCTTGTAAATTTTGTACTTTCGTGATGAGATTATTCAAACCCGCAGTTACACTCTGGAGATCCATTATTGTCAGGTGCACACAGAGCCATACAGAGATTAGGAGGAGAGAGAGAAAAAAGACTGCAGCAAGGCAGACTGGAGGGAAAAAAAAAAAAAAAAAAAAAAAAAAATTCCAGCAGACTTCTTATAACTCTCCTTTCTCAACCTGGGTCTTTAACACTTTATTGGCCGGTCAAACTGTCATGATCTCTGCAGGCAGAGATCATAGCAAGCCTATAGAGGGACAAGCTCTCGGAAGATGGAACTATACTGACCATGAACTAAGCCTGCCGCGCAACTAGAAATAGCCAGGTAGCATTTCCTATTTATCGCTAGATGCCCAGCTCTGGCCTAAGACCTAAATAGCTAGCAGAGGGAAATATAGGACCTGGCTCACCTCTAGAGAAATATTCCAAAGAAGACAGTAGCCCCCCACATATAATGACGGTGAGTTCAGATGAAACAACAAACGCAGCAGGAAAATAGTCTTAGCAAATTTGAGGTCCGCTTACTAGATAGCAGAAGACAGATAGTATACTTTCATGGTCAGCAGAAAAACACTAACAAAACACCATCCAGAGATTACCTTAAACTCTGGCATTAACTCATAACGCCAGAGTAGCAATCCCTGATCAACGAGAGCTTTCCAGACACAGTAACAAAAACTTCAGCTGTGAACTGGAACAAATAGGCAAACAAAACATGGACAAAAGTCCAACTTATCTAGTAGTAGTCTAGAAGCAGGAACAAGCACTGAGAGGCATCAGATAACATTGTTGACCGGCAAGAAACCACCAGAGAAATGAGCTTAAATAGCGACACCCACTACTGATGGAACCAGGTGAAACAGGAAAGAGGATGACAAGTCCAATTCCACAAGCGGCCACCGGGGGAGCCCAGAATCCAAACTCACAACAGAGATCCTGCATTACTAAATGTGGATGCGTTTTTTCTGGCGCTTGGATTGCTTTATGAGGAACCTAATCTAATAGACCAGGCAGAAAAGGTTTTGCTGGCTCTCTCTCAGGGTCTGGATGAAGCAGAAGTTTACTGTCAGAAGTTTAGGAAATGGTCTGTGCTCACTCAGTGGAACGAGTGTGCCCTGGCAGCAATTTTCAGAAAAGGTCTTTCTGAAGTAGTCCATGAGCCGGGCCAGATATCGGTACCACCCGGAGTGACTAATTTTCTTTGGTATTTTTAGGTAGATGCATGTCTGTAGTTTATTTTTTGATATGATAGCCCTTACATATACGTAGCTTATTAACCCCTTCAGCCCTAGGCCTATTTGTACCCAAGTGCCTAAGCCAATCTGACCTGTGCCACTTCATGGGCTAATAACTTTGGAACGCTTTCACCTATCCAAGCCATTCTGAGATTGTTTTCTCGTGACATATTGTACTTCACGTCAGTGCTAAATGGGAGTCAATATATTTTACCTTTCTATATAAAAAAATGCTAAATATTCGGAAATTTTGGAAAAATCGGCAATTTTTTAACTTTGAAATTCTCTGCTTTTTACAAAAATACTGATACCCCCCATAATAGTTATTAATTTACACTCCCCACATGTTTACTTCATATTGGCATCATTTTGAAAATGAAACCTTATTGTTTTACGACGTAATAGGGCTTATAGTTTTATGCGCAATTTTTCACATTTACAGCAAAACCCACTTTTCAAAGGACCAAGTCACTTCTGAAGTCACTTTAAGGGGCTTACATAACAGAAACCACCCATAAATTACCCCATTTTGCAAACTACACCCCTCAAGCTGTTCAAAACTCATTTTTAAAAACTGTTAACCCTTTAGGTGTTCCACAGGAATTTTAGCAGAATGAAGGCGAAATTTCAAAATTTCATTTTTTTTCCAGATATTACATTGTAATCCAATTTTACCTGCAACCTAGCAAGGGTTAACGGCAAACCCAAACTTGGTTACCCTAATTCTGCAGTTTATAGAAACACCCCACATGTACTCGTAAACTAAAGTATGGGCACACAGCACAGCTCAACACGGAAGGAGCGCTATGTGGTTTTTGGGTGGCGGATTCACTGGAAGAAATCTAGGGGGCCATGTCACATTTGAAGGCTGCCTGAGGTACCCCCACAGTGGAAACCCCAAAAAGTGACCCTATTTTGGAAACTACACCCCCAAGGAATCTTTTAGGGGGTATAGTGACCACTTTGACCCAACCAGTGTTTCACAGTAGTTGGAAACACTTGGTTGAGAAAATGGAAAAAGTGCATTTTTTACATGAAGGTGTCATTTTAGGCTCATTTTTTTATTTTTAAGAGGTGTACCAGCAAAAAATGCACCCCACTATTTGTTCACCAATCTCTCCCGAACACAACAACACCCGATATGTTGTCGTACACTGCAGTATTGGGGAACGGCAGGCCTCGGAAGGGAAGGAGTGCCAAATGACTTTTGGAGTGCAAATTTTACTGGAAGAAATCTAGGGGGCTATGTCACATTTGAAGACACCCTGAGGTGCCCCAACACACGCACACACACTGACACATACACGTTCTGTGCTGAACAGGACTCTCCGGTCTTCTCTGCAGAGCTCCTATCTCCCTCTGTAGAGGCTGACACCTCCCAGGCTTGTGACTGATCACATGGCCGTGACATCACCACAGGTCCTGTAGTCCTGTACTGTGTGCTGCTGCTGGTAAGGAACTTGTGGAGAGAGGGGGAACAGTCACCTAGCACCAGCGCTCCCAGCTCTAAGAACGAGCGCCTCATGAAGGTGGGCCCCTGCCTCCTCCTTCCCTGCGCGGCGGCCTTTCCCCCCGGCGGCTGTATTCGGCGTATAAGACAACCGCCCTCTTGGAGCCATGTTTTTCATGGCTAAAAAGTCGTCTTATACGCCAGGAAATACGGTAAATAAAATTTTAATGTTTTTCTTTGTGTTTGCAGGTGTTTACTGACTATCTAACGGCATGATGGAAGTACCAGCAAGGAAGAAATCACGGATCGACTGTATCATACACTGCTCTAATGATGACAGCGATGATCTGGCGTCCCTTAAGGATTTGGACTCCTGGAAAACATTGCTTAGGGCTGCAGAGATCAGGCAGCATGAATCAGTCCTGGTAGCAGCTAAGGGCCTTGAAGAAGGAGAAATACCACACATACAATATCACCGTAAATGTCGTAGTATCTTTACAATGAAGAAGTCACTGGATTCTATCCTTGGCAAGGGTGTCAATGTCGAAACAGCAAGCAAAATCTCCATGAGGAAGCTACCGAGGGGTGCCCCCAGTGATAGCAGGGTGTATGCCAAAGTATGTATCTTCTGTGAGAAGTCAAGCAAGTACCTAAAAGGAAAACAAACAAGGGAGCCAATTGTCCAGTGTGTTGAGCTACGAGCAGATGAGACGATCCGCAGAGCAGCGATAAGGAAAGGCACACAGAGAATACTTGGTTTACTTAGCAGAGACCTTGTTGCTGCAGAGGGGCACTACCACAAGTCGTGCTACAAACTATTCACAAAAGATGATTCCCAAGTGGCCTGTAGGTCTAGTGCAGCTGAAAATCAGGTCGAAAGCGAGGAAGTACGCTACGAAGAGGCAGAGAAAGAGGCCCTTGAAGAACTCTTCTTGTATATAAGGACTAAATTGTTCCCAAACCCAGAAGTACTGCCTATGATAAACCTCACATCTAGGCTTGAGAGATTAATGATATCCCGTGGTATCATCCAACTGAAACCATCGACAAAGAAACATGTTCGACGAAAACTTGAAACAGAGATTGGGGAATCACTCCGCTTTCTCTCAGATGAGAAAGGTAAGCTTCTAGTCTATCCATGTAGCCTATCAATGGACGACCTTGTCCGGCAAGTACACAGCATGACAAAAGATCTGCAAGAAGCAAGAGCTGCTAACTCTGGAGATATCGTAACCAAAGCAGCAATGCAGCTAAGGAATGAGATCAAGAAGCAAGATGTGAGTCAGCCATGGCCTCCCAATACAGATCAGAATGTCGTTCCTGCATTAGTCACTCAATTCCTGCAAACCCTGCTTACAGGAGATTGTGAGTGCCAAACTACCTGTGAAAGAGCTCAACGTCTTGCCACATCCTTCGGCAGTGACTTGGTTTTTGCTGTTACCAATGGAAAGACAAAGCCACCAAAGCACGTACTGCTATCCTTTGCAGTTAAGTCTTTGACCGGCAATACAGAACTGATTCGAACTCTGAATCGTCTTGGCCACTGTGTGTCATATTCAATGGCTGAGGAGATCGATACAGCCCTTTGTATCCAGAAGTTGGAATGTTCAAAGGATGACATCCCAATGCCAGCAAGTATCTACCCAGGTGTGTTCACAACCCTGGCCTGGGATAACATTGACAGACTTGAGGAGACACTAAGTGGAGCAGGTACATCTCATAGAGTCAATGGCATTGCTGTTCAGTCCAATGTTGCATGCTCTGTGACAAAGAAAGTCCTGCCAGATGTAACCAAGTCGAAGAAAAGAAGCATAACTCTGACAGAATTAATGCTACCGATATACAATGTTGGGCAGCGGGGAGAGCCACCCAGGATTGAGACTTCGAATGTTAACACTACCAAGGAGGTCCAGGATTCAAAAACCAAAAACCATATCTGGCTTCTGGCTAGAATGTCAGACCATGAGGATCAGACCACCAGCAGTTGGACTGGGTTCAACATAAAAATCCGCAGCGACATTGTAGTGGCCCAGGACACTGTAAGCTACCTGCCCACTATCAATGCTCCTGCAACAGCCATGTCCACTGTGAATGAAGTCTTGGAGCAAACACATGCCATCATGCAGACCCTGAAGCTTAACAGAATTGTGTGTGTGTTTGATCAAGCACTCTATGCCAAAGCTGCCGAGGTTATCTGGAAACAGGAGAAGTTCAAGAACATTATAATTAGAATGGGTGTCTTCCACACAATCTGTAATCTCCTCTCTATCATAGGGAACAGATTTCAGGATGCAGGCCTTAGAGATCTGTGTGTTGAATCCGGTGTAATCGCTGAAGGATCAGTGTCTGGAGTGATGGACGGCCGGAGGTACAACAGAGCAGTGAGACTACACAAGCTGGTCTATGAAGCACTTATGAGGCTTGCATGGAAAAACTTCCTTCCATGGCTAGAAGAAAACCATGCAAGGGACCTTCACCATCTGGATGAAACACTGAAGAACATCACAAACTTTCGCATCAGTGTGTCGCAGGGATCCTTCGAAAAGCTCTTGGATAATGAATCTTGCACACTTACCCTGAAGCTCTTTCAAGTTTATCTTGAGACCCTCAGAAATGAACAACTCTCAGCATTCTGGATGTCATACTTGGACATGGTCGAGACCATGCTGGCCCTGGTTCGAGCTTCAAGAGAAGGCAACTGGATGCTTCACCTAGGAGCAATCCGACAGATGATACCATGGTGTTTTGCCTATGACAAGGTCAACTATGCCCGATACCTAACCTATTACTATGCCACAATGTCTCGGCTGCCCATAGAACACCCAGAGGTCCATGAATACTTCATGCAAGGTGGCTTTTCGGTCCAGATCGGTAGCAAGAATCCTTTTGGACGAATTCCTGTGGACCAGACCATTGAAGAGACAATCAACAAAGACACCCAGACACCAGGGGGCACAAAAGGCTTCAGCCTCAAAGTTGGAGCTGTTTCCAGGTTCTACCTGACATCAGAGTACCGCAGTATGTACTTGAGGCAGCTGAGGGCCCTGGTAGGCCAACAATATACTGACTTCAGCCATTCAGACCTACAGGTGTCTAGGATTAGAAGAGATGAAGCCGATGTCCAATCTTTCGTTCAACTGCTGGAGACAGGTTGGGTGAACCCCTTCAACAAAGAGCATAATGGTGAACTTATCAGTTTGTCAACAGCGACTGTAGCACCACCAGATGTAGCCAAAGACCTTCAAGGGGCATACAGTATAGGAGAGGATGCATATCAAACATTCAAGGATGAGCGTTTGGGTACCGATAAGCCAACTACATTGTTTCATGACAAGATGACGAAGAACAAACTTAAAACGTTCTCTAACATCCAAATGAAGACACGCAGACAAGGTCTTGGCAAGGAGGTAATTTTGAAGGCTGACAGAAACCTATTTGGCCAGATGATACTTGTAGCTGAGAACAGAAAGCTACAAATGAGTGATGTCTTGACTCATCCCCTGGGTCCATTGCCATGGGCACTTGCCAATGGTGATGGGTCTATCCGCAAGACCAACAAGGCTGCCCTCGCAAGGGAGTTGGAGAGGAATGCTCGTCCTGCAGAAGTGATCCCCGAGCCCTCTGCAACCATCATTGATGGGATGAGCCTGGTTCAGAAACTGAAGGGAAACAATGCAACATTTGGCCAGCTAGCAGGCACAGCAATGAGTCGCGCTATCCATGAGGGTGCTAAGAGCAAGCGCATTGATATTGTCTTTGACGTCTACAAGGAGACATCCATCAAAGATACAGAAAGAGTCAACAGATATGAAGGCACAGGGATCCATTTCAAGAACATTCAACATGGGCACAACATCCAGCAGTGGAAAAAGCTTCTAAGTAGTTCCTCCAACAAGGCAAGTCTCATAAAGTTTCTGGTAGAAGAATGGAAGGCGAAACACCACAGGGAGAAGCTTGAGGAGAAGGAGCTGTATGTCACATGTGAGCAGCTCTGCTTTAAGATCACCAAAGAACAGTGGGAAGAGGCTGCTGACCTTAAGTCAAATCAAGAAGAAGCAGACACACGCCTCCTTCTCCATGCTCTTCATGCAGCAGAATCTGGTTACAAGTCGGTCATCATCACTTCGGAGGATACTGATGTCATGGTCCTGTGTCTGGGCATGTGCCACAAAATCCCATCCCACCTGTTCCAGAAATGCGGTACACAGAACCGGACAAGATTCCTGGATATCACCACTCTGAGCCGAACATTGGGAGGCAGCGTATGTGATTCATTGATTGGTATGCATGCATTTACAGGCTGTGACACCGTCAGTGCATTCGCTGGCCGTGGGAAGATGACGACACTCAAGCAGTTGAAGATGAACAAGACATACCAGGATGCCTTTCAGGAAGTTGGTCGTTCATGGGAAGTGTCTACCGAACTTTTTGAGAAGTTACAGGAAATCACCTGCCACATGTACCTGCCAACTACCCAAACAACTGAGGTAAACAGGCTCCGTTATCAGCTGTTCTGTGCCAGACGTGGAGTGGTAGAGTCAAGTCAACTCCCTCCTTGCCAGGACTGCCTTTTCATGCATGCACTGCGTGCAAACTACCAGGCTGCGATCTGGAGGAGAAGTCTGCAGAGCCAGCCATGGGTTGCAAACCCAACAGACTGCGGTTGGATGATAGATAACGACGGAAAGCTTGTTGTCAAGTGGATGCAAGGGGCACCAGCACCAGAAGCTATTATACAGCTACTGTCCTGCAAGTGTGTGCGGTCATGTGAACTTCCTCAGTGTACTTGCCTCAGCAATGGCCTGAAGTGCACAGACATGTGCAGATTACAGACATGCCAGAACAAGGGTACTGAAGACGAGCCAGTAGAACAACAGTCAGATTCAGAGTCCGATGTTGAAGATATTATGGAGTAACATATATATATATATATATATATATATATATATATATATATATATATATATATATATATGCACATGACATGTTCAGTGTGTATTTACATAACTTGGATTAAATTTTGTTACAAATACTACATCTAGTCACTCCGGGTGGTACCGATATCGTCATATTTGGTTCTTGGCTCATGCTAAAATTCCTGTGGAACACCTAAAGGGTTAACAGTTTTTAAAAATGAGTTTTGAACAGCTTGAGGGGTGTAGTTTGCAAAATGGGGTAATTTATGGGTGGTTTCTGTTATGTAAGCCCCTTAAAGTGACTTCAGAAGTGACTTGGTCCTTTGAAAAGTGGGTTTTGCTGTAAATGTGAAAAATTGCGCATAAAACTATAAGCCCTATTACGTCGTAAAACAATAAGGTTTCATTTTCAAAATGATGCCAATATGAAGTAAACATGTGGGGAGTGTAAATTAATAACTATTATGGGGGGTATCAGTATTTTTGTAAAAAGCAGAGAATTTCAAAGTTAAAAAATTGCCGATTTTTCCAAAATTTCCGAATATTTAGCATTTTTTTATATAGAAAGGTAAAATATATTGACTCCCATTTAGCACTGACGTGAAGTACAATATGTCACGAGAAAACAATCTCAGAATGGCTTGGATAGGTGAAAGCGTTCCAAAGTTATTAGCCCATGAAGTGGCACAGGTCAGATTGGCTTAGGCACTTGGGTACAAATAGGCCTAGGGCTGAAGGGGTTAATAAGCTACGTATATGTAAGGGCTATCATATCAAAAAATAAACTACAGACATGCATCTACCTAAAAATACCAAAGAGAATTAGTCACTCCGCTTGGTACCGATATCGTCAAATTTGGTTCTTGGCTCATGGACTAAAGCCGTTAAGGATGTTATGGTGGGGTTCCCCACGCCTGCGGGTCTGAATGAGTCTATGTCGTTGGCCATTCAGATTGATCGGCGTTTGCGGGAGCGCAAACCTGTGCACCATCTGGCGGTATTTTCTGAGCAGAAGCCAGAGTCTATGCAATGTGACAGGATTCTGACCAGAATTGAACGGCAGAATCACAGACGTCAGAATGGGTTGTGCTTTTACTGTGGTGATTCTGCTCATGTTATCTCAGATTGTTCTAAGCGCACAAATAGGTTCACTAAATCTGTCACCATTGGTACTGTACAGCCCAAATTCATTTTGTCTGTTACTTTGATTTGCTCCCTGTCATCCTACTCAGTTATGGCTTTTGTGGATTCAGGTGCTGCCCTGAACTTGATGGATTTGTCATTTGCCAGGCGCTGTGGTTTTATCTTGGAGCCTTTGCAATTTCCTATTCCACTAAAGGGAATTGATGCTACGCCATTGGCCAAGAATAAGCCTCAGTACTGGACTCAAGTGACCATGTGCATGACTCCTGCACATCAGGAGGTGATTCGTTTTCTTGTGTTACATAATTTGCATGACGTTGTCGTGTTGGGTCTGCCATGGCTGCAGGTTCATAATCCAGTCCTGGATTGGAAAGCAATGTCTGTGTCAAGTTGGGGTTGCCAGGGGATCCATGGCGATGCTCCTTTGGTGTCAATTGCTGCTTCTACTCCTTCTGAAGTCCCTGAATTTCTGTCGGACTACCAGGATGTATTTGATGAGCCCAAATCCAGTGCCCTACCTCCTCATAGGGATTGTGATTGTGCTATAAATTTGATTCCTGGTAGTAAGTTCCCTAAGGGACGACTTTTCAATTTATCTGTACCAGAACATACCGCTATGCGGAGTTATATAAAGGAGTCTCTGGAGAAGGGGCATATTCGCCCGTCCTCGTCCCCTTTCGGTGCGGGGTTCTTTTTTGTGGCCAAGAAGGATGGTTCTCTGAGACCTTGTATAGATTATCGCCTTCTAAATAACATCACGGTCAAATTTCAGTATCCTTTGCCATTGCTGTCTGATCTGTTTGCTCGGATTAAGTGGGCTAGTTGGTTCACCAAGATAGATCTTCGAGGAGCGTATAATCTTGTGCGTATAAAACAGGGCGATGAATGGAAAACGGCATTTAATACGCCCGAAGGCCATTTTGAGTACTTGGTGATGCCTTTTGGGCTCTCTAATGCATCTTCCGTGTTTCAGTCCTTCATGCACGACATCTTCCGAGAGTATCTGGATAGATTTATGATTGTGTACCTGGATGATATTTTGGTATTTTCTGACGATTGGGAATCCCATGTGAAGCAGGTCAGGATGGTATTTCAGGTCCTGCGTGCCAATGCCTTATTTGTGAAGGGCTCTAAATGTCTCTTCGGAGTCCAGAAGGTTTCCTTTTTGGGCTTTATTTTTTCTCCTTCCACTATTGAGATGGATCCAGTTAAGGTCCAGGCTATTTATGACTGGACTCAACCTACATCAGTGAAGAGTCTTCAGAAGTTCTTGGGCTTTGCTAATTTTTACCGTCGCTTCATCACTAATTTCTCTAGTGTGGTTAAGCCTTTGACGGATTTGACCAAGAAGGGTTCTGATGTGACCAATTGGTCTCCTGCGGCCGTGGAGGCCTTTCAGGAGCTGAAACGTCGGTTTTCTTCGGCTCCTGTCTTGCGTCAGCCGGATGTCTCTCTCCCTTTCCAGGTCGAGGTTGATGCCTCTGAGATAGGAGCAGGGGCTGTCTTGTCGCAGAAAAACTCTGATGGCTCTATGATGAGGCCATGTGCTTTCTTTTCAAGAAAGTTTTCGCCTGCCGAGTGGAATTATGATGTTGGTAATCGGGAGTTGTTGGCAATGAAGTGGGCATTTGAGGAGTGGCGACATTGGCTTGAGGGAGCCAAACATCGTGTGGTGGTCTTGACGGATCACAAGAATTTGACTTATCTCGAGTCTGCCAAACGGTTAAATCCTAGACAGGCTCGATGGTCGCTGTTTTTCTCCCGTTTCAATTTCGTGGTTTCATAATTTCGGGGTTCAAAGAACGTGAAGGCTGATGCCCTTTCTAGGAGTTTTGTGCCTGACTCTCTGGGAGTTTCTGAACCGGCTGGTATCCTCAGAGAGGGGGTGATTCTGTCTGCCATCTCCCCTGATTTGCGGCGGGTGCTGCAGGAATTTCAGGCCAATTAACCTGACCGTTGTCCACCGGAGACTGTTTGTCCCGGATAGATGGACCAGTAGAGTTATTTCCGAGGTTCATTCTTCGGTGTTGGCGGGTCACCCTGGAATTTTTTGTACCAGGGATTTGGTGGCTAGGTCCTTTTGGTGGCCGTCCTTGTCATGGGATGTGCGTTCCTTTGTGCAGTCCTGTGGGATTTGTGCTCGGGCCAAGCCTTGCTGTTCTCGTGCCAGTGGTTTGCTTTTGCCTTTGCCTGTCCCAAAGAGGCCTTGGACGCATATTTCCATGGATTTTATTTTGGATCTTCCAGTCTCTCAGAGGATGTCTGTCATCTGGGTGGTTTGTGATCGTTTTTCTAAAATGGTCCATTTGGTGCCCTTGCCTAAGCTGCCTTCCTCCTCCGATTTGGTGCCGCTGTTTTTTCAGAATGTGGTTCGTTTGCATGGGATTTCGGAGAAAATTGTGTCAAGACAGAGGATCCCAGTTTGTGTCCAGATTTTGGTGGTCCTTTTGTGCTAAGATGGGCATTGATTTGTCGTTTTTGTCGGCCTTCCATCCTCAGACAAATGGCCAAACTGAACGAACTAATCAGACCTTGGAGACTTATCTGAGATGTTTTGTTTCGGCTGATCAGGATGATTGGGTGTCCTTTTTGCCATTGGCTGAGTTCGCCCTCAATAATCGGGCTAGTTCTGCTACTTTGGTTTCACCTTTTTTTTGCAATTCTGGTTTTCATCCTCGTTTTTCCTCAGGTCAGGTTGAGCCTTCGGACTGTCCTGGGGTGGATTCTGTGGTGGATAGGTTGCAACAGATTTGGAACCACGTAGTGGACAATTTGACGTTGTCACAAGAGAAGGCTCAGCGCTTTGCTAACCGCCATCGCTGTGTGGGTCCCCGACTTCATGTGGATTTGGTATGGCTGTCTTCTCGTTTCGTTCCTATGAAGGTTTCCTCTCCTAAGTTCAAGCCTCGTTTCATCGGTCCTTATAAGATTTTAGAAATCCTTAACCCTGTGTCATTTCGTTTGGACCTCCCAGCATTGTTTGCCATTCATAATGTGTTCCATAGGTCATTATTGCGGAGGTATATGGTGCCTGTGGTTCCTTCTGTTGATCCTCCTGCTCCGGTGTTGGTTGAGGGAGAATTGGAGTATGTGGTGGAGAAGATCTTGGATTCTCGTATTTCGAGACGGAAGCTTCAGTACTTGGTTAAGTGGAAGGGCTATGGTCAGGAGGATAATTCCTGGGTTGTCGCCTCTGATGTCCATGCGGCTGATTTGGTTCTTGCCTTTCATCTGGCTCGTCCGGATCGGCCTGGGGGCTCTGGTGAGGGTTCGGTGACCCCTCCTCAAGGGGGGGGGGTACTGTTGTGAATTCCGTTCTCGGGCTCCCTCCTGTGGTCATGAGTGGTATTGTGTGAGTTCTGTTCTTGGGCTCCCTCTGGTGGCCTTTAGTGCTTACTGCGGGTCTGTAGCTGGAATCCAGCTGCCTCGTTTTCTGCTAGTCTGGCCTCTATTTAACTCCACCTGGACCTTCACTTTTTGCCTGCTGTTGTTGTATTCAGTACTGGTTCTGATCTCTCTGGACTTTCCTTGTGACCTGTCTCTTCTTGAGAAGCTAAGTCTTGCTAGTTCATGTTTGCTCATTATTTCCTTGAAAATGTTTCTCTGTATATGATGAGTTTTGTCCAGCTTGCTTATATGTAATATCCTCACTTGCTGGAAGTTCTGGGGTGCAGAGTTGCGCCCCTCACATCGTGAGTCGGTGTGGGGGTTCTTGTAATCTCTGCGTGGATTATTTTTTATAGCATTTTATACTGACCGCACAGATCCCTTGCTGTCTTCTGTCTATTTAGTGTTAGCGGGCCTCATTTGCTAAAAACCTGTTTTCATTTCTACGTTTGTGTTTTCCCCTTAACTCACCGTTATTATTTGTGGGGGGCTGTCTAAAACTTTGGGGTGATTTCTCTGAGGCAAGTGAGGCTTTGCTTTCTCTCTAGGGGCAGCTAGTTTCTCAGGCTGTGACGAGGCGTCTAGGATTTTAGGTAACGCTCCACGGCTGCCTATAGTGTGTATTGATAGTATCAGGGTTGCGGTCAGTATAGCTCCCACATCCCCAGAGCTTGTCCTAAGGATTTCTGTTACTTAGCAGGTCAGTTTGCGATCCTTGACACCAGGATCATAACAGGTCCCTCTCAGTTGCTCCAGGCTCTTCTGTGCACAGATCCTTGTGATGAAATTACATTTTTGACTTAAGAATATTGATGAGCGAATACATTCGGCACTATTCGTTACTCGCACGAATAGTATGGTATTTGGAATATTCGTTATTCGTTAGTAATTAGGTATTTGCCTCGGTATATTCGAGTGACCTGCCCAGCATGTTTGGCGCATTATTTGTAGCCAATGAACATCCTGGGTTGGCTTGCCAATCACAGTAATGCCGGCGCCATCTTTGGTGTGGCATTTCTGTGATTGGCTGGCCTTCCAGCGTCATAGGAACAATTTAAAGGCTGAAGCCATCTTGCGCACATTGCAGCCGGTAACAGCGTAGGGAGAGCATCATTTCAGCGCAGGGAGAGTGAAAGGAGCATAGGGAGACTGATAAGCGGTTACAGTGAGCGTTATTTATTCCAAAAAGCTCTTTTAGGAGCTGAAGATTGTCAAGATATTAGATGACTTGTTTGTTAGGTTGGGATTTAAGTATGGAGAGACTTAATTGGAGGGAGGGTGAAAGGCAGGCAGCTGGATGTTCTCATCATTGCAAGTACATGCTGCAGATCTCTGCTATTTTCCACTTAAAATACCTAATATTTGTCTAGCAGTTGTGCGCCTGGCGCAATCTGGGTAGAGATAAAAGTACGGGACAATTTAGCAGGGGCAATAATCTTCATTACTCCGCTGTTGGAGTCGATAGAGAGTACAAGTTTCACCATTTCACAATGTGCCAAGTTTTCACAAAATATAAAACATTAGGCACATGGGGTATACATACATAACCACTATGTACTTGTTGCAGAAGCAGAAACATTTGGGATGCTTTTACATTACGTTGCTGTTATCGTACGGCTTACAAATTCGGAGGAAATCCAGCCCTTCTTCAATTTTAGTAGAGTCAGCCTGTCTGCATTTTCCATTGACTTGCGTGTACGTTTATCTATTATTATTGCACCTGCCAAACTAAAAGTCTGCTCAGGCAACACACTTGCAGCAGGGCATGGAAGCATCTCCAAGGTGTAGAAGGAGAGGTTGGGCCAAACGTGGAGCTTGGACAACCAATAGTTAAAGAGCACTGGAGAAAAAGGAAGGATGCTGGTATGGTTACTTAAGTAGTCCTTCACCATCTTGGTAAACCTCTCTTTGTCATAGTTACACCCACAGATAGCCTTTGCTGTTGTGACGGTGTCATGAAAATGTGCCAGTTGGTGGACATCCCCCCCTCCCTGAGTTGCACCTGGTTTTTCTGGTCCTCCTCTGTAATCCTTGTGGGTGAAAAAAGCTGGCACCTCTGCCACCAGCGTTGTCTGAGGGTAATATTTTTAGCAAGTCCTCCACTACGGCCCTCTGGCATGAATGCACTGAAAATGACACGTCTGCCTCCGAGATGAGAGAAGCAAGTTTCTCCTTGTACCGTGGTTCAACAAAAGTGCACAGCCAGTATTTCATGTTGGACAAAATGTGTTTCATGCAAGGGTCTTGGCAAAGGCATCTGGACATGAACTCTGTCATGTGTGGCAGACTGCAAAGAGTCAAACGTTCAGTGTCTTCACTATGACCAACACTAACCATCCTCTCCTCCTCACAATGCATAGCCTCCTACTCCTCTTCAGGCCATCTATGCTGGACAGGCATGAAGCTGGGATTGGGAGTCCTTCTGTAGCGCAGACCAAAAACTCCTGTTCATCCTCCTTCTTCTCCTCCTGTTCCTCGTCATCACCCAATGTGGCTTGAGAATATTGTGAGGCTGTGCTGTGGTATCAGCCATTGTAAAATCTTGCTCCATAGCCACGGGCTCACCATTCAAAGCTCTCAATTTGAGATTCTGCAGCAACGTTTTAATAGACAGAGCAGCGGGATGGTTACGCTGACAATAGCGTCATCAGTGCTCACCATCTTGGTGCAGTACTCAAAGTTTTGAACAACGTCAGAAATGTAATTGATCCAACATATGAACTGCCTACCGCCTTAACATTTATCTAACTATCCCTGTATTGCCCATTCAAAATTTTCTTCATAACCAGAATCATTGTATCTTGTTCTCAAACGCTTTATGCATTTAATAGCCCTTTGTGCCTGTACTTTTACAGATACTGATTGGTAACCGGTTCATGCAGTATTACATGAACAACGGATTTATTACATT
Source organism: Ranitomeya variabilis (assembly GCF_051348905.1). Taxonomy (NCBI): domain Eukaryota; kingdom Metazoa; phylum Chordata; class Amphibia; order Anura; family Dendrobatidae; genus Ranitomeya; species Ranitomeya variabilis. Next base: position 35,899,422 of record NC_135232.1, on the reverse strand, counting down.
ATGGCTGGTCTGAGCAATGAAAGCAATTGTTACCATCCACCTTTCATGTCTCCCTTATTTCCTCATAGACTGTAAGCTTGGGAGCAGGACCCTCACTCCTATTGGAATCTGTTTTATATGATTGATATTCTGTAATGTCTTTTATTGTCTGTACAAGTCTCCTCTAAAATGTAAAGTGCTGCAGAATATGTTGACGCTATAGAAATAAAATCATTATTATTATTATTATTATTTTTAAAGGTCAAATTATAGCATGTGGGCAGGTCGGTCAGTCGGTGACGAGTCAAATGATAGCGCTGCTGCAGCAAAGCTAGTCCGCTGAAAGCCTGAGATGACTTTTGGAAATGTAGGCAAGTAGGTCCGGCAAGTTTGGCAAGTAGGTCCGGCAAGTCAAGGTATGTTTTTACAAAACATTGTACAACCAAGTTCGGCACGTGGGCCATGCATGGAACGTGTTTACCAGCTTGCCGAACTTTAAAGCTGCCACCAAGTTACACCCATTATTGCACACAACCAGACCTGGTTGGAGGTTCAGCGAGTAGAGCCACTGATTGGTCTGTTCTTTTATCATTCTCAACAGCTTGGCTGAGCTTTATCACCTAAACAGATGAGCTTCAGCAAAGCATGCTGCGGCTTTGCCAAAACAGTGCTGCAGACCTCCCAGCTGAGGAGTGATGGAGAAGCTACTTTCGGTGAGGAGGAGGAGAGACAGGAACCTGTAACATGAGAAGACTGAAACCCTGATGGAAGTTGGGACCGCTATTCTTGGTGTAAGGTCCCGGTCTCTGACTTTGTCTCAGACTCCACCAAGTTCACCCAATGTGCCATAAGGGAAATGTAGCGTCCCTGTCCACAAGAACTTATCCACGTGTCTGTGGTAAAGTAGACCTTCGCTGTGACTGAGTTGGCCAGGGCATAGCTGATATTGTATAACACGACTGCTTATGTAACATGTTGACGGCACACCGGGAAAAATAGTGTTGGATGGTAATCGAGTACCGTGGGGCTGCCCCACCAAGAGGTCATGGAAAGACTCAGTTCCCACAAGATGAAATGTCTCTTTCCCTTGAAGAGGATACTTCCAAGTAAAATGAAGCTTGTACATGTTCCTGACAAGGGTTTCAGGCCTGACAGACTGACCACAATACAGACCCTCGCTTGCATACACTATATTCAGAATTTAATTCTAATGCTTTTGGTGTCTGGTAGAATCCAATGTCCTGACATTCATCATACAGCTCCCCCAACTCCTGTATTATATTCACCTTACAGCGGCTTCACCCGCTATGACAGTGGTTCCATTGGGATCCGATGGCAAAAATGAACTGTGGACCTTACAAAACGCAGGTTTCACAGCATCTACTGTGTTATGATCCGGTGACCTTGGAGCCACATGAAACTTTCTCTGGAGTCGGTGGAACCTGTACTGACCGCAAATCCTGAACTAACACCGCAACTAGAAGTAGCCGTGGGGTGTGCCTAACAAAACCTAGACACCTCGACACAGCCAGAGGACTAAATACCCCTATAGATAGAAATAGGAATACTACCTTGCCTCAGAGCAGACCCCCAAAGGATAGGAAGCCCCCCACGAATATTGACTGTGAGTAGGAGAAGAAAAGACACACACAGGTAGAAAACAGGATTTAGCAAAAGAGGCCACTCTAGCTAAATAGGAACGGATAGGACAGATTACTAGGCGGTCAGTAATAAAACCCTTTCAAAAATATCCACCGCAGATAATACAAAAATTCCACAATCTAACTAAAGACGTGGAATGAATATCTGCAACCCCAGAGAATCCGACAAGACTGAGAAAATACTGACACAATCTAAGCTGGACAAGAAAACAGCACTGAATTATGAAGCACACAGCATGTGTGCCACAGGAAAAAAAAAAAACAGACACTTATCTTTGCTGATTTGGAAGAAAGGCAGGAGGAACAAGGCAGAGGTCAACACCTCCCAGTAACAATTGACAACTGGCAAGGACTAATGAATCCTGCACACCTAAATACCCCAGTCAGAACTGCAATCAGCAGACACACCTGACTAGGACTGCAACCCAGGGACAACTGCATTACCACCTACTACCACCGGAGGGAACCCAAAAGCAGAATTCACAACACTACTGGCCCTCTGCTAATTGTCAGCGAGGGCCACATAATGACATGGCAGTGGACATGGCTGTAGTGGCGAGTGAACCCCAAAATTCAAATGGACATGTTTTAGCTAGCATTGTAAATGGAAGGGGAATATACAGTATATTCCACTATCTGGCTAACTATTTGGCATGAGGGAGGGACCTCCCAAATGTTAAAGTAAAACAGTAAAGCCAAAACGCTCCATGTGAACATATGCTAAAGGGGAGGTATCATTTTTTATTACTTTTATTTTGTGTTATATACATGTAATTAATTATGAAGGAAATAATGTTTCTTAGAATTTTTCAATTTAAAAACATTTTTTGGTTTGGTAAAATCCATAAAACCGGTGCAATAGTCTGACAACATTATTCCCAGATACTATAATTGAGTCAGAAAGGCATGCAGGCATCTTCTCCATGCTGTTCCAATTTAGTTTTAGCTCTTTCCCATTCATTTCAGCTTTTTTCTCAGGCCCCGACCTGTTTGTTGGGTCCAGCAGAAAAATGTTCGGCTTTCCCATTGACTTGCATTGGTTTAGTTATTTGGTACGAATACACGGATATTAGAAATTATTCGGAACGAATTTCCCGAATCCGAATATTTCACTATTCGATGATCACTACTTAAGAAAATTACGTTTTTGCTCTAGCTCTTAGTAGTCACTAAAATGGGACCAAGTCCAGCCAGGAATGGTCCTCCTTTCTTTTGGGCCCTAAAGCAGTTACATCAGTTGTTCTGATGGTATATATGTGGAGAACCCCCATGGGGCCGTGGGGTACTCGGTAGCGGGTCCTTCGGTTCACAGAGGGATGTCACGGTGGCTGACCCGGTCCGTGGCCCTGGGACATCCATTTAAAAGGGAAAGGTCTTTAAAGGGGAAATGTTTATGTTCGTGACGCCACCTGTGGTATTCGGTCAGGGTGACCGACGCTGCTTTAAGGGGTCCGCTGGGGTGATGTTATGGCAGATGTTAGATGTTAGATGGTATACCTTGCCACAGGTGAAGTATGTCCCCAAGGCTTCCTGGTGTGTAGATGGTGGATGGTGAGAGGTGCAGAGAAGAACGAGGACACAAGGTTGCAGTCTCTTTACCTTTACTGAAGACTTCAGCATCCACAGTCCAGAGCACCAGATCACAGGGCTGGCAGAGTCAGCCGGTTTGGAGGCAAATCCAGAGTCCCCTTATCCAGGTGGAAATCAGTAGCCTTCCTCTAGTGCCGTGGTGTTGTAGTACCTTACTGCTAAGCCTCTCATAAGGTCCTCACAGATGTTGTAGATGTTATGTCTCTCTCTCTGTCCCCCAGATGGATAGGACAAACCAGTATGACCGGTGGCTTGAGGCGTTTTACAGGGACTCTATCATGCCCCAGCCTCTAAGGGGTGCCACCTTGACTCCTGAGTGTAGGGGTGAACAGGTAACGTGAAATTAGCTGTCCTGCCGGTCTCTGGAGCAAGGCATAAAGGATCGTTGCTCCCTTGGTGTTCCGGCTACCGGGATCCTGCGCCTCAGAAGGAGGCAGCCTGTGTAGGGCTGTTCCCCTCCTGGTATCCACTCCTTTGCTATGACCTCTTTCACCCTCTCTGCAATACAGTTCTCCTTCAATGTCTCTTTCTAGAAGCTGCAGCTCTCAGGGCATGCACAGCTCCATGTCCTTCTTCCTCGATCTCTGACAGGATCCCACCCCTGTCAGGGACCAACTACCTCAGCGAAGCTCAGCCAGCAACTCACTAACTTCTTCCCCAGGCAACCAGTTTTACCTAAGTGTGAGGAGTGCCCTAATAAATAGGAGCAGAGCTCCCCCTGGTGGCCTGGAGTGTGAAATGTGTTGCATGTTTGTGATACCTGGATTCAGTTGTCCTTCTTTGCCTCCAAACGTAATATCACTCTCCCCTAGAGGAAAATGATATTACTGCAATGACCAGGACCCTGGGGCGCTGCATATGTCCTTACAATATGGATATTGGGAAGAGATTGGTAAATTTGAAATTAATCCGATTCACATTGAATGGATTCACTCATCTCTAATACTGGGACATCTGAAAAAAATGACAAATGATTGTGGTGCTTAGGATCCTGAATAAAAGTTAGTAAGTTGGGCATCCCTCCTCCTATACTATACAGCCTAGACAATGCGTCTGAGCCAAACATCTTGTAAGGATGACACGGGGCATTCTCCTTTACTTTACATCATCAAAGATGAGGATTCTTTACTATAAGAGCAGTGAGGCTATGAAACTCTGATATCACAGATTCATTGAAGGGGTTCATTAGGGGCATGGAAGCCTGCATTGCTAATATCACAAGGTATATGTATCTAGAAACTGGAAATAAATAATTGATGCCAAAAAATTTTTGAAAATGAATTTTCCCCTAAATGGAGCAATGATAAGTCATTTATAAGGCTTTTTACCGGCATATGGATCAACATAAGAACCATCCTTGCTGTGCACCCACGCTCATTCAACTCCTTCTCTCCCTGATCTTCCAGCTAGATGAGAACAGGAAATATTACCCCCTGTTCTGGTGATCTGTAGGGGTCCCGGTTTGTAAAGCCCCACAAAAATGTACTCCAACAAAAACCTTTTCCAATACTTAATTCACAGGAAATTGCACGTACTCCAAAGACTCCAATTGACCAATAAAATATGTATGTAACACTTTGAGGTTTCCTAGGACTGTTCTGAAGCCCTTTCAAGCTCTTTAACAGTAATGTCCAAGTGACCTCAACATATATGGCTATGAGTAAACAGGTGATAATCATTCTTCACTGCTGAGCTGTCACACACTATCTGTAATGTTTATTCAGTGTTTTATTGCTTTCTCTCTCTATCAGTATTGCTGTGTTATTATGAGATCTGACGTTATCTCACTTTCCAGATTCAGCTTAAAATGGCCGCTTCATTCCCTTCCTCTGCTTTTATACAGCTTATGCTAGTCCCTCCTGCTTTGCTGCACTGTACCATGTAATGTGGTAGCTGAAAGGTATTATGAGGAAGCCCGCAGGGTCACGAGAGCCTCCTCTGGATACTACAATCTTCTGCAATGTGTAAAGTAGCAGCAAGTAATTTTTTTTTGCAATTATTTGACAAACCGAATTGTAAATTGTTTGAATTTTCCAGAATTTGCAATGAATGTATTCATGAAGAGGTAAGTTCTGGATTGGACCAAGGGAACCCAGTAGATGTAGTGTATATGGACTTTTCAAAAGCTTTTGATACGGTGCCACACAAAAGGTTGATACATAAAATGAGAATAATGGGGATAGGGGAAAATATGTGTAAGTGGGTTGAGAGCTGGCTCAGGGATAGGAAACAAAGGGTGGTTATTAATGGAGCACACTCGGACTGGGTCGCGGTTAGCAGTGGGGTACCACATGGGTCAGTATTGGGCCCTCTTCTTTTTAACATATTTATTAATGACCTTGTAGGGGGCATTCAGAGTAGAATTTCAATATTTGCAGATGACACTAAACTCTGCAGGGTAATCAATACAGGGGAGGACAATTTTATATTACAGGATGATTTATGTAAACTAGAAGCTTGGCCTGATAAATGGCAAATGAGCTTTAATGGGGATAAATGTAAGGTCATGCACTTGGGTAGAAGTAATAAGATGTATAACTATGTGCTTAATTCTAAAACTCTGGGCAAAACCGTCAATGAAAAAGACCTGGGTGTATGGGTGGATGACAAACTCATATTCAGTGGCCAGTGTCAGGCAGCTGCTACAAAGGCAAATAAAATAATGGGATGTATTAACCCCTTAGTGACAGAGCCAATTTGGTACTTAATGACAGAGCCAATTTTTACAATTCTGACCACTGTCAATTTATGAGGTTATAACTCTGGAACGCTTTAACAGATCCTGCTGATTCTGAGATTGTTTTTCCGTGACATATTGTACTTCATGATAGTGGTAACATTTCTTCAATATTGCTTGCGATTATTTATAAAAAAAACGGAAATATGGCGAACATTTTTAAAATTTTGCAATTTTCAAAATTTGTATTTTTATGCCCTTAAATCACAGAGATATGTCACGAAAATAGTTAATAAATAACATTTTCCACATGTCTACTTTACATCAGCACATTTTGGAAACAATTTTTTTTTTTGTTAGGGAGTTATAAGGGTTAAAAGTTGACCAGCAATTTCTCATTTTTACAACACCATTTTTTTTTTAGGGACCACATCACATTTGAAGTCATTTTTAGGGGTCTATATGATAGAAAATAACCAAGTGTGACACCATTCTAAAAACTGCACCCCTCAAGGTGCTCAAAACCACATTCAAGAAGTTTATTAACCCTTTACGTGCTTCACAGGAACTGAAACAATGTGGAAGGAAAAATGAACATTTAACTTTTTTTGCAAACATTTTATTTCAGAACGATTTTTTTTTATTTTCACAAGTGTAAAAACAGAAATTTAACCATAAATTTTGTTGTACAATTTCTCCTGAATACGCCGATACCCCATATGTGGGAGTAAACCACTGTTTGGGCGCACAGCAGAGCTTGGAAGTGAAGGAGCACCGTTTGACTTTTTCAATGCAGAATTGGCTGGAATTGAGATTGGATGCCATGTCACGTTTGGAGAGCCCCTGATGTGCCTAAACAGTGGAAACCCCCCACAAGTGACACCATTTTGGAAACTAGACCCCTTAAGGAACTTATCTAGATGTGTGGTGAACACTTTGAACTCCCAAGTGCTTCACAGAAGTTTATAACGTAGAGCCGTGAAAATAAAAAAATCGCATTTGTTTACACAAAAATGATCTTTTCGCCCACAAATTCTTATTTTCACAAGGGTAACAGGAGAAATTAGACCACAAAAGTTGTTGTACAATTTGTCCTGAGTACGTTTATACCCCATATGTGGGGGTAAACCACTGTTTGGGCGCACCGCAGAGCTTGGAAGAGAAGGAGTGCCGTTTTACTTTTTCAATGTAGAATTGGCTGGAAATGAGATGGGATGTCATGTCGAGTTTGGAGAGCCCCTGATGTGCCTAAACAGTGGAAACCCCCCACAAGTGACCCCATTTTGGAAACTAGAACCCCCAAGGAACTTATCTAGATACTAGATTGTGACCCGATTCTAACGCATCGGGTACTCTAGAATATGCATGTCCCCGTAGTATATGGACAATGATGATTCCAGAATTCGCAGCAGACTGTGCCCGTCGCTGATTGGTCAAGGCAACCTTTATGACATCATCATTGCCATGGCAACCATTATGACATCTACGTCGATACTGTGCCCTCTAGATTGTGGCCCGATTCTAACGCATCAGGTATTCTAGAATATGCATGTCCCCGTAGTATATGGACAATGATGATTCCAGAATTCGCGGCAGACTGTGCCCGTCGCTGATTGGTCGAGGCAACCTTTTCCAGGACAGACAGAAAAACCCTGTGGCCCGATTCTAATGCATCGGGTATTCTAGAATATGCATGTCCCCATAGTATATGGACAATGATGATTCCAGAATTCGCGGCAGACTGTGCCCGTCGCTGATTGGTCGAGGCAACCTTCATGACATCATCGTTGCCATGGCAACCATTATGACATCTACGTCGATACTGTGCCCGTCGCTGATTGGTCAAGGCGAATTCGCGGCTGACTGTGCCCGTCGCTGATTGGTCGAGGCAACCTTTATGACATCATCGTCGCCATGCTGTGCCCGTCGCTGATTGGTCGAGGCCTGGCGGCCTCGACCAATCAGAGACGCGGGATTTCCAGGACAGACAGACAGACAGACAGACAGAAAAACCCTTAGACAATTATATACATAGATGTGGTGAGAACTTTGAATGCCCAAGTGCTTCACAGAAGTTTATAATGCAGAGCCATGAAAATAAAAAATATTTTTTTTTCCACAAAAAAGATTTTTTAGCCCCCAATTTTTTATTTTCACAAGGGTAACAAGAGAAATTGGACCCCAAAAGTTGTTGTCCAATTTGTCCTGAGTATGCTGGTACCCCATATGTTGGGGTAAACCACTGTTTGGGCACACGGTAGAGCTTGCAAGGGAAGGAGCGCCGTTTTGGAATGCAGACTTTGATAGAATGGTCTGTGGGCATTATGTTGCGTTTGCAGAGCCCCTGATGTACCTAAACAGTAGAAACCCCCCATAAGTGACCCCATTTTGGAAACTAGACCCCCCAAGGAACTTATCTAGATATGTGGTGAGAACTTTGAATGCCCAAGTGCTTCACAGACGTTTATAATGCAGAGTCGTGAAAATAAAAAATATTTTTTTTTCCACAAAAAATATTTTTTAGCCCCCAATTTTTTATTTTCACAAGGGTAACAAGAGAAATTGGACCCCAAATGTTGTTGTCCAATTTGTCCTGAGTATGCTGGTACCCCATATGTTGGGGTAAACCACTGTTTGGGCGCACGGTAGAGCTTGGAAGGGAAGGAGCGCCATTTTGGAATGCAGACTTTGATAGAATGGTCTGCGGGCATTATGTTGCGTTTGCAGAGCCCCTGATGTACCTAAACAGTAGAAACCCTCACAAGTGACCCCATTTTGCAAACTAGATCCCCCAAGGAACTTATCTAGATATGTGGTGAGAACTTTGAATGCCCAAGTGCTTCACAGAAGTTTATAATGCAGAGTCGTAAAAATAAAAAATAAAAATTTTTTCTACAAAAAAGTTTTTTTAGATCCCAAGTTTTTATTTTCACAAGGGTAACAAAAGAAATTGGACCCCAAAAGTTGTTGTCCAATTTATCCCGAGTACGCTGATGCCCCATATGTGGGGGTAAACCACTGCTTGGGCGCACGGCAGGGCTCAGAAGGGAGGGAGCACCATTTGACTTTTTGAGCGCAAAATTGGCTGTCATTTTTGGAGACCCCCTGATGTACCTAAACAGTGGAAACCCCCCAATTCTAACTCCAACCCTAACCCCAACACACCCCTAACCCTAATCCCAACCCGATCCATAATCCTAATCACAACCCTAACGATAATCACAACCCTAACCCCAAAACAACCCTAATGTCAACCCTAACCATAACCCTAATCAAAACCCTAAATCCAACACACCCCAATCCTAATCTCAACCCTAACCTCAAACCTAACCCTAATCCCAATACACCCCTAACCCTAATCCCAACCCTAACCTTAACCCTAATCCCAAACCTAACCCTAATCCTAAACATAACCCTAATGCCAACCCTAACCCTAATACCAAACCTAATCCAAACCCTAATCCCAACTCTAACCCTAACTTTAGCCTCAACCCTAGCCCTAACTTTAGCCCCAACCCTAGCCCTAACTTTAGCCCCAACCCTAACCCTAACCCTAACTTTAGCCCCAACCCTATCCCTAAACCTAATTTTAGCCCCAACCCTAGCCCTAACCCAAACTTTAGCCCTAACCCTAACCCTAAATTTAGCCCCAACCCTAACCCTAAATTTAACCCTAACCCTAGCCCTAACTTTAGCCCCAACCCTAACCCTAGCCCTAAGGCTACTTTCACACTTGCGTCGTGTGGCATCCATCGCAATCCGTCGTTTTGGACAAAAAACGGATCCTGCCAATGTGCCCACAGGATGCCTTTTTTGCCCATAGACTTGTATTGCCGACGGATGGCCACACGTCGCGTCCGTTGTGCACTGGATCCGTTGTGTTTTGGCGGACCGTCGTCACAAAAAAAACGGTCAATGTAACCTTTTTCTTGTACGTTGCGTCCGCCATTTCCGCTCATGCGTGGCCGTAACTCTGCCCCCTCCTCCCCAGGACATAGACTGGGCAGCGGATGCATTGAAAAACTGCATCCGCTGCCCACGGTGTGCACAATTTTCACAACGTGCGTCGGTACGTCGGGCCGACGCATTGCAACGGCCCCGTACCGCAAGTGTGAAAGAAGCCTAACCCTAGCCCTAACCCTAGCCCTAACCCTAACCCTAAATTTAGCCCCAACCCTAACCCTAAATTAGCCCCAACCCTAACCCTAACCCTAATTTTAGCCCCAATTCCTCTCTCCTGCCGGCCGGCAGATGGCAGCAGAGAGCTAGCGCACTGCGCATGCGCCTGCCATTTTCTTTCCATAGGAAGAAGCCAGCGGGCAGGAGGGGACGCAGGAGGACCCAGGGACACCAGTAAGTATAGCAGGGTCCCCGAATCCCCCTATTTCTCTGTCCTCTGATGTGCGATCACATCAGAGGACAGAGAATTACCGATCGCTTTTTCTTTTTTTTTGCGACCGCCAGTAAACAGTTAATTACCGGCGATCGCAAAACAGGGGTCGGTAAGAACCGACCCCGATCATGTTCTTTGGGGTCTCGGCTACCCCCGGCAGCCGAGACCCCAAAGATCCTCCGGGTACCGGCCGGCGGGCGCACTGCGCATGCGCCCGCCATTTTTTTGCCAGAAGAAGATGGCGGCGCCCATCGGGAGCCACTAGGAGCACCGGGGGAGACAGGTGAGTATCGGGGGGCTATCAGGGACCCCATTTCTCTGTCCTCTGATGTGCCATCACATCGGAGGACAGAGAAATTAAAAGAGAGAATCGCGTGTTTTTTTTTCTTTTGCGATCGCCGGTAAACGGTTAATTACCGGCGATCGCAACTCGGGGGTCGGTAAAAAAAACCCCGAATCATGTTCTCTGGGGTCTCGGCTACCCCTGGCAACCGAGACCCCAGAGAAAATCCGACTCTGGGGGGCGCTATTCACTTTTTCCACAGCGCCGTTAATTAACGGCGCTGTGGTTTAAGTACCCTTAGCGGCCGCCGTTAAACGGTGTATCGGCGGTCGTTAAGGGGTTAAAAGAGGCATAGATGCTCATGAGGAGAACATAATTTTACCTCTATACAAGTCACTAGTTCGACCACACTTAGAATACTGTGCACAGTTCTGGTCTCTGGTGTATAAGAAAGACATAGCTGAACTAGAGCGGGTGCAGAGAAGAGCGACCAAGGTTATTAGAGGACTGGGGGGTCTGCAATACCAAGATAGGTTATTACACTTGGGGCTGTTTAGTTTGGAAAAACGAAGACTAAGGGGTGATCTTATTTTAATGTATAAATATATGAGGGGACAGTACAAAGACCTTTCTGATGATCTTTTTAATCATAGACCGGTGACAGGGACAAGGGGGCATCCTCTACGTCTGGAGGAAAGAAGGTTTAAGCATAATAACAGACGCGGATTCTTTACTGTAAGAGCAGTGAGACTATGGAACTCTCTGCCGTATGATGTTGTAATGAGTGATTCATTACTTAAATTTAAGAGGGGACTGGATGCCTTTCTTGAAAAGTATAATGTTACAGGTTATATATTCTAGATTCCTTGTTAGGGCGTTGATCCAGGGAACTAGTCTGACTGCCGTATGTGGAGTCGGGAAGGAATTTTTTTCCCCAATGTGGAGCTTACTCTTACCACATGGGGTTTTTTTTGCCTTCCTCTGGATCAACATGTTAGGGCATGTTAGGTTAGGCTATGGGTTGAACTAGATGGACTTAAAGTCTTCCTTCAACCTTAATAACTATGTAACTATGTAACTAATCTTTAATTATCACCATTATGGTGAATTCGTAAAAAGTTTTTTAGACTGGAATACCCCTTTAAATATTGTGAATGGCTATGATTTTGCAGCTTTAAATTTACTTTATATTGTGTTTTACTAAAAGCCATCAAAAAAGTTCAGGTAATCCAATAAATCACAAAGTCAGCGATGAATTATCCTTCGCCTAAAATATATTTCAAATTTGACGTTTCGCAGAGGCTTAAACCTCAGAGACGTCCGACTGCGATCAGATGTCACTTATCTCCTGGTTGTGTACTTGACCTAATGATACAGAAGCGCGCGGCGTCTTACTAAGTCCCAGAGAGCATATTACCAATGTCAAGCAAGATCACATCACATTTTCAAGAAAAAGTAATCTGCTAAAAAGTGCACAGCTCTGCAAATGCTCCGCCAGAGGGAAGATGGGGGAATGTTACACGACATGCGGCAGTGTGCTGCAGGTGGGTCTGCACATTGTTTCACAAGGGTCCTTGGTTGATGGAAGTCTCCACCAAGTACGAAGTACAATCATGGAGGACATCAACCTTCGAATCACTGCATTAAATTGTTTATATCGTTGTTTAGACAGTTTTATTCAGTCTCAGTGCGGTGGAGGTAGATGGGCACTGTATGGCGCCATTATTTATGAAGCCCGTAGCGGCATTACAATCTGGGAATAAAATTCAAACCAAAAGTCAAAACTAAAGCAGGACTTTATATGTCATCTACAATTCCTTAACCTGCCTCTGGCAATGTACAGTGGGTGTGTAGCTGCTTCCCCATGTAGAATCAATCTGTTAAAAATGTTTTCTGAAGGTGGAAGAAGTGGTAGTGATCCGATGTACCAGCGCTGATAACTAACTCCTAGGCACTTCCAACTTGTCAGCCACTGTACAGGAGGAGGAGGAGGTGAGCTGTGACATCACATATTGTGAATGGTGGATCCTGTGTTATCTACTATATATAGAGGTGTTATCAGTCATTGTAGAGGAGGAGGAGGTGAGCTGTGACCTCATCTATTGTAAATGGTGGTGGTTGGGCTTTGGAGCGTATTTTCGGGGACAATTATGTGCAGCACCGTGGCCGTCTTGGATTTCTTCTGGCCTGGTTCGGAATATCGCACTCTTGGAAATTTTTCCCATTTTGGTGGCGGTGCATTTGTGGCAGCAGGTTTTTCGGAACAGGTGGGTTCGATTTTACTGTGACCACATGGGGGTGGTTTGTGCGATCAATAATCTATCCACGTCGTCGCCTTCGGTTGTGCGGGTGCTGAGACAGTTGTTCCTATCGTGCTTGAAGTTGAATGCACAAGTAACCACGACGCATGTTCCTGGTGCTCATAATTCCATTGCGGACTCTCTTTCTCATTCACAGTTCGATCGTTTTCGGTTACTGGCTCCGGATGTGGAGGTCGTCGGGTTGGAGTGCCCTGCAGAACTCTGGCTTGTGGTGTCCAGGACGCAGAGGCGTTGATCAGGTCGTCATTGGCTTCCAGAACGTGGGAGGCTTACCAGGCAATTTGGAAGGATTGGGAGGAATTGTTGTGGGCTGAGTCGTGTGGGTCAAGCGAGCAAGAGCAGACTGGTGTATTGTTGTCTTGGTTGAGTCGGGGAGCTTCGGCAGGATGGTCTTCCGCCAAAGTGTCTCGAGTCATGTCAGCCTTGGCATTCGGTTTTAATTTGCGTGGTCAACCAGATTTAACCAAGATCTTTTTGGTAAAACAAGCGGTAAAGGGCTTTCAGCGGCGGCAGCGGTGTATGGATGCCAGACGCCCCTTTTCTTTTAGCTTGTTGGAAAGGTTGGGCAGGGTTTTGCCTTCTTTGTGTTTGTCGGTTTTTGAACTGTCTTTGTTTCATTTAGCCTTTTCTCTAGCCTTTTTCGGGGCATTGCGGGTTGGTGAGTTGGTTTCACCTAGCAAAAGAGTTATGGGGGGCTTGTTGGCTCGAGACATGTTTTTGTCGGCTGGTCAGGTCGAGTTGTGGTTGCGGCGATCAAAGTCCGATCAAGAGGGTAGGGGTAGTAGGATTGTTTTGGGTTCGGTTCCTGGGTTGGTTATGTGTCCAGTTACCTGTTTAGCTCATTTTGGGGGGCTTCGGCCTAGTCGGGACCGGTCGTTGCTATGCCATATGGATGGTTCCTTGTTATCCCGTTATCAATTTACTTTGGTTTTCAGAAAAGCGATTGGGTTGCTGGGCCTTGATGAGGCTTGTTTCGCTCCTCACTCTTTTAGGATTGGGGCCGCAACGGATCCAGCGTTGGGGGGGACTTGGGGCTCCTGCAATTCGGCGTATTGGTAGATGGCAGTCAGATAGATATCAGAGCTACGTGCGCCCGTAGAGTGGGGCTGGTGGTGTTTGTTTTGGCAGGTGTGGGACAGTAAGGCAGTTATATCGGTTGTGCTACTTGTTGAGTCTCTGTTTTGTGTTTTTTCAGGTCCCCTGCCTTTGTTGGTGTGGATTTTCGGCCACTCGTATGTCCACTGGGGAGCGCAGCGCGCCGATGTGCGGAACGAGGGTAGACAACTTGGTTTTGATCGTAGAGTGGCGGTAATTCGTTGGCTAGGTTTTAGGGGGATGGTCTGGTATAGAGTTTTAAAAGAGATCAATAACAGTGTCAAGTTGGACAGGGTTCCTAATATTTTAGTTTTGCATGTTGGGGGTAATGACCTGGGGGTTCGACCTTTTAGAGAATTGATAAAAGATATCAAACAGGATTGTTTGCGTTTATGGGTCTTGTACCCGGGTTTGACCATCGTTTGGTCAGAAATCGTGCCGTGTAAGCGTTGGAGGAACATGCGGTCATTGGATAAGTTGAATAAGGCCCGGATAAAGGTTAATAGGGCGGTGTCCGCGTTTGTTGCCAGGAATGGAGGTGTTGTGGTGCGACATTTTGAGTTGGAAAGAGGGGAAGGGGCATTTTGGCTGGCCGACGGAGTTCATTTGAATGCGGTGGGAATGGATTTTTGGGCCCTTGGTATTCAGGAGGGCATTGAACGGGCCATAGTTTTTCGGTGTGGTGGGGTCTCGGGCCTTTGAGGTGTTCAAAGGCCTCTCGTTGTGGCGGCTGGGGGGAGTCCTGGGAGTTGGTGGAAATTGGTTTGGGGGATCCATTATGTCATATGGCTCCTCTGTTTTTGGAGTTAATATCTTTTGAATCTGGTGAATGGTCGTTGGAGAGTTCCGGCAGGGGTGGTCGGATCTCCTGGAATTTTTACCGTGAACAGTGAACCCTCTTTTGGATTTTTGATGCTCCCGAGCCAGGGTTTTGAACGGCTGGGAGTAAATTGGTGTTATGTATGTACACGGTATGGGTGGTCAATCACCAGATTTTTGGGGCTCCAAGGACTCCTAGCCTTTTGAAATATTTATTGTATTGTTATCAATGTATTTATTGTTATATGTTTAATAAAAAGGCTACTGTGGCCTATATCATTCCAAAGAATTAAACTTAGTCGTGTTTTTATTGGGAATATGGGTTATAGTAGGGGGCTACGGAGTATAGAGAAATGATTGGGCGACGGTAGATCTGGTCGTCGGACATACTACACCTTCGACAATACCAGGGTCAAGGAAAGACCGGAGCGAGCCGTACCCTCCCCCCACGGCGTAGGCGGAGGCCTAAATGACAATGGTTTGGAGAG
This sequence comes from Ranitomeya variabilis, assembly GCF_051348905.1. NCBI lineage: Eukaryota > Metazoa > Chordata > Amphibia > Anura > Dendrobatidae > Ranitomeya > Ranitomeya variabilis. The sequence continues at coordinate 35,884,116 of NC_135232.1, read as the reverse complement.
GGGGAGGAATTATGCTAATGCTAGGGGGGGAAGCTTTTCGCTGAAGGTACATGGGGGGGATTGGGGAAGGGATCTAGTCAGTTCCCGCTCTTTTGGGATCGCGAGCTGTCCCGCCCTCCCGCCCTATTTTTTGGGTTCAGAGGGGGGGGGGGGTATTGTTAGTAAAATGGCAAGGGTTTTTTTCTTTTCGGGTCATGGTGGCCGTGGCGGCTGGGGGGAGTCCTGGGAGTTGGTGGAAATTGGTTTGGGGGATCCATTTTGGCATATGGCTCCTCTGTTTTTGGAGTTAATATCATTTGAACCTGGTGAATGGTGGTTGGGGAGTTCCGGCAGGGGTGGTCGGATCTCCTGGAATTTTTACAGTGAACAGTGAACCCTCTTTTGGATTTTTGATGCTCCCGAGCCAGGGTTTTGAACGGCTGGGAGTAAATTGGTGTTATGTATGTACACGGTATGGGTGGTCAATCACCAGATTTTTGGGGCTCCAAGGACTCCTAGCCTTTTGAAATATTTATTGTATTGTTATCAATGTATTTATTGTTATATGTTTAATAAAAAGGCTACTGTGGCCTATATCATTCCAAAGAATTAAACTTAGTCGTGTTTTTATTGGGAATATGGGTTATAGTTGGGGGCTACGGAGTATAGAGAAATGATTGGGCAAGGGTAGATCTGGTCATCGGACATACTACACCTTCGACAATACCAGGGTCATGTGTTATCTACTGTACATAGAGGTGTTATCAGTCATTGTACAGGAGGAGGTGAGCTGTGACTAGTGTTGAGCGATACCTTCCGATATGCAAAGGTATCGGTATCGGATTGGATCGGCCGATATCCAAAAAATATCGGATATCGCCGATACCGATACCCGATACCAATGCATATCAATGGGACACAAAATATCGGAATGGTTCCCAGGGTCTGAAGGAGAGGAAACTCTCCTTCAGGCCCTGGGATCTATATTCATGTATAAAATAAAGAATAAAAATAAAAAATATTGATATACTCACCCCTCCGACGGCCCCGGTTCTCACCGGTCCAAGCGTCTGCCTCCGTTCCTAAGAATGCAGAGTGAAGGACCTTCGATGACGTCGCGGCTTGTGATTGGTCGCGTGACCGCTCATGTGACCGCTCACGCGACCAATCACAAGCCACGACGTCATCGAAGGTCCTTCACTCCCTGCATTCTTAGGAACGGAGGCACCGCTAAGAGGCAGGGTCCGCCGGAGGGGTGAGTATATCAATATTTTTTATTTGTATTATTTATTTTTTACATGAATATGGATCCCAGGGCCTGAAGGAGAGTCTCCTCTCCTCCAGACCCTAGGTACCATACGCACCGCACACTTCCGATTCCGATTTCCGATATCGCAAAAATATCGGAACTCGGTATCGGAATTCCGATACTGCAAATATCGGCCGATACCCGATATTTGCAGTATCGGAATGCTCAACACTAGCTGTGACATCACCTATTGTAAATGGTGGATCCTGTGTTATCTACTATATATAGAGGTGTTATCAGTCATTGTACAGGAGGGGGAGGTAAGCTGTGACATCACCTATTGTAAATGGTGGATCCTATGTTATCTACTGTATATAGAGGTGTTATCAGTCATTGAACAGGAGGAGGAGGTGAGCTGTGACATCCCCTATTGTAACTGGTGGATCCTGTGTTATCTACTATATATAGAGGTGTTATCAGTCATTGTACAGGAGGGGGAGGTAAGCTGTGACATCACCTATTGTAAATGGTGGATCCTATGTTATCTACTGTATATGAAGGTGTTATCAGTCATTGTACAGGAGGAGGAGGTGAGCTGTGACATCCCCTATTGTAAATGGTGGATCCTGTGTTATCTACTGTATATAGAGGTGTTATCAGTCATTGTACAGGAGGAGGAGGTGAGCTGTGACATCACCTATTGTAAATGGTGGATCCTATGTTATCTACTGTATATAGAGGTGTTATCAGTCATTGTACAGGAGGAGGAGGTGAGCTGTGACATCCCCTATTGTGAATGGTGGATCCTTTGTTATCTACTGTATATAGAGGTGTTATCAGTCATTGTACAGGAGGAGGAGGGGAGCTGTGACATCACCTATTGTGAATGGTGCATCCTGTGTTATCTACTGTATATAGAGGTGTTATCAGTCATTGTACAGGAGGAGGAGGAGTTGAGTTGTGACATCACCTATTGTGAATGGTGGATAATGCACTTTTTTTGAACAGTATGCAAGCAGTCCCCATCTTATGAACATACACTCACCGGCCACTTTATTAGGTACACCATGCTAGTAACGGGTTGGACCCCTTTTGCCTTCAGAACTGCCTCAATTCTTCATGGCATAGATTCAACAAGGTGCTGGAAGCATTCCTCAGAGATTTTGGTCCATATTGACATGATGGCATCACACAGTTGCCGCAGATTTGTCGGCTGCACATCCCAAAGATGCTCCATACAAGGCAGGATGGATCCATGCTTTCATGTTGTTTACGCCAAATTCTGACCCTACCATCCAAATGTCGCAGCAGAAATCGAGACTCATCAGACCAAGCAACGTTTTTCCAATCTTCTACTGTCCAATTTCGATGAGCTTGTGCAAATTGTAGCCTCAGTTTCCTGTTCTTAGCTGAAAGGAGTCGTACCCGGTGTGGTCTTCTGCTGCTGTAGCCCATCTGCCTCAAAGTTCGACGCACTGTGCGTTCAGAGATGCTCTTAGGCCTACCTTGGTTGTAACGGGTGGCGATTTGAGTCACTGTTGCCTTTCTATCAGCTCGAACCAGTCTGCCCATTCTCCTCTGACCTCTGGCATCAACAAGGCATTTCCGCCCACAGAACTGCCGCTCACTGGATTTTTTTTCTTTTTCGGGCCATTCTCTGTAAACCCTAGAGATGGTTGTGCGTGAAAATCCCAGTAGATCAGCAGTTTCTGAAATACTCAGACCAGCCCTTCTGGCACCAACAACCATGCCACGTTCAAAGGCACTCAAATCACCTTTCTTCCCCATACTGATGCTCGGTTTGAACTGCAGGAGATTGTCTTGACCATGTCTACATGCCTAAATGCACTGAGTTGCCGCCATGTGATTGGCTGATTAGAAATTAAGTGTTAACAAGAAGTTGGACAGGTGTACCTAATAAAGTGGCCGGTGAGTGTATATATATATATATATATATATATATACTGCTCAAAAAAATAAAGGGAACACTAAAATACCACATCCTAGATATCACTGAAATATTTCAGTTGCAAATCTTTATTCATTACATGATGTTAGTTCTATGTGTTGCCTCCCTGTGCCTGTATGATCTCCCTACAATGCCTGGGCATGCTCCTGATGAGGCGGCGGATGGTCTCCTGAGGGATCTCCTCCCAGACCTGGACTAAAGCATCCGCCAACTCCTGGACAGTCTGTGGTACAAAGTGACATTGGTGGATAGTGCGAGACAAGATGTTTCAGATGTGTTCAATTGGATTCAGGTCTTTGGAATGGGCGGGCCAGTCCATAGCTTCAATGCCTTCATCTTGCAGGAACTGCTGACAAACTCCAGCCACATGAAGTCTGGAATTGTCCTGCATTAGGAGGAACCTTGGGCCAGCCGCACCAGCATATGGTCTCACAAGGGGTCTGAGGATCTCATCTCGATACCTAATGGCAGTCAGGCTAGCTCTGGTGAGCACATGGAGGGCTGTGCGGCCCTCCAAAGAAATGCCACCCCACACCATTACTGACCCACTGCCAAACCGGTCATGCTGAAGGATGTTACAGGCAGCAGATTGCTCTCCACAGCGTCTCCAGACTTTGTCACGTCTGTCACGTGTGCTCAGTGTGAACCTGCTTTCATTTGTAAAGAGCACAGGGCACCAGTGGCGAATATCCTGGTGTTCTGTGGCAAATGCCAATCGTCCTGCACGGTGTAGAGCTGTGAGCACAACCCCCATCTGTGGACGTTGGGCACTCAGACCATCATCATGGAGTCGGTTTCTAACTGTTTGTGCAGACACATGCACATTTGAGGCCTGCTGGAGGTCATTTTGCAGGGCTCTGGCAGTGCTCCTCCTGTTCCTCCTTGTACAAAGGCTGAGGTAGCGGTCCTGCTGCTGGGTTGTTGCCCTCCTATGGTCCCCTCCACGTCTCCTGGTGTACTGACCTGTCTCCTGGTAGCGCCTCCAGCCTCTGGACACTACGCTGACAGACACAGCAAATCTTCTTGCCACAGCTGACTTTGATGTGCCATCCTGGATGAGCTGCACTACCTGAGCCACTTGTGTGGGTTGTAGAGTCCATCTCATTCTACCACGAGTGTGAAAGCACAACCAACATTCAAAAGTGACCAAAACATCAGCCAGAAAGCATTGGTACTGAGATGTGGTCTGTGGTCCCCACCTGCAGAACCACTCCTTTATTGAGGGTGTCTTGATAATTGCCAATAATTTCCATCTGTTGTCTATTCCATTTGCACAACAGCATGTGAAATTGATTGTCAATCAGTGTTGGTTCCTAAGTGGACAGTTTGATTTCACAGAAGTTTGATTTCCTTGGAGTTAGATTCTGTTGTATAAGTGTTCCCTTTATTTTTTTGAGCAGTGTATATATAAGTGCAGCGCCCCAGAGTCCTGGTCGTTGCAGTAACGTCGCTCTGCCGCTAAGGGGAGTGATGTTACGTCTGATTGCACTAAAGGAGTTCACCTGATCAGGTAACACTCACATTACACTTCACACTCCGGCCACCAGGGGGAGTGTGTTGTGAATTAGACTTTTTGGCTCCCTCTTGTGGTTACTAGTGATATTACTCTGGGAGTTTCTTCCCTCAGTTTGCACCCACCTGGGCCGTTAGTCCAGGGGTGTTGCTATATAAACTTCCTGGATCCTTAGTCCAGTGCCTGGCATCATTGTAATCAGATCCTTTCTGTTTGCTCCTATCTGCTGGTCCCGGTTCGTGCTAAATTAAGCTAAGTCCTGCTTCTTTGTTTTTTGGGTTATTTGCTTGCTCTCATTTTTGTCCAGCTTGTACTAAATGTGATTCCTGACCTTGCTGGAATCTCTAGGGGGCTGGTGTTCTCCCCCCGGGCCGTTAGACGGTTCGGGGGTTCTTGAATTTCCAGCGTGGATATTTTTGATAGGGTTTTTGCTGACCATATAAGTTATCTTACTATATTCTGCTATTAGCTAGTGGGCCTCTCTTTGCTAAATACCTAGCTCATTCTTACGTTTGTCTTTTCCTCTTACCTCACCGTTATTATTTGTTGGGGGCTTGTATCCAACTTTTGGGGTCTTTTCTCTGGAGGCAAGAAAGGTCTTTCTTTTCCCTTCTAGGGTTAGTTAGTTCTCCGGCTGGCGTGAGACGTCTAGAATCAACGTTGGCACGTTCCCCGGCTGCTGTTATTTGTGGTGCTAGGATTAGATATATGGTCAGCCCAGTTACCACTGCCCTATGAGCTGGTTTTTGTGTTTGCAGACTTAGTAAATATTTCTGAGACCCTCTGCCATTGGGGTCATAACAGTATGCCAGGCCAACATTGAATGTTTATGCATTGCAGAAGTGGGATAATAAGAAAGGAAATTCTGAGTTTTTTTTTTTTTTTCCTCTCTTTCTCCCCTTTACCTTTGAGTGGCTTGTGCTTGCTGCAGACATGAATGTCCAGACCTTGATTACAAGTGTAGACCAGCTTGCTGCTCGTGTGCAGGGCATACAAGATTTTGTTACCAGTAGTTCAATGTCTGAACCTAAAATACCTATTCCTGAACTGTTTTCTGGAGACCGATTTAGGTTTAGGAATTTCAAGAATAATTGTAAATTGTTTCTTTCTCTGAGACCCCGTTCATCTGGAGATTCAGCTCAGCAAGTTAAAATTGTTATTTCTTTTTTACGGGGCGACCCTCAGGATTGGGCTTTCTCACTAGCGCCAGGAGATCCGGCATTGGCAAATATTGATGCGTTTTTTCTGGCGCTCGGATTGCTTTACGAGGAACCCAATCTTGAAGTTCAGGCACAAAATGCCTTGCTGGCTATTTCTCAGGGCCAGGATGAAGCTGAAGTGTATTGCCAAAAATTTCGGAAATGGTCCGTGCTTACTCAGTGGAATGAGTGTGCTCTGGCCGCAAATTTCAGAAATGGCCTTTCTGAAGCCATTAAGAATGTGATGGTGGGTTTCCCCATTCCTACAAGTCTAAATGATTCCATGGCGCTGGCTATTCAAATTGACCGGCGTTTGCGGGAGCGCAAAACCGCTAATCCTCTGGTGGTGTTGTCTGAACAAACACCTGATTTAATGCAATGTGATAGAATTCAGACTAGAAATGAGCGGAAAAATCATAGACGTCAGAATGGGTTGTGTTTTTACTGTGGTGATCCTACACATGTTATATCAGCATGCTCTAAACGCCTAACAAGGGTTGTTAGTCCTGTCGCCATTGGTAATTTGCAACCTAAATTTATTTTGTCTGTGACTTTAATTTGCTCATTGTCTTCTTACCCTGTTATGGCGTTTGTGGATTCAGGTGCTGCCCTGAGTCTTATGGATCTGTCATTTGCCAAGCGCTGTGGTTTTGTTCTTGAACCGTTGGTAAATCCTATTCCTCTTAGAGGTATTGATGCTACGCCATTGGCGGAAAATAAACCGCAGTTTTGGACGCAGGTAACCATGTGCATGACTCCTGAACATCGGGAGGTGATTCGTTTTCTTGTTCTGCATAAAATGCATGATTTGGTCGTTTTGGGGCTGCCATGGTTACAGACCCACAATCCAGTTTTGGATTGGAAGGCAATGTCTGTGTCAAGTTGGGGCTGTCAGGGAATTCATGCTGATTCCCCGCCGGTGTCTATTGCTTCCTCTACTCCTTCGGAAGTTCCTGAGTATTTGTCTGATTATCAGGATGTGTTCAGCGAGTCCAGATCCGGTGCTCTGCCTCCTCATAGGGACTGTGACTGCGCCATAGATTTGATTCCAGGTAGTAAATTTCCTAAGGAAAGATTATTTAATCTGTCTGTACCTGAGCATGCCGCAATGCGTTCGTATATCAAGGAGTCTCTGGAGAAGGGGCATATCCGTCCATCCTCTTCCCCTCTTGGTGCGGGATTCTTTTTTGTGGCCAAGAAGGACGGATCTTTGAGACCTTGTATTGACTATCGGCTTCTGAATAAAATCACTGTTAAATTTCAGTATCCTTTGCCTCTGTTGTCGGACTTGTTTGCCCGGATTAAAGGTGCCAAGTGGTTCACCAAGATAGATCTTCGTGGTGCATACAACCTTGTGCGCATTAAGCAAGGAGATGAATGGAAGACTGCATTTAATACGCCCGAAGGTCATTTTGAGTACTTGGTGATGCCTTTTGGGCTCTCTAATGCTCCCTCAGTGTTTCAGTCCTTTATGCATGATATTTTCCGGAAGTATCTGGATAAATTTATGATTGTTTATCTGGATGATATTCTGGTTTTCTCTGAAGATTGGGACTCACATGTGGAGCAGGTCAGGATGGTGTTTCAGGTTTTGCGTGAGAATGCTTTGTTTGTTAAGGGCTCAAAGTGTCTCTTTGGAGTACAGAAGGTTCCCTTTTTGGGGTTTATTTTTTCCCCTTCTGCTGTGGAGATGGACCCAGTCAAGGTCCGAGCTATTCATGAGTGGACTCAACCCACGTCAGTTAAGAGTCTTCAGAAGTTCTTGGGTTTTGCTAACTTCTACCGTCGTTTTATCGCTAATTTTTCTAGCGTTGTTAAACCTTTGACGGATATGACCAAGAAAGGTTCTGATGTTGCTAACTGGGCTCCTGCAGCCGTGGAGGCGTTCCAGGAGTTGAAACGCCGGTTTACTTCGGCGCCTGTTTTGTGCCAGCCTGATGTCTCACTTCCCTTTCAGGTCGAAGTGGATGCTTCTGAGATTGGGGCAGGGGCCGTTTTGTCACAGAGAGGCCCTGGTTGCTCGGTAATGAGACCATGTGCTTTCTTCTCTAGGAAGTTTTCGCCTGCTGAGCGGAATTATGATGTTGGCAATCGGGAGTTGCTGGCCATGAAGTGGGCATTTGAGGAGTGGCATCTTTGGCTCGAGGGTGCTAAGCATCGTGTGGTGGTCTTGACTGATCACAAAAATTTGATGTATCTCGAGTCTGCTAAACACCTGAATCCTAGACAGGCCCGCTGGTCATTGTTTTTCTCCCGTTTTGACTTTGTGGTCTCGTATTTACCAGGTTCAAAGAATGTGAAGGCTGATGCTCTTTCAAAGAGCTTTGTGCCTGACTCTCCTGGAGTCACAGAACCAGTTGGTATTCTTAAAGAGGGAGTTATTTTGTCAGCCATTTCTCCTGATTTGCGACGCGTGTTGCAGAGATTTCAGGCTGGTAGACCTGACTCTTGTCCACCTGGCAGACTGTTTGTTCCTGATAAGTGGACCAGCAGAGTCATTTCCGAGGTTCATTCCTCGGTGTTGGCAGGTCATCCGGGAATTTTTGGCACCAGAGATCTGGTGGCTAGGTCCTTTTGGTGGCCTTCCTTGTCACGGGATGTGCGGTCATTTGTGCAGTCCTGTGGGACTTGTGCTCGAGCTAAGCCTTGCTGTTCTTGTGCCAGCGGGTTGCTCTTGCCCTTGCCTGTCCCGAAGAGGCCTTGGACACACATTTCCATGGATTTCATTTCTGATCTCCCAGTGTCTCAGGGTATGTCTGTCATCTGGGTGGTATGTGATCGCTTTTCGAAAATGGTCCATTTGGTGCCTTTGCCTAAGCTGCCTTCCTCTTCCGATCTGGTTCCTGTGTTCTTTCAGAATGTGGTTCGCTTACACGGCATTCCTGAGAATATTGTGTCTGACAGAGGATCCCAGTTTGTTTCCAGGTTCTGGCGATCCTTTTGTGCTAGGATGGGCCTTGATTTGTCGTTCTCATCTGCCTTTCATCCTCAGACTAATGGACAAACGGAGCGAACAAATCAGACTCTAGAGGCTTATTTGAGGTGTTTTGTTTCGGCAGATCACGATGATTGGGTGACCTTCTTGCCGTTGGCTGAGTTTGCCCTTAATAATCAGGCTAGTTCCGCTACTTTGGTTTCGCCATTTTTCTGCAACTCTGGTTTCCATCCTCGTTTTTCCTCGGGACATGTGGAGCCTTCTGACTGTCCTGGGGTAGATTCTGTGGTGGATAGGTTGCAGCAGATCTGGAATCATGTGGTGGACAACTTAAAATTGTCACAGGAGAAGGCTCAGCGTTTTGCTAACCGCCGCCGCGGTGTGGGTCCCCGACTTCGTGTTGGGGATTTGGTGTGGCTGTCTTCTCGATTTGTTCCTATGAAGGTCTCCTCTCCTAAATTTAAGCCTCGCTTCATCGATCCTTACAAGATATTGGAAATCCTTAATCCAGTGTCCTTTCGCTTGGATCTTCCGGTGTCGTTTGCCATTCACAACGTGTTCCATAGGTCCTTGTTGCGACGCTACGTTGTGCCTGTGGTTCCTTCTGCTGAGCCTCCTGCTCCGGTGTTGGTTGAGGGCGAGTTGGAGTACGTGGTGGAGAAGATCTTGGATTCTCGTCTCTCCAGACGGAGACTTCAGTATCTGGTCAAGTGGAAGGGCTATGGTCAGGAGGATAATTCCTGGGTGGTTGCCTCTGACGTGCATGCGGCCGATTTAGTTCGTGCCTGTCACGCTGCTCATCCTGATCGCCCTGGTGGTCTTGGTGAGGGTTCGGTGACCCCTCCTTAAGGGGGGGGTACTGTTGTGAATTAGACTTTTTGGCTCCCTCTTGTGGTTACTAGTGATATTACTCTGGGAGTTTCTTCCCTCAGTTTGCACCCACCTGGGCCGTTAGTCCAGGGGTGTTGCTATATAAACTTCCTGGATCCTTAGTCCAGTGCCTGGCATCGTTGTAATCAGATCCTTTCTGTTTGCTCCTATCTGCTGGTCCCGGTTCGTGCTAAATTAAGCTAAGTCCTGCTTCTTTGTTTTTTGGGTTATTTGCTTGCTCTCATTTTTGTCCAGCTTGTACTAAATGTGATTCCTGACCTTGCTGGAAGCTCTAGGGGGCTGGTGTTCTCCCCCCGGGCCGTTAGACGGTTCGGGGGTTCTTGAATTTCCAGCGTGGATATTTTTGATAGGGTTTTTGCTGACCATATAAGTTATCTTACTATATTCTGCTATTAGCTAGTGGGCCTCTCTTTGCTAAATACCTAGCTCATTCTTACGTTTGTCTTTTCCTCTTACCTCACCATTATTATTTGTTGGGGGCTTGTATCCAACTTTTGGGGTCTTTTCTCTGGAGGCAAGAAAGGTCTTTCTTTTCCCTTCTAGGGTTAGTTAGTTCTCCGGCTGGAGCGAGACGTCTAGAATCAACGTAGGCACGTTCCCCGGCTGCTGTTATTTGTTGTGCTAGGATTAGATATATGGTCAGCCCAGTTACCACTGCCCTATGAGCTGGTTTTTGTGTTTGCAGACTTAGTAAATATTTCTGAGACCCTCTGCCATTGGGGTCATAACAGGAGTGGTTCTATCTAGTAGGCCACTCCTCACACTCTGGTAAAACTGGGGGTTGGACAGGAAGACAGAGAGAAGTAACTGGGAAGAGCTAGTGAGAGGACCTGTCAGGGATGGGATCCTGGCAGACTCCTAAGAATAGCACAAACCAGTGAGCAACGGGGATACAGCAAAGAAGTGATAGAACCAGAAGGAGTCGTGCTGTAAGATCGAGGCAACATCCTTCTGAGGGGCAACAGTCGGTGGCCGGAACGCCGAGCAAGTAAGAGACTACAAGCATTACTTCAAACCACGGCCGGACAGCCAATTATAGGTTGGCTGTCTCACTAAAACACCTAAGCAGACAACGGAGGCAGCTGTGGGAGAGGGGCGACTCTAGAGTCCCAGAATACCTCCAGGCCTACCCCGTCATACGGGTGCGTCCTAGCCATATCATCTGGGGGACAGAGAGAACGAGCATCAGAGACAGACAGAAGCAGTTGTGAGGACTATCCCGGGGTGCTCAGCAGGGAAGGACTACAACACATAAGCGCTAGAAGGTAGACGCTGATTCCCACCTGTGAAGGGGACTCCTGATGTGTCTTCAGACCGGCCGGTCTCAGACAGCCCGGTTAACAGTGCCCTGGATTGGACACCTGAAGCCTTCAGTAAAGAGGTAAAGAGACTGCAACCTGGTGTCCTCGTTATTAACTGCGACCGGCACTACATCGCACAATCCACATCTATCATTGGGCGCCCCTCAGCAGGGTCACGGACCGGGTCTAGCCACCATGACAACCCCAGAGCAGAGACTCAGAGGCCCGGTACCGGGTACCCCTCGGCCCTGCGGCAGTGGAGGCGCTACAAACTTGGCGTCACGAACAGGATCTACTTAAGCCTGAAGAATCAGGTCATGTGTGCCTTGGAACTGTGATTTACTGTGCTTGGACTGTACTTTATTGCAAAGACTGTGTTGCCAATTGCCGCCAAGAGTTCTCGCCACGATTCACATTGCCGTGCACGGAGGGAGGAGCCTTAGCTTCGTGGGCGGAACCGGCCAAAAGAAGCGCGGAACGAGAAAGCGCGGTAACGTGCCAATCCCGGAAGAGGAACTCTGAACTCCAGCAGGTTAGTGGAGGAGGGGCCAGTCATGTCCGAGTCGGGAGGAGCGGAGGAGGAGGCCGCAGCCGGGGACGCAGGGGCACCTCCGGGCCCCGCTGCGGGCAAAGCCGCGGCCCTAATACAACCACCGGTTGCAGCAGAACCCGCTGCCCCCCTCAGCCAGTCGGACGCTGCCGCTAACACAAAAGCCATAATGCCCTTCTCTATGCCGTACCTGCCCGGAGCGGCCTGGCTCCCACGATATTCCGGGGAGTCACATACATTCACTGACTTTAAAGAAGGAATCTGCAGCCTGATCGAGTTCTATCCCCTGACAGAGCCTCAGAAGGTTCATATGATAACCGGCCAACTCTTTGGGGCGGCTCTGAGAGAAATGAAGTCCTGGCCCGCCACGGATAAGGAAACGGCACAGCAGGTTTTTGCAAAGCTTAAAGCCACCTTTGATACCCACACTGCTACAGAGATTAAATTGACTTTCTATGGATGCAAACAGAGACCGCAGGATAGCTTACGGGACTATGCCCTTAATCTCCAGGAGGCGATGCGGGCCATTAAGCAGAGTGACCCCGACAGCGTGCAAGATGAGGATAAACTCCTGAAAGAGCAATTCATTGAAGGGCTCCTGTGCAGCCACCAAAGGGGTCAACTGCACTTCCTGGCCATGCAAAATCCAGACTTGACTTTTGCGCAATTCAAGGATAAAGCTATCCAGGCATGGCAGGAGCGACAGCCTAGCCATGCAAAACCTCCCAGGCGTCCCGCTCTCACATACCACCAGGAGGTGGCGTCGGATGCCCCAGTCACCGCCGAGGCCGACGGCCAGAGCCTAGAGGACGACTCCCCTGCAGGACTCCACCTCCAGATGCAGGAGCTAACCAAGAGCGTTGCTGCCCTGGCCCGGACGGTGCAGTCCCTACAGGAGGCCCCCAAGGAGAAGATCCAGCTGACCTCCAGACCGGAGAATGTTCCTTGGACGCGACAGAGGAGGACTCCACCAACCAGAGGCCGGGACAGCGATCACTTCCATGAGGATGGACGACCCATCTGCCGCCGCTGTCATCAGGTGGGCCACTTTGCAAGGTACTGTCCTTTAAACGAGCAACCCCTGGGGCGAAGGGCCAACCCCCAGGAGTAGGACGGTCAGGCCCACAGCATTGGAGAGCCAAATACATTGGAGGGCGACCAGTTCTTCCTGTGGTGGTTGATGGCATCCCCCTGAATGCTTTGCTGGACACCGGTTCTCAGGTGACGACTATGCCTTATGTCCTCTATAAACGGTATTGGGAGGACACCGATATTACTCGTGGCTCCGATGACGATTTCACCATAATAGCCAGTAATGGTCAGCCATTGCCACAAGTGGGGTATAAAGAGGCCACTATCAAAGTGGGGCGGGTGGAATTGAAAGCCCAAGGGATTGTGATTGTTGATATTGATCGCCGAGAATGTAATCCCATGATGACTCTTGGTACTAATGTTATAGAAAATTGTCTTGCAGAAGTTATTGTTTTTTTGCAACAGGTGGCAGAAACCGCTGGCCGCAGCGAACAACGTGCCCTGCCCTGTACCCCCAGCTCATTACCAGTGTGCCAAGGACATGTTGCGAGAAATCAAGGAGGCTGGGGTGGTGAGAGACAGTTGTAGCCCCTGGGCAGCTCCGTTAGTCCTTGTTAAAAAGAAAGATGGCACCATGAGGATGTGCGTTGATTACAGGCAGTTGAACCGCATTACACATAAAGATGCATACCCACTGCCCAGGATAGAGGAGTCTCTGGCTGCTTTAAAATCCGCTAACTACTTCTCTACCTTAGATCTCACCAGTGGGTACTGGCAGGTTCCCGTGGCGGAGGCGGACAAAGAGAAGACAGCCTTCACGACGCCGATGGGACTCTGCGAATTCAACTACATGCCCTTCGGATTGTGCAATGCCCCGGGGACATTCCAGAGGATGATGGAGTGCTGCCTGGGACACATGAACTTCGAAACCGTGCTGCTGCATTTGGATGATGTCATTGTCTTCTCTAAGACCTACGAAGACCATCTGAAGCACCTGGCCGAGGTGTTTGAAGCCCTGTCCAACTTTGGCTTAAAGGTGAAACCGTCCAAGTGTCATCTGCTGAAACCTAAAGTGCAGTACCTGGGCCATGTGGTGAGCGCTGAAGGAGTGGCCCCAGACCCCGACAAGGTCACGGTGATCAAGGACTGGCCAAAGCCCAGTGACCTTCACGAAGTCCGGCAGTTCCTCGGGCTGGTAGGCTATTACCGGAGGTTCATTAAGGACTTTACCAAGAAGGCCGCACCCTTGCAAAACCTGTTGGTGGGCCAACCAAAAAGGACCAAGGGGAGGAGCACCCCCTTTGATTGGAACGAGGAGCTGGAGGGATCCTTCACTTGTTTGAAGTCGGCACTGACGGGAGAAGAGGTACTGGCTTACCCCGAATACGACCAACCGTTTGTGCTGTACACAGATGCCGGCAATGTGGGATTAGGAGCCGTGCTGTCCCAGGTCCAGAAAGGCAAAGAAAGGGTGATCGCTTACGCCAGCAGGAAACTCCGTCCCACGGAAAGAAACCCTGATAACTACAGTTCCTTTAAGCTGGAATTCCTTGCCATCGTCTGGGCAGTGACAGAGAGGTTCAAACACTACCTGGCCTCCGCGAAATTCACCGTCTTCACGGATAACAATCCACTAACGCATCTGGATACTGCCAAACTCGGGGCCTTGGAACAGCGGTGGATGGCCTGGCTGTCCAACTACGATTTCACCATCAAGTACCGGGCAGGACACAAGAATGCCAATGCCGATGCCTTGTCCCGAATGCCCAATTTGCCAGAAATGGGAGAAGACCCGGAGGCACTTGAAGAGGTGGAGCTGCCTGCATTCCATCGCCCCAAAGCCACTCAGAACTCTCATCATGTGAAGAACAGGCACAGGAACCAACCGGATGCCACGCTGAATCCCCTGCCCCATCACGGATGGGCAGAAACTCAGGATGGTGACCCCGCGGTCCGTCGGGTGAAAGAGCTCTTGACGCAGGCAGGGTTGCATCCCGGCCCAGATGATCCACAGGAAACCCAACAGCTGTGGAAGGGGAGAAGCAAACTGTTTATCCATGATGGCAAGCTGTGCAGGAGGAGCATCGACCCACGTACTCATGAATTGGTGTGGCAGATAGTGGTGCCAAGGCGAGATGCGCCCATGGTTCTGGGAGCCTACCACGATAGAGCCGGACACTTCGGATGGAGGAAGCTAGAGAGGCTACTCCGAGGGAGGTTCTATTGGATTGGCATGAAGAGAGCCATTGAGAAGTGGTGTCGGGAGTGCGGTCCATGTAGCCTGCGCAGGAAGGACCATGGCAGCCAACGGGCTCCCCTGCAGCCTATCATCACCAAACGGCCGCTCGAACTGGTCGCGCTGGATCATGTGAAGTTGACACCTAGCCGGTCCGGCTACATCTACGCTCTTACCATCGTAGATCACTACTCCAGATTTCTGGTGGTTGTACCTGTCAAGGATCTAACGGCCAGGACTGCCGCCAAGGCCTTCCAGCAGTACTTTTGTAGGCCCCATGGCTACCCGGAGAAGGTACTGACTGATCAGGGACCAGCATTCGAAGCAGAAGTGTTCCAAGAGTTCTGCCAACTGTACGGGTGTAAGAAGATCCGAACCACGCCGTACCACCCTCAAACCAATGGGATGTGCGAAAAGATGAACCAGGTGGTGATCGACTTATTGAAGACCTTGCCCGTAGAGGAACGGAACCTGTGGCCGACAAAGTTGCCTGACTTGGTGGATATCTACAATCACATCCCAGTAAATTCCACCAACTGTACTCCAGCGTACCTAATGAGGGGAAGGCCTAGCCAGTTACCCGTTGATCTGGACATGGGGGTCCTAGTCCCCGAAGATACCTCGCCGGATGCAGATTGGGATGCAGAAAGGCAGCGAAGGTACCGCAAAGTACAGGAGTGCGTGGAAAGAAGTCTCGCCCAGGCTAGGCAAAAACAAGAAAGGGACTACAACCAGCACGCTCCTGCGATTCCCCTGTCACCTGGTGAGCAAGTACTTAAACGAAAGAGGAGACTACACAAGCTCGATGACCAATGGGAAGCAGAACCGTATACCATCCTGCCATCTGATTTCGACAACACGAAGGTCTGTCTCATCAGCAAGGACAGAGGGGAGACCTCGACAGCGGTATCCAGGGATCACCTTAAGGTCTGCCCCGATAAGTTGAGAGAGAGGGACACGGTCCCAAGAATCTCCCCGCCGGTGGAAAAGGAGAAGATGATCCATACCGTCCTTGGTGACTTTCCCCAGTCCTGGACTCAGATAAATCAGGCCATCGTGGTACCTGTTCTAACGTTTCAACAGCCGGACCCACCAGAAACAATGGTGGTACCAGATCATCCGGCCCCGCAACCTCAACAAGCCCTACCTGAAGATGCTGTGCCGACCGTTGAACTGGCGGATCCTCCCTCTGCTATCGGCGAGCCTGCCGTACCCACTGTTGCTAGTAGCAGCCCTGAGAGCTCTAGCCTGCCCGTGCTACCCAGACTCACTAGAAGTATAGCTAGGAGGCAGTACACTACACCAGCGGTAGCAAGCATAGTGGGCCCGGCTAGGCCAGTAGCAACCCCTGCGCTGCGAAGGTCCACGCGCAGCACTCAGAATCAAACTCCCCTCCGCTACAAAACTTGGAGGTATTAATATGGGCTGCTATGTAGTTGAAAATGTTTGTGTACATATCTTTTGTTACAGGTTGTAAAATGGACAATAGAGTAATGGACGGTGAATTGCTCAAAAACTTTCAAAAGGGGGACCCCTTTGTTTACCCGGGGTCCCCGCTGTTTCAACCACTGAACTGAGAGTCATAAACTATGCATGACCTAACTTTCGCAACGTTCAAGAGTCCTCACCTCCCATAGAGGGAAGCAATGTTATGTTTAATTGTGTATAATCTTTCAAAATGTTGTGTGTTTTCCTGTTAACATGTATTGTTGTTCTTATTTTTCCAGTCCGGGAGTACTGGATTTAACCGGGGGGGGAGTGCAGCGCCCCAGAGTCCTGGTCGTTGCAGTAACGTCGCTCTGCCGCTAAGGGGAGTGATGTTACGTCTGATTGCACTAAAGGAGTTCACCTGATCAGGTAACACTCACATTACACTTCACACTCTGGCCACCAGGGGGAGTGGTTCTATCTAGTAGGCCACTCCTCACACTCTGGTAAAACTGGGGGTTGGACAGGAAGACAGAGAGAAGTAACTGGGAAGAGCTAGTGAGAGGACCTGTCAGGGATGGGATCCTGGCAGACTCCTAAGAATAGCACAAACCAGTGAGCAACGGGGATACAGCAAAGAAGTGATAGAACCAGAAGGAGTCGTGCTGTAAGATCGAGGCAACATCCTTCTGAGGGGCAACAGTCGGTGGCCGGAACGCCGAGCAAGTAAGGGACTACAAGCATTACTTCAAACCACGGCCGGACAGCCAATTATAGGTTGGCTGTCTCACTAAAACACCTAAGCAGACAACGGAGGCAGCTGTGGGAGAGGGGCGACTCTAGAGTCCCAGAATACCTCCAGGCCTACCCCGTCATACGGGTGTGTTATAGCCATATCATCTGGGGGACGGAGAGAACGAGCATCAGAGACAGACAGAAGCAGTTGTGAGGACTATCCCGGAGTGCTCAGCAGGGAAGGACTACAACACATAAGCGCTAGAAGGTAGACGCTGATTCCCACCTGTGAAGGGGACTCCTGATGTGTCTTCAGACCGGCCGGTCTCAGACAGCCCGGTTAACAGTGCCCTGGATTGGACACCTGAAGCCTTCAGTAAAGAGGTAAAGAGACTGCAACCTGGTGTCCTCGTTATTAACTGCGACCGGCACTACACCGCACCATCCACATCTATCATTGGGCGCCCCTCAGCAGGGTCACGGACCGGGTCTAGCCACCGTGACAACCCCAGAGCAGAGACTCAGAGGCCCGGTACCGGGTACCCCTCGGCCCTGCGGCAGTGGGGGCGCTACATATACATACTGTATATATCTATGTATTCTATGTGTATATATCTATTCTATCCTATCACTCTGTGATTTTACTGTATGCGGCAGATGAATTGCTGGCTTTTCAAAAGAGATCGGTGTGTAAAAATCCGACAGCACTAGCATGGTTCGAGTGCTGTGCGATTTTTAAATTTTTTTCCTCGCACCCATAGGCTTGCATTTGCGAGTCTCAGTGACAATTGTAGTACACTGCAATTTTACACACACGTCGAATTTGCTTGAGGAAAAAAAAAACACTCATGTGCGCTGCCCCATAGATTAACACTGGGCTGAGTGCTAAGCAATTGTTTTGTTACATAGCACTCGCCCGTATTCTACGGTTGTGTGACGCCGGCCTAATACCTTGTCTCTTTTGTATGGGATTATGAGGTTTGAGGCAGTGACCGGTGTCATATGCAAGGGTGGCTATGTGTCTTTCAGGATGTGCAAAGAAGCATATGGAGGCAGTGGGAGTGCATTGCAGTCACAGGCATAGCTGTGATTGCAATGCAAAATATAAGTGAATATTGGTCTTGGGCATGCTATGTGTCCAGGTCAGATATAAGAAAACCTGCCTTGGGCTTTTATTTTTGAAACGGACTACAGGATGGTAGTTAGGCAGTCCTTTTCCTCCCTAGCCCCAGGTTTCCATTGTGCCACAGGTTCTTTTGTAAAATCCCCTCCAGCAGAGGGTTGGGTGTGTCAGTGTGGAGTTTGCAGAAAGTAGAGCGGACGACTCTGCAAAAGCTTGGCCTGTGTGAGGTAACACAGAGCCAAGCAGAGGAAACTCATGGCACCCCACAGTGCTATACGGTGGTGCAGTCGCCCTCGGCAACAGAACGCACTTATGGACTGTCGGGTTTCCCGGCTGCGATCCGGATGATACCGTGTTCTGTACACTGTGAGAGTTTGGATATTAAACACATTTTGCTTTGAACTTTGCTGGGTCACTGCCTCATCACTGCACAACATGGATACCGCTGCATTACAGAGGATACAATATGGCAGTTTGATGTTGCCACTATATGGTAATATTTTACTGTTCTATTTGATGGCATTGTTTAGCGTATTGAATGGCAGTATTGTACAGACATTGTATGGAAGTATTATCTAATAAGTACAATATGGTGGTATAACTTATTGAAGGTCAGTATGAAGCAGGAAAAGCAGATGTCACGACTACAATGAATACAAATGCTGTTACATATTGTAACTGGTTCTCAGCAGGGCCCACAGGATTATAAATAATACAATGTCGTCAGGGTAAATTAATTCTGTTTGTCTCTCATTTACATAATACTTGGAGGATGAATTCTCACATCTTTATTCAATAGATTCATATTTAGAACATCTCTCACTTTGTTTTACAGTTTTCATCTCACCGATCTAGAAATATTACCAGTATCTCATTCAAAAGCAATAAATTATGTTTTGCTTTAAAAAAATCCTTGGATTTGTTTTCTGCCCAAATAGTTTGTGTTCAGAAAGAGACCACCTAAACAATGGCGCCATACGGTCCTAATCAGAAGCCTCCATACTATTCACCTACCCAGTGTCACCAGACTACGACTGAACCGATACTGGAATATTGTACACCTCACCAATACCTCCATATTGTACACCTCACCAATGCCTCCATATTGTACACCTCACCAACACCTCCATATTGTACACCTCACCAACACCTCCATATTGTACACCTCACCAATGCCTCCATATTCTACACCTCACCAATACCTCCATATTGTACACCTCACCAATGCCTCCATATTGTACACCTCACCAACGCCTCCATATTGTACACCTCACCAACACCTCCATATTGTACACCTCACCAACACCTCCATATTGTACACCTCACCAATGCCTCCATATTCTACACCTCACCAATGCCTCCATATTGTACACCCCACCAATGCCTCCATATTGTACACCTCACCAATACCTCCATATTGTACACCTCACCAATGCCTCCATATTGTACACCTCACCAATGCCTCCATATTGTACACCTCACCAATACCTCCATATTGTACACCTCACCAATGCCTCCATATTGTACACCTCACCAATGCCTCCATATTGTACACCTCACCAATATCTCCATATTGTACACCTCACCAATACCTCCATATTGTACACCTCACCAATGCCTCCATATTGTACACCTCACCAATACCTCCATATTGTACACCCCACCAATGCCTCCATATTGTACACCTCACCAATACCTCCATATTGTATGCCTCACCAATGCCTCCATATTGTACACCTCACCAATACCTCCATATTGTACACCTCACCAATGCCTCCATATTGTACACCTCACCAATACCTCCTGTAGGGATTCACTCGCTCAGGTGCAACGGCTGACACGCAGGAGACACGTTCCTTTAAAAGTTGACAGGTTTATTTGCTCCATAAACCAGCAAGGCAGCAAAAAAAGGATAACAGTCCGTACATCAGGCCAACATAACATAAAAGTCCATAGAAGATCTCTGCTCTTCTCAGGCCTGACGGCACTCAGGCTCTGTCTGAAGCCACAGACACAGAAAGGCTTCTCCGTCTCTTTACACAGACTCCTGTCTGTAGTGTCCAGCTTAGACACACGGAAATCTGTCCACCATGACAGATTCCCACACTCACTCATGTGCCAAACACACCTCCATTAAGTAGTCTGAAACCACACCCAGAACCCATCACATGATTAGACATGTGGTTGTGACATCACCACAGGTCCTGACACACATACATAGATAGGCATGGTTATGCCCCTTACCCAGGGGTGAGGTATATGGGTAGCCAGACTCTCCCATCTCTCATAGCTACCCGTAACCCGGACCCAAATATACTACACAATTCTTTATTACTTTATGAGCATTACAGAAAACACTCCGGGTCACATCACAGCGACAAGCCTTCTCTGTGATACATACCTCCCGTCGATTAGACACCCTTTAGCCATGCTACATACCTCCCCCCTCTGCCTAAAGCCGTGGGGCTTGGCACTTGTCCTTAACCGACTAGAGACCCCTCTCAGTCGTCCCTGACAGTCAAACCGTCTGTCTAAGTCAGGGCCTGTTATTGAACCCTTGTCACCTCGTCTGCTACAGGATCTCCTGCTGAGGTCACTTAACCCTGACCTAACTGAGGCACCACTGCTTCTACCCGTTTCATCAGGCCACCTTCTCCCATGGTCTTTATTGCCTGAAGAGCAGTTCTACCCTGTATCTCTATATCCTCTGTTAGCTGGGGGACTTTGAATCTTTAGAGAACCTCTTCGTCTCTCTATACCGCAAGTTGAAGGTGGTGGCAATCTTTGCCAATTCCCACAGCCCTATATTGACCTGCTCCCTCTCACGTCTTAGCTGCTCAACTTCTATTAGGTAACTTATGCGATACCCCAGGAGCATCCGGATATTTTCAAGACTCTCCATGGATCTGACAACAAGGAACGGAACCATCTCATCTTCACCCACGACCTGGTCCTCGTCATCACCCAGAATCCTCAGTCTCTTCACACCGGACCTATTCACAATCTCCTGCATCACTCGGCCAAGCCTCCCGATGACTTTTCCCACCAAATTTCTGGGTACCAGAATGATGTCTTCCACCAAGCCAAGCCGATTTTGAGTTTCTCTCGCTAGTTCCAGACGTCGAGCGGCTTCCTCATTCTTCAACGTGATCATTTGTTTTGTGCGGAGGCATTGTAGATGCATCTCTCTCAGGACAGCCACCCGCTTCACTGTGACTTCTCTAGACGAAAGTATGACCAGTTGATGAGTCTCAGGCGCCCAGTGCACACTACACGCCTCTACTGCCTTTCTAAATGCCTCATGCACACCTTCACCGGTACAGGCTTCTTGCACCTCTTCAGGTACATCAATCACGGTCTTGAAGAGCAGGGTCTCACTCTCTTCAAAGACAGACGGCTCCCTTTTTTCCTCTGACCTTTCCACCAAGACGTCTGTCACGACCAGGTGACTCTCTTCTTCCGCTTTTAGCACGAACTCTTCCTCAGTCTTTTCTTCCGCTTGAGCCTTCGCCAAAATGGGCATTGGCAACTCCTCTGCCAGGCAGCGACGTTCCTCCTCTCTTTGGAGAAGCTCCTGCTGATGCTTTTCTTGAGCCATTCTGAGCACATCCATATCTTTCAATATGGCCCTATTCATGGCCTGACACGCTGATAGGTGACCTCTGTGTTCAACGACCTCCTTCTCTAGGTCACCCATTTTGTGCTCAATTGCTTGCCTCAGGACCCTTTCTTGTTCAACAGTTTCTTTAAGCAGCTCTATGTTATGGTCCTGCTCTCTTTTGGCCAGCACATGTCGCACCACCAGTTCTTTAATTAAACTTTCAAACGGGGGCTCTTGCCCACCCACACTCTGCCTCTTCAGAGTTCCACCTGTTTCTGCATCGACCTCTATGGTCTCTCCTGGGCTCTCTGTTTACTCTTAGGTACCTCTGGACTCTTGGTAACTTCAGAGTTCTCCATCTCTTCAGCATCAGGTACTTCATCATACTGAGCCACTTCAGTCTTTCCAGGCATTGCAGATGTGGGTCTACTACAGGTCTGTTCTAATTCCAGCCCTACCTCTGTGTTGGGATTTGTCAGAGGTAAAGTGACCTCCTTATCAAAGACAGTAACCTGATCTGTAACTGACCCTGTCTCTTCCTCATCATCTCTCTTCTCAGAGGGCGTAACCTGTCCCGTCTTTTTGCGTCCCCCGCGACGAGATGAAGATTTGTGATTTTTACTGGGCTCCTCCTTACTGCACTCTTTTCCCTTTGCGCTCGAGTCACAGTCTGGATAGGAGTCACCCCCTCTCACCCTGCCATCCTGGAACAGCAAGTCCCCACTTAAACAGGTGTCAGACCCACACTTTCTTCCAGGTCACCCGTAACTCTGGACTATTGACATTAGGTGGCGCTACTTTCTCTTTACACATCACACCACTCGGAATCACTACAGCCTCCTGTTGTGGTGAGGCTCCCTTAGGGTCACTCAGACTCCGTTCTGAGCAATCAGACACTCCCCTTTCCTCCCACAAGTCCCAAAACCTTTCAAAGTCCTGGCCTATTACAACAGGGAATGGCAAGTCTGGGACTAAAGGTACATCATGGCTGGCAATAACAGTGGGCGTCTCAACGATTACCCTGGACACCGGATAATCCCTAGCGACCCCATGAACGCAGTGGGCTTCCATCTTCCTTCCGGGAATCAGATAGACAGGGAGTGTGGCGCTCACCAGCGTCACCAGGCTCCCTGAGTCCAGAAGTCCAGTCACGCACACTCCATTGACTTCTACAGAACAGCTGTGTCATTTTGTCAGCTAAAAAGTCAGAACAACATTCTGAACATGCGCTGTTCAAACACTGAACTCGGCAACAGTCCATCAGCACATTCGCTGCTGCCCCTTTTTTGGACTCCACCCCTTTTGGGTTACCACCCCCTTGTGGACCATTTTCTCCTTTAGGGCCACCACCCCTTTTAGGGATTCCACCCCCTTCCGGGCAACTACCCCCTTTTGAGATGCAGCCCCTTTTTGGCCAACCATAATTATTTGGGGTCACCGCTCCGTTTTGGGACTCCACCCCACTCTGGGGTACACCCCGTGGACTTCCCACAGTACTCTCAGGCCCCAGTTTGCACAGCACACCAATGTGACACTGGCCCTTTAAGAGTTTGCACACTCTAAACCAGCAATGTCTTCTTTTTTTTTCTCTTTTCTCTCTTTGCTGCAACCGCGCTGCACAGCTCAACCGCAGACTTCGTGGACCCGCCGATCCACAGCAAGCCGCTTGTCACCTTCGTGGACCCGCCGATCCACAGCAAGCTGCTTGTCAACTTCGTGACCCCACCGAGCCACAGCAAGCTGACTCTCAGGAGAAAAAAACTCAGTCTCTCACTGACCCCGGTCAGAACACCACAGACTCTGGTCTGTTACGCACCCGGCTTTACACACAGCCCAAACATAGTTTTTCACTGACCCCGGTCAGTACAATACACGGTTTTCAGACCGTCACCCGTTGGCAACTTCACGGGTTCCTGGACACCCCTCAGCCTCAGAGATGCCCAGACGCACTGTCTCTGTTTTCTTCCACTCTGACCCCGGTCAGTACACACGGACACCTGTCAGTTACCTGTTGGTGCCGGCCACACAGGTTCCCGGATCCCTCTTCTCCTCAGAGGTATCCCAAAACAGCAGTTCTCACTGACCCCAGTCAGTACTGTATTACTCACGGTTGTCAAGACCGTCCACTCTTCTTGGCTCAGCCCAGCCAGCGCTGCGACTTGTGCTCCTTGGATCTTTGCCCGCATCCGAAACACCAATTGTAGGGATTCACTCGCTCAGGTGCAACGGCTGACACGCAGGAGACACGTTCCTTTAAAGGTTGACAGGTTTATTTGCTCCATAAACCAGCAAGGCAGCAAAAAAAGGATAACAGTCCGTACATCAGGCCAACATAACATAAAAGTCCATAGAAGATCTCTGCTCTTCTCAGGCCTGACGGCACTCAGGCTCTGTCTGAAGCCACAGACACAGAGAGGCTTCTCCGTCTCTTTACACAGACTCCTGTCTGTAGTGTCCAGCTTAGACACACGGAAATCTGTCCACCATGACAGATTCCCACACTCACTCATGTGCCAAACACACCTCCATTAAGTAATCTGAAACCACACCCAGAACCCATCACATGATTAGACATGTGGTTGTGACATCACCACAGGTCCTGACACACATACGTAGATAGGCATGGTTATGCCCCTTACCCAGGAGTGAGGTATATGGGTAGCCAGACCCTCCCATCTCTCATAGCTACCCGTAACCCGGACCCAAATATACTACACAATTCTTTATTACTTTATGAGCATTACAGAAAACACTCCGGGTCACATCACAGCGACAAACCTTCTCTGTGATACATACCTCCCATCGATTAGACACCCTTTAGCCATGCTACACTCCATATTGTACACCTCACCAATACCTCCATATTGTACACCTCACCAATACCTCCATATCGTACACCTCACCAATACCTCCATATTGTACACCTCACCAATGCCTCCATATTGTACACCTTACCAACACCTCCATATTGTACACCTCACCAATGCCTCCATATTGTACACCTCACCAATGCCTCCATATTGAACACCTCACCAATGCCTCCATATTGTACACCTCACCAATACCTCCATATTGTACACCTCACAAATACCTCCATATTGTACACCTCACCAATGCCTCCATATTGTTCACATCACCAATGCCTCCATATTGTACACCTCACCAATGCCTCCATATTGTACACCTCACCAATGCCTCCATATTGTACACCTCACCAGTGCCTCCATATTGTACTCCTCTGTAATACCTCCATATTGTACACCCCACCAGTGCCTCCATATTGTACATCTCACCAATGCCACCATATTGCACACCTCACCAATGCCTCCATATTGTACTCCTCAGTAATACCTCCATATTGTGTAGCTCACCAATACCTCCATATTGTATGTAAGCAGGAGAATGGCTACAGTAACGCAGTGGATGCAGAACAAGGTCTAACACAGTGTGGTTTAATTTATAACAACAGTAAACTGCTCGCAGGGAGATAACAGATAATTAACAGCAGAATTACAGTATAACTCAACAGTCTTATCATTAAACTTCACTTAACGTGACTTTTCTGTCATTAACCGCATGCAGTCCGATGGGAGTTGTAATACCGGCAATCGCTGGCACGGCGTCTTCAGGCGCAACCTGCCAACAAACGGTCCAGCTTCTGGCGACACTGGGCGGTCACCGGTTTTGCCTGTTGAGCCCCTAGTCTATCAATCTTAAATGCCGAGGTGGAAAGTGCCGTAGAAGTCTCTGCCCGGAGCGTGCTCTGCTGCACTCCTGCCAAGAATGGGGAACACACCTCACGATCCTGCACCTGGCACTCGCTTCTCAATGCGAGCACCACACACTTTTTGGCTGAGCGCCCTACACTCTGCGTGCTCACTGACTCTTGGGGGCCCTCACATAACCTGTGTTGGGGAGCGGCTCCGCTCTCTCTGTGGAGCACGGTACACCACTGCTTTCTCTCCCTGCTGGCAGGAAACTCTGCTCTTTTCCAGCGCTTCCTGTTCTCCGTCCCGTCTTGCCACACCCCCTCTCACCAGGTCAAGGACTCTGTCCAGTTCCCCATTCTTTCCCCCCGGCAACACTGGATGCATCCTCAACAGTCCCGAACCCGGCAGGTACCCACAACCCGGTCTTCCTCCTTACATGTACACCTCACCAATGCCTCCATATTGTACACCTCACCAATACCTCCATGTTGTACACCTCACCAATGCCTCCATATTGTACACCTCACAAATGCCTCCACATTGTACACCTCACCAATGTCTCAATATTGTACACGTCACCAATACCTCCATACTGTACGACTCACCAATGCCACCATATTGTACACCTCACCAATACTTCCATATTGTAAGACTCACCAATGCATCCATATTGTACACCTCACCAATACCTCCATATTATTATTATTATTTTTATTATTATTTATATAACACCATTGATTCCATGGTACTGTACATGAGGAGGGCTTACATCCAAAATACAAATATCACTTACAGTAGACACACTAACACTGATAGACTGGCACAGAGAGAAGAGGACCCTGCCCTTGCGGGCTTACATTCTACAAGATGATGGGAAAGGAGACAGTAGGTTGGAGGTTGCAGTAGTTCCGGTGGTGCTGAGGTGGCAGCGTGATCATTGCCGACTGTAGCTTTCTTGAAGAGATGGGTTTTCAGGTTCCGTCTGAAGGATCCGAATGTGGTGGCTAATTGGACGTGTTGGGGAACAGAATTCCAGAGGATTGGGGATATTTGGGAGAAGTCTTGGATGCGATTGGGTGAGGAATTAATAAGTGTAGAGGAGAGAAGGAGGTCTTGGGAGGATCAGAGATTACATGAGGGAAGATATCGGGAGATTAGTTCGGAGATGTATGGAGGAAAAAGGTTATGGACAGCTTTGTAGGTCAGTGTTAGTAGTTTGAACTGGATACTTGGGGAATTGGGATCCAATGAAGGGATTTGTAAAGGGGGAAGTAGGGGAGTACCAGGGAGAGATGATGAATTAGCCAGGCAACAAAGTTAAGGATGGACTGGAGAGGTGCAAGAGAGTTAGAAGGTAGGCCACAGAGAAGGATGTTGTAGTAGTTGAGGCGGGAGATGATTAGGGCATGCATAATCCTTTTAGTAGCTTGAGAGTTGAGGAAAGGACGGATTCTGGAAATATTTTTGAACTGAAGGCAAAATGAGGTGATGAGAACTTGGATGTGTGGTTTGAAGGATAGGGCAGAGTCATGGGTTACTCCGAGGCAGTGGATTTCAGGTATAGGTCAAAGTGTGATGTAATTTATTGTTATAGATAGATCAGGTAGGCAAGATGCTTGAGATGGAGGTAAAATAATGAGTTCAGATTTATCCACATTGAGCTTTAGGCAGCGAGAGGAGGAGAATATGACGTCTGGCCAGAGAGGTAGATCTGATTGTCGTCAGCATACAGATGGTACTGAAAGCCATAGGACTTCATGCGTTGTCCCAGGCCAAGGGTATAGATCAAGAAGAGTAGGGGTCCAAGGACAGAGCCTTGAGGGACTCCCAACACAGAGAAGGTGGGATGAGGAGGTAGTGTGGGAGTAGGAGATGCTAAATGTGTGGATAGTAAGGTGTGAGGAGATCCAGGATACCCCAAAGGAAGAGAGGATCTGTAGTAGGAGGCAGTGGTTGACTGTGTCAAAGGCAGAGGACAGGTCAAGAAGCAGGAGTATAGAGAATTGTCTGATAGCTTTGGCCGTAAATAAGTAGTTAGTAATTTTGGTCAGGGTTATTTCAGTGGAACCTTGGGTACAGTAGCCAGATTGAAGGTTGCCAAAGAGTGAGTTAGATGAGAAGTGAGAGGAAAGTTCAGCATGAACATGCTGCTCAAGGAGTTTGGAAATGGATGGGAGCAGCGATATGGGGCAATAGCTGTACACAGTGGTCGGGTCAAGTGATGGCTTTTTGAGAATAGGCATGATTGTGGCATGTTTGAAAACAGAAGAAGGGTCTCCATATTTACACCTAACCAATACAGAATAGACATTGTTGGTGTCACAAACTAGGTAAGAATCTGGATAAAGCATTAGGAATAGCACAAGTTAACCAGGGTAAATCCAAACAATAACTGTCAATGCCAAGCAGCAAGGTATGGTGCTGTCCCATTGGCCACAGCAGGGAGCTGATTTCTCCTGTTTAACTGTTGGCCAGAACACACCCATTCTGCCTGACATGGCAGCACCACAGGTCGCAGGCCTGTCACACGCCCCCTGAAGAAGTGTGGACGAAACGCGCCTCGGGGTGGAGGGACACGGCATTAACTCCACACTATTTGTAAGTACTATCCAGAGACTTCATGCTTGCCATCTTTTAGGCACCATTAGCAGTTATTGATTTATACAGGGTTTATTGCTCTCGAATTCAGGACTAACACTGGCCTATCGGGTTTCACAGTGGTCTATAATGATTATAGAGATATACCCTCTCTCTTAATTTGCACATGCACTTTAATATGGCATGAAGTTACATATATTATTTTTCACATGTTGAGATGTTTATCACCCCTAGAATATAGTACTATAATACATATCTCTGGTTAAAGGTGTTTAATGGAATTTTTAGCCATTTGTGTCTCTCACATCGGAGGTCACTAGATGTTTTAAATTATTTCTTGGGTTTTGTATGTGTATATTAATAAAAGCTTTTTGATTGTAACTCACATATTGTTTCTAATGGTGCTTATTCGGTTCACTTTGTCACCTATTACCATAGGAGATTATAGTGTAACGGATGGATTATATATAGGTCGCAGTCATAATAATATCTTGTGGCCATAAAAAAAATATGTTACCCAGTGATAAAGGCCATGATGTTGCTTCCATCAGCAGTGACCCCTGGAGGGTGAATACAGCGGTGCCTGGTGATAGGGGCATATATTGGTGGAGCACATCCAGGTAGACATGTAGCAGCATGCAAAAGTAGTAGTTGCACTTGTGCTCTGTTCCCACAGGTTGTCCAATTCCCTATATAAAAAGATGCCAATATAGAAATGGCCCACGGTTGGTGGGGAATGGGTGTATATTTTGCATTGACCCCAGGAGACACAACTTACACCTCGGTCCATATATGTTTTTAGAATTTTTTTTACAAAATTCGGTCAGAATTGAGGCATTTGTTCAGGCAGTGGAGCAACACAGTTTGTTTGAGCAAACAACCACTACAAATCAACACTTTTAATTTCCCTGATGGCTCAGAAAGGTTGTTGTTCCAGGGCCGAGCATTATATCTAAATTCTAAGAGACGAGGGTGGAAAAGGCCAGCAATGACATGGAGACAAGCCAAATGACAAAGCCTTCTGGGACCTGGAAGCAATTTAACATAACACAGATTAGGTGTCGAGAGCTGTGATGTAAGGACGAGCTAGAAAGTTCTAAGGTTAATTGCATATTCAATACTTTCTTCACTTTATTGTACTGGAAATCATTGTTCTGTAGGATATGGTGGGTTAACGCCATCGCAGAGCAAAGGTCAGTGATTAAACATTTGATGTTATGCAGAAGAAGTTGGGCAATGGCGGGACTTTCATTAAGCTGTATTTTTTTATTTGAATACACAGAGATGAAATGTTCAGCTTTCTATGTATTCTTTTGAATTCTAAAATAAAAGATAAAGCTTTAGGCCTTCGTGAGTTGAAGGACGAGTGGAGCTGGATCCAAAAATAATCAGTGTTATCCAAAGAATTTTTTGCTACAGCTGTTGGAGGAAATTGCTTCCGCACATGGATAATATGTACTGCTGAAACATTCTGTACCTTAATGACCACTATAAATATTTTATTTCCCAGATGTGCAGATCAAACAGATAAAACTTTTTAAATATTTTTAGTATTTAAAATATATATATGATATACATACACTCAACAAAAATATAAACACAACACTTTTGTTTTTGCTCCCATTTTTCATGAGCTGAACTCAAAGTTTAAGACTTTTTCTATGGTCACAAAAGGCCTTTTTCTCTCAAATATTATTCACAAATTTGTCTAAATCTGGGTTAGGGCTCTTTCACACGTCCTGATATTTCCAGTACTGAAAAAAACAGTCTGTGTTTATCAGTATCACACGCACCAGCGCCTGGGAATCAGCGGTACTGCTCGCGCTGTTCCCCGGCGCCGGGTGTTGAAGACAGCTCATATCATTGTCCCCTGCTCGACCAGCAATCAGTGCGAGCAAGGCACAATGTTGAGTGTTTCATTCAACAGTTACCAGCGAGTGAGAGAATTCCTCTGCAGGTGTCTGCGCTATAAATAAATAATAAAAAAAAATAGTGTGTGTTCCCCTGTATTTTTGCTAACCAGCCAGGCAAAAAAACTTTAGCAAGGCTAGTTATCAAGAGTACAGGGGTCCCAATGCTGGTTTTTTTTAAATGATTTAAATAAATAATTTTAAAAAACTGTGTGGGGTCCCCCCATTTTTGACAGCCAGCCAATCTAAAGCAGACAGCTGGGGGCTGGTATTCTCTGGCTGGTAAGGGACCATGGATATTTGCCACCCCCCAGCCTAAAAATAGCAGCCCACAGTCACCCCAGAAAAGGTGCATCTATTAAATGCGCCAATTCTAGTTTTTTTTCCTTTCTCTTCCCACTTGCCCTGTGGTGATGGCAAGTAAGGTTCATATTGTCACCTTTGTATTGTCCGGTGGCATCAAGCCCACAGGTTGGTAATGGATAGACGTCTATAATACACCTCTCCATTACTAATCCTATAGTTATACTGTAACTAAACACAAAGCCAGTATAAAGTATTTTATGTGAAATAAAAAAAAACATACTTTGACTTTTTTATTAAAAATAACAAACACAGTTATACTTACCTAATGCCCATTCCATTGAATCCCTCGACTCCTGTAATACAACAAAAATGAAACAACAATATCTCTCAGCTGTCCGATGTTCTGTCCCATGATGTATTTCATGTCTGCGATAAATAGTTTTCAACCTGGACCATGCCAAAATGCAATCGTCCAGGCTGAACACCACTGGAAAATGATCTGCTGCAAGCACACCATCATTGACCAGCGGTGACCTCATCAAACAGTACTGCTGATTCCCAGGCACCGGTACATGTCACACTGATGACACACGGATGTCATCCATGTGTCATCAGTATGCACATGTGTGGGACATTCTGCGGCCCATGCTGCTGTAAAAAAAAAGGACATGTCAGCGTGTGAAGAGCCCTTAGTGAGCACTTCTCTTTTGCCTAAATATTCAATCTACTTCACAGTTGTGGCATATCAAGATGCTGATTAAACAGCATGACTATTGCACAGGTGTGCCTTAGGCTGGCCACAATAAAAGGCTACTCTAAAACCAGTCAGAAAACCAGTCAGGTTGTTGATTGTGGTCTGTGGAATGTGGTGAGGGGCTGCAGGCATGTCCCGTATCCATGAATGGAGTGCCAATGACTGGTCAGTCGTGTAAGGACTGCTGCCCGGGAGCTACAATCTCTACCATTTTTCTATGTACAACCTACCCCTTCTTCTCCAGTGGGGGCAGCAGAGGTGCTGCTAGGGAATAGGGACAGGACTCAACCCTCACCACATGCTAACCCTGAGTGTCAGAGTCCCTTTAGAAGGAGGGGTCAGGGGAGGGTGGTGGTTCCCTCTGAGCATTGCGTGGGTGTGAGCGTGGTGACACAGGGGGACACCTCTGTTGTCAATTACTCAAAGAATTCACCGTCTTGTGGTAAACGTATGCGTGAAAATAAACGTTCAGGTCCGGACCTGTGTCTGAATGAGTACGTATGGGTGTCCACCAAAAACATCAGGTGTGCTACTGGGACCTGGAGTTCCAGGGTGATTGGGCTATATCGAGTGTCGGCCAATGTCATCCCGGGGACTTTTCAGTTAGAGTTACCCCCAGTTATGCATGTACACAACTCATTCCCCAGGTAGGCACTCTGGAGGTTTGTGGCGCCTCCGGAGCCTTCGTTCGTGGCATTTTCATCAGGCCATGTTTGCCATAAACCTGAGTGTCAGGTGATTGCCAAGGTGAACTCTCGTGGATCGAGGTGAACTCTGGTGGATCGAGGCGTCCTCACCGTAGGTTGTTATCTGGTGAGGTCCGGTGTTGTGTGTGCGGAGCGCCCCCACACCGCCGCAGGGCCGAGGGGTACCCGGAGCCGGGCCTCTGAGTCTCAGTCCTGGGGTTGTCACGGTGGCTAGACCCGGTCCGTGGCCCTGTCTGTCAGTGGGGGGACGTCCGGTGCAATAAGTCGTGTTGTAACGGTGCAGTTGTGGGGTGCAGGTCGCGGTAAATAACGAGGACACCAGGTTGCAGTCTCTTTACCTCTTTACTGGAGATCTCTGAGTCCTCAGTCCAGAATACGGTTCACCAAGCTGCGCAAGTCCGGCCGGTCCAATGGCACCTCCAGAGTTCACTTCACAGGTGGAAATCGGTGCCTTCCTTCTTAGCGCTATGTGTTGTAGTCCTTCCCTGCTGTGCTTACGGAAAGTACCCCACAACTGTTGTGTCTGTTTCTTAAGTTCCCTCACAACTCGATTAAATGATGTTCTTCTAATCGTCCGTCCCTTCCTGATGTTACAGTTAGAACGGCACCCGTTTGTCGGGTAGGCCTGGAGTTCTTCCGGGACCCTCGAGACGCCCCTCTCCCGCAATTGCCTCCCAAGACTTCATAGGTGATATGTGTTAGACAGCCCGCCTTAAACTGACTGTCCTGCCGCTGTTTAGAGTATTGCTTGAAGCTGAATGTTATAATACTCCCTCGGCGTTCCGGCCACCGGTAGTGCGCCTCAGCAGGGTGTTGCTCCGGTCTTACAGCATGACCCCTACTGGAATTCTCCTATTGCTTGATCTCGTTTCTCACTCAGCACAATCTATCTCGCTTCTAGTCCTTTCTTGGGTCCCGCCACTTCCCGGAGCTGGCGCGGACCCGTTACGTTCTTTCCAATGCCAAGCCTCTGTCAGGATCCCACCCCTGACAGAGACCCTACTGTCTCTTCCTCCACAACACCCTCTGCCACAAGGTGTTGCTTCGTTCAATCCAGTCAGCCTTCTGATCTAACTTCCTGCCTGACCCCCAGTTTACCCACTATGGTGGGGAGTGGCCTAATGAATAGCACCCTTAGCTCCCCCCGGAGGCCCGGCTGTGAAATGTATTGGTGTCTGTGATACCTGATCAGATGAACTCCTTCAGTGCCATCGGACGCACCATGGCTCCCCATAGTGGCGGAGCCACAGTACTGCAACGACCAGGACTCTGGGGCGCTGCATGTGTCCAGAGGCCCCTCATTGAAAGGGGGGTACTTTCATGATCCATTTTTGGATCTGTGGCAGATCTGTGGATCTGGTTTCCCTCAGAATAAAACCTTTTTCCTTTAAGGTCATCGGGGGTTAATGCAGTTTCCCCCCGGTGGCCACTGGTGTAATTAAGTTGCTGCCTA
Organism: Ranitomeya variabilis; assembly: GCF_051348905.1. Taxonomy (NCBI): domain Eukaryota; kingdom Metazoa; phylum Chordata; class Amphibia; order Anura; family Dendrobatidae; genus Ranitomeya; species Ranitomeya variabilis. Next base: position 35,850,937 of record NC_135232.1, on the reverse strand, counting down.
GTCTGCTGATGCAGGTGGTGACCACTCCCACCATCCTTCAAAAGGTCACCTGATGCATCAGCTGACTATTGGTTATACAGGTCCTTTTGGAGACAAACCTGGGTGGAGAAAGAGCTAGCTGAATACTGTTGTTCCTCAGCTGAATTCCTATCTGGTGCCTTACTCTGCTTTGCGGTGCATTGCAGCAAATAAAGCTAAGTGTGGTGTTATTGTTTCTTTGTCCATTTGTTGTCTTTATCTTCCCCTGTGTTGTATTAGTGCAGCGGTGGGACCAGTGCTCTCACCTGCCAATTCCCTACTTAGGGATAGGTGCAGGGCAAGCAAGGGCTTAGGTATCCTGCTCAGCGACAGGTTGAAAAAAACCTGTATAGGGACGTCAGGGAGATCAGGGCAGGATGTGCCCATTTCTCCGTTCCCTATCGCAGGGCCCACCATTATTAAAGTGTCCCCGGTGTACCCTTGTGTGTTCTGCTGTTTTGTGACTGACCTCTTGTCGGGTGGTGTCATGCTAGGACAGTCACTTCGTGACAACTATATGGAGGACTGAGGAGTGTATTACACTATACTGGGGACTATGGGGAGTGTGTAATACAAAATGGATCACTATGAGGAGTGAATTATACTATATGGAGGACTGAGCAGTGTATTTTAATATATGGAAGACTATGAGGAGTGTATTATACTATATGGAGGACTGAGGAGTGTATTTTAATATATGGAGGACTATAGGGAGTGTATTATACTATATGGAGGACTATGGGGAGTATTGTACTATATGGAGGACTATGGGGAGTGTATTATGCTACATGGAGGACTATGGGGCACATTATTTTATATGGAGGACTATGGGGTGTGCATTTTACAATATGGAGGACTGTGGTGCAGATTGTACTATGTGGTGGACTATTCGGTGTATTATACTAAAAAACAAAATGCTGCCTATTCATCGAGTGATTGGATTGTTTCTGCGGGAACAAAAATGATTGTTCACAGCAGCACATCGCTGGTGTAAACTGTAGATGTGCTGCTGATAACATGACACTGTATGGGGACAGATTGATCTATCGGTGATTGTTCTATTCCCATCATTCTTTCTCAGTTGATGTAAAGAGGCCGGGAAACAAGCGAACGACTTCAGTATTGTCGATCACACTCATTTAGCGGCCTGAACTCAGCGCACGTAAATACAACAGAAATGCTTCTGTGTGATGTGCAATATGTCTGCATTTGGGGACCCATTTTAAACTTTTGCATAGGGCCCAATTTTACCTAAAACCGGCACTGATACCACACAATACACTTCAGCTGCTGCAGAACCTCGGTCTATAGCGACGTGTGAATGGATGTATGCGCAGATGGATGGATGAGGGAGGGATGGATAAACACATCACATTATACTCACCTATGTAGAAACCTTTACTTGCCTGGTTCCTCCAATTAGCGGAGTCATTCTCCTGCTGCCTTGCACTGTGCAGGGAGAGGTTGGTGCAGGAGACAGGAGCAGGAGGACCAGTCTCTGCCAGACAGGAAAACTCTAGTCGGAGAATGGGCAGCTCCTCCAGAATGAAGAGACAACTGCTCACCGGATGCCTAGGACACCATGCAGAATGCTGACGGAGTACATTGCAAACTGTCAGCATTCTGCATCCTAGGTACACATGCAAATTATACATTAAGCCCGGACAACCCCTTTAAGTTGCAAAGAACAAATGTGATCAGCAAGAAAAAGTGAAAATGATGCGCAAGACATTCCGGGGAATATTTCTTGTACATTTCTGACTTACAGAACCATATAATGAGTTAACATTTCGTGCTGAGAACCAAGAACAAAGTATTAAAATGTAAGAATCAGTCGCATGGGGCAAAGTAGAACATTAATACAGACACGGATGTGGAGACCTGATTCTTCCCCCTTCCTCCCTAGATGAGCTTTCCATGGGCTGATTCCGCTTGGTGCAGGAATTCATGATTAGCGAAGCGTCTCCTCTGAAATTCATTAGAGAACCTGAAATCCTATGAAAAGTCTTATTGAGGCTTTCATATTGTTGGGGCTTTGATATTCTCTAAGCTATGCAAATTAACCAATCCCTCCAAATGAAGAATTCACCAGGTATTCGGCGAAGTCGAAAGCAGGAACCGACAGGGGAAATGGAGCTAGAGGAGCATCAGGTGGGTCTAATCTCTTCTCTCTTCTTATAAATGCCACCATATTTCAATTGTTCCTCATATTCAATTATACATGCAAAGTTATGCAAGTGAGATATTTGCATATTAAAGCATCACCCTTTTCCATTCACTGCAGTTTATTAATGCAGGTTCAAAGCCCTGAAGCAGAAAAAATTGTAATTATAATTCTAATATTATCATAGACTTGGCGCGTTTAGCTTGGAGAGACTTTGTAATATATTACACGGGACTATTTCCTATCAATTTGGAAAATGGCCTTTAAGGAGCGGTAGCAGACTGGAAAAACCTGGCTGCTTTCTACCAAAAATCGCACCACTTCTATTTATCGTCTGTATTTGGTATCGCTGTACAGCTCAAATCTGAAGTCAGTGATGGTGCTGCTTCTTAAAAAGAGTTTACATGTTTTCTACTACATATAACATAACTAGAGATGGGAGGACCCCTAGATGTTCAGGTCCGGCAGGTTCGGCTGAACAGTTAAAATAAGTTTGGGTTGGGGTACCAGAACACTACCCGGATTCGAACCCAGGCCCCATTCACTTGAATGGGGGGGCCTGAACATCCAGTGTTTGTTCACTATCATTGTTAGGAAAGGCCATGTGATCATAGGATTGCTAGAGAGGCAAATCAGAACCCCCACTTGACCACAAAAGACCTTCAGCAAGATTCAGCAGATTCTTGAGTTGTGGTACCTTGTTCTACTGTTCAGAGACATCTGCAAAAATATGGCCTTCATAGAAGAGTCATCAGAAGAAAACCTCTCCTGTGTCCTCATTATAAAATTCAGTATCAGAAGTATGCAAAAGAACGTCTAAACAAGCTTGATGCATTTTGTAAACAAGTCCTGTGGACAGATGAGGTTAAAATACAAATCTTTAGCCTCAATGATCAAAAGTATGTGTGGAGAAAAAAGAGCACATAATTTCAGGAAAAGAACATCTCACCAACCATTAATCATGGGGGTGGATCAATCATCCTTTGGGGTTCTGTTGCAGCCAATGACACAGTTGTAGTGGGAAGAATAGATTAAATTAAATTTCTCGATGCAAACAGAACACCATCTGTAAAAAAGCGAAGGTTGAAAAGAGGATGGCTTCTACAAATGGATAATGATCCTATACGCATGACAAAATCAACAATAGACAACCTCAAAAGGTGCAAACTAAAGGTTTTACAATGGACCTCACAGTCCCCTGATCTGAACATCATTGAAAATCTGTGGCTAGACCCCAAAATAACAGTGAATGCAAGATGCTCCAGGAATTGAAAGACTCTTGTCTGGTTACAAACAGTATTTATAAGCTGTGATACTTGGGGTGCTACTAGGTTCTAATCATACAGGGTGCCAAACATTTTGTATTGGCTCATTTGACTTTTGTAGTTTTTAAAATGTAAAAGATGAAAATATATATATTTTTTGCTTAAAATACAAAGGAAATGTGTCATCTTTAACTTTAACCCTTTTAGGCATCATTTCATCTTCAACTTGCATAACTATTCACAATAACAGCATTTTTGACCAGGGATGCCACTGTAAAATATACAGTTCCGCCAGCCACCACTAGAGGGAGCTCAGCTGCTCACTGCATACTGTTTATACATTGAACTGAATAACATAACTGTATGCATTGAGCTCCTGAGCTCCCTCTAGTGGTAGTCGCAGGCAGCAAGACACATCTAACACGGGATTTAGAGCTCAATGGTTTCCTTTCTAAAGATACAATTCTGATGGATTCTGTGTTTGTATCTTGTGATAGATTTTCACTTGGATCTCGAATTAAATGTCTCACTATATATTTCTTCCACAATCCAGGCTCTATCTTTTCCATGTCTTTTATACTGGTGCCCAGGACAATGTATTCCATGAGCAATGTAACCAGGGATTTTATGAGAAAGATGTTCTCATACTACACGTCTATTGATGCTTCACATGATTTAATTTGCCTTGGCAGCAGCTTCTTGGCTTTGGTTGCTAAGGTAAAGTTCACTATTCATCAGTACCGAGTCCAAAATGTCTGTTTTACATAATAAATATTGTAATTAATTTATTCATCCTTGGAGCATAATCGTAGATTTTGCTATATTAAACATAATTTATAAAAACCTGTGACTATGTTAACAGGCAAGCTTTTGTTCTGATTTTATTCCTGTTACTCCCCTGAGTATTCCAATTTTTCTTAAATCTGAAATACAGTTTAAGAGATGATAATTTTTTTCTAGTAACAATTTAAATGGTCTCACATAAGGAGGCGTGGCTTGCAGGATCCTCTGGGGCGGGACTTTAGTTTGCTCTGCATTATTACCCCGTGAGTAAATCCCCTTGATAAATTAATTAATATTACATACAAAGGGTCATATCTCTTGAACTATATATCGGATTTACAAAGAGTAAAAACTGTCATACTCAGGGGAGCAACGGTAATATAATGAGAGTAAAAACTGGCCACTTTTGACTGGTTCTCTTTAGGACTCCTCCATCCTAGTCCTTTCTGCCCCCAAACCAGGTGATCTCTATTTCCTATTTGTATCTCGACACAAAAGAAATAGCAGTAAATGCCTGCCCATTGACTGAGTTGTGTCAACCATGCAGCCAGTGATTGACTGAGCCATCTTTTTTATTGCCATTTCCAGAGTGTCCAGATGGGACGAGATCGTAGAGACTCCAACGGGCACCGTATAAGTGTCGTAATGAAATTTGTGGAGACCGGTGAGGAAAAGTGTTGATACTTTAATATTTTTGAAGCCACTCCAAAACTTAGCAAAACTATCAATTGGACAACTGAGCTAACATATTAGGATCTGTATAAATCTGAGTACAAAGAGCTCCCCCTAGTGGTGGCAGAAGTAAACCAAAATAATATTATTTTACCATATTGTGTAAAGTATAATGGGTGGTGCCAGGCTAGATCTTCTTCTCTGTCCTCCACTTTTATCTCATTGCACACTATGCAGTGATTTTCTTTATTTTTTGTTTATTTGTAAACAAGAGTTCAGTTACCAAATCATTCGTCCCTTGTACAATACTACATTTTATTGTAACCTTGCTGCTAGACCTGGTGCTGGTCACAAGAACCCACTTCATAAATGCAACTTTTATCCATAATATTAGAAGGCGTTACGCTCCGTGACTTTCTATACCATACAGTAACACATGGCAGGCTGCAATTAACACCAGTCTGCATGGACCCCACTATGTAATTTCAGTTCACATGAGAAAATCTCTCTGATTGTCATTTTCTCGTGAACAGTTCGGTAACCGGAGTTACTAAGACTCTTACAGAAAGGGGCTCAGCAGGCGCCATCCTGACATGAATGCACAGCGCTACCCATTTCTTCCCATTTTCGACTTTATACTAATATATAACACTTAGATCTACTCATCAAGAAGTACTCTAATTAAATATTAGAGGCATAAGGAGGGGGATGGGCGGTCACATTTTCTTTTTCTGTTCTACAATTCTTGGATTATTTTATGAGCAGATATAAAATAATAGCCACAGACATGGTAAAAGGTAACAGGCTACGGAGGGACCTGTGTTATCCCCGGCTTCATCTGTGCGGTATCTATTGTATGCATCTATCTGATATCTATTCATTTTTCTAGTAACTATCTAAAACAATCCATCCATCTTTATCTCTTTTACCTCTCTCTATCTGTCTCTCTCTGCAGTTGCAGAAATTATTCAACTTTTTTTGATGTTAGCAATAAACCAATGAAACAAGAACAATGGAAATAGGTCAGCAACTAATAAAACAAGAGGTTTCTAAAACTTCACCATAAAGCGCCACTGTTACTGACTACTGCCGTCTTGTAACTAATCCGCCCCCTTGTAGGATCCCCCATAGTGAGGACACATTTGCAAACCTTTCAATCACCCAAAGCAATCATCAAGAACTTCATTAATTGCATGAGATATGTGTAAGATAATAAGCATCAAATAGCTAGACTAGCTAGGGGAGTTTCGTTGACTGTGACATTTGATTGAATGTTAGAAATATGGCAAGAGAGTTGTCGAAAAGTTACAAGACCAATGCAGAATTTTCTTCTTGCAGCATTGGTCTTATACTTACCAGCCACCATCTTCATCTTTTTTCCGCGCAGTTTGTGAGCTGCCGGATCACTCCACTGTTTGCTGGGCGATCTGGAAGCCACAACTCAATGTAATTTTGTGAAGACCAGAATGAAGATCTTATAGACTTGTACTGAGAGCTTTGGACCGTTGCCCCTGACTTCTGGTCAGTTAGAAGTTGCAATCATAAGATGGCAGCGCGGGAGCTCCAACATAAAAAAAATAAAACATTGGAGTGGTTTAGGAATGTATATTATTGCTTTGCATAAGCAAAGAAAAGGAGACGAAAAGATAAAAGGGTATTGAATGTTCCTTGAGATATAGCTTAGTCCAAAATGTCAAAGTTAAAGCAACAGTGGCTACACAACCTAAATGTGGCAGAAAAAGAAATCTGTCGCAGGCTGCCAACAGATTTCTGAGGAGGGACTCTAGAGTGACTGCAGAAGACTTACCCCAGGATTCGGTGGCAGCCTGCACTGAGGCATTCTGTGGGAGTTGGCTTTTATAGTTTATACTTGCTCTTGTTCCCCCTGTTTATTCAGCTCTTGTTAAAGAGAACCTGTCATAATGGCATTGTTATACAGATTAAAGTGAACCTGTCAGCAGGATTTTGCTCAGTAAACTACAGACACTGGTAGGTTGGCGCTGTTATACTGAATGATGAGTGACCTCTCATAAGCCCATACAGATGCATATGTAAGCAGAGCACCACATATAGCCTCACCCACAAGAATCTCATTAACTGAAAACTACAAATACAGATTAAACAACCACAAATGGATTTCATCAACCAAGGTATAATGTTGATCAGTAGGGTTGAGCGACCTTTACTTTTATAGGATCGGGTCGGGTTTCACGAAACCCGACTTTTTCAAAAGTCGGGTCGAGTGAAATCGGCCGATCCTATAAAAAAAGTCGGGGTCGGGGTCGGCCGAAACTCGAAACCCAATGCAGTGCATTGGGTTTCCAATGGTTCCCAGGGTCTGAAGGAGCGGAAACTCTCCTTCAGGCCCTGGGATCCATATTTAAGTGTAAAATAAAGAATTAAAATAAAAAATATCGCTATACTTACACTCTGACGGGCCCTGGTACTAACCGGGAACCTTCCTTCCTTAGAATCAGCCTTCCAAGACCTTGCGGTGACGTCGCGGTGACGTCGCGGCTTGTGATTGGTCACGCGGCCCCCATGTGACCGCTCGCGCGACCAATCACAAGCCGCGACGTCACCATGACGTCACCGAAGGCCCTGGAAGGGCTGATTCTTAGGAAGGAAGGCTGCCGGAATGAAGCCGAGGGTGAGTATATTCCTATTAGGTATATACTCACCCTCGGACACGCCCTGCTTCTTTCCGACAGCCTTCCTTCCTAAGAATCAGCCCTTCCAGGGCCTTCGGTGACGTCACGGTGACGTCGCGGCTTGTGATTGGTCGCGCGAGCGGTCACATGGGGGCCGCGCGAGCGGTCACATGGGGGCCGCGCGAGCGGTCACATGGGGGCCGCGCGACCAATCACAAGCCGCGACGTCACCACAAGGTCCTGGAAGGCTGATTCTAAGGAAGGAAGGTTCCCGGTTAGTACCAGGGCCCGTCAGAGGGTAAGTATGGCGATATTTTTTATTTTAATTCTTTATTTTACACTTAAATCTGAATTCCGATACCAATTCCCGATATCTTAAACATATCGGGAATCGGTATCGGAATTCCGATTCCAGATTCAGAAGATCGCCGACCTCATGGCCGACCCCACACAGGGGTCGGGTCGGGTTTCATGAAACCCGACTTTGCCAAAAGTCGGCGACTTCTGAAAATTGCCGACCCGTTTCGCTCAACCCTATTGATCAGTATAACTGTGCCAACCTGACAGTGTCTGTAGTTTACTGAGCAAAATCCTGCTGTTAGGGCTGGCGGAACGCACCGAGTAAATATAGAGATGTTATTTGGTGCTTTCGCAGCCCGAGGTCCACTGTGCAGGAAAAGAACCTGCTGCTGGCAAACGGTGGCACTATATGGCGGTAGAAGCGAACTCTGTTGCTTCACAGAGTCGCTATAAAGAAAGGACTGTGTCCTGTTAGACTCCACAGGAATACACAGTAACTGCTGAGCAGATAGCAGCTTGTGGTCACGCAGTCAAGGAGGCAAACATACAATCTCCTCACCGGAGGAGCCGGTATTCTAAGTGGCTTATTTCAGCCGAGGGCCCTGAAACCATACACACAATCTCCTCACCGGAGGTGCCGGTATTCTAAGTGGCTTATTTCAGCCGGGTCCCTGAATACACACAAGCGTGACCACATTGGCGCAAAACTCATAACATGCATTGATACTAGCGCATGGCCGTGCGGCCATGCGAACCTTATATAGCTGCAGCAAGTACAAGACCTTCCTAGAAGGACCAATGAGAGGCTGCACCAGAGCCTGAGCACCTTCAGGACCTTCCTGGAGAACCAATGGGATTTGCTGCAGTATCCAAGCATGTGACCCTCGATCTCCAATGAGAGATCTTACCCTGGGCATGCTCAGAATGAGAAAAGCAGGACTTAGTCCCAAAAGCATCTGCTCGCCGCTGCCCAGCACTGGCTTCAATGGCAGAAGCTGGAAAAGCAGCAGTAACTCTTTGTACAGAGTCAGACTGAGCGAGATGCTGGGACCGACATCTCCGCTAAGCAGGCTCCACTGCAGCAGGAGAAGAATGGGAGACCGCAGCAGAGATGACCCGAGATTCCCCCTGTGCAGAGGCAGGAACTCGACCCCTAACACCTGCTGACCGTTTTGCTTTAAATTATTATTATTTTTATTTATATAGCACCATTGAATCCATGGTGCTGTACATGAGAATGGGTTACATACAAATTACAGATATCACTTACAGTAAACAAACTAACAAAGACAGACTGATACAGAGGGGCAAGGACCCTGCCCTTGCAGGCTTACATTCTAATAATAATAATAATAATAATCTTTATTTATATAGCGCCAACATATTCCACAGCGCTTTACAGTTTAACAGTTTCAAACACAACAGTCATAGGTAACAACGTTAACAATACAATAAAGCAAAATAAGCCGCCCCTGCTCGTGAGAGCTTACAATCTACAATGAGGTGGGGGAGATACAAAGTACAGGTGTTTATTTACAATGATGTATTTACAATGATGGTCCAGCCATCTTCAGGGGGTGGGAGGTAGATGGGGATAGTGAATGGGCTACACACACACACAAACATAAAATGACTTTGATTAGTTAACGTGGTAGGCCGCTCTGAACAAATGTGTTTTGAGCGAGCGCCTAAAACTATGCAAGTTGTGGATGGTCCTAATATCTTGGGGTAGAGCATTCCAGAGGATTGGCGCAGCACGGGGGAAGTCTTGGAGTCGGGAGTGGGAGGTACGGATTAGTGCAGAGGTTAGTCGAAAGTCATTTGCAGAGCGCAGAGGTCAGCTAGGCCGATACACCGAAATGAGGGAGGAGATGTAAGGGGGTGTCGCACTATGGAGAGCTGTGTGGGTGAGAGCAAGTACTTTGAATTGCATCTTGTAATGAATGGGAAGCTAGTGTAATGACTGGCGAAGTGCGGATGCATCTGAGTAACGATTAGCCAGATGGACAACCCTGGCTGCTGCATTAAGGATAGAGTGGAGAGAGGAAAGTCGCGTAAGGGGGAGGCCAATTAATAGAGCATTGCAGTAGTCCAGGCGGGAGTGGATTAGGGCGACAGTGAGGGTTTTTGTTGTCTCCATGGTGAGAAAAGGGCGGATTCTAGAGATGTTCTTTCGGTGTAAGCGGCATGAGCGGGCAAGAGATTGTATGTGGGAGGTGAAGGAGAGATCGGAGTCAAACATAACACCCAGACAGCGTGCCTGCTGCCGGGGTGTTATTATGGTGCCACCCACGGAGAGGGAAATGTCAGATTTAGGGAGGTTAGTAGAAGGCGGGAGCAGAAGAAGTTCAGTTTTGGAGAGGTTGAGTTTCAGATAGAGAGCGGACATGATGTTGGAGACTGCAGACAGACAGTCAGTGATTCTACAAGATTATGGGGAAGGAGACAATAGGTTGAGGGTTGCAGGAGCTCCGGTGTTGGTGAGGCAGTATCTCCGGTAGTAATGAGGAGCCAGCAGGGTCAGTGCAGGCTGTAGGCTTTCCTGAAGAGATGGGTTTTCAGGTTCCGTCTGAAGGATCCGAATGTGGTTGATAGTCGGACGTGTTTGGGCAAAGAATTCCAGAGGATGGGGGATATTCGGGAGAAGTCTTGGAGGCGGTTGGATGAGGAACGAATAAGTGTAGAAGAGAAAAGGAGGTCTTGAGAGGACCGGAGATTACGTGAGGGAAGATATTGGGAGATTACTTCAGAAATATATGGAGAAGACAGGTTATGGATGGCTTTGTAGGTCAGTATTAGTAATTTGAACTGGATACGCTGAGGGAATGGGAGCCAGTGAAGAGATTTGCAGAGGGGGGAAGCAGAGGAGTAGTGAGGAGAGAGATGAATTAGTCGGGCAGCAGAGTTAAGGATGGACTGTAGAGGTGCAAGGGTGTTACCAGGGAGACCACAGAAAAGGATGTTCCAGTAGTCAAGGCGGGAGATGATGAGGGCATGCACAAGCATTTTAGTAGATTGATGGTTGAGGAAAGGATGGATTCTGGAGATATTTTTGAGCTAGAGGCAACAGGAGGTGGAGAGAGCTTGGATGTGCGGTTTGAAGGGCAGGGCAGAGTCAAAGGTTACTCCGAGGCAGCGGACTCCCGGTACGGGGGAAAGTGTGATGTCGTTAATTGCGATAGATAGGTCAGGTAAGGAAAGGAAAGGTAAGGAAGATCTATAGGATGGAGGAAATATGATGAGTTCAGATTTGTCCAAATTGAGTTTGAGGAAGCGAGAGGAGAAGAAGGAGGATATGGCTGATAGACACTCCGGGATTCTGGACAGCAGAGCGGTGACGTCTGGGCCAGAAAGGTAGATCTGACTGTCATCAGCATAAAGGTGGTACTTAAAACCATGAGACTTTATGAGTTGTCCAAGGCCAAGTGTATAGATTGAGAAGAGTAGGGGTCCTAGAACAGAGCCTTGGGGACTCCAACAGAGAGAGGGTGGGATGAGGTGGTAGTGTGGGAGTGGGAGAGGCTGAATGTGCGGTTGGAAAGGTACGAGGAGATCCAGGATAGGGCGAGGTCTTTGATGCCAAAGAAGGAGAGGATCTGTAGTAGGAGGCAGTGGTCAACTGTGTCGAAAGCAGAGGACAGGTCTAGAAGGAGGAGTACAGAGTATTGTCCGTTAGCTTTGGCTGTAAGTAGATCGTTACTGATTTTGGTCAGGGCTGTCTCAGTTGAGTGATGGGGGCAGAAACCAGATTGTAGATTGTCAAAGAGCAAATTAGATGAGAGGTGGGAGGAAAGTTCAGCGTGGACGTGCTGCTCCAGGACTTTGGAAGCGAATGGGAGCAGCGATATTGGGCGATAGCTGGACATAGCAGTTGGATCAAGGGTTGGCTTTTTAAGGATAGGCATGATTGTGGCATGTTTGAAAACAGAAGGGAATGTGCCAGAAGTTAGTGATAGGTTGAAGAGGTGGGTTAGGGATGGGATAAGTGTGGTGGTGAGGTTGGGGAGGAGGTGGGATGGGGTCGAGCGCACAGGTGGTGAGGTGCAATTTGTAGAGGAGACAATTAAGCCCCCCTTCAGTGATGTTGGATAGGGAGGTTATGGGGTTTGGGCATTGGTCTGGTATACAAAGGGGTTTTGGTGGTTGAACAATGAAGACTTGCCTTGTTTGGTGGATCTTATTTTTCAAGTGTATGGCAAAGTCCTCAGCAGAGATGAGGGAGGTTGGAGGGGACAGTGGGGGGCGGAGTAGGGAGTTAAATGTTTTGAATAACTTTGGGGTTGTAGGATAGGGAAGATACGAGGGGTATGAAGTAGGCCTGTTTAGCAGAGGTGAGAGCAGATTTAAAAGCGAGTGTTGCCTGTTTGAATGCAGTGAAGTCATCTTGCGAGTGTGTTTTCTTCCAACGCCGCTCCCACTCTGCAACCCTGGACACTTGCCGGAGCTTTTTAGTGGTGTTATTGTGCCAAGGATGTCTATTAATACGTCGCACTCTGCAATGAACGAGAGGGGCAACCGTGTCAAAAGCTGATGCGAGAGTGGCATTGTAGAAAGCAGCAACACTGTCTGTGTCGTGGAGTGAGGATATGGATGCCAGTGGTAGGATAGAGTCAGAGAGTGTGTGGGTGTCTAGGTGTGCAAGGTTTCTGTGGGGGTGCATATGTTGCTGGACATGGGTGACCAGTGAGGAGGACAGGGATGAAAAGGTGAGCAGATGGTGGTTGGATAGAAGGAGAAGGAAGGTGGTGAAGTTAGATAGAGAGCAGAGACGGGTGAAGACCAGGTCTAGTGTATGTTCGTCTGTGTGGGTGGCTACGGAGGACCACTGAGTAAGTCCAAAAAATGAAGTAAGGGACAGAAGTTTGGAGGCTGTTGACTGAAGGGTATCAGTGGGGATGTTGAAGTCACCCATGATGATGGTGGGAATGTCAGCAGAGAGAAAGTGAAGAAGCAAGGTGGAGAATTGGTCAATAAAAGCAGTGGCCGGGCCTGGAGGTCTGTATATGACGGCCACTTGGAGGTTGGAGGAAGAGTAAATGCGGACAGAGTGTACTTCAAAAGAGGGGAGGATAAGGGAGGGAAGAGGTGGGATTGGGTTAAAGGTGCAGTTTGAAGAAAGGAGAAGACCCACTCCTCCACCATGTCTGTTGCCAGGGCGAGGGGTGTGGGTGAAGTGGAGGCCGCCGTGACACAGCGCAGCAGGGGAGGCGGTGTCAGATGGTGTTAGCCATGTTTCTGTGAGGCCGAAGAAGGCAAGATTGTGGGAGAGAAAAAGGTCATGAATCCCATGAAGCTTATTGCAGATTGAGCGGGCATTCCAGAGTGCTCTAGAGAGAGGGAGCAGAGGGGTGGGCGTCAGGGGCACAGGTTTTATGTTGGAAAGGTTGCTGTAAATCATATTAGATAGGGGTCTAAATAGGTGGGGGGGAGCAGGCCCAGGTGCAGTCAGCAGGGAGACAACATCAGGTCACCTTGGCCATGAGTCAACATTAGCATCTTGTGTCATCCAGCGATCTTAGGTGTCTCCCATGCAATGACTTTAGTTGCATCTGTGTTTTAAGGGTACAGACACAATTGAATATATTGGTGGAGCAAGGAGCCAACAGGTCCTTCTTCCACTATTCAGTCTTTTTAAATCTGAAGGTCCTGCCAGGATCATTGGGTAATGTGACAGTCTTAGGTCACATGCCTGGCAACAAAGAAGACGGTGGAGGAGCAGGATACAGGCAAGTGTGTGTGTGTTTGTCAGTCAGAGCTGAGTGAGTATATATATGTGGCAGAGATGAGGGTTGTGACAAGGTCACTGGTAAAATACTGGAAGTGAGATATGTGTTACTGAGGATGTTAGCTTCAGTGATATGAACCTGGGAAAATGTTCCAGCATACTAAGTGCTGAGAGAGGTTGGTTGGCCATGTTAAGGGCTTGTTCTTTTTGTGAACAGCTGAAGAGTGGGTGGAAGGCTGTTCACCCCATCTCCACCCCAGGGTGGGGTCTAGAAGGTAAATATTCAGCCTTCTGAATCATTCAGTGTTCACTGTGCCTGCAAAAGAGAGCTACAGAGCTGTTTATGGTAAATAGAGCTGAACCCTGTTGTTTACTCTGAATGGTTGGATCCCTGCAGCCACATAGACTGTGCTATATGTTATTTATTTATTTTTCCCATAATGCCAGAAAGGTCATGTTTATTTTGTTGAACTTTGCACTGGTTTATGCCATATAATTTTAATAAACCAGTAGAAGATTCAAATGAGAAAGTCTTGTTTCCACGTCTGTGAGCGGCCGAGTGAACCAATTTACTACAGTGTACAGCAGAACTAAGTGGGTGTATGTTTGACAGAGCTGATTGAGTGTATAGCATAGCTGAGTGAAAGCATAGGTGTGCTCAATAGTTTACATACCCCAACAAAATTTTTGCTTTCCTGGCCCTTTTTTCAGAGAATATGAATGATAACACCAAAACCTTTTCTCCACTCATGGTTAGTGGTTGGGTGAAGCCATTTATTGTCAAACTACTGTGTTATCTCTTTTTAGGTCATAATGATACCCAAAACATCCAAATGACCCTGATCAAAAGTTCACATACCCTGGTGATTTTGGCCTGATAACAAGCACAGAAGTTGGACACAAATGGGTTTGAATGGCTACTAAAGGTAACATCCTCACCTGTGATCTTTTTGCTTGTAATCAGTGTCTGTGCATAAAAGCTGAGTTTCTGGGATCCAGACAGACTCTTTTCCTCACAAATCCACTTAAAGAGATGGCTCTCAGCTCTCAGTGCTCCCCTGAGATGCACCAGAGACGTCATAACACCGCAGAAATGTCACCTTCTGGCAGGACAGCTCCTCCATGTTTTCAGACCACATCTGCAATGCTACAGCCGCCTTTATCCAGGATACCCAATCCTTACACTGCAATCACCTGTGCTCTCTGGGACTTCACCCTCGCATTTCATCCATCAATTTTAGGGATTCTCTCTCTCTGGCAGGCACTAGACCTTAGGTAGGATCCACACAGGCATTGCAGTTTGGGTCCAAACACCTGCAGTTTGTATTTCTTTCTTCAGGTTGCACACCACCAAAAAACAAACTCAAACACAAATCCCTAGCCTTGTCCAGAACTTAACTGAACAGATCAGGTCCTGGCTACTCTGACCGATCTTGGGCTAGCTCGGCAGTGCATAACACAACAGCTATTGTTCATAGCGACCACTGATACTTGCAGTTTTCTGAACACATCCTGTGCATTTGATCATGATCACATGTGTCAATGCACCCGAACAGATTATAGACCATTTTCCCGGAGCAGACTTCATCTACGGAAAAGGCACGATCTTATCAGTTGTGGTTTCCCCTTCAGCTTGAGCTTCAGCAGCTTCCTGCACCAAATAGAAGTGTTCAACTCCGGGTATAGTTCACACTGAACAGGCTGCAGCTTCCAAACGGTCCTCTGAAGCTCTCACATCATAGACTGCTTAGTGCAGTCTTCATTCAGAGAGAGATTCCGGCATAACTCTCTTCTAGCTAAAGCTCACATTTTGGCTAGTCATTCACCAGCAGCACGCTCGACCCAGCTTCATTCGTAGACTGACTAACACGGCCTCAGGAGAATTCCTCGCCATGAAGCTACTTCCAGATGGGGGCCGGAACAAAGTGCAGCTGGGAGGAGGCCCCCCATGACTGCTTTGAGCCGGCGGTCTTTTTGAATGATGCTCCGGCTGGGGATAGGAGAATGGAAAAGGGGGGAGGGGTTTAGATGGGGAGTTAGTAGGGAAAGTGCGGGAAAACCGCCATTCCCTACCTGAATCCAGTAGAAGGAAGAAGCCCAGGATGACGTCGGCGGAGTCCATGCTGGCCCAGCTCCGAGAGATGGCCAGATCAAGAAGAGGGGGCTGGCTTGAGGCCCAGCTGTCCTCCATCATTGCCGCAGGAGGATCCGGGCAGAGTTTGCGGGGCAGGAGGACCAGGCCCCCTGAGAGACTATCTCCGGATCTCCCGGCGCGTGGCAGGCGCAGGCTCCGGAGCCCCTCCAGGGACCCTGCGGGCGGTGAGTCCAGCGGCGCCGCCTCCCCCCGCTGCTCCCGCACCGGCGGGAATCCCAGCACCCGGCCTGCACGCGCCGGGCGTCGGACCCAGGACACCGCCGCTGCTGCTGGGAGCGCCGGACCGGAAGTGCGGCCTGCGTGATCCAGGCAGAGCGCAGCCGCAGCTTCCCCCGCTCCTGGCAGGTCCCCGGCTCACAGTGGGCGCACGGCCGCTGCTTCACCGCCTCCTTCCGGTGTACCGGTGCCCAGAGGGAGAGCAGCCGCCGCTTCTCCTGCCCTCACCAGATCTACAGCTCCCAGGGGGCGCGCGGCGGCAAGAAGATGCAGAGCAGCGCCGACAGGAAGAGCAGCTCAGCCAAGAAGAGCGGCACAGCCAGGAGGAGCAGCAAGAGGAGCAGCGAGTCCAGGAGGAGCAGCACGACCAGGACGAGCAGCAGCAGCCAGGGATCCGGCCCCTTTACCTGCGGCAGGCACTCACAGCCCATCACCTCCCAGGGTGCCTGCTCGGATGAACACAAGGAGCACACAGGCGGCGGACGGTCAGCGGTCAGGAGGTCTCTTACGTCCCGCTTGCACAGAACGGCGCAGTGGAGGGAGAGATGCAGGCAGCAGTGTCAAGCTGCCTGCCCGCGAGCGAAGTTCGTTACACGACCGGGCGGGCTCGCCCGGGTTGGCACACGGGGATCGGTCGCGGTCGCCCAGGAGGTCTCCGGAGCTCAGAGCAGCGTATACCCGTTACCCATTGGACGGTGAGGTGGCGGGGGATACTGACCACAGACGAAGGAGTGGGTCCGTACAGCAGCTACAGCACGCTCGGGTCCCCCCTGGTGACGAGGAGGCCAGGGGCGCGGGCCTGGGGCAGAGAGGGCTAGCGACGCAGCAGTTCCAGCACGCTCGGGTCCCCCCTGGTGACGAGGAGGCCAGGGGCGCGGGCCTGGGGCAGAGAGGGCTAGCGACGCAGCAGTTCCAGCACGCTCGGGTCCCCCCTGGTGACGAGGAGGCCAGGGGCGCGGGCCTAGGGCATCGACGCGGAGAGGAGGTGTCGGAGTCCAGTGGTGATCGTCACGGGAGGTCAGAGCAACAGGGATCCGGAGGTCCGGCTGGCGGGGACACAGCACCCGCGCAGCGTTGTGAGTATGAGTCCATGTCCGGTTTGTCGCCCATAGGGGCCGAGTTACAGGAAGCTAGGAGGGGTCGGGTGGCTGTGTGTGAGGAACGGCGGAGGAGTGGGCCGATTGTGGCGGGGGTGCCAGGTATGCAGGACTTATTGCAGGGTATGTCGCAAATTTTGCGTAGATTAGAGGGAGGGTCGGCAGCTGGGGTTGCCGCATCGCCGGTTGAGGCGTGGTTGTCTGGTCGAGGGGTGGAACCCCAGGCGGGTTGTGGTTTGTTAAGCCCTGGTCAGGTAGTGGAGGTTGCATCGTCCGGGGTATCGGTTTCGGTTCAGACAGAGAAGGAAAAAGGCGATACGGTCAAATTAGATGACAGAGCGAAAGGGGAAGTTTATGTGTGCTTTGAAGGGCCGTTAGGAGCGCATTTGAAAAAGGAGGTGAAGAAAAAGATTTGGAGAGATGAGTATGTGGAGATTTTTTCCCTGCTCCCGTTGGAAAAGTTTAACTTGGATAAAGGGAAAAAAGACGATAGCAAAAAGGAGGAGGAAGAAAAGCGGAGGTGGCGGCTAATTCCGCAGACATTTGTGAATTGGTTGCAGGCGTTTGCGATATTGGCAAGTGTAGTGGGGGAGAAGGCGCCTGAGAATTGCTCAGGTTTATTTTGTTATTTAGATGCGATTGGGGAGGCGCATCGTACTTATGGCGGTCAGACGTGGCTGCGGTATGATGAGCAGTTCAGGCAGCGAAAGGCGGTGAGGCCAGAAATTAGGTGGGACCAGAAAGATATAGGCCTTTGGCTGAAGGTTATGGCCCCAGCTAGGCATGGGCAGTCCTTTCATGGGTCCGGGGGTGGTGGCAGCCAGCAGTCGGGACACGGAGGCAGCAGTCAGGGTTCGCAGGGAGCGAAGGAGAAGTCTGGAACCTGCTGGCAGTTTAATGACGGTCAGTGTAAATACGGTAGCACCTGTAAATTTAAGCATGTGTGTTCCCACTGTAATGGAGGTTCACACGGGGCTTCAAAGTGTTTCAGGAAAGGAAAAGGAAAGCCAGCCTTGGGTGCCAGTCAAGGGGGAGAGCCCGGTGAGGCTTCACGAGATGGCCCCCTTTCTAAATAGGTACCCCGATCAGGTGAAGGCAGGTATTATTTTCAATGGTTTTGCGGATGGTTTTAGGATTCCTCCCCCGAGCCACGAGGTTCCTTTTTCGGTTAAGAATTTGCGTTCGGCAATGTTGCATGCCGAGGTTGTTGATGTTAAACTCAAGAAAGAAGTGGAGTTGGGAAGGATGTCGGGGCCGTTTTTGCATCCGCCGATGGCGGGTATGGTGGTTTCCCCTTTGGGGGTGGTGCCTAAAAAAGAGCCGAATAAATTTCGATTGATCCAGCATTTGTCATACCCAAAGGGTCGGTCGGTAAATGATGGCATCGCCCAAGAGCTGTGCTCGGTTGAGTATACATCATTCGATGCAGCGGTGCAGTGGGTGAGAAGGCACGGCCCTGGGGCGCTGTTGGCAAAAACGGATGTTGAATCAGCCTTCCGTTTGCTTCCGGTGCATCCGGACAGCGTTCCGTTGTTAGGTTGTTTTTGGAATGGTGGTTACTATTTGGATAGATGTTTACCGATGGGCTGCTCCATTTCTTGTTCATTGTTTGAGACGTTTAGTACTTTCCTGGAGTGGGTGGTTAAGGACGTTTCTGGAGTTCAGTCGGTTATCCATTATTTGGATGATTTTTTGTTTATCGGGCCGCCTGATTCCGTAGTTTGCCGTAATATGTTAACGGCTATGTTTTGGGTCGCAGACCTTTTTGGAGTTCCATTGGCGGCGGATAAGACAGAAGGTCCCAGTACGGTATTGAGTTTTTTGGGAATTTTAATCGACTCCGAGAAGATGGAGTGTCGGTTGCCGGAAGATAAGTTGGCCATGTTGCACCAGGAGGTTGAAAGAGCTAGAAGGAAGCGGAAGCTGACTTTGAAAGAATTGCAGTCTCTTTTGGGTAGATTGAATTTTGCATGTCGGATCATACCCATGGGCAGGATATTTTGTCGCAGGTTGTCGGTCGCGACGGCAGGCGTAAAGGAACCACACCATTTTATTCGCCTGAGCAAGGAACACAAAGATGACTTGCTAGTGTGGCAACGTTTCCTGGGCAATTACAACGGGCGGTCGTTGATTCAGCAGGAGGTCTTAACAAATTTTGATTGCGAGATTTATACGGATGCAGCCGGTTCGGCTGGTTACGGGGCTTTTTGCGGTGGTCGTTGGTGTGCCGGACGGTGGCCGGGCCAGTGGAGGGAGTTGGGCCTTACAAAAAACCTGGTCTTGTTGGAATTGTTCCCTATCGTGGTTGCGGTTTCCATTTGGGGGGAAATGTTTGCTAACAGGAGGATTCGTTTTCATTGCGACAACATGAGCGTCGTGTCAGTGATGAACAGTTTGTCGGCCTCATCTCCCCCGGTGATTAAGTTGGTAAGGGAGTTGGTTTTTCGGTGCTTGGAGCTGAACGCTTGTATTTCGGCGGTGCATGTGCCGGGTGTGCAGAACTCAATAGCAGATGCATTGTCTCGTTTTCAGTGGGACCGTTTTCGGGAATTGGCGCCGGACGCGGAGATCTTGGGAGAGGAATGCCCTTTGCATCTTTGGAGCGTGATTATGGACGAGCGGGCCGATTGATTCAGGAGTCTGTTACGAGAAAAACATGGGCGTCATACGAAGCATCTTGGCAAGTATGGCAAAGTTGGGTGTCGGTGTGGGGCCAGTTGGTGTCTGACGAAGATAGGATGCTGGCTGTGTTATTTTTGATCGGGAAGGCGGCCGAAGAAGGTTGGTCGATTTCGAAGGTGAATAAATTTGTTGCCGGTTTGGCTTTTGCTTTTAAGTTGCAAGGGTTGGTGGACGCGACGAAACATTTTTTGGTCAGACAGGCACTTAGGGGTTTTAGGAGGGGTAATCAGACTATTGACCGTCGTCGCCCCATTTCTTTTAGCCTTTTAGAACGGTTGGGTGGAGTCTTGGAGATTATTTGTGGTTCGAGTTTTGAGTTGGCGTTGTTTCGCCTCGCCTTTTCATTAGCATTTTTTGGGGCTATGCGCGTTGGGGAGCTGGTGTCAACGTCCAAAGTTAGAGCAGGGGGTTTGTTGGCAGAGGATGTGGAACTTTGGACGGGGGGTATCGTTTTTTGGATTCGGCGCTCAAAGACTGACCAAATTGGGAGAGGAAAACGTGTGGTACTGGGGAGGGTTTCCGGGTCTTTAATGTGCCCTAGAGGTTGTCTGGAAGAATACTGGCAGTTATGGTCAGGCAGATCCGGCCCTTTGTTGTGTCACGCAGAGGGGTCCTTTTTGTCACGCTTTCAGTTCATTGCGGTATTAAGGAGGGGCTTGCGGGAGTTGGGCCTTTCTCCGGAGTTGTTCGGGTCGCATTCATTTCGTATCGGGGCGGCATCTGAAGCTGATAGTTTGGGTTTGGGCGCGGAGGACATTTGTAGAATTGGTAGGTGGACTTCGAATCGGTACTTAGGTTACGTCCGTCATTAATTTAGTAGTGTGGTTATGTTTTGTATTTGACCCAGTGTTTTTTCTTCATGCGTCTTGTTGCAGGTGTGTCCCCTTACTTAGCCTGGATCTTCGGACATTCGTTCGTTCACTGGGGGGCACTGCGGGCCGAGGTCAGGCCGGACGGTAGGCAACTGGGGTTTAGTAGACGTCAGGTTGTCATTCGGTGGTTGGGACATAGGGGGATGGTTTGGAACATGGCCCTTCCTGAATTTTCTAAGGCGGTTCGTTTAGACAGACAACCTGACATTTTAGTTGTGCATTTGGGGGGGAACGACTTGGGTGTACGGCCTGTCAGGGAGTTGATTAGGGACATACGGTTCGATTTGTTGAGGTTGCAAGTATCATTTCCTGGGGTGTTGATTGTGTGGTCAGATATTGTGCCTAGGAAAAGTTGGAGGGGGGCTAGATCTTTGAAAGGTATTAATAGGGCCAGGGTTAAGTTGAATAGGGCAATAGGGGGTTTTGTTTCCAGAAACGGGGGGTTTAGCGTTAGACATTTTGAATTGGAGTCAGGGCTTGGTAACTACTGGAGGGAGGATGGAGTTCATTTAAACGCGATTGGAATTGATTTGTGGACTTTAGCATTGCAAGAAGGAGTTGAACGTGCGTTGGTGGCGTTGGGGCACTCACGAGCCTGAGGTGGTCAGGGCTGTTCGTGTGTGGTGGGGGGGTGGGGGTTCTTGGAGTTGACGCTGATTGGTTGGGGGAAGGAATTGGAGCATAATTGCAGGCAATTTAAAATGTGGTGGGGTTGGATCTGGCATTTTGGTATGGGCTCTGGACGGGGTTTTACCCTGGGAGCTCTAGGTGGTTTTTTCTCTTCCCGGAACGGGATGTACGGTGCCCTCGAGCTGGTTTTCACGGCTGAGGGTAATATGGTGGTCGATCTTATATTGTGGGGTTTTTGCCAGATCTTTTTAGCTCCAAGAACCCTCCCCTCGAATTTATACTGTTGTATTTATGTTATGTTAATTTTATTAATAAAAGTTGGCCGCTGTGGCCAAAATATCCAAAAGAATAATTGGTTATGTTTTATTTAAGGAAAGGTTGGGTCGGGGGGGGGGCAGTTTTTGGTGGTTAGGTTACATACGGAGGAAAAGACCGTACTCGGCATACGCGGTCAAGATGGGGGCCGGAACAAAGTGCAGCTGGGAGGAGGCCCCCCATGACTGCTTTGAGCCGGCGGTCTTTTTGAATGATGCTCCGGCTGGGGATAGGAGAATGGAAAAGGGGGGAGGGGTTTAGATGGGGAGTTAGTAGGGAAAGTGCGGGAAAACCGCCATTCCCTACCTGAATCCAGTAGAAGGAAGACCCACCCACCCTCCCTTGTAGGCTTGTGCTTGGGGTTTTTTGTTTAACGAGAGGGGGGGGGGGAATTGTGGGGGGAGTTTTTATATATTGATATGGCACGGGTTGTTATATATATAAAAAAAAAAAAAAAAAAAAAAAAAAAGGGTTTTGGGTTTACGCTTGGTATGCGGGTGTTTGGTCATTATTTGCATTTTATTCATTTATTGTCACAGTGGCGGTGGGGGGGTGGGGGTTCTTGGAGTTGACGCTGATTGGTTGGGGGAAGGAATTGGAGCATAATTGCAGGCAATTTAAAATGTGGTGGGGTTGGATCTGGCATTTTGGTATGGGCTCTGGACGGGGTTTTACCCTGGGAGCTCTAGGTGGTTTTTTCTCTTCCTGGAACGGGATGTACGGTGCCCTCGAGCTGGTTTTCACGGCTGAGGGTAATATGGTGGTCGATCTTATATTGTGGGGTTTTTGCCAGATCTTTTTAGCTCCAAGAACCCTCCCCTCGAATTTATACTGTTGTATTTATGTTATGTTAATTTTATTAATAAAAGTTGGCCGCTGTGGCCAAAATATCCAAAAGAATAATTGGTTATGTTTTATTTAAGGAAAGGTTGGGTCGGGGGGGGGGGGCAGTTTTTGGTGGTTAGGTTACATACGGAGGAAAAGACCGTACTCGGCATACGCGGTCATGGTTCATAGCAAAACCCTGCAGTTTCATCTAATCCAAACCCTGAAGAGCTGGGATTTAGCCTTGTTATTCCCAGCTATGACAC
The DNA here is from genome assembly GCF_051348905.1 of Ranitomeya variabilis. Taxonomy (NCBI): domain Eukaryota; kingdom Metazoa; phylum Chordata; class Amphibia; order Anura; family Dendrobatidae; genus Ranitomeya; species Ranitomeya variabilis. The sequence continues at coordinate 35,828,301 of NC_135232.1, read as the reverse complement.
TTTATCATCTAATTTCTATCTTTCTTTTATCTATCTATCTATCTTTCTATCGTACCCCATTAGGCTAAAAATAGAAAAAAAAAAATAATGCAACAAATTTCCTTTACTTCACACCAGTAATTTCCAAGCTGTTGCCGTCTTGTGCTTGATAATAACAGTAATAAAGTAAATGTATGTATATTTTTTGTTTATTGTTTAAAAAAAATAAATAAATTACTTTATTTATGATTAAAGTCTTCATCCGTGACTGAACGAGCGCATCTGCACTCATTACCGGTGACTTAATGGCTGAAAATTACAGTCTACTTTTCTATTTCTTTACTTTGTGGGATCATCCTTGGAAATGATCAAACACCAAGTTGTGCCTAGCAGCTGCCGCGCCATTCGCAGTGTGCACGGACAATGCCGAGCTCTTCAATTATGCTAATGTTAAGATTATGGCTACAATGTATCAAGGAAGCGCAGTGTGCTTTACTTTGATTTTTATTGAAGCAATGTTCAGCTGTGAACAATTAAGCAAAAAAGAAAACAGGATTTTTTTTCCCCAAAAAAAAGTTATATCAGACTGGCCACTTGTCAATAACTTAAAAACATTTTATATTCTTAGAAAAATAATATTTTCAATCAGTTTTTAAAATGTCTAAAAGGAATTAGAAATAATGAAGAGTAAAGAGGATCCAAATGAAATAATTAAAGGGGCTCCCATAAACAATATTTATCCCAAGGAGAGATGAAAAAAGTGTGATAGCTGGGACCTCCACCTTTGTGAATGAAGTAGTAGTGAGCATGTGCGACCTCTGCTCCATTCACTGACTGTAGGAGTGGTGGTCACACATGCTCACTACTGTTCTGTTCACACAGATGACTTTGGACCCCCTCAATTCTTGGAATCGGTGGTGGTCTTAGCAGCCATATGTGACAAATATTATTTCGGGGACAAACCCTTTAAAGAAGACCTGTCACTTGTTCTAAGTATGTAAACATGAAAATTGGACAGCACATGGATGGCATTTGAGCATTGTCCGATTTTTTTCATGAATCCAGAGACTTGCATTGGCGTGTTTAATCTATGCCGCAGATCAAAATGGGGCATGTCTCCACGTTTTGGCATTTGCTACTTAGTCCGCAACATTACTTGAACACATGAACAGTCCCTTACACTATAATGGGTAGTTCTGTCTGTGAATAACTTACATTAATCTTGACCAAATTCTCAACACCATCTGCTGAAATGCAGCCCTAAACTTTTAGGATTTTCCACTGGGCTTCACTGTAGACCTTCATTATCATACCGCTCTCCAGCCCTTTGGTGGCAAATTGGCTTCTGTTACACCAAATATTCATCAGTCCACAGGAACAGCTGTCCTTTTTCTGCACCCCAGTTCTTATGTTTTCATACAAATGTGTGTCACCAATCCTTGTTTAAATGTAGAAGGTTTTTTTTGCCCAAATTCTTCTGGCCAGATTTCTCCGAATGGTTGATGGATGCAACTGTGTTGTGAATTCCGTTCTTGGGCTCCATCCTGTGGTTGCGAATGGTATTTTTGGGAGTTCTGCTCTTGGGCACCCTCTGGTGGTTTCAAGTGGAACTTAGCAGCTGCGTTCACTAATCGGTTTCCTGGCCTTGTTATTTAACTGGGCTTTTGGCTTTAGTGGATGCCAGCTGTCAATGTATTTCCTGTGGATTCAGTCCTTTCCTGGAAGTTCTCTGTTGGCCAGTCCATTTTCAGCTTAAGATAAGTCTGCTACTTTTTGGGGGTTTCCCTGCTTATGACCTTCTGTTCAGTTCAATTTATGTCTCTTTTGTCCAGCTTGTCATTATGAAATATTCCGGCTAGTTGGAAGCTCTGGGGTCGCAGATTTGCCCCTCCACACCGTGAGTCGGTGTGGTGGTTATTTTTGTAAACTCTGCGTGGACTTTTAGTTTTTATACTGACCGCACAGTAGCCTTTTCTATCTCTGTCTATTTAGATAGTATTGGCCTCCTTTGCTAAAAAGTCTAGTTTCATTTCTGAGTTTGTCATTTTCCCTCTCCACTCACCGTCAATATTTGTGGGGGGCTATCTTCCTTTGGGGGTTTCTCTGAGGCGAGATAGCTTTCCATTTCCATCTTCAGGGGTAGCTAGTTCTTAGGCTGTGCAGAGGCATCTAGGCAGAGATAGGAACGCTCCACGGCTATTTCTAGTGTTGGTGTTAGGAGTAGGGATTGCGGTCAGTAAAGTTACCACCTCCTCAGAGCTAGTCCTATTTTTGTTTTACCCACCAGGTCATTTCAGTGCTGCTCCTTAGCGAGTCCATGATTGGTTTTGCCCACCAGGTCATCTCAGTACCGCTCCGTACCCACCAGGTCATAACACAACTGGGTCCCACTGGTTGATGCCAGTTCTGAGATGATGGTACGGCTGAACATATTCTGATTTTGAAAGAAAGTAAGCATAATTTCCTGGTCCGATTACTGCGTCTACTGTCCTTAACTTGCACAATTCTTGGTGTCTTCAATGCTGAGAAATACAAGCAGATACTGCACATCATGTAATACCATCAGGATCTGATTGGCTACAAATTTATTTATGCAGTAGGACAAGGAATTCTGAAAGTGATGATCTGGCCCCCACAGAGCCCCGATCTCACATCATCCCATCTGTCTGGGATCACATGAAAAGACGGAAGGATCCGCACAAGCCTTATACACAGAAGATCTGGGCTCAGTTCTTCAAGCCATTTGGAACAAACTCCTGCCAAGTTCTTTCAAAAATAGAATTCATGCAGTTCAGAAGGCAAAGGGTGGTCACCAAATATTGACTTTAGATTTCTCTTTTGCTCATTCAATTTGCATTTTGTTAATTGATAAAAAAAACAATTAACACTTCTAATTTGGAAACCATTCTGGACGAAAACATTAGATGACTGTGGGCCAAATGTTTGGTTCAGCTGACAGCCATCTCAGTCAACACTGAACACCAAGCATTCCTGTGCTGGCGGCTTAAAACAGACACATGGTGGCGGTAGAAACCCAACACCCAAAATCGCAGTAGTAGAACTGAGAAAAAATGGAGAGCCTGCAGGAGAAGCTGTCCAAATGGACTGCTACCATCCAACAACAAGAGGATCAACTCAACAAACTGACCAAGGAAATGTGCACGCGGAAAGAGGGAGCCGACAGCCCCCGCCATGTGGAAGCGCACGTCCAAGGCTTGGAAAAAGAGCACAGCTAGGTCTGTCAGCAGCCGGCGAATAAGAGTTTGAAGATGTTGAGTATGGAAGTCGCCAACTCCTCGCAGCAGGATCAGGTGCCTCTCACCTGGAGTCCGAGCTCTCAGCAGCCAAGGCTCAGCTTGGAGAAAAGGAAGCGCAGGAGCAGAAGCTGCTTTATATCATCTGCTATACCGAGGAGAAGCTGCGATCTGCTCAGCAGGAGGATGCAGAACACGTGTCTCAGCTGGGAATGACCTGCTGCAACAAAGCGCAGGAGTTCCAGGACCTCACCAAAGAGTTTGTTCGTGAGAAGCAAAAAGTGGCAGATTTACAGGCCGAATTAAAGAACAGAAATCGAAGAAAATCGCGCCTTGGAGTAAAAATAAGCTCAATGCGGAAAGTGAGGACACAAAGTGAACAAGCCCTCCGATAACTGTCCGCAAACTTGGAGGAGAAGAGCGCATGCATTAAAGAGGCCAATAAGAAGCATCAGCAGGAGCTTCTCCGGAGAGAGGATGAGCATCGCTGCCTGGCAGGGGAGCGGGATAAAGTTCTTCGAGAGCTTAAGAACAAGAAGGAGGCTAAGGCCCAGCTCCAGAAATACATGGATGACCGAAAAAACAAGCTCTCCGCTCTACAGAACAAACTGATGCGCTCTCTCGATCTGATCGTAAAGAAGGAGAGTGAGCTGGAGAGACTGACCAAAGACGCGGCCTCCAGGAAAAAACACTCTGACTCTCAGGACGAGGAGTTCAAACACAATGTCCAAGAAGGCGAGACTTTTGCTTTTCCAGTGTGTGGTAGAGGTACCCGAGGATGTGCAAGAAGCTTGTGCCAGTGAGGCTGTGCATGAGGTATTTAGAAAGGCGGTGGAAGCGTATAATGTAAACTGGGCACCAGACTCTAAGCAGTTAGTCATACTGTCAACTAGGGAGGTCACAGTAAAGCAGGTGGCTTTCCTGAGTGACATGCACCTACGCTGTCTTCACACAAGCAGATGTTCCTGTTAAGGAATAAGGAAGCCGCTCGATGTCTGGAGCATGCAAGGAAGGCTCAGTCAGCCGGGGTTGGTCTAAGACATCATTCAAGTGCCCAGAAATCTAGTGAGGAAAATCATTGGGAGACTGATAAAAGTGATGCAGGAAATTGTGACTAAATCTGGTGTGGCGAGTGTGAGTATTCCAGCTAATGCCGAAGCCCAGGTAGCTGGTGAAGGTGGGATGGTTCCATTTTTCGTGGTCGGATCAAGGAAGAGCCTTAAAAATATTCAAATACTCCTTGAATATCACGTGGGGTACCTAAGAGAGGTAGAGCAGCTAAGACTTGAGAGGGTGCAGATCAATAAACAGCTGTAGGAAATGCGAAGAAGAGGGTGGCCACTTTCAACCTGAGGTCTGGAGAGACGAAGAGGTCCCCTAAAGGTGGGAAGAATTAGAAGTACTGACTCCTCTGCTAGATCAGTGCTGAGTGGCCTAGGCGGGAGACCCTGTAGCAAATGTGGTGACAGAGTGTCAGGCCAGACAGAAAGTATGGGACCTAGGAAATCACAACACCGTACTGACCATATGGGATGGGGGTGGTTTGACAAAAGGGGCAACCCTATCAGAGAAGGTGATGGAGTCAGATAACGTACTGTTCCAAAAGGGCTCAGTGACAGGGACCGATATTGTCAGACAAGTTTGTTTCCAAATGCAACCGAGAAGGGTCTCTGGTCGGGTAAGAGAAGGTGCCAAGCCCCATGGCTTTAGGCAGAGGAAGTTAATGGCCGCATAATCAATGGGAGGTATGTGTCACAGGGATGGCGGCTCCCTGTGATGTAACAGGGAATATTTCTCTTTAGTGCCCATAAGCACTAGGATGTTGTTTGGTGCATCTGGGTCCGGGTTGGAGGTAGCTCTGAGATGGGTGGGTCTGGATACCCACATACCTTACCTGTGAGTGTGGTTACAGCCTACATAATGGAGGCTGTTTGGCACATGGTCTGTGTCTGGGAAGGGAAAAGCCCTCCCGTGTGTGTTGCTCCAGAGCGAGCCTGCGTGCTGGACATTGCTCAGCCTGTGTGCCCACAGGCCGAGAGAGCAGAGAGCCCTGGCTAAGGACATTGTGTGTTGATTTGTCTGCTTCGAAGGCTGTTTACTTTTTGTTGTTGCTGCTGGGTTATGAAGCAAATAAACTCGCACGGTTTTCCTTAAAGAAACTCGCCTCCTGTCTTCCTCCTGCCACACCTCAGTAAGTATGATCCCTACAAGGCAAAATGGCCAACAAGTGCTAAGCATCTCTGGGAACTCCTTCAAGATTGATGGTAGTCACCGGGAATGGTCTTCCATCAATCTTGAAGGAGTTCCCAGAGATGCTTCCCAGAGTTCTTCAAAGTAGCCACCTTTTGCTTTCATGACTGCTTTGCTCATCAAGAGAATGCCAAGAGTGTGCAAAGCAGTCATGAAAGCAAAAGGTGGCTACTTTGAAGAACCTAGAATATAAGACATAATTTCAGTTGTTTCACACTTTTTTGTTAAGTATATAATTCCACGTGTTAATTCATAGTTTTGATGCCTTCAGTGTGAATGTACAATTTTCATAGTCATGAAAATACAGAAAAATCTTTGAATTAGAAGGTGTGTCCAAACTTTTGGTCTGTACTGTATATATATATCATTTGGATAGGAAAAAATACATTATACTACAAACCTGCGCAAAATGAGAGTATGATTATGTACGTGACATTCCCTTTCCACACCCTTAAAAGTTTCCGTCATTAGTACTTGTCACTATGTTTCTACAGAAGCATGTTTCCCATTTGCTTCTTTATTTGCTTAATATATAAAATGATACATTACATCCTGATTGGTAAATACTGGATGCAAATTACCGTTATCTTTCCTACTCTGTAATTTAATATCTATCTGTCAGTGCATCGTGTTGAAGTGCGGCTTTGTGTTTTCTGATGCTTTTTCTTCCTCTTTCATCGTTTTTTTATTCCTATATTTAAATATCTTATCAAATTTTATCAAAGGCTTCACCATCATTTTGTTGTTCTGGGTTTACTAGATAATTTAAATGGGTTAAGAAAAAATCTCCTACCTGCTGACAGTTACATTGCGGCAGCCGCAGAGCAGATGCTGGGCTTTTGTAGTTGGCGGTTTAGAATTTTGAAGTGAAAAATTAAGCCCTCTTTGATCATAGGGAATAAAGTAGCTGTAATTTGTACCAATTCTTTATGGTGTCGCTGCCTCATGTTTAGAATAAACTACAGTATCCAGAGGACTCCGAGCTTCTTTGTTTTTTGCTTACAAATAGCACGAAAGACTTTTGGGAGTCGAAACATGAAACTGAACAAGATGTCCGTGTAGTGCGTGGGGTTTAGCGAACAAGTTTACCATTATTTACATTGTTTAACTTTTTCATATTTTTCATTATTAATTTGCTCAATTAATATTATTTTTTATATTTTAAACACTTTATAAGAGCATGAAAAAAGGAAATGTATCACTTTTTACTTTTTTTTAATTGAAAAATAAATAATGAATTCAGACCAGCTAAAATACAAAGACGCTAAAAAAAGATGCCCAATGCAAGCCACGTTCCCTACAGAATAACAGACCCATGTAAAGGCACACTAGAGAAAAACAGACCCCAGAGCAGACCCATGTAAATGCACACTAGAGAAAAACAGACCCCAGAGCAGACCCATGCAAATGCACAGTAGAGAAAAACAGACCCCAGAGCAGACCCATGTAAACGCACACTAGAGAAAAGCAGACCCATGTAAACGCACACTAGAGAAAAACAGGCCCCAGAGCAGACCCATGTAAAGGCACACTAGAGAAAAACAGACCCCAGAGCAGACCCATGCAAATGCACAGTAGAGAAAAGCAGACCCATGTAAACGCACTCTAGAGAAAAACAGACCCCAGGACAGACCCATGTAAACGCACACTAGAGAAAAACAGACCCCAGAGCAGACCCATGCAAATTCACAGCAGAGAAAAGCAGACCCCAGAGCAGACCCATGTAAACACACACTAGAGAAAAACAGGCCACAGAGCAGACCCATGTAAACACACACTAGAGAAAAGCAGAAAAGCAGACCCATGTAAATGCACACTAGAGAAAAACAGGCCCCAGAGCAGACGCATGTAAACACACACTAGAGAAAAGCAGACCCATGTAAAGGCACACTAGAGAAAAACAGACCCCAGAGCAGACCCATGCAAATGTACAGTAGAAAAAAGCAGACCCATGTAAATGCACACTTTTGCTACTTAATATAAGAGCAGTATGATGTAGGGGCTGAGAACCTGATTCTAAGGATGTGTCACTTGTTCAGCAGCTTTCTGTAGTTTCAACACACTAAGTGTTTTATCAGTAGGAGATTATCACTGCAGGACTAGGTGTCACTTGCAATATAGTCCAGCTGATCTGTGTAACCCCGCCCCCAACACTGATTAGCAGCTTGCTGACAATGAACAGCATAACCAGGAAGCTGCCAATCAGTGGTGTGGGCGGGGTTATACACAGCTCAGCATTCTGAGCACTGCTACACCCACAGCAGAGAAAACCGGGCCTCTATCAGAACTCAGTCAGTGACACATCGCTGGAATCAGGCTGTCGGCTCCTACATCAGGCTGTTCTCAGATTCCATAACAGAAACCTGCTGACGGATTCAGATGAATAGAAATAGATTGTAGTTTATTCCCAAGGCTTTTTCGATCAAAAGGACCTCAGGAGAACCACAGGTGAAGAAGTGGTCCGTTCAATCTTTAAACGCGTCGGGATAAATTTACTCTATTTCCATTCATCTGAATCCTGTGAATTCCTTACCCGCAGGCAGCATATCCGCATTTCTCCCTTTGGACAGACCAATGTCACTATGTACCAACCAGCGGAGCAGCAGCAGCGTCTGGGGCGTTGTCGTCTAGGGCTGTTCGGTTGCTGTGGTTTCACGGTGTCACGAGTGGAGCGCGCGAAGATGCAGTAAAGCAACCTTCTGTTTGGTTGATGCCCTGTGGGCCCTTAATATAGATAAGAAGGAGTTCATCTCAAATACAGTGTCCTCCCTTATTGTACTATCCTGGACTGTTTCCATGTTATGTGTTACATATGGGGCTTTTTGGGTTATAATCTTTATTTTTGGCACTTTACATCACACTGATCATCTAGTCTCACATCCTAGCTGTGTGACGTTTGTATTAGTGGATCCGTATGGTTTTTTTTGAGATGCCGGCTCCCCCTGTCCCGGTTGTGTGACGTGTTGCTGTGGGATGTGTGTTCACGCATCTGTTTCTGGATATGTGTCTGAGGAGTCGTGTTCTGCAATCTGCAAGTCTCGCTTTACTGTTACTTGTTTTGCTTCACTTTCACATCTATTGCAATTATTTTGGCAGTTTTCGACATACAGTAGTGTCCAAATAATAGCAGTGTGTTCACAAACACAAGTTAATCATAAAATCGTTCTCCCAGTTTTCCACCATTGGGAACATGGCACACTGTTTTCTCATTCAAGAATATATAGAATGTTTAACCATTTTACAGAAAATAACAAAAAATTAACATTGAGCTGTTCTAGAAAATAGCAGTGTCTGCATTTGTCTTTACAAACTCACAATATGTGCTATTTTTATGAGGATTTCGCACTCCCGTGAATCACTGACCTAGTATTTAGGTGTAACCAACAGTTTTTTAGAACGGCTTCACATCTATGTTGCATAGAGTCAACCAACTTCTGGCCCCAGTCATCTGTTATTCCAGCCCAGGATGCTTGGACTACATCCCAATAATTTTTTGGCATTTGTTGGCTTTGCCTCAGAAATGGCATTTTTAATGACCCCACAAGTGTTATATTGGCGGTCAGGGGATTGGGAAGCCACTCCATAACTTCAATTTTGTTGGACTGGAACCAAAATGTTGCTTGTTTAGTGGTGTGTTTAGGGTCATTGTCTTGTTGAATCACCCATTTCAAGGGCATGTCCTCTTCAGCGTAAGGCAACATGATCTCGTCAAGTATTTTTATATCTTCAAACTGGTCCATGATCCCTGGTATGCGGTAAATAGGTCCGGCACCATAGTAAGATGCTTCACCACCAGGCTTCACTGTCTTCAGAGTGCACTGTGGCCTGAATGCAGAGTTTGGGGGGTTCGTCTGATGAACTGTCTACGGCCTTGGACCCAAAAAGATAAATTTTACTTTCCTCAGTCCACAAAATGTTTCTCCATTTCTCTTTAGGCCAGTTGATATGTTCTTTGGCAAATTGTATCCTCTTCAGTGCATGGCTTTTTTCTAACAGTAGGACTTTGTGGGGACTTCATGCTAAGAGACTAGCGTCACACAGGCGTGTTCTACCTGTCCCAGTCCTCACAGGTAACCTGAGATTGTCTTTGATCATCCTGGAGCCGATCATTGGCTGAGCCTTTGCCATTCTGGCTGTTCTTCCATCGTTTAGAATGGTCGTCGTCTGTTTTCTTCCACGTCTCTCTGGTTTGGCTTTCCATTTTAAAGCATTGGAGATCATTTTAGCTAACAGCCGATCATTGTCTGCACTTCTTTTACCCTCCCCAATCAACATTTTAATCACAGTACGCTGTTCTTCTGAACAATGTCTTAAATGCCCCTTATTTCTCAGGCTTTCAAGGAGAAATGCATGTATGTATCCTGACTTCACCCTTAAATAAAGCCGCCTGATTCCTCACAGAATGATTGACCTCACTAATTGATCTCCACACTGCTATTATTTTGAACACATGCCCTTTCAATTAGTTATTCTAATACGCAGACTCCAAAACCTGCAGATCATGAATGTGGAGTCTGGTGGTTTTCTATGGCACCAACTGGTAAATTGTTTGACATGTGTTGATATCATTTATACCAAAACCAGTGATTAATCTGGTTATTCATATTGGACTGCTATTATTTTGAACACTACGGTAGGTTTCAGGTGGTCTTAGCATAAGGACTTTGTCTGCAGCATCCAAAAGTGAATATGACTACAAGTTACAGGAACATGGTGTTACTCACCTGTACCAACTCCAGCGTCAGGATCCTCTTCTGCCATCCCCAGCGGCTAACATTCTCTGCCATCGTGGGCCTCCTGACAAATATAACTCTTCCTGCCCGCACACTTGCCTCTACTGTTCCAAGGTGCTTGTCTGAACATACAGCACGGCTATACCAAGATACTTGTCTGCAGACTCAGTTCTTCTGTACCATGTTGCCTTTCTGCACATTCTCCTTTCCACACAAACAACTCTGCTGTACCAAGTTGCGTGTCCGCATACTGAGCTCTGCTCCATCAAGTTGGTTGTCTGTACAGTCAGCTCTGCCGTGCCATCTTGCCTTTTATGAATATCCAGCTTCTCTGGTCCTTACTGTTCCTCGTTCCATCCAGTATATACAGCTTCTTTTGGGAAAGCCTATGTATGGTAATGAAAAATTAAAAGGTTTTGTCTAGATGTGGCGCCCCAGGGTCCTGGTCGTCACAGTAATGTCACTTTCCTCACGGGGAGAGTGATGCTACGTTTGGAGGCAAGAAAGGATAACTGTAACCAGGTACCACAAACATGCAACACATTCACACTCCAGGCCACCAGGGGGAGCTTTTGATCCTATTTACTAGGTGACTCCCCGTATATATGTAACTGGTAGTCTGTAGGGAAAATTAGTTCCAGACATCAGTCTGAGGAGGACAGAGGGTTAACGGAGCTGTGCATGCCACGGAGCTGCAGCTCCTGGAAAGAGACATTTAGAAAGCTGAATTGATTGCAGTGAGCGTGCAGGAGAGAAAGCACAGGAGAGGATACCAGAAGGGGACCAGCGCCGAGCCGGCTGCCTCCTTCTGAGGTGCAGAAATCAAGTAGCCGGAACACCGAGGTTGTAAGGACCTCCACGCCTTACATCAGAAACTGGCAGGACAGCTGAAATTCAAATTCCCTGTCCAACCCAACACCCAAGAGGCACGGTGACACCCAACAGAGCCGGGTCATCTAAGAGACCCTATAAACAGGCTCAAGTCACCAGTCATACGGGTTTTGTCCTATCCTATCTGGGGGACAGAGAGAAAGAGATAACATCTGTGAGGACCTTATGTGAAACTTCTAGCAGTAAGGGACTACACCACTACAGCGCAAAGGAAGGCTTCTATTCTCCACCTGGATAAGGGAACTCTGGACTTGCCTCCAAACCGGCCGGACCCTACCTGCCCTGTGATCCAGTGCCCCGGACTGTGGCTGCTGAAGTCTTCAGTAAACGAGGTAAAGAGACTGCAAACCTGTGTCCTCGTTCCTTACTGCACCACTCACCATTCTACTATCTACACACTGGGAAGCCCTGGGGACATACTTCACCTGTGGGAAGTTATACCATTTAGCTGCCATAACATCACCCCAGAGGACCCCTTAAAGCAGCGTCGGTCACCCTGACTGAATACCACAGGTGGCGTCACGAACATAAACTTTATTCCCTTTAAAGACCTTTCCCTTTTACATGGGCGCCCTGGGCCACGGACCGGGTTGCCACCATGACATCCCCCTGTGAACACCTTACCCGGTATCGAGTACACCACGGCCCTGGCAGGCGACTCATCTTGCCGTCATGAATAGGATAAACTGACCCAGCAAACCGGGTCATGTGCGCCTAAAAGACTGTGCCTAACTGTTTTGTGCTGAGAGACTGTGTATCGTAAAATACCACCAAAATTTACGCCAAAATCGCCGCCATTACAGCACCACGAGGAGCGTCAGAGAAGAAGTGTACCATCATGGGAGGAGACTATCGGAGTGGCGCAAACAGTGATGAACGCCCCCTATGAATGCTATTACATGATGAGGACGTGCCCATCAGCCAAGGAAGTCCGCCTCCTGATCTGCAATGGCGGGAACAAGGAGGAGAAGGAGCCCTGCCTCTGAGAGATGGAGGAGCAGCATGCGTGTGTTGCCACAGATCTGGAAAAAGAGATGGCGACCAGCGGGTACCCGAAAGACGGCAAAGCAACCCGGGACCATCCCAAGTCACCGGAGGAGGACCAGAACTCACCGCTGCTGGAGGATCCGGACGTCCTGGATCCGCAGGTGGAGGCGCTGAGCCGCCAGCTCCTGGACCCCGAGCTGACAGCAGTGAAGAAATGGAAGTCGGCCCTGTGCAGGAAGAATGCACTGGAGGAGTTGTGGTCCCTGCAGCAGCCGACTCCAGCAGCCTCATCAGCGGAGCGGACCGGCATCGATGGAACCACATCAGACGCAGGTACAGAAAATGGCCCTGCCCCGGTGACCAATCCCGCTCCAGAGACCTCTCTTCCCCCAGTCACTGACCTCGCTCCAGCGACATCTCCCGCCCCAGATGAAGGCCCTGCTCCAGCGACTATTCCCACCACCGACGAGACGTTAACGGGCCCGCTTCCAACACCCCTAGGCACGCCGCTCGAGGTGAGCCCTGAGGGGGTGGTTTTCCAATGGGACAATAAGAGAACAGAACTAATCGGGTCCCCTGGGGAGGCCCAACCAGAAGGGTTCCATATTGAAGCGCTCACCTGGGAGGAATATAACCAATGTCTGGTGCTAAAATGGAAGGAGGAAAAAGGGAGTGAGGCCCAACGCAAAGCGCAGGCCCATAAAACCAAACAATGTAACAAAAACCCAGCGAAACAGGGTATAGTAGTGGCTTTCCACCCAAAAAGGGGTTGGGGTTTCATTAAGGAACCGGGACTGCTGGCAGATGTCTTTGTCATCTGCCGTGACATGGAGTCTCATCTCCGGGAGGGACATCCTGACCGGGACCTGTGCCGAGGGGATCATGTGAACTACACCCGTCACTGGAGTGAAAAAGGCTGGTACTCCATGAACGTTAGGAAATGCGTACCCACAGCAGTACCACCTAGCGCCAAAGAAACTACCACCACTACTACCCCAGCTGCACAGCCAACAACCCTTCAGACCCTTACCAGTACCACTGTGTGCATAATCACCACCAGTGAGACGACTGCTGTGGCAACTGCACTAGCTGACATGCGTACTCAAGCCACGCAAACTTTAATAGCAGCTAATGACTTGACTGTACATGAGGAACAAACCCATGACGTCGATCTGGCACCAGATGTGAATTCAGATACCAATCTTTTCGGGTCGGGAAGTGTTCGATGCCGATTGGTGCCTTGGCAACTGCTATAATAGAACAAAGCAAATTTGAAAATGACTGTAAATAGTTAATTTAACTCTTTGCTGTTCAGAAGTTTATTGAACCTGACTAGGGTTTACACTTAAAGGGTTCCCACGTTTAAAGGGATCCTACGTTTTAAAAGAAGGAATATAAACCAGCTCACCCGTGATGCATAAACCAATCCTCGGGAGCACGGACCCGCTGTGTTCAGGCGTATAGAGTCCAAAAAAGAAAAGAATGTCCAGCTTCACCGAATCCGTAAAAAAGAGTTTTCTTTATTCACATACTTTTAAGCATAGAGGATACAGACTTCAGCACAAGCCATATGGGTAAGAATCTCAACGCGTTTCTGGAGACTAAGCTCCCTTAATCATGACATATCTGTATCCTCTATGCTTAAAAGTATGTGAATAAAGAAAACTCTTTTTTACGGATTCGGTGAAGCTGGACATTCTTTTCTTTTTTGAATCCTACGTTTTACACAAGTTGTATTTCATTTAAAGACACTAGAGTCATGGACAGCGAATGGCTCAAAAACTCTCAACTGTAAATAGTTTACGCCTTCTTAAAGGTGCTTCCTACTGGTTTTACAAAGAAGCTTTTAAAGAGACTACTTCTAAAATTGCTGTGAAAGTTGCTTTGTTTTCCAGAGACCTGAAGAAAAACCCTTTTGGCGCGGCAGGATTCCAGGTCTGGATACACGCCTTGTAGCCTGCCCAAGCCCAAAGTTGAGAGTTAATGACAGGTCCCTCGCATTGAAATACTTGAAAGTTGACTTGTTGCACTTTGGTAGTTAGAATTGTATGTTGCATGCTAGAAAGTTAATATATTAAAGAGTTAATATAGTAAATAAAAATAAAACTGAGACTTGAATTTAGACAGATAGTTATGAAGATCACTCATGATGATCCATTTTGAATAAAATGAACGAGATTCAGTAAACCCGAGGGGGGGTTAGTTGAAAGTTTTGCACTTAGAAGAAGATAAAGAAAATGTTTATGTAGCACTTAAAAGATACTATACCCTTAGAGGGTATTTGCATTTAGTAGTTGTTATATTGTTTTCTATTCTTATTAAAATGGAACAACCACTAGATGGCAGCAGAATCACTGTCATCCATAAAGAAGCCTACCACACATAAAATTAAAATAAATTTATTGAACACAAAATAACAGAATCAATATATAAAAAGCTACAGCATATCCTCTAGGTAGTACCTATGGGAAGAACATGGGAAGCACATGAAGAGTCAATATGTAAATATATGGGGCACCTGCCCACCTATAGTCCTATATGGACCCATAAACATCTAGGTGCAAATAGCATCCACTTATGAAGTCATACCAGGTTCCAGGTACAAAGGCGGGCTCAAATTCCCGTATCTACCCACTCTCCATATGTCTATAATGACATCCAAGTACGTATGACACGGAGAAAGGGAAACATATACAAAGGTGCTCACCGACAAGTGTGGATAGTGTGCGTCCTCCCACGTCTCCTTCCCAGCGCCCCGACGCGCGTTTCGCCCTGGCTTCTTCCGGAAGAAGCCAGGGCGAAACGCGCGTCGGGGCGCTGGGAAGGAGACGTGGGAGGACGCACACTATCCACACTTGTCGGTGAGCACCTTTGTATATGTTTCCCTTTCTCCGTGTCATACGTACTTGGATGTCATTATAGACATATGGAGAGTGGGTAGATACGGGAATTTGAGCCCACCTTTGTACCTGGAACCTGGTATGACTTCATAAGTGGATGCTATTTGCACCTAGATGTTTATGGGTCCATATAGGACTATAGGTGGGCAGGTGCCCCATATATTTACATATTGACTCTTCATGTGCTTCCCATGTTCTTCCCATAGGTACTACCTAGAGGATATGCTGTAGCTTTTTATATATTGATTCTGTTATTTTGTGTTCAATAAATTTATTTTAATTTTATGTGTGGTAGGCTTCTTTATGGATGACAGTGATTCTGCTGCCATCTAGTGGTTGTTCTATATGTACATTGGAAGTACCATTTTTTGTCTATGGTTGGACTTGTTGGTAATATTATTAAAATGGGCCCACAATGTAAATATGTTTTGCAATGTTCAAGTGTCCTTACCTCCCATAAAGGGAAGCACCAGTTTGCATTAACTTGTTTACTTATTTTATAGCATTTTAAAAATTGTATGTCTTCTTGCATTAACATGTATTGTTGTTCTTCTTTTCCCAGTCCGGGAGTACTGGATTTAACGGTGGGGGAGTGTGGCACCCCAGGGTCCTGGTCGTCACAGTAATGTCGCTTTCCTCACGGGGAGAGAGATGCTACATTTGCAGGCAAGAAAGGATAACTGTAACCAGGTACCACAAACATGCAACACATTCACACTCCAGGCCACCAGGGGGAGCTTTTGATCCTATTTACTAGGTGACTCCCCATATATATATATAACTGGTAGTCTGTAGGGAAAGTTAGTCAGTTCCAGACATCAGTCTGAGGAGGACAGAGGGTTTACGGAGCTGTGCATGCCACAGAGCTGCAGCTCCTGGGAAGAGACATTTAGAAAGCCGAATTGATTGCAGTGAGCGTGCAGGAGAGAAAGCACAGGAGAGGATACCAGAAGGGGACCAGCCCTGAGCAGGCTGCCTCCTTCTGTCACCCTGACCGAATACCACAGGTGGCGTCACGAATATAAACTTCATTCCGTTTAAAGACCTTTCCCTTTTACATGGGCACCCAGGGCCACGGACCGGGTCGTCATCGTGACATCCCCCTGTGAACACCGGACCCGGTACCGAGTACCCCACGGCCCTGGCTGGCGACTCATAGAGAATATAAATTATTGATGCCTAAAAAATTAAAGAACTGTCAATCGCCAACCATGACAACTATTTCACAAGATCAGCAGACTGACACTGTGGCAGGTATATTCCCATGGAGGAAATGAGGAATCCAGCTCAATGAGGTAGTGAAAAAACTCTTTTCTTTATTCACTTGAAAAATATGTTCAGTGGAGGATAAAAACATCAGCGATTACAAGGAATAAAATGCGATATCAACGCGTTTCTGGTGATCAAGCACCCTTAGTCATAATATCCAATGTGTGGCTTATCTTGCATTTTTTTACTGAGATCCGGTGAACACACCGGTACACTGATTAATTAACATAATTGCTAAACAAGGTGAAAACACAAGAAAGTGAACATAAATACAGATTAAAACAAATACTTTGGCTGGATGAAAGTACAATATTGGCAATATATTATTCACAATATTAAATAAATAGCAGCAAAAATATCCTATATATATGGAATTTCATTTGATGTCATAATTTTATGAACATGGGAAAATACACCATAATTGTTAGCGCATACAATATAATACACCATGATTTTTAGCGCATACAATATAGAAGCAAATCTCATGCTAGCAGTCAATTTAGGAATAAAGTCCTATAAGAGGATTTTGTCGATAATTGATTCCCCTGGGGCATGGTTAGTAGAGAAGGCCAGACATGTTGATGCTCAACTGTGCAGAAATACAATCTTCAAAAAATATGAGTATAGAGGGAAAATGAGTGGCGCTCACATGTAGAGCATTATTTGGTGCTTTATTATTCCAAGGTCATGTATGAATACAAAGTGAAGACGCACAGTCTTGGGCACCCTTGTCCATCCAGCCAATCACTGGCTGAAGTGGGTCATCGTTGAAGCCGATGATTGGCTGACCAAGCATCTCCAGTCATTTGCTGCATTTTGCAATTGTGATTAGGAAGCACAGACCAGTAAGAACAAGGTGAGCGCCGGAATGGGCTCTGCAGGACTCAAAGACTTCTCCAGAAACCTCTGCGTCCCAAAGACCATTAATCTGGAAACTTCCAAGTCTAGTATCAATAACTGCCTAGATTCTACAGGTAACTTGGACATGGACAATAAGCCAGGAAGAACCCAGGATTGTGATACGTCCCTATGCAGCTCTTTGGGACCTTGTTTGCCCATATTTGTTGGAGATATGCAGGCAGATGGTGTTGGAGGGCACAGTTTCTCTGTCATTGAGGGAAGAAATGATCATAATATTGTATAAGAAAAATGAAGAATCAGCCTATTGCTCCGTGGGGCTTTCCACTTTTAGAAGAGTAGACCCCAAATATTTCTTGTCATGTAAAATAACAAAATCCGATATGGGGAGGGGGGAATAGTAGCTGATTTTGTTATTTTACATGGCAGGAATCATTATAAAAGTGGAAAACCCCTTTAAAACAACTTTATATAAATTGAAACGTAGCTGTAAATACAAAGTGAGCCAGTTTCTTAATATATGACAGCATACTCAGAGCCTCAGTAATAGTTTATCTGCATGGTTATGAGACACCCCGATTATGTATCTGGCTTATGAGATCCATGACATGATTTCAGAACCTGTAACTAGGTCAGGTCGGTCACCGAGGAATTACAACCTGCCTTCATGTGGAGTGCAAACCAGCTGGTGTCGACAGCACTAATTACGTTAATGTCACCTATCTCCCCTGGTGCTGAATGTTAATGTTCACAAATCAACCCAGCAGTCAGGATGTTAAAGTGGGACACGCAGTAACAACCTTACTGGCAGCCTGCAGGATTTCATCCTTTAAGCTGGAATTGCACGTATGCATTGAGGCCCCGACGTACAATATCCAAGAAGCAAATGGGGTTTGGTGGATTTATGTCATACCAAGAGCCTATCAAATACTGACACCTCTGTGGGATTTTTTGTTTTCCTTAATATTCAATAAAGGAATGTTGAACAATGCATAGGTTTGTAACTGCAATCTTATTCTCTGTCATGACCTCACTGCTGTTACCATAGAGAATCCCTTTTGTGATGATGTAGAAACCATTTCTTCTGTAGATGTACTGGGTTTCTTCTTGGTCCTTGATACTCACCTTTGATATATACATTACATAGTTCAAAATTCTCATCCTAACTATAAAAATATGTTTTCCATTGAATCTTTAGTTTGTACTCCACTTGTCCCACTCAAGCTTTACTACACTGACCAGTGATGGACTAAGTGGTCCCCGCTCAGGGATGACGAAAGGAATGCTGGAGGATACCAACAACAGTTCAAGAAGATTTTAATTAGTGTGAATAGGTCACTGATATAATACTGGAGGGGAGATATGTATCACTGAGGATGTTAGCTTCTGTGATATGAATCTGGAGAAAATTCTTCAGCACACTAAGTGCTGAGAGGGGTTAATTAGACCTATTATTAAGGGCTGTTTTTTTGTAAACAGCTGAAGAGTGGGTGGTTGGCTGTTCTCTATATCTCCACCCAAAGGTGTGGTCCAGAAGGTAATTAAGCAGCCTACTGACTTATTCAGTGTTCTGTGTGTCTGGAGATGAGAGCTCCAGAACCGTGCTTGTGTTGAAAAGAACTGAACTGTGTGTTTTTTATCCCAAGCAAGCAGATCCCCGCAGCCACACAGGCTGTATTCTATGCTATTTTTGTTTTCTCATTATGCCAGAAGGGCCATGTTGATTTTACTTACCTTTTCACCAGTTTCAGCAGAACGTATTAATAAACAAGTAGAAGATTTAAACAGAAAGCATTCCTGTGTCTACCTCTATGAACAGCTGATCTAACACAGGGGCAATAAGCTTGGTGTTGTAGTCTCTTTAAGAGCCAAAATACTTGAAATGTCGGTAAACAGAAATTAATTAACACCAGTGACAGTATGATGGCAATCACTTTAGCAGCACCCCTTCTCTTTTGCATAATATCTGTGTCTCTCACAATGCACATGCTCAGTGCCTATCATAGTCCCTCATCACAGTCATCTTTTTGGAAGCTAGTACAGTAGCTTGTCATAGAAAACATTAAGATCCATAATAAAGCTCCATTGAGGGGGCATTTCTGTTTTCCTGCAGAGCGATGCAAATCAGTGTATGCATGATTTCTGTTCACTAAACATTTCTAATCAAAGTGCTCTCATTTGCTATCTGAGGCACCTATGTGACCAGCGTAGTAAGTGTCTTTTGTTTCTCCTATTATTTTGTGTAATCATATACTGTATGTCTTATATTTTTGTCCCCATTGCAATATATTTTGTACATTTTTTATAAACACTGCCTATCTTTCTGGATTAAATATAAAATTTAATAATTCTGTTCCTTTTGCTCTGTAAACCACACTCCTGAAAGTCATACGCTACCAGAAATCAGTAATCCAGTCAGTCTGTATAAACAACTGGTGGTGGCAGAGAGTAGTTCTTTGGTTATTGTAGAGTTAGCAGCGACTGTACAAAAAAATTGCACTTTTTTTTATCTAGGGCCCTCAGTTACATTTTCACAGTTCCTCTGACACAGTGGCTTGCCTATTTTTATGTGACCAGCCTCTTCTCGCACAAGTATCAGCAGTCTGTTTTGGCAATCCTCATAATCAATCCACATAATAATAAGCCTATATTATTCCTCCTGCTTAGGCAAATCCTTTCTCATATGGAAGCTAATATTTATCTTGTTGTTGGGACACCGCTTTGCTCTAAGGGAAAAGCCTCTATGCTCCACTCTATTGTGGCAATCCTTGCCCTCTAACAATGCAAATGTTTTCTCGTGCAGGTGAGCAAGCTTCCTTCACCTGGAAAATATTACACTAACTTAAGTACAGTTTAGAGAGTATTACGTGCTCCCTTTGGCCCTAACTGATTCCATGTGTTGGCACACCAATAAGCCACTGTTTCTCACCGCTAAGTGCAAGCTTACTATGATGCAGACATTTCTACAATGCAGAATCTACTGGGCCTCAATGCTCTCCTGCTTCTTGCCCAGCTGCTAGTTTGAATGTGTCTGCCCCTACCAAAGAAAACCTCAGTTTTCCAATGTTTCTGCACATACCCAGGGAGTGTAGGGATACATTTTAAATTCAGCATTCAGCATTTCAAACAGCAAATTTAGGCCTTAATACATCAAACTTTTTATGACAAAATTCTTAAAATTCTATGAAAAGTTGCAACATTTTGCACAAGGTGAGGTTTGGCAAAAACTTGCAATTTTTGGCATTGCATTCTAGTTCCAAGAAAGTTGGCAGTCGTATTGTGCCGCCAGACGGGCCATGTAAGCAAAACATCTGTGTATTAAAGGGGGTTAGCATTGATGGCCTAACCTTAGGATAGGTCATCCATGTCGGATCGGTGGAGGTGTGACACTTGTGCCGATCAGCTGTACCTGATGTCAACTTCTCCGTTGCGGAGCTGCACAGCTCTGTAAACCGTATAATGGCCGCGGCTGAGTACTGCACATCCGCCACCTTTCCAGATCAGTAGGGGCCGGGTGGGCAGTACTCAGACATGGTTAATACTCCATCGATGGAGCTGTGCTGTGCCACTGCTGTTGGGGTCCATTTACATGAATTTCTGGATGGTTGGCAACCCTGCTTGCAGTGTAAATGCAGCTTAACTCATCTGCACCTTGTCTGGTCATGTAATACCTAAGGTGTCTTCTCATGTAATGTGTTGGATCACACATCCCCGGTTTCTCACATCAAACATGTGACGCTTCTCTCCATCTCTTACACATATCATGCAGTATATACTGTATGAATACCAGATGGCATAATATATCACATTGCATCACCTATGCAAAGCACGATGACAACGTAGATAACGAGGTGCTATCACCACCACAACAGTGACCATGATAATCCAAAGCGACCAGAAAGAATAACACTTCCAGGGCAGTTCTTAACAGTTTAGAATGGAACACTGGGAGTTTAGCTTGTACAGTATGTTTTCAACCCCTTATACACATAGTTTTGCTGATATATGACAAGGATTGTTTTTCTTTATTTTGCGACTCTTTGGCAGAGGTTTAGTAATAGTGGAGCACCACAGTGCAGGGCATTGAGGGAGGACCTGTCAGATAGATCTTTAAAGAGTGTCAGAAACATTGATATGTGTTTAAGAAAAAGTGGCACAGACATTCAATCCGCAAACTATTATTTCTCAATGTATTTACACCAGAAAACTGTCACATTGATAAATCTGTCCTTTGTTTCCAAAGATTTCAAGGCTGAATCTGATTGGAAATTACAGAATAATGAATATTTTTAATACAGAATGAAATGTTCTATTATCAAACTGTGGGAAACTCCTGCAAGCAGAACATAAAGGAAGACAAAACAAGTCCACAGGAAACGTGGTAATTAAATAAAATGTGAAGTAATTAAAAAAAAAACTTAAAAGCATATAACACACAATTTTAGACATTTTTCTACGTTTGAATTTCTGCAAATAAAATGCTTCTCTTGAAAAAGAGGTAAAATCTAACTTTATAATCATCACCTTTCAGTAAAGGCTATTTGCGCCTATAGCAATATTTTACAATGAATCTACATAAAATGTTGAATGACTGCACATTTATTACATTACTGACCCTGTGCTGATCCTGAGTTACTTCTCATTAAATTAGAATATCATCAAAAAGTTCATTTATTTCAGTTCTTCAATATAAAAAGTGAAACTCATATATTATATAAAGTCATTACAAACAGAGTGATCTATTTCAAGTGTTTATTTCTGTTAATGTTGATGATTATGGCTTACAGCCAATGAAAACCCAAAAGTCATTATCTCAGTAAATTAGAATAATTAACAAAAAACACCTGCAAAGGCCTCCTAAGCGTTTATAAAGGTCCCTTAGTCTGTTTCAGTAGCTCCACAATCATGGAGAAGACTGCTGACTGACAGATGCCCAGAAGGCAGTCATTAACACACACTCCACAAGGAGGGTAAGCCACAAAAGGTCATTGCTAAAGAAGCCGGCTGTTCACAGAGTGCTGTGTCCAAGCATATTAACCCCTTCCCGACCCATGACACCACGTAGGCATCATGAAAGTCGGTGCCAATCCGACCCATGACGCCTATGTGGCGTCATGGAATGATCGCGTCCCTGCAGATCTGGTGAAAGGGTTAACTCCAAATTCACCCGATCTGCAGGGACAGGGGGAGTTGTACTTTAGCCCAGGGGGGTGGCTTTGCCCCCACGTGGCTACGACCACTCTGATTGGCTGTTGAAAGTGCAACAACCAATCAGAGCAATTTGCAATATTTCACCTATGAAAATCGTGAAATATTGCAATCCAGCCATGGCCAATATCATCGGCCATGGCTGGAAATCCTGATCTGCCCCCCCCCCACCGCCATCAATCTCCTCCCCAGTCCTCCGTTCTGTCCCGTACTCCCCTCCGTCCACCTGTCCGCTCCCCCGTCCTCCTGTCTGCTCCCCCCATTCTCCGATCCACCCCACCACCACCCCCTCATACTTACCGATCCTCCCGGAGTCCATCCGTCTTCTTCATGGGCGCCGCCATCTTCCAAAATGGCGGGCGCATGCGCAGTGCGCCCGCCGAATCTGCCGGCCAGCAGATTCGTTCCATGTACATTTTGATCACTGTGATAAAACCTATCACAGTGATCAAAATAAAAAAATAGTAAATGAACCCCCCCTTTATCACCCCCATAGGTAGGGACAATAATAAAATAAAGAAAATATTTTTTTTTCCACTAGGGTTAGAACTAGGGTTAGAACTAGGATTAGGGGTAGGGTTAGGGGTAGGGGTAGGGTTAGGGGTAGGGTTAGGGTTAGGGTTAGGGGTAGGGGTAGGGTTAGAACTAGGGTTAGCATCAGAATTAGGCTATGTGCACACGGTGCGGATTTGGCTGCGGATCCACAGCGGATTGGCCGCTGCGGATTCGTAGCAGTGTTCCATCAGGTTTACAGTACCATGTAAACCTATGGAAAACCAAATCCAATGTGCCCATGGTGCGGAAAATACCACGCAGAAATGCGTTGTATTTTCCGCAGCATGTCACTTCTTTGTGCGGATTTCGCAGCGTTTTACACCTGTTTCTCAATAGGAATCCGCAGGTGAAATCCGCATAAAAATCACTGGAAATCCGCGGTAAATCCGCAGGTAAAACGCAGTGCCTTTTACCTGCGGATTTTTCAAAAATGGTGCAGAAAAATCTCACACGAATCCGCAACGTGGGCACATAGCCTTAGGGTTGGAATTAGAGTTAGCTTTGGAATTAGGGCTAGGGTTGGAAATAGGGTTAAGAATAGGCTTGTGGTTAGGGTTATGGTTAGGGTTAGGGGTGTGTTGGGGTTAAAGTTGTGGTTAGCGTTGGGGTTAGGGTTGGGATTAGGGTTAGGGTTGGGATTAGGGATAGGGTTGTGGTTAGGGGTGTGTTGGGGTTAGGGCTGTGATTAGGGTTATGGCTAGAGTTGGGATTAAGGTTAGGGGTGTGTTGGGGTTAGTGTTGGAGTTGAAATTGAGGGGTTTCCACTGTTTAGGCACATCAGGGGTCTCCAAACGCAACATGGCGCCACCATTGATTCCAGCCAATCTTGTGTTCAAAAAGTCAAATGGTGCTCCCTCCCTTCTGAGCCCCGACGTGCGCCCAAACAGTGGTTTACCCCCCACATATGGGGTACCAGCATACTCAGGACAAACTGGGCAACAATTATTGGGGTCCAATTTCTCCTGTTACCCTAGCAAAAATAAACAAAATGCTTGCTAAAACATAATTTTTGAGGAATGAAAAATTATTTTTTATTTTCACGGCTCTGCGTTGTAAACTTCTATGAAGCACTTGGGGATTCTAAGTGCTCACTACACATCTAGATAAATTCCATGGGGGGTCTAGTTTCCAAAATGGGGTTACTTGTGGGGGGTTTCTACTGTTTAGGCACATCAGGGGTTCTGCAAATGGAATGTGACTCCCGCAGACCACTCCATCAAAGCCTGCATTTCAAAACGTCACTACCTCCCTTCTGAGCCCTGACTTGTGCCCAAACAGTGGTTTACCCCCACATATGGGGTATCAGTGTACTCAGGACAAACTGGGCAACAAGTATTGGGGTCTAATTTCTCCTGTTACCCTTGTGAAAATAAAAAATTGCTTGCTAAAACATCATTTTTGAGGAAAGAAAAATGATTTTTTATTTTCATGGCTCTGCGTTGTAAATTTCTGTGAAGCACTTGGGGGTTCAAAGTGCGCACCACATATCTAGATAAGTTCTTTGGGGGTGTAGTTTCCAAAATGGGGTCACTTGTGGGGGGTTTCTACTGTTTAGGCACATCAGGGGCTCTGCAAACCTAACATGATGCCTGCAGACCATTCCATCAAAGTCTGCATTCCAAAACGTCACTACTTCCCTTCCGAGCCCCGGCATGTGCCTAAACAGTGGTTTTCCCCCACATATGGGGTATCAGCGTACTCAGGAGAAACTGGACAACAACTTTTGTGGTCCAATTTCTCCTGTTACCCTTGGGAAAATAAAAAATTGTGGGCTAAAAAATCATTTTTGAGAAAAGAAAAATTATTTTTTTATTTTCATGGCTCTGCGTTATAAACTTCTGTGAAGCACTTGGGGGTTCAAAGTGCTCACCACACATCTAGATTAGTTCGATGGGAGGTCTAGTTTCCAAAACGGGGTCACTTGTGGGGGAGCTCCAATGTTTAGGCACACAGGGGCTCTCCAAACGCAACATGGTGTCCGCTAATAATTGGAGCTAATTTTCCATTCAAAAAGCCAAATGGCGTGCCTTCCTGTTATGGACCTGGTGGTTAGGAGCACCCGGAATGACCTGATGGTTAAACTAGAAATAGGGACAAGCTCTGGGGAAGTGGGAACTCTGCTGACCGCAAACCCTACTCCTATCACACACACTAGAAATAGCCGTGGAGCGTACCTAACTCTCCCTAGACGCCTCTTCACAGCCTAAGAGCTAACTACCCCTAAAGACAGAAATAGAAGCCTTACCTTGCCTCAGAGAAATTCCCCAAAGGAAAAGGCAGCCCCCACACATATTGACTGTGAGTTAAGAGGAAAGTCATAAACACAGGAATGAAACAGGTTTTAGCAAAGGAGGCCAGTCTTCACTAAATAGTCAAAGGATAGACAAGGGAACTATGCGGTCAGCACAAAAAACTACAAAAACCATGCAGAGTATGCAAACTCTGCACCCCCAGGGCTTCCAGCTAGCAAGGAAATAACATGATAGCAAGCTGAACTAGAATTTAGCAGTACTAAGAAATATATTCAGAAAGCAGTAACAACAAATGAACTAGCAGGGACTTAGCTTCTGCTGGAGTAGACAGGTCATCAGAGAAGTCCAAGAGAGATCTGAACCGATACTGAGACATTGACAGCTGGCATGAAGTAACGATCTGAGTGGAGTTAAATAGGGAAGCCAGCATAGCAATAAACGAGGGCAGCTGGGAAAAGCCAACCTCAAGGACCAGCAGTTCCACTCAAAGCCACCAGAGGGAGTCCACGGACAGAATTCACCAAAGTACCATTCATGACCACAGAAGGGAGTCCAAGAACGGAATTCACAACAGTACCCCCCCCTTGAGGAGGGGTCACCGAACCCTCACCAGGGCCCCCAGGCCGATCAGGATGAGCCAAATGAAAGGCACGAACTAAATCCTCAGCATGGACATCGGAGGCAACAACCCAGGAGTTATCCTCCTTACCATAGCCCTTCCACTTAACCAGGTACTGAAGCTTCCGTCTTGAAATACGAGAATCCAAAATCTTCTCTACCGCATACTCCAACTCCCCCTCGACCAACACCGGAGCAGGAGGATCAACGGAGAGAACCGTAGGCGCCACATATCTCCGCAACAACGACCTATGGAACACATTATGGATGGCAAAAGAAGCTGGAAGGACCAAACGAAATGACACAGGGTTGAGAATTTCAGAAATCTTATAAGGACCAATGAAACGAGGTTTAAACTTAGGAGAAGAAACCTTCATAGGAACATAACGAGAAGACAACTAAACCAAATCCCCAACACGAAGTCGGGGACCAACACAGCGACGGTGGTTAGCGAAACGTTGAGCCTTCTCCTGGGACAACGTCAAATTGTCTACTACATGAGTCCAAATTTGCTGCAACCTGTCCACCACAGAATCCACACCAGGACAGTCAGAAGGCTCAACCTACCCCGAAGAAAAACGAGGATGAAAACCAGAATTGCAAAAAAAAGGCGAAACCAAAGCAGCCGAACTAGCCCGATTATTAAGGGCGAACTCAGCCAATGGCAAGAAGGTCACCCAATCATCCTGATCATTAGAAACAAAGCATCTCAGATAGGTCTCCAAAGTCTGATTGATTTGTTCGGTTTGGCCATTTGTCTGAGGATGGAAAGCCGAAGAAAAAGACAAATCAATGCCCATCTTAGCACAAAAGGACCGCCAAAACCTAGAGACAAACTGGGAACCTCTGTCAGACACAATGTTCTCCGGAATGCCATGCAAACGAACCACATGCTGAAAAAATAGTGGAACCAAATCAGAGGAGGAAGGCAATTTAGGCAAGGGTACCAAATGGACCATCTTAGAAAAGCGATCACAAACCACCTAGATAACAGACATCCTTTGAGAGACCGGAAGATCTGAAATAAAATCCGTGGAAACATGCGTCCAGGGCCTTTTCGGGACCGGCAAGGGCAAAAGTAACCCACTGGCACGAGAACAGCAGGGCTTGGCCCGAGCACAAGTCCCACAGGACTGCACAAAAGAACGCACATCCCGTGACAAGGAAGGCCACCAAAAGGACCTAGCCACCAAATCTCTGGTACCAAAAATCCCAGGATGACCAGCCAACACCGAACAATGAACCTCAGAAATAACTCTACTAGTCCATCTATCAGGGACAAACAGTCTCTCCGCTGGACAACGGTCAGGTCTATCAGCCTGAAACTCCTGCAGCACCCGCCGCAAGTCAGGGGAGATGGCAGACAGAATTACCCCCTCTTTGAGAATACCAGCCGGCTCAGAGACTTCCGGGGAATCAGGCACAAAACTCCTAGAAAGGGCATCAGCCTTCATATTCTTAGAACCAGGAAGGTATGAGACCACAAAATCGAAACGGGAGAAAAACAGCGACCATCGAGCCTGTCTAGGATTCAACCGCTTGGCAGACTCGAGATAAGTCAGATTCTTGTGATCCGTCAAGACCACCACGCGGTGCTTGGCTCCCTCAAGCCAATGTCGCCACTCCTCGAATGCCCACTTCATAGCCAGCAACTTCCGATTGCCAACATCATAATTACGCTCAGCAGGCGAAAACTTTCTAGAAAAGAAAGCACATGGCTTCATCACAGAGCCATCAGAACTTCTTTGAGACAAAACAGCCCCTGCTCCAATCTCAGAAGCATCCACCTCGACCTGAAAAGGGAGCGAAACATCTGGCTGATGCAGCACAGGGGCCGAAGAAAAACGACGTTTCAGCACCTGAAAAGCTTCAACGGCCGCAGAGGACCAATTCACCACATCAGCAGCTTTCTTTGTCAAATCAGTCAAAGGTTTAACCACACTAGAAAAATTAGCGATGAAGCGACGGTAAAAATTAGCAAAGCCCAGGAATTTCTGAAGGCTCTTCACAGATGTAGGCTGAGTCCAATCATAAATGGCCTGAACTTTAACAGGATCCATCTCCATAGTAGAAGGGGAAAAAATGAAGCCCAAAAAGGAAACCTTCTGAACTCCGAAGAGACATTTAGACCCCTTCACAAACAAGGAATTAGCACGAAGGACCTGGAATACCATTCTGATCTGCTTCACATGAGACTCCCAATCATCCGAAAAGACCAAAATATCATCCAAATATACAATCATGAATCTATCCAGATACTTTCGGAAGATGTCGTGCATAAAGGACTGAAACACAGATGGAGCATTAGAAAGCCCGAATGGCATCACCAGATACTCAAAATGGCCCTCGGGCGTATTAAATGCTGTTTTCCATTCATCGCCCTGTTTAATACGCACAAGATTATACGCCCTTCGAAGATCTATCTTGGTGAACCAACTAGCCCCGAGCAAACAAATCAGACAGCAGGGGCAAAGGGTACTGAAATTTGACCGTGATTTTATTAAGAAGGCGGTAATCTATGCAGGGTCTCAGAGAACCATCCTTCTTGGCCACAAAAAAGAACCCTGCTCCCAACGGTGACGAAGACGGGCGAATATGCCCTTTCTCCAAGGACTCCTTTATATAACTCTGCATAGCGGCGTGTTCTGGCACAGATAAATTGAAAAGTCGGCCCTTAGGAAATTTACTACCAGGAATCAAATTAATAGCACAATCACAATCCCTATGAGGAGGTAGGACACTGGATTTGGGTTCATCAAATACATCCCGGTAATCCGACAAAAACTCAGGGACTTCAGCAGGAGTGGAAGAAGAAATTGACATCAATGGAACATCGCCATGTACCCTGTTGTGAATCCGCTTTTGGGCTCCCCTGGTGGTTGCTGGTGGTACTGATGACTTGTGTGTGCTTTGCGGTCTCAGTTCACCTGCTCCCATCAGTGTTTGGGAGTTTCCTATTTAGCCTTGCTCTCCAGTCATTTCCTTGCCGGTCATCATTGTAACCAGAGCCTTCGGTTGCATGTTCCTGCTACTAGTCTGCTGATCAGCTAAGTGGACTTTTGTCCTTTTGTTTTTGTATCTTTGTCCAGTTTGCAGTTTTGTTTTTCTCTGTAGCTGGAAGCTCTTGTGGGCTGAAATTGCCACTCCTGTGTCATGAGTTGACACAGGAGTCTTAAAGTAATTTCAGGATGGTTTTTTGAAAGGGTTTTCAGTTGACCGTGAAGTCCTCTTTTGTATCCTTCTGCTATCTAGTAAGTGGACCTCTCTTTGCTAAATCTACTTTCATACTGTGTATGTAGTTTCCTCTGAACTCACCGTTATTATATGTGGGGGGCTTCTATCATCTTTGGGGTATTTCTCTAGAGGTAAGCCAGGTCTGTTTCTTCTTCTACCAGGAGTAGTTAGTCCTCCGGCTGGCGCGTGGCATCTAGGGATAATCATAGGTATGCTCCCTGGCTGCTATTAGTTGTGTGGTAGATTTAGCTCACGGTCAGCTCGAGATTCCATCACCCAGAGCTCGTCCGTTATTTTTGTGTTTTGACGTTCCCCTGCCATTGGGAACCATGACAGTACCCCTTGACAACCCCAACTAGACACAGACATTGTTTTCCAATCCAATACTGGATCATGAACCTGTAGCCATGGCAAACCCAACACGACCACATCATGCAAATTATGCAACACTAAAAAGCGAATATCTTCCTGATGTGCAGGAGCCATGCACATGGTCAACTGAGTCCAGTACTGAGGTTTATTCTTGGCCAAAGGCGTAGCATCAATTCCCCTTAATGGAATAGGATACTGCAAAGGCTCCAAGGAAAAACCACAGCGCCTGGCAAACTCCAAGTCCATCAAATTCAGGGCAGCGCCTGAGTCCACAAATGCCATAACAGAGTAGGACGACAAAGAGCAAATCAGAGTAACAGACAAAAGAAATTTAGGCTGTACAGTACCAATGGTGACAGACCTAGCTGTTATGACCCCAATGGCAGAGGGTCTCAGAAGTTAATACCAAGTCTGCAAACACAAAAACCAGCTCATAGGGCAGTGGTAACTAGGCTGACCGTATACCTGATCCTAGCACCACAAATAGCAGCAGCCGGGGAACGTACCTACGTTGGTTCTAGACGTCTCGCGCCAGCCGGAGAACTAACCAACCCTAGAAGGGAAAAGATAGACCTTTCTTGCCTCCAGAGAAAAGACCCCAAAAGTTGGATACAAGCCCCCAACAAATAATAACGGTGAGGTAAGAAGAAAAGACAAACGTAAGAATGAACTAGGTTTTTAGCAAAGAGAGGCCCACTGACTAATAGCAGAATATAGGAAGATGACTTATACGGTCAGCAAAAACCCTATCAAAATTTCCACGCTGAATATTCAAGAACCCCCGAACCGTCTAACGGCCCGGGGGGAGAATATCAGCCCCCTAGAGCTTCCAGCAAAATCAGGAATCACATTTAGTACAAGCTGGACAAAAATAAGAGCAATGCAAATAACCAAAAAATAAGGAAGCAGGACTTAGCTTATTTTGCAAGAACCAGGACCAGCAGACAGGAGCAAACAGAAAGGAACTGATTACAACGATGCCAGGCACCAGACTGAAAATCCAGGAAGCTTAAATAGCAACACCCCTGGACTAACGAGCCAGGTGGGTACCAAGCTGAGGAAAGAAACTCAAAGTGTCATGTCGCTAGTGACCACAAGAGGGAGCCAAAAAATCCAATTCACAACAGCACCCCCCCCTTAAGGAGGGGTCACCGAACCCTCACCAAGACCACCAGGACGATCAGGACGAGCAGCGTGAAAGGCACGAACCAAATCGGCCGCATGAACATCAGAGGCGACCACCCAGGAATTATCCTCCTGACCATAGCCCTTCCACTTGACCAGATACTGAAGCCTCCATCTGGAGAGACGAGAATCCAAGATCTTCTCCACCACGTACTCCAACTCGCCCTCAACCAACACCGGAGCAGGAGGCTCAACAGAAGGAACCACAGGCACAACGTAGCGCCGCAACAAAGACCTATGGAACACGTTGTGAATGGCAAACGACACCGGAAGATCCAAGCGAAAGGACACTGGATTAAGGATTTCCAAAATCTTATAAGGACCGATGAAGCAAGGCTTAAATTTAGGAGAGGATACCTTCATAGGAACAAACCGAGAAGACAGCCACACCAAATCCCCAACACGAAGTCGGGGACCCACACCGCGACGGCGGTTGGCAAAACGCTGAGCCTTCTCCTGTGACAACTTTAAGTTGTCCACCACATGATTCCAGATCCGCTGCAACCTATCCACCACAGAATCTACCCCAGGACAGTCAGAGGGCTCAACATGTCCCGAGGAAAAACGAGGATGAAAACCAGAGTTGCAGAAAAATGGCGAAACCAAAGTAGCGGAACTAGCCCGATTATTAAGGGCAAACTCAGCCAATGGCAAGAAGGTCACCCAATCATCCTGATCTGCAGAAACAAAACAACTCAAATAAGCCTCCAGTGTCTGATTTGTTCGCTCCGTTTGGCCATTAGTCTGAGGATGAAAGGCAGACGAAAACGACAAATCAATGCCCATCTTAGCACAAAAGGATCGCCAGAACCTGGAAACAAACTGGGATCCTCTGTCAGACATGATATTCTCAGGAATGCCGTGCAAACGAACCACATTCTGAAAGAATAAAGGAACCAGATCGGAAGAGGAAGGCAGCTTAGGCAAAGACACCAAATGGACCATCTTGGAAAAGCGATCACATACCACCCAGATGACAGACATGCCCTGAGACACCGGAAGATCCGAAATGAAATCCATGGAAATGTGTGTCCAAGGCCTCTTCGGGACAGGCAAGGGCAAGAGCAACCCGCTGGCACGAGAACAGCAAGGCTTAGCTCGAGCACAAGTCCCACAGGACTGCACAAATGACCGCACATCCCGTGACAAGGAAGGCCACCAAAAGGACCTAGCCACCAAATCTCTGGTGCCAAAAATCCCCGGATGCCCTGCCAACACTGAGGAATGAACCTCGGAAATGACTCTGCTGGTCCATTTATCAGGAACAAACAGTCTGTCAGGTGGACAAGAGTCAGGTCTACCAGCCTGAAATCTCTGCAACACACGTCGCAAATCCGGAGAAATGGCTGACAAGATTACTCCCTCTTTAAGAATACCAGCTGGCTCCGAGACTCCAGGAGAGTCAGGCACAAAGCTCCTTGAAAGAGCATCAGCCTTCACATTCTTTGAACCAGGTAAATACGAGACCACAAAGTCAAAACGGGAGAAAAACAATGACCAACGGGCCTGTCTAGGATTCAGGCGTTTAGCAGACTCGAGATACATCAGATTTTTGTGATCAGTCAAGACCACCACACGATGCTTAGCACCCTCGAGCCAATGACGCCACTCCTCAAATGCCCACTTCATGGCCAACAACTCCTGATTGCCAACATCATAATTCCGCTCAGCAGGCGAAAACTTCCTAGAAAAAAAAGCACATGGTCTCATCACAGAGCAACCAGGGCCTCTCTGCGACAAAACGGCCCCTGCCCCGATCTCAGAAGCATCCACTTCAACCTGAAAGGGAAGTGAGACATCAGGCTGGCACAAAACAGGCGCTGAAGTAAACCAGCGCTTCAGCTCTTGGAAAGCTTCCACAGCTGCAGGAGCCCAGTTAGCAACATCAGAACCTTTCTTGGTCATATCCGTCAAAGGTTTAACAACGCTAGAAAAGTTAGCGATAAAACGACGGTAGAAGTTAGCAAAACCCAAGAACTTCTGAAGACTCTTAACTGACGTGGGTTGAGTCCAATCATGAATAGCTCGGACCTTGACTGGGTCCATCTCCACCGCAGAAGGGGAAAAAATAAAACCCAAAAAGGGAACCTTCTGTACTCCAAAGAGACACTTTGAGCCCTTAACAAACAAAGCATTCTCACGCAAAACCTGAAACACCATCCTGACCTGCTTTACATGGGAGTCCCAATCATCAGAAAAAAACAGAATATCATCCAGATAAACAATCATAAATTTATCCAGATACTTCCGGAAGACATCATGCATAAAGGACTGAAACACTGAAGGAGCATTAGAGAGCCCAAAAGGCATCACCAAGTACTCAAAATGACCTTCGGGCGTATTAAATGCAGTTTTCCATTCATCTCCTTGCTTAATGCGCACAAGGTTGTACGCACCACGAAGATCTATCTTGGTGAACCACTTGGCACCCTTAATCCGGGCAAACAAGTCCGACAACAGAGGCAAAGGATACTGAAATTTAACAGTGATTTTATTCAGAAGCCGATAGTCTATACAAGGTCTCAAAGATCCGTCCTTCTTGGCCACAAAAAAGAATCCCGCACAAAGAGGGGAAGAGGATGGACGGATATGCCCCTTCTCCAGAGACTCCTTGATATACGAACGCATTGCGGTATGCTCAGGTACAGACAGATTAAATAATCTTCCCTTAGGAAATTTACTACCTGGAATCAAATCTATAGCGCAGTCACAGTCCCTATGAGGAGGAAGAGCACTGGACCTGGACTCGCTGAACACATCCTGATAATCAGACAAATACTCAGGAACTTCCGAAGGAGTAGAGGAAGCAATAGACACCGGTGGGGAATCACCATGAATTCCCTGACAGCCCCAACTTGACACAGACATTGCCTTCCAATCCAAGACTGGATTATGGGTCTGTAACCATGGCAGACCCAAAACGACCAAATCATGCATTTTATGCAGAACAAGAAAACGAATCACCTCCCGATGTTCAGGAGTCATGCACATGGTTACCTGTGTCCAAAACTGCGGCTTATTTTCCACCAATGGCGTAGCATCAATACCTCTAAGAGGGATAGGATTTACCAACGGCTCAAGAACAAAACCACAGCGCTTGGCAAATGACAGATCCATAAGACTCAGGGCAGCACCTGAATCCACAAACGCCATAACAGGGTAGGAAGACAATGAGCAAATTAAAGTCACAGACAAAATAAATTTAGGTTGCAAATTACCAATGGCGACAGGACTAACAACCCTTGTTAGGCGTTTAGAGCATGCTGATATAACATGTGTAGAATCACCACAGTAAAAACACAACCCATTCTGACGTCTATGATTTTTCCGTTCATTTCTAGTCTGAATTCTACCACATTGCATTAAATCAGGTGTTTGTTCAGACAAAACCACCAGAGGATTAGCGGCTTTGCGCTCCCGCAAACGCCGGTCAATTTGAATAGCCAGCGCCATGGAATCATTCAGACTTGTAGGAATGGAGAAACCCACCATCACATTCTTAATGGCTTCAGAAAGGCCATTTCTGAAATTTGCGGCCAGAGCACACTCATTCCACTGAGTAAGCACGGACCATTTCCGAAATTTTTGGCAATACACTTCAGCTTCATCCTGGCCCTGAGAGATAGCCAGCAAGGCTTTTTCTGCCTGAATTTCAAGATTGGGTTCCTCGTAAAGCAACCCGAGCGCCAGAAAAAACGCATCAATATTTGCCAATGCCGGATCTCCTGGCGCTAACGAGAAGGCCCAATCCTGAGGGTCGCCCCGCAAGAAAGAGATAACAATTTTAACTTGCTGAGCTGAGTCTCCAGACGAACGGGGTCTCAGAGATAGAAACAATTTACAATTATTCCTGAAATTCCTAAACTTAAATCGGTCTCCAGAGAACAGTTCAGGAATAGGTATTTTAGGTTCAGACATAGGACTACTGGTAACAAAATCTTGAATGCCCTGCACACGAGCAGCAAGCTGATCCACACTAGTAATCAAAGTCTGGACATTCATGTCTGCAGCAAGCTCAAGCCACTCAGAGGTAAAGGGGAGGAAGAAAGAGAAAAAAAAAAAAAAACTCAGAATTTCCTTTCTTATTATCCCACTTCTGCAATGCATTAAACATTCACCTTCGGCCTGGCATACTGTTATGACCCCAATGGCAGAGGGTCTCAGACGTTAATACCAAGTCTGCAAACACAAAAACCAGCTCATAGGGCAGTGGTAACTAGGCTGACCGTATACCTGATCCTAGCACCACAAATAGCAGCAGCCGGGGAACGTACCTACGTTGGTTCTAGACGTCTCGCGCCAGCCGGAGAACTAACTAACCCTAGAAGGGAAAAGATAGACCTTTCTTGCCTCCAGAGAAAAGACCCCAAAAGTTGGATACAAGCCCCCAACAAATAATAACGGTGAGGTAAGAAGAAAAGACAAACGTAAGAATGAACTAGGTTTTTAGCAAAGAGAGGCCCACTGACTAATAGCAGAAAATAGGAAGATGACTTATACGGTCAGCAAAAACCCTATCAAAATTTCCACGCTGAATATTCAAGAACCCCCGAACTGTCTAACGGCCCGGGGGGAGAATATCAGCCCCCTAGAGCTTCCAGCAAAATCAGGAATCACATTTAGTACAAGCTGGACAAAAATAAGAGCAATGCAAATAACCAAAAAATAAGGAAGCAGGACTTAGCTTATTTTGCAAGAACCAGGACCAGCAGACAGGAGCAAACAGAAAGGAACTGATTACAACGATGCCAGGCACCAGACTGAAAATCCAGGAAGCTTAAATAGCAACACCCCTGGACTAACGAGCCAGGTGGGTACCAAGCTGAGGAAAGAAACTCAAAGTGTCATGTCGCTAGTGACCACAAGAGGGAGCCAAAAAATCCAATTCACAACACCTAGCGAACCGTTTAGTGCGCTTAGGACAATCAGAGATAGCATGAGTGGAGTCACCACAGTAAAAACACAGCCCATTCTGACATCTGTGTTCTTGCCATTCAGTTCTGGTCAAAGTCCTATCACATTGCATAAGCTCAGGCCTCTGCTCAGAGGACACCGCCAAATGGTGCACAACTTTGCGCTCGCGCAAACGCCGATCAATTTGAATGGCCAAGGACATTGATTCATTCAGACCAGCAGGCGTAGGGAACCCCACCATGACATCCTTAAGGGCTTCAGAAAGACCCTTTCTAAAAATTGCTGCCAGGGCACACTCATTCCATTGAGTAAGCACAGACCATTTTCTAAACTTCTGGCAATATACCTCTGCTTCATCCTGACCCTGATACAAAGCCAGCAAGATTTTCTCTGCCTGATCCACTGAATTCGGTTCGTCATAAAGCAATCCAAGCGCCAGAAAAAACGCATCTACATTAAGCAATGCAGAATCTCCTGGCGCAAGGGAGAATGCCCAGTCTTGAGGGTCGCCACGTAACAAAGAAATGATAATTTTTACTTGCTGAATGGGGTCACCAGAGGAACGGGGTTTCAAAGCAAGAAACAGTCTACAATTATTTTTGAAATTCAGAAACTTAGACCTATCCCCAGAAAACAGATCAGGAATTGGAATTCTAGGTTCTAACATCGGATTCTGAACTACATAATCTTGAATGCTTTGTACCCTCGCAGTGAGTTGATCCACACAAGAGGACAGACCTTGAAAATCCATATCTACACCTGAGTCCTGAACCACCCAGAGATTAAGGGGAAAAGAGAAAAAAAACACACTGCAAAGAAAAAATAATGGGTTCAGAACTTCTCTTATCCCTCTTTTGAGATGCATTAACACTTTGTGGGCCAGCTGTACTGTTATGGACCTGGTGGTTAACAGCACCCGGAATGAACTGATGGTTAAACTAGAAATAGGGACAAGCTCTGGGGAAGTGGGAACTCTGCTGACCGCAAACCCTACTCCTATCACACACACTAGAAATAGCCGTGGAGCATACCTAACTCTCCCTAGACGCCTCTTCACAGCCTAAGAGCTAACTACCCCTAAAGATAGAAATAGAAGCCTTACCTTGCCTCAGAGAAATTCCCCAAAGGAAAAGGCAGCCCCCACACATTGACTGTGAGTTAAGAGGAAAGTCACAAACACAGGAATGAAACATGTTTTAGAAAAGGAGGCCAGTCTTCACTAAATAATCAATGGATAGAAAAGGGAACTATGCGGTCAGCACAAAAAACTACAAAAACCACGCAGAGTATGCAAAAAGACCTCCACACCGACTCACGGTGTGGAGGTGCAACTCTGCACCCCCAGAGCTTCCAGCTAGCAAGGAAATATCATGATAGCAAGCTGGACTAGAATTTAGCAGTACTAAGAAATATATTCAGAAAGCAGTAACAACAAATGAACTAGCAGGGACTTAGCTTCTGCTGGAGTAGACAGGTCATCAGTGAAGTCCAAGAGAGATCTGAACCGATACTGAGACATTGACAGCTGGCATGAAGTAACAATCTGAGTGGAGTTAAATAGGGAAGCCAGCATAGCAATAAACGAGGGCAGCTGGGAAAAGCCAACCTCAAGGACCAGCAGTTCCACTCAAAGCCACCAGACGGAGTCCACGGACAGAACTCACCAAAGTACCATTCATGACCTCAGGAGGGAGTCCGAGAACGGAATTCACAACACCTTCCCTTCCGAGCCCTGCCGTGCGCCCAAACAGTGGTTTACCCCCACATATGGGGTATCAGTGTACTCAGGAAAAACTGGACAACATTTGGGGTCCAATTTCTCCTGTTACCCTTGGGAAAATAAAAAATTCTGGGCTAAAAATAATTTTTGAGGAAAGAAAAATTATTTTTTATTTTCACGGCTCTGCGGTATAAACTTCTGTGAAGCACCTGGGGGTTTAAAGTGCTCACTATGCATCTATATAAGTTCCTTGGGAGGTCTAGTTTCCAAAATGGGGTCACTTGTAGGGGAGCTCCAATGTTTAGGCACACAGGGGCTCTCCAAACGCGACATGGTGTCCGCTAACGATTGGAGCTAATTTTCCATTCAAAAAGTCAGATGGCGCGCCTTCCCTTCCAAGCCTTGCCGTGCACCCAAACAGTGGTTTACCCCCACATATGAGGTATCTGTGTACTCAGGAGAAATTGCCCAACAAATTTTACAATCCATTTTATCCTGTTGCCTATGTGAAAATGAAAAAATTGAGGCTAAAAGAAATTTTGTGTGAAAAAAAAGTACTTTTTCATTTTTACGGATCAATTTGTGAAGCACCTGAGGGTTTAAAGTGCTCACTATGCTTCTAGATAAGTTCCTTGGGGGGTCTAGTTTCCAAAATGGGCTCAATTGTGGGGGAGCTCCAATATTTAGGCACACAGGGGCTTTCCAAACGCGACATGGTGTCCGCTAACGATGGAGATAATTTTTCATTCAAAAAGTCAAATGGCGCTCCTTCCCTTCCGAGCCTTACCATGTGCCGAAACAGTGGTTTACCCCCACATGTGAGGTATCAGTGTACTCAGGAGAAATTGCCCAACAAATTTTAGGATCCATTTTATCCTGTTGCCCATGTGAAAATAAAAAAATTGAGGCTAAAATAATTTTTTTGTGAAAAAAAAGTACTTTTTCATTTTTACGGATCAAGTTGTGAAGCACCTTGGGGTTTAAAGTGCTCACTATGCTTCTAGATAAGTTCCTTGGGGGGTCTAGTTTCCAAAATGGGGTCACTTGTGGGGGAGCTCCAATGTTTAGGCACACGGGGGCTCTCCAAACGCGACATGGTGTCCGCTAAATATTGGAGCCAATTTTTCATTCAAAAAGTCAAATGGCGCTCCTTCCCTACCAAGCCCTGCCGTGCGCCCAAACAGTGGTTTACCCCCACATATGAGGTATTAGCGTACTCAGGACAAATTGACCAACAACGTTCGTGGTCCAGTTTCTCATTTTACCCTTGGGAAAATAAAAAAATTGTTGCTAAAAGATCATTTTTGTGACTAAAAAGTTAAATGTTCATTTTTTCCTTCCATGTTGCTTCTGCTGCTGTGAAACACCTGAAGGGTTAATAAACTTCTTGAATGTGGTTTTGAGCACCTTGAGGGGTGCAGTTTTTAGAATGGTGTCACTTTTGGGTATTTTCAGCCATAGAGAACCCTCAAACTGACGTCAAATGTGAGGTGGTCCCTAAAAAAAATGGTTTTGTAAATTTTGTTGTAAAAATGAGAAATCACTGGTCAAATTTTAACCCTTATAACTTCCTAGCAAAAAAAAATTTTGTTTCCAAAATTGTGCTGATGTAAAGTAGACATGTGGGAAATGTTATTTATTAACTATTTTATGTCACATAACTCTCTGGTTTAACAGAATAAAAATTCAAAATGTGAAAATTGCAAAATTTTCAAAATTTTCGCCAAATTTCCATTTTTTTCACAAATAAACTCAGAAATTATCGACCTAAATTTACCACTAACATGAAGCCCAATAGGTCGCGAAAAAACAGTCTCAGAACCGCTAGGATCCGTTGAAGCGTTCCTGAGTTATTACCTCATAAAGGGACACTGGTCAGAATTGCAAAAAACGGCCAGGTCATTAAGGTCAAAATAGACTGGGTCATGAAGGGGTTAAAGGAAAGTTGAGTGGAATGAAAAAGTGTGGTAGAAAAAGGTAACCGGGATAACCGCAGCCTTGAAAAGATTGTTAATAAAAGGCCATTCAAAAATTTGGGGGAGATTCACAAGGAGTGGACTGCTGCTGGAGTCATTGCTTCAAGAGCCACCACACACAGACGTATCCAGGACATGGGCTACAAGTGTCACATTCCTTGTGTCAAGTCACTCATGACCAATTGACAATGCCAGAAGCGTCTTACCTGGGCCAAGGAGAAAAAGAACTGGACTGTTGTCAGTGGTCCAAGGTGTTGTTTTCAGATGAAAGTACATTTTGCATTTCATTTGGAAATCAAGGTCCCAGAGTCTGGAGGAAGAGTGGAGAGGCTACAGTCCAAGCTGCTGGAGGTCTAGTGTGAAGTTTCCACAATCAGTGATGGTTTGGGGAACCATGTCATCTGCTGGTGTAGGTCCACTGTGTTTTATCAAAAACCAAAGTCAGGCACTCTACATGACGTCTGACGCTCCCTTGGACTTTGGACAACCCACCCCCTTTTTAAGATCCGCCCCTCAGTATGGAGTGGGTTGCCTCGCCACACAACTGTCAAGCTCCTGTCACATAGACAGCACACCGCACAGGAGACAGATCGCAAGAGGATAACACTGGCCACCAATGATTTATCTCTCAGGTACAGAGAGGATATATACAATTGCTCTGTGGAAATCGTCATTTTAAAACAAACCTTTTGGCTCCAATTGGTCAGTAACTGTTGTTCAGCCAATTGGCGCCAAAAGATCACAGCAGGCCACATTGATTTTTTTTTACTTTATTGTTAAAATGCGATAATTGGCTGGTTAGAATTGATTGGCCAATCACAGTGATTGCCAACACAGGGGGTGGTACAGCACAATGGGGTGGAGGGCATGAATGGATTGCTGTCGGTGACAGAAGCCATCTTAATTCACTCACCGCACAATTCAGTGCAGTGACCGCAACTTGCAGTGTGGTACATGTTCGGCGGCATGCAATATGTGTGAAATGACATTGGATGTAATTTTTTTTTCCCCGACCCTCACAAATGTAGAATTCGCACGGAATCGGTTATTTCAGGAAATTGGACTCAAACTCGATCCTCCACAAATCAATATGTTCAGCTCTAAAAGGAACAGATCAGTCACATCCAATGCAATTATGTTTTTGATTTTTTTGTTAAATACACACTTGAAAATGGCTTAGGCTGGTTTCACATTTGCGGTTGTGTCTGCAGCGTTTATGCCGCATACTTCTGTATGCGTTGTGTTTTCTTCTCTTTAACATTAGGGACGCAGGTACATGCGATTGGATGCTTTTTGCCGCGTTTGACGACGCATGTGTCGTTTCGTTGTCTGCGGCTTGTCGCAGTAAACGCAACATGTTGCAATTTTGGAGGCATGTATTTGCTGCCTAGAAACGTATGAGGTTGTTTGCAGAAGGAATGCGTCGAAAAAATGCATTTCAGTCCATGAGAACGCATGCGTTCGCAAGCAGATGCGTTTGTTTGCGTTTGTGAACGCATGCGTTTTTCCACAGTAAAACCTGTCTAGACACTAATTAGCCACCCCGACATACAAACTGATAAAAGGAGGGAGTGGGCATTTGCAGTCAACAACTC
Source organism: Ranitomeya variabilis (assembly GCF_051348905.1). Lineage (NCBI taxonomy): Eukaryota > Metazoa > Chordata > Amphibia > Anura > Dendrobatidae > Ranitomeya > Ranitomeya variabilis. The sequence continues at coordinate 35,787,551 of NC_135232.1, read as the reverse complement.
AGCAGACTGGATGAAGCTTTGACACTGGAAAGAACCTGTGAGGAATCTCCACTTTGGACAATGTGAGTATAAAAGCGAATGTCTGTCTTTTCTTTTTTCTCTATTTATATGTACTAATAATTTGTCTCTTTTTTCATGCTGCATTCATCAGAATGTCATCGTCTTCTTCTTCCAAGGAGCATCTTGGCCCTGGTGGACACCAAAGTGAAGTGAGTACTCACCTCTTCAGATCGGTAAGTATTCTCTGTCACATCTACACATGGGACAATTTTTTTTTTCTTTTTCAGAACAGTTCTTCAACTGCAGCAGAAGCCGAGCAGGAGCAGCATGGACAAGTTCATGTGGCAACGTGGCGTGTAAGTATACCTGACTGATTGTACTCTGTTTATTGTATCCTGACTGTACTATTCTTGCCTGTTCATTTCTTCACTTTGCTTATTTCTTTACCTTTTTGTTCTTGACTTTTTTTTTTCTTGACTTTAATTATTCTTGCCTGTTTTCTGTCTCTGTTGTTTTCTTTATTTTCCTTATTTTAATCTCTCCAACATTAATGTATTTCTTTCTTTTCTAGGTTCCAGAACGGGATGAAGACCTCATTGATAATGACATCCTCATCTCTGTGGTCCATGAACACCCGGATTCCACAGCACTCAGACAACGTGACGATCCGGCGACGATGGAATGAGGTGGCCCAAGCGATGATGGATGGATGGGATGACGCCCCGGCTCAGGTCCACAAGTCCTTTTGTAAGTATTGCAATGCGGTGTGATGCAGCAGTGACCTTGGCCGGGATAACACAACTGTGTGTGATGAGAGAAACTCCTGAGAGTTTCTCTCATTACACACAGTTGTGTGATCCCGGCCAAAAGTGCATTGTCTAACCATTTTTTTTTAAACAGTGCTCAAAGTCAGAACACTTTGGCGTTCGATGAAGGATCGCTTCAACAAGGACCTTCGTCAAGAGAGCCGTGTTCCCAGTGGTTCTGGAGCAAGGATCAGAAAATATAAACATCACCGCATGCTGGCATTTTTGAGACCGGTCCTTGCCCAGAGAACGTAAGTATTTTTTTGGTGTATTGGATTGTGCTGTATTGCCTAATCTGTATTTTTCTATTCCACAGGAGTTGGCGCTTTTACTATTGCAAATATTTGATACTAATGTTAATATTTTTCTTTTCTTTTCACAGCACCTGGAGCAGCACTCTTGATCCTGGTTCTGGAGCGGTCCTTCATTGAACAGCCACGGACCCGTCATAGCCATCCACCAGCGCAGCAGCAGATAGTGGGCCTGCAACACAGACTGGAGACCAGGAAGCTGGTCCATCAGGTGTTCCCCTGTCCCAGTCCTCTGCCTCTTTTTTTGGGCTCTTCCCGCCAGTGGCAGAGGGCCTTGGACAGGTCACTCATGCCCGAGTTTTTGCACTTGAGCTCGATCTTTCATGATGAATACAGACTGAATAGTTGCTTCAACCTTATGAATGCTCTTATCCAGGATGTCACCCGAAGCCTTGACCAAGTGAAAGCTGACCTCCAGAGGCCAGCACATCATTTTTTTAATCAAATTGAAAAGGGCATGTCAGAACACCTTACTCCTGATCTCTAGCTCAGTGTCATGCAGGCCTGCAATGCTGCTTACATGCAGGCTATGCAGCAGAGTCGGTATTTTCAGCAGTGCCAACACTGGCGCGCTGGACCTCAATGCCGAGTTCTGCTGCATACCACTGCATGGGCACCACCATTCCAAACACTGCCAGACACCACTACAGCGCCACCACCATGCCGAGTGCTGTTGGACAGCCCACCGCCACCACCATGCCAACTGCTGCTCCTGCTTGAACATCCTCCACTGTCACCAGCATGCAGCAGCAGCACCCGGATCAAGACAGGCCGGCCACCATCACCAGGTCCCAGCTGCATCAGCAGCAGCAGCACCCGGACCCTGGCATGGCCTTCACCACCTCCAGCATGCAGCAGCAGCACCCGGACCCTGGCATGGCCTTCACCACCACCAGCATGCAGCAGCAGCAACCAGATACTGGCATGGCCTTCACCACCACCACCACCATGCAGCAGTAACAGATGGACTCTGGCATACCCTTCACCACGAGCATGCAGCAGCACCCAGACCATGAAAGACCGACCACCATCACCGGGCCACAGGAAATTAAAACACCGTGGCTCCTCAGACAGCAACGTAGATCCCCAAAAGGGAAAAAAAATGCGGACTATTGCAATCCCTCCCTCCTCAACTCCCAATGTGTCTGTGATGTCAGGTTTGTCTCGCCCTTCCAGTGTGTCTCTGCCGTCCCATGCCTCCAGTACCATCATTGAACTCCCTGACCCCACTACTTTAATCGCCCCTTATCCTGCAACCCCTGCATCGTCTTCAGCCAGCCAGGCCTCACAGCTACACACCCCCCAGTTCCATCACTCTACCCCAAGCCACCGCAGTGAAAGTTTTGTTTGCTGTCAAAAATACATGTTTTCTTTTTTTTACCCAAATACTGTTTGGTTCTTTGTGTATTTCACCGCCGGCAACACAAACCGTGCGCTGACTAAACACACTTCGCCGTACACTTTGTGTTTTTGCCACCTCATAGCTCCAGGAGTGAGACAAGTAGAACACTGCAGCTTTGCTTCTTGTGTTTGGTATGGAGCTATGAGTTGTCACAAACTAATATGACTTGTATTTTTTCCATAATCTCTTCAGTCTGCTTAATCTATGTGATGCAGACTGAAGAGACAATAGAGATAATACAAGGCATATCTATACTCACCTGAACAGCTGCCAGAAATAGTGAATTCAGGATGCACAAAACCCAACATCCTGAACTCACTATTTCTGAAAAATTGCATGGTGAGTATGGATATGCCTTGTATTACCTCCATTTTCTCTTCAGTCTACGTAATCTATTTCACACAAACTGAAGAGACGATGGAGGTCATACAGGGCATATCTATACTCACTTGGACAGGTGTCAGAAATAGTGAATTCATGATGCTGGGTTTTGTGCATCATGAACTCATTATTTTTGACACCTGACCTGGTGAGTATACACTCACCGGCCACTTTATTAGGTACACCTGTCCAACTTCTTGTTAACACTTAATTTCTAATCAGCCAATCACATGGCGGCAACTCAGTGCATTTAGGCATGTAGACATGGTCAAGACAATCTCCTGCAGTTCCAACCGAGCATCAGTATGGGGAAGAAAGGTGATTTGAGTGCCTTTGAACGTGGCATGGTTGTTGGTGCCAGAAGGGCTGGTCTGAGTATTTCAGAAACTGCTGATCTACTGGGATTTTCACGCACAACCATCTCTAGGGTTTACAGAGAATGGTCCGAAAAAGAAAAAAAATCCAGTGAGCGGCAGTTCTGTGAGCGGAAATGCCTTGTTGATGCCAGAGGTCAGAGGAGAATGGGCAGACTGGTTCGAGCTGATAGAAAGGCAACAGTGACTCAAATCGCCACCCGTTACAACCAAGGTAGGCCTAAGAGCATCTCTGAATGCACAGTGCGTCGAACTTTGAGGCAGATGGGCTACAGCAGCAGAAGACCACACCGGGTACCACTCCTTTCAGCTAAGAACAGGAAACTGAGGCTACAATTTGTACAAGCTCATCGAAATTGGACAGTAGAAGAGTGGAAAAACGTTGCTTGGTCTGATGAGTCTCGATTTCTGCTGCGACATTCGGATGGTAGGGTCAGAATTTGGCGTAAACAACATGAAAGCATGGATCCATCCTGCCTTGTATGGAGCATCTTTGGGATGTGCAGCCGACAAATCTGCGGCAACTGTGTGATGCCATCATGTCAATATGGACCAAAATCTCTGAGGAATGCTTCCAGCACCTTGTTGAATCTATGCCACGAAGAATTGAGGCAGTTCTGAAGGCAAAAGGGGGTCCAACCCGTTACTAGCATGGTGTACCTAATAAAGTGGCCGGTGAGTGTAGATCTGCTTAGTATTATAACTCCATCTTCTCCTCAGTCTGCGTTCAATAGAGAATTCAGAAGAGATGCAGGATGTAATGACGTCAACTACCTTACCACTGACATCATAAGTGGTTTTGAGAGGCAGGGCCGGCGTTAGGGGCAGGCAGACCAGGCAGCTGCCTGGGGCCCCCACTCCCCCAGGGGCCCCCAGCTAGCGGCAAATCACGCAGCCGCTATGGGGCCCCGGGCCCCTGTGAGGCAGGGGGCCCGCCTGCCGCCAGCGCTGACTCCCCCGCCGCATTGAACTGTACCGGCATCTGCCGGTACAGTTCAAAGCAATGATGGAGGAGAGAGCGTCACCTGACGCCCCCTCTCCCATCATTCCCCGCTCTGCCTCTCTGACACAGCGGGTGCGCGCGCACTCACTGTGTCCCAGGCAGAGCAGCTGCAGCCGCCGACACAGGAGCAGCGCGGGCACGTGTGGAGAGGTGAGGAGCTTGTGTTTTTTTTTTTTCTTTTTACTGGACGGGGAGAGGAGAGGGGAGGAGGGGAGAGGAGAGGAGAGGGGGGGATGTGAGCTGTGGTGTACACCACTGGGGGCTGTGCTGTATACTACTGGGGGCTCTGCTGTATACCCCTGGGGGCACTGCTGTACACCACTGGGGGCTGTGCTGTATACTACTGTGGGCTCTGCTGTATACCCCTGGGGGCACTGCTGTACACCACTGGGGGCTGTGCTGTATACTACTGGGGGCTCTGCTGTATACCCCTGGGGGCACTGCTGTACACCACTGGGGGCTGTGCTGTATACTACTGGGGGCTCTGCTGTATACCCCTGGGGGCACTGCTGTACACCACTGGGGGCTGTGCTGTATACTACTGGGGGCTCTGCTGTATACCCCTGGGGGCTCTGCTGTATACCCCTGGGGGCTCTGCTGTATACCACTGGGGGCTGTGCTGTATACCCCTGGGGGCTCTGCTGTATACCCCTTGGGGCTCTGCTGTATACCCCTGGGGCTCTGCTGTATACCCCTGGGGGCTCTGCTGTATACCCCTGGGGGCTCTGCTGTATATTACTGGGGGCTCTGCTGTATATTACTGGGGGCTGTGCTGTATACTACTGGGGGCTCTGCTGTATACCCCTGGGGGCTCTGCTGTATACCCCTGGGGGCTCTGCTGTATACCCCTGGGGGCTCTGCTGTATATTACTGGGGGCTCTGCTGTATATTACTGGGGGCTGTGCTGTATACTACTGGGGGCTCTGCTGTATACCCCTGGGGGCTCTGCTGTATACCCCTGGGGGCTCTGCTGTATACCCCTGGGGGCTCTGCTGTATATTACTGGGGGCTCTGCTGTATATTACTGGGGGCTGTGCTGTATACTACTGGGGGCTCTGCTGTATACCCCTGGGGGCTCTGCTGTATACCCCTGGGGGCTCTGCTGTATATTACTGGGGGCTCTGCTGTATATTACTGGGGGCTGTGCTGTATACTACTGGGGGCTCTGCTGTATACCCCTGGGGGCTCTGCTGTATACCCCTGTGGGCTCTGCTGTATACCCCTGTGGGCTCTGCTGTATACCCCTGTGGGCTCTGCTGTATATCCCTGTGGGCTCTGCTGTATACTACTGTGGGCTCTGCTGTATACTATATGGAGGACTATGGCGTGTGCATTTTAATATATGGAGGACTATGAAGAGTGTATTATACTATATGGAGGACTGTGGAGCACATTATATTATATGGAGGACTATGGGGTGTATTTTACTAAACAAGTAAAATGCTGCATATTCATTGGGTGATTGGATTGTTTATGCCGGAATAAAAATCATTGTTCTCAGCAGCACATCACCCTATGTAAACTGTAGATGTGCTGCTGATAACATGATACTGTATGGTGATCTGTTAGTGATCTATTAGTGATCGTTCTGTCTCATCATTATTCCTCAGATGGTGGAAAGAGGCCGGGAAACAAGCGTCCAACGACTTCAGTATTGTCGATCACACTCGTTTAGCGGCCTGAGATCAGCGCAGGTAAATACAACCGAAATGCTTCTGTGTGATGTGCAATATGTTAGCATTTGGGGCCCCATTTTAAACTTTGCCTAGGGCCCCACTTTGCCTAAAACCGGCCCTGTTGAGAGGAAAGACATAGGAGACTCGGTACAGGTATCAAAACACGTTGTTTATTAACAACAAACATTAGGAACATTTAAAACATGACTGGTACAGACCCAAACCCAACAGAACATTTTACACAATATCATCTTGCCATGACACAAGTCCGATGTCAGAAACAAAGTAGGCAGCAAATTGGTCTCTCATGTGGCAACTTCAACAGTTGACCGCAGAGGGTGATGCTGGTAATCTGGCAATGGGTTTGCAACTGGTTCATCCAGTTCAATGTTGGGTCGCTCGTTAGCCATTATGTAATTGTGGAGAACCACACAGGCTTTGACAACCTCAAAGAATGCGCCATTTTGAGACAAGAATCCCAAAGGTACACTCAACAGTTCTTCGGGCCCTGGTCAATCTGTAGTTAAAAATCCTTTTAGTGTGGTTCAAGTCCTGACTGGAATATTGCTTCAGTAGGTTTTCACACATCTGAAAGGCCTCATCCCCAACCTTAATAAATGGCATCGGTGGGCCTTGAGTGTTCGGGAGAGGTCGTGGCAGGGGAAAATTAAAATTTTTGCCATACAAACATCAGCCCATATCCGAGTTCTTGAAAGTCTGGGAGTCATTGCCACGGCCAAAAGCTCCAATGTCCACGCTGAAAAAGCGACAGTCCACATCTGCTACTGCCATGAGCACTACAGAAAAATATTTCTTGTAGTGCTTTCCGTCCACTGCTCCCAAACAGTTGGGGAAATTACACACTCTTCAGAATTTGTGGGCAATTTCCAGCCACATTTCCACTGGTGGGTAGGGGGAGAATGTTCCACAAAGCCTGGCAGGTGTCCGCAACCATTCCAGACAAGGTGGAAATTCCAAGCCCAAACTGAAAATGGAGCAATGATAAGCACTCTCCGGTAGCCAAGTATCTGCCAAAAAAAGAAATAAACAAATTACGAACAATTATATTTATGATGGGGTTTTGCTAAACACATAAAAGAAAAAACAAGTAATACATTCCAGAACAATAATAATTATGACAGGCTTTTGTTTACAATTATTACTTTCCTTAATGTGACCAGGAGATGTTCCTCTGCAGGAATCGCTCTACGGAGCTGGGTGTCCTGTCTCCAGATGGCTCCTTGGACATGACCAAGCAAATCCCGAAAGGTCTCTTGAGACATCCTGGTATATTCTGGAAATTTGTCATTGAGCTCGCTATACAGTGTGTGGTAGGCTCCACGGCTCTCCCGGAGTTCAATAATGGGGTGTCTCCAGTAACACCGACGCCATGTTCTTCTCTGCCTTTCTCTATTTCTTTGTTGCTCACAAGCAAATGCATATGCAAGAAACAGCTTTATACTTAAATCCAGGTTGAAATAAAAGCTCTCCATGCGAAGATCCATCGTGACATAGGATTCAGTAGCAAAATCTGAAGATTTCAGCTGTTCAAGGGTCTATATAAAGATATCCCATAACACACACCCACTGTTGTCCCATTGGCGGTGTCTGTTTATCTAGATTTTTCTCCAGTAAAATTTTCCACCATGCGCACAAAAAATGCAAATGCATGCAAAACGCATGAAAATGCATGCACTTTTGACCGCATGCGTAAGCTGCTGCATCTAAAAACCGCTGCGTTTGCAAGCGTTTGCATGCGGTTTACCGTGCGTTTCAGGTTACGAAAGATACGCTGCGGATTCAACCGCAAATGTGAAACTAGCCTTACTGTTAGCATTTTTTCCTGACATCAACCTATAACCATGGCATGCCATAAAAAGCACATAAGACGGTGCTAAAGACCACATTGGCTTCTTTAATCCTGCGATCAATGATACTCAAGTGTGTTGACTGGACACAGCCGCCAACTTGTGCTTTAATTACTTGCAAATGTCATTTACAAAGGGCCTGAGACTCATTAATATAAGGTAAGCATGAAACCAATTCCCATCAGAAAAACAAAACGGCATAATATACTGTATATGTGAAAGATTAGAGACCTGGATACTTACGAGCCGCATGACGGATGGAAGGACCTGACAAAGAACATTAAATGACCCCTTCTTTTCAACACCATCTTCTCTATTCCTAAATGTCCATTCTAATCTACTCCTACAGTCTCCGGGGATGGAGTAATTGACACGAATGACATTTTATATACACTAATGAATTATTTCATTGCAAGTACAAGTAAAAAAATAATAATAATTAGGTTGTAAATTCAGGAACAGGATAGAGGAGGTCATGTTTGAGATGACTGAAGAATTGAGATTTTTTGTTAGTTGGAATAGTGATTTTCTTTTGTTCTCCATTTTGGATAATTCCTATTCCTCCAAAGGGTCTTCTTTTGCAATAAGCTCATCACATGGTGTTTTTGTTGGGCGATCAAATGCGATCTATAGAGAAATCTGGTAGAAAGCATTCAGTTTTCCAGCACCACCACCAGAGAGGAAATGAAGTATTACACCAAGCTCATTCATATCAATGGAATGTCTATTATGATTTAGTTCTAGAGCATCATTTATTCTATAGTGCTTTATATGTAAAGAGTGGGTCACAAACAAATAGGAATGTAGGAAAAAGGCTCTGTCTGGGAATTCGATCCTGTGACCTTTTGCTTCCTGCTCAGTTCTCCTGCCACTTGGGCTATAGCCTTCCTCTTCGTTGAATGCACCAATATGCTCAATCACCACATTTTTAAAGCCAAAAAAGCATAATATATCATAATAACCACCTAAGAAACCAAAGCTTTCTTAAGACTGGCTAAAAAATCTTTATTGATGTACATAAAACATTTTCAACAGGATCATAAAACATAAAAAACAGGGTAATACAGATACAAAAAGTGGATAAAGATATATACACACCGAATGATTATAATATATGCTGACACACATAAATAGTATAAAGTAAGGTAGAATATAACAATAAATAATAAAGCAACCTTTAAATAAGATAACAGTATCATAAGTCATATAGAAAATTAATTAAATATCCTAATAACAGGCAATAGTAATATTCTAAAAAAAACTATGTAAACCACAATCATATAAATTTGGACAAAATTGTCAAGGCAGCATTACCTTCGGTGTAACGATCCAGGAACCCACCACACCGACGCGCGTTTCGTTTGTATATGCTCACCACTAGGGGTTGTGCAGACTAGGCAAAACTCTATGAATGATTTTGTTAGGCGTTGGAATCCAAGTTTGTGGCTTGCTGTCCGTCCGAATAGGGTAGAGAAGTGTTAGTCCTGCCATTCACTGCTCCAAATGGAAATATAGTGGAAAAAGCTTTTTCAGAGACGCTTCTCTCTAGTAGATGGAATCCCAAAAAAGACCATGATTATAGAACAACCTCCATGTGGAGTTCCACAGTAACAATATATACACGTGTTTAAAATTAAGTTTATTCTAAAAATATTTTTTACGTGCTCATGCACTAACAACATAAAAAACTTTTAAAAAACTTTAAGAAACCACAATACATTTCTGCTTTGAATGAGCCTTCCTCAGGTGGATGAAGTGATGTGACATATGGGGAGTTTTATATACAACCCCATCAGATGTGGGTTTGACAATCCAAAGTACTAATATAACCCACAAAGAGGATCCAATGAAAAATAACTACTTTAAAGGAATGGGAAGCAAAACTCAATTGCCTGACCTTGAGGTCTCCTTACGGTGGGGTCTGTTCGGCGTCTGAGGAAAGATATGCAGTTCGATGAGGACATTCCTCCCTTGTGGAGCACTGCTAGAGAACAAGTGTGATTTAGCTCCAAATAGAAGCTTTAGGATAACGATCGCAATTGCATGTGATGAGTGTTAAATCCCAACAGCTCTCCTGCTACTGTTTATAGATCGCAACATCGCTCATACATGCTCCCCGCAGGGTTAATTTGCAAGTAGAACAATGCATATTATGCACAAAATGTTATAACATTTTTAATTTTTTTTATTTTTTAAGGTTTTTTTTTTATTTTTTATTTTTATTTTAAAGTTTTTTTATTAGTATTTTTTTTATAAATACATATTTATTTAAGAAATTAAAAATGAGCAAATCAAGGAAAGCGATATAAATGAAAACAAAGCAATTGATACTGTTTTTGTTTTAGTTTTTTTTTTTTTCTTTTATAAAGACAAGAAACCCAAAATAACATAAAGACAGAAGAGACTGTTTGGGATTTATTTGAGGTAATGGATTTGTACAGAGAGGGAGATGACCTGTCTGGGGAGGTCTTCTCGCTTTGTCTAGTAGGTTGAATATGTAAATTTGAACAGAAATCAATTTGACAATTTTCTTAAAATGCTACAATTTAAATATATTGCTCTCTCTCTCTCTCTATATATATATATATACATATATCTATAACCTGTTTTTAACAATACAGGAAAGACAAGAGGTTTCAGGATTGTACCCACACTCACATCTGATGGGGTTGTATATAAATCTTCCCATTTGCCACATCACTTCATACACCTGAGGAAGGCTCATTCAGAGCAGAAACGCATTGTGTTTTTGAAAAAGTGTTTTCAAATTTTTTATGTTGTTAGTGCATGAGCACTTAAAAAACATTTTTTAAATAAATGTAATTGTAAACACGCGAGTGTAATATTGTTACTGTGGAACTCTACCTGGAGGTTGTACCAGAATCAAGGTCTTTTGGGGATTTCAGCTACTAGAGGGAAGTGCCTCCGAAAAAGATATTTCCACTATTGTTTCGTTTTGGTTGCCCTATCACAGTTATGGTTGAGCTATATACAGCTCTGGCAAAAATTAAGAGACCACCACATCAAAACCCTGTCATGGGCAGCCCAATCTCCAGACCTGAACCCCATTGAAAACCTCTGGAATGTAATCAATAGGATGATGGATAGTCACAAGCCATCACACAAAGAAGAACTGCTTACATTTTTGTGCCAGAAGCAGTGTGAAAGACTGGTGGAAAAGCATGCCAAGACGCATGAAAGCTGGGATTAAAAATCATGATTATTCCACAAAATATTGATTTCTGAACTCTTCCTGAGTTAAAACATTAGTATTGTTGTTTCTAAATGATTGTGAACTTGTTTTCTTTGCATTATTTGAGGTCTAAAAGCACTGGGGTTTTTTTTATTTTGACCATTTTTCTTTGTCAGAAAAAAATACAAAATGTATTGCTTGGAAATTCGGAGACATGTTGTCAGTAGTTCATAGAATAAAAGAACAATTTACATTTTACTCAAAAATATACCTATAAAGAGAAAAATCAGACAAACTGAACATTTTGCAGTGATCTCTTAATTTTTTGCCAAAGCTGTATATTCTAGCTTTCCTGCACTTACTTGCTGGCTACACTTGTAAGTGGATTAGGGCTAAGGAGTTTCCATCTCTGCAGTGAAGGGATTTTCCCTGCTAGGTAAACATCGTATTTCTGCTGTGTGTTTCTTTGTCTTTCTTCATAGCACCTTTCCTTTATCCTCAGTCAAGTTTGTGTGAGATTATTCTGGTTTCATTTATTATCCTCTTTATTTTCCCTTTGTGCATGTGCTTGAAAGGGATTGTCCACTACTAGGACAATACCTTCTCATACCCCATGCTTGGCCTCGATAAAATAAAAAGCCTATACTCATCTCCTGTGCCAGCTCTATTCCCGCAATGTCAGAAATCTCATTCCCGGGGCTCTCTTGCAGTTGTTGTGACACGTGATCTCAGCACTTAATCAGCCTTGAAGTCTATGTCCCCATCTCTGGACAAATTGAACATGAAGAAGTCAGACATCAACAGCAGCACAAACTTCCTCTTTATGTTCAATTTGTCTGAAGGCGGGGACAGTGATGCCAGTGCTGAATGGGCTCCGAGGTCATGTTTCACAGCAACCGCACAGGAGCCCCAGGAAGAGCAAGTGCCGACACCACTGGAACAGCGCCAGCACGGGAGGTGACAATATACATTTTATTTTATCTGGGCCAAGTGTTGGGTATGAGGAGTTGTCCAAGTAGTGGACAACTTCTTTAAGGTTCGTCAATCTAGGTCCTTGAATCTTTCTGCTCACTCTCCTGGTTAGCCGTGTACAGCTGCCCCCTCTGGTCACTCAGGAGGTACAAGAAACCACTCAACGTCCATTTAGAGAGCCGGATCCACGGTGGTATTTAAGTTGTGCGGCTAGGGATTATCTAGTGTGGCGCCCCTAGGGGTATTTGCCACAAAAATAGTTATTGACACCAAATACAAATACTAGAATAGCAAGACTGCACTACCATCTCCGGCCAGAAGGGGGAGCTCCAGAGACTCCCCTTGATCTATTCTGGTCTGAGAAAAAGACTGGCAGTTGGGCTGAGGAGCTGAAAGTGAGAGGTCGTATAACTGAACTCCTAACAGCCCTATGACGGATTATAGGCCCGTAATACCCATAGTAGGAGAAGAGGAGTAGAGAAAAAGGACATTGTGAGAACCGGGTAGCAATAATCACTACCCATAATAGGCGCAGAGACGGATACCGGATCCGTGGCTATATTCATTATATATAATACAGCAACCGGAAGGACGTGAGGTGATATCGGCTTCACCAGGGTAAGACGCAGCAACAGACACAGAGTTTAGCGGTACTCCCAGAGGGGGTAAGTGTTGTGAAATTGGATTCTGGGCTCCCCCGGTGGCCACTTGTGGAATTGAACTTGTGTGCATCATCCCCTCTGTTCACCTGCTCCTATCAGGATGTGGGAGTCGCTATATAACCTTGCTCCTCTGTCAGTTTCTTGCCGGTCAACAATGTAATCAGAAGCCTTCTGTGCTTGTTCCTGCTACTAGACAACTCCCAGCTAAGTTGGACTTTTGTCCTTGTGTGTTTTTGCATTTTGTTCCTGTTCACAGCTGCTGTTTCGTTACTGTGTCTGGAAAGCTCTTGTGATCGGAAATTGCCACTCTGGTGTTATGAGTTAATGCTAGAGTCTTAAAGGAATTTCTGGATGGTGTTTTGATAGGGTTTTCTGCTGACCATGAAAGTGTCCTTTCTGTCTTCCTGCTATCTAGAAAGCGGACCTCGATTTTGCTAAACCTATTTTCATACTACGTTTGTCATTTCATCTAAAATCACCGCCAATATATGTGGGGGCCTCTGTCTGCCTTTTGGGAAAATTTCTCTAGAGGTGAGCCAGGACTGTCTTTTCCTCTGCTAGGATTAGGTAGTTCTCCGGCTGGCGCTGGGCATCTAGGGATAAAAAACGTAGGCATGCTACCCGGCCACTTCTAGTTGTGCGGCAGGTTTAGTTCATGGTCAGTATAGTTTCCATCTTCCAAGAGCTAGTTCTCATATATGCTGGGCTATGTTCTCTCGCCATTGAGAATCATGACAGTTTGACCGGCCCAAAAAAGGGTTAAATTACTGGCTGAGAAAGGAGAGAAAAAAGAAGTCTGCTACAATTTTTTTTTTTTTTTCCTCTAGTTCTGAGTGTGCTCTTAATTGAATCACTTGCTAGTCTGCCTATACTGCAGCCTTCCTCTCTTTCTCTCCTTCTAATCCTTGAATGGCTCTGTGTTCACCTGTTTCAAATGGATCTTCAGAGTGTAGCTACAGGTTTGAATAATCTCGCCACAAAGGTACAAAATTTGCAAGATTTCGTTGTTCATGCACCTATGTCTGAGCCTAGAATTCCTTTGCCTGAATTCTTCTCGGGGAATAGATCTCACTTTCAAAATTTTAAAAATAATTGCAAATTGTTTTTGTCCCTGAAGTCTCGCTCTGCCGGAGACCCTGCACAGCAGGTCAGGATTGTAATTTCCTTGCTCCGGGGCGACCCTCAAGACTGGGCTTTTGCATTGGCACCAGGGGATCCTGCGTTGCTCAATGTGGATGCGTTTTTTCTGGCCTTGGGGTTGCTTTATGAGGAACCTCATTTAGAGCTTCAGGCGGAAAAGGCCTTGATGTCCTTGTCTCAGGGGCAAGATGAAGCTGAAATATACTGCCAAAAATTCCGCAAATGGTCTGTGCTTACTCAGTGGAATGAGTGCGCCCTGGCGGCGATTTTCAGAGAAGGTCTCTCTGATGCCATTAAGGATGTTATGGTGGGGTTCCCTGTGCCTGCGAGTCTGAATGAGTCCATGACGATGGCTATTCAGATCGATAGGCGTCTGCGGGAGCGCAAACCTGTGCACCATTTGGCGGTGTCTACTGAGAAAACGCCAGAAAATATGCAATGTGATAGGATTCTGTCCAGAAGCGAGCGGCAGAATTTTAGACGAAAAAATGGGTTGTGCTTCTATTGTGGTGATTCAACTCATGTTATATCAGCATGCTTTAAGCGTACTAAGAAGCCTGACAAGTCTGTTTCAATTAGCACTTTACAGTCTAAGTTTATTCTATCTGTGACCCTGATTTGTTCTTTGTCATCTATTACCGCGGACGCCTATGTCGACTCTGGCGCTGCTTTGAGTCTTATGGATTGGTCCTTTGCCAAACGCTGTGGGTATGATTTGGAGCCACTGGAGGCTCTGATACCTCTGAAAGGGATTGACTCCACCCCATTGGCTAGTAATAAACCACAATACTGGACACAAGTGACTATGCGTGTTAATCCGGATCACCAGGAGGTTATTCGCTTTCTGGTGCTGTATAATCTACATGATGTTTTGGTGCTGGGATTGCCATGGCTGAAATCTCATAACCCAGTCCTCGACTGGAGAGCTATGTCTGTGTTAAGCTGGGGATGTAAAGGAACTCATGGGGACGTACCTTTGGTTTCCATTTCATCATCTATTCCCTCTGAGATTCCTGAATTCTTGTCTGACTTTCGTGACGTTTTTGAAGAACCCAAGGTTGGTTCACTACCTCCGCACCGGGAGTGCGATTGTGCCATAGACTTGATTCCGGGTAGTAAATACCCTAAGGGTCGTTTATTTAATCTGTCTGTGCCTGAACACGCTGCTATGCGAGAATATATAAAGGAGTCCTTGGAAAAGGGACATATTCGTCCTTCGTCATCTCCCTTAGGAGCCGGTTTTTTCTTTGTGTCTAAGAAAGACGGCTCTTTGAGGCCGTGTATTGATTATCGACTTTTGAATAAAATCACGGTTAAATATCAATATCCGTTACCACTGCTTACTGATTTGTTTGCTCGTATAAAGGGGGCCAAGTGGTTCTCTAAGATTGATCTCCGTGGGGCGTATAATTTGGTGCGAATCAAGCAGGGGGATGAGTGGAAAACCGCATTTAATACGCCCGAGGGCCATTTTGAGTATTTGGTGATGCCTTTTGGTCTTTCAAATGCCCCTTCAGTCTTCCAGTCCTTTATGCATGACATTTTCCGCGATTATTTGGATAAATTTATGATTGTGTATCTGGATGATATTCTGATTTTTTCGGATGACTGGGACTCTCATGTCCAGCAAGTCAGGAGGGTTTTTCAGGTTTTGCGGTCTAATTCCTTGTGTGTGAAGGGTTCTAAGTGTGTTTTTGGGGTTCAAAAGATTTCTTTCTTGGGATACATTTTTTCCCCCTCTTCCATCGAGATGGATCCTGTCAAGGTTCAGGCTATTGGTGATTGGACGCAACCCTCTTCTCTTAAGAGTCTTCAGAAATTTTTGGGCTTTGCTAACTTTTATCGTCGATTTATTGCTGGTTTTTCTGATGTTGTAAAACCATTGACTGATTTGACTAAGAAGGGTGCTGATGTTGCTGATTGGTCCCCTGATGCTGTGGAGGCCTTTCGGGAGCTCAAGCGCCGCTTTTCTTCCGCCCCAGTGTTGCGTCAGCCTGATGTTGCTCTTCCTTTTCAGGTTGAGGTCGACGCTTCTGAAATCGGAGCTGGGGCGGTGTTGTCGCAGAGAAGTTCCGACTGCTCCGTGATGAGACCTTGTGCTTTTTTTTCCCGTAAATTTTCGCCCGCCGAGCGGAATTATGATATTGGGAATCGGGAGCTTTTGGCCATGAAGTGGGCTTTTGAGGAGTGGCGTCACTGGCTTGAGGGGGCCAGACATCAGGTGGTGGTATTGACTGACCACAAAAATTGAATTTACCTTGAGTCTGCCAGGCGCCTGAATCCTAGACAGGCGCGCTGGTCGTTGTTTTTCTCTCGGTTTAATTTTGTGGTGTCGTACCTACCGGGTTCTAAGAATGTTAAGGCGGATGCCCTTTCTAGGAGTTTTGAGCCTGACTCCCCTGGTAATTCTGAGCCCACAGGTATCCTTAAAGATGGAGTGATATTGTCTGCCGTTTCTCCAGACCTGCGGCGGGCCTTGCAGGAGTTTCAGGCGGATAGACCTGATCGTTGCCCACCTGGTAGACTGTTTGTTCCTGATGATTGGACCAGTAGAGTCATCTCTGAGGTTCATTCTTCTGCGTTGGCAGGTCATCCTGGAATCTTTGGTACCAGGGATTTGGTGGCAAGGTCCTTCTGGTGGCCTTCCCTGTCACGAGATGTGCGAGGCTTTGTGCAGTCTTGTGACGTTTGTGCTCGGGCCAAGCCTTGTTGTTCTCGGGCTAGTGGATTGTTGTTGCCCTTGCCTATCCCGAAGAGGCCTTGGACGCACATCTCGATGGATTTTATTTCGGATCTGCCTGTTTCTCAGAAGATGTCTGTCATCTGGGTGGTGTGTGACCGTTTCTCTAAGATGGTCCATCTGGTTCCCTTGCCTAAGTTGCCTTCTTCTTCCGAGTTGGTTCCTCTGTTTTTTCAAAATGTTGTTCGTTTGCATGGTATTCCTGAGAATATCGTTTCTGACAGAGGGACCCAATTCGTGTCTAGATTTTGGCGGGCATTCTGTGCTAGGATGGGCATAGATTTGTCTTTTTCGTCTGCTTTCCATCCTCAGACTAATGGCCAGACCGAGCGGACTAATCAGACCTTGGAGACATATTTGAGGTGTTTTGTGTCTGCGGATCAGGATGATTGGGTTGCTTTTTTGCCTTTGGCGGAGTTCGCCCTCAATAATCGGGCCAGCTCTGCCACCTTGGTGTCCCCGTTTTTCTGTAATTTGGGGTTTCATCCTCGATTTTCCTCCGGTCAAGTGGAATCTTCGGATTGTCCTGGAGTGGATGCTGTGGTGGAGAGGTTGCATCAGATTTGGGGGCAGGTGGTGGACAATTTGAAGTTGTCCCAGGAGAAGACTCAGCTTTTTGCCAACCGCCGTCGTCGTGTTGGTCCTCGGCTTTGTGTTGGGGACTTGGTGTGGTTGTCTTCTCGTTTTGTCCCTATGAGGGTTTCTTCTCCTAAGTTTAAGCCTCGGTTCATCGGCCCGTACAAGATATTGGAGATTCTTAACCCTGTGTCCTTCCGTTTGGACCTCCCTGCATCCTTTTCGATTCATAATGTTTTTCATCGGTCATTGTTGCGCAGGTATGAGGTACCGGTTGTGCCTTCCGTTGAGCCTCCTGCTCCGGTGTTGGTTGAGGGTGAGTTGGAGTACATTGTGGAAAAGATCTTAGACTCTCGTGTTTCCAGACGGAGACTCCAGTATCTGGTCAAATGGAAGGGATACGGTCAGGAGGATAATTCTTGGGTCACTGCCTCTGATGTTCATGCCTCCGATCTTGTCCGTGCCTTTCATAGGGCTCATCCTGATCGCCCTGGTGGTTCTGGTGAGGGTTCGGTGCCCCCTCCTTGAGGGGGGGGTACTGTTGTGAAATTGGATTCTGGGCTCCCCCGGTGGCCACTTGTGGAATTGAACTTGTGTGCATCATCCCCTCTGTTCACCTGCTCCTATCAGGATGTGGGAGTCGCTATATAACCTTGCTCCTCTGTCAGTTTCTTGCCGGTCAACAATGTAATCAGAAGCCTTCTGTGCTTGTTCCTGCTACTAGACAACTCCCAGCTAAGTTGGACTTTTGTCCTTGTGTGTTTTTGCATTTTGTTCCTGTTCACAGCTGCTGTTTCGTTACTGTGTCTGGAAAGCTCTTGTGATCGGAAATTGCCACTCTGGTGTTATGAGTTAATGCTAGAGTCTTAAAGGAATTTCTGGATGGTGTTTTGATAGGGTTTTCTGCTGACCATGAAAGTGTCCTTTCTGTCTTCCTGCTATCTAGAAAGCGGACCTCGATTTTGCTAAACCTATTTTCATACTACGTTTGTCATTTCATCTAAAATCACCGCCATTATATGTGGGGGCCTCTGTCTGCCTTTTGGGAAAATTTCTCTAGACGTGAGCCAGGACTGTCTTTTCCTCTGCTAGGATTAGGTAGTTCTCCGGCTGGCGCTGGGCATCTAGGGATAAAAAACGTAGGCATGCTACCCGGCCACTTCTAGTTGTGCGGCAGGTTTAGTTCATGGTCAGTATAGTTTCCATCTTCCAAGAGCTAGTTCTCATATATGCTGGGCTATGTTCTCTCGCCATTGAGAATCATGACAGGTAAGCCGACAAAAAGGACTCGGGTTGTCCGTCGAACCAGAGCATAGAAGAGACAGATTGGGCCGGCAGCCAGTTCACTTACAGCAGCAGGGCCATACAGAAACTGCGCATAATAAGAGGTGGAAATCCTAACAGGGTCAAAGTAATTTCAGAGTTCTTATACAGACTCCGGTGACAGTGTTGGTCACAAATCCCTCTTTGTTGAAGTAAACTGGTTAAACGTTTCAGCGCCTCAGTCTTTCATTTGGACAATAGCCATCGATCTAGGATCGGGGTCATCACAGCTGAGAGGACCTGCTGCTGATCAAGTAAGTGTCTGTTCCTTCATGACATCCCTTACACTGTGCATCGCCTGAGGCCACAGCACCGGGTCAAGCCACTAGTGACATCCCCCTCAAGAGACGGACCTCATTGATCTGGTGCTGGGTACCTTAGTCTCCCGGGCGTCACAACTGGCGTCACGAACAGGATTGGGCCAGCCCGTACACCGGGTATTGTGTGCCGTAATTGGAGTCTGAAACTGTGAAAATTTGGATGAAAAATCTTGGAAATTGACTTTGTTAAAGAAAATCCCGTTCCCCATTGAAAACTATTGAAAGTGACTTTTCTCCATTGGTTATAATTGGGTAAAAATGGCCGCCATCCCCTGATGTAATCATCTCATAACCATTAAGCACAAAACTGTTAATAGAGCTACATCATTACCCAAGCCCCAGGCTAACTGAAAAACTTCAAAATCCACCATCACAGAGCGTGCGGCAGTTAGAGGCAGCAGGGGGCATGTCATTGTCATCCTGCTGCACAGAGGAACGAATCTACATTATCTAGACGGAAGCTGGGACCGGAGGGGTCTGGATTAACTAAGGGGGTACAGTATGTCGCAGCACGGAGACGCCGCAGCACCCGGCGACGCTAATGCAGCTGAAAGACAGAGTGTCGATAGAGAGCATGGCAGCGCAGCAGTGCAAGGAGTGGCGCCCATCATGCCGGTGTTGATGCCATATACCCCGGGTGGCCCGTGGCTTCCAATGTATGAAGGTGAACCTAATACCCTTGACGGTTTCAGGGAAAAGATGCTGGCTCATTTTGATATGTTCCCCGTGGGTGAAGCTCAGCGTGTTAGTCTCCTGATGATGCAGTTAAGTGGCCATGCTAAGCGAGAAGTCACGGCATGGGCAACTGATCTAAAAGGTACTGTTGAACGCATATTTGCTGGATTAAAAGCTACATTTGAAACCACTACCAGCAGTAAAGCTAAAGTACGATTCTTTAAATGCAAACAAAAAGCTAATGAGGGCGTGAGAGATTTTGCCTTAAACCTGCAGGAAGCCCTTAAATCACTTACACTGGCTGAACCCATTTTTAACACAGGAGCCGATAAACTGCTAAGAGATCAATTTATTGAGGGACTCTACACCCCTTCTCACCGGGGGCATGTGAGCATGCTTGTTTTTAAGAACCCTGAATTGACATTTGCCCAATTAAAGGAGAGCGCTATACGTCTCCAGCTGGCAGAGGCACCTCGGGATCAGGATTTCACACAACCCATGGCAGATGCACTTCAGCAACGGGGAATGCCAGTGACATCAGCTACGTCCGGTACCAGTGCTAAGTCCCTGGGGTCCATTACTAATGAGGCTCTTCAGCAAAAGCTTGACTCTTTAACTGATGTTGTTGCTTCAATGGCTAAAACCATGCAGGAGATGAGAGAACCCAAGATGGAGTTGGCAAACCGTAGAGAGGATGTTCCATGGATGAGGTCCCGGAGATACCCGACATGGAGAGGATGACCCCGTGACCGCTACCAACCGGATGGACAGCCTATTTGCCGCCATTGCCAGCAGCCAGGCCACTTTGCACGAAATTGTGATTTAAGCGGGAATCCCCTGGGAATGCGGGCCGCTTCGCAGGAATGAATTTTCAAGGCCCAACACCCTGGCACGACAGGTACATCGGAGGACGACCCATCATCCCTATCGTGCTGGACAGAATTCCCCTCAACGCTTTGCTAAATACAGGTTCCCAGATTTCATCTATACCATATATCCTTTATAAGAGGTACTGGGCTGAGGTAGATATTGATAAAGGACCCTCTGATGTTGAACTAGATATATGGGCCAGTAATGGTAAGTTGGTACCGAAACTAGGATTCAGGGAGATGACCATAAAGATTGGTAAAGCAGAATTGAAGAAACAGGGTATAATTGTCATTGATGTCGACCGGCAGAACTGTGAACCAACTGTATTGATAGGAATGAATGTGTTAGAGAACTGCTTTTCCGAAGTTATTTCTGTCTTACAACAAATTGCTGAAACTGCCCGATCCTGCCAGCAGAGAGTTCTCCGAAGGGAAATAAAAGTGTTAATGTTAAGGCAACAGATAGAAGTTGCAGGTGGAGAAATCGGCAGTGTGAGGGTGAGTGATCCAACGTCTATTGTAATCCCACCAAAAACAGAAATGCTGGTATGGTGTAGAGCGGCCATTGGTACTAAAGGGCGAGACTATCAAGCCTTAATAGAACCAGCGTACACCGACAGCAGGCCCACTATATTCACGGCACGAGGGGTGGTCGAGGTACACCGGGGACGTGTGCCGGTACGACTTTTGATCTGTGGAGAGGAAGAGGTCACTTTGCCAAGGTATGCTACAGTGGCAAAGTTATATACTGTTGACAACAATGCCATCCCAACCGTTGAGCCCTTAGAATCGACCTGTCAGGTGGAAAATAACGACTCAGATGGAGAATCGGAGGATTGGTGCCAACAGCTAGATGTGGGTGTAGATTCAACACCTACCCATCAAAGACAAGGGGTGTATAGATTAGTGACGGAATATGAACAGGTCTTCAGTAAACACCCATTAGACTTCGGACGGATAGAAGGGGTGGAACATACAATCCCCACCGGTGACCATCCCCCGATAAAAGAAAGATATAGACCCATACCGCCCGCTCACTATCAATGCGCGAAGGACATGCTGAGGGAGATGAAACAGGCCGGGGTAATAAGAGATAGTTGTAGCCCTTGGGCGGCCCCTCTGGTGATTGTCAAAAAAAAGGACGGAACCATGAGAATGTGCGTAGACTACCGGCGGATTAATAACATCACCCATAAAGACGCCTATCCCTTGCCTAGTATAGAAGAGTCCTTGACTGCTTTGAAATCTGCTAATTATTTTTCCACCTTAGACTTAACAAGCGGGTATTGGCAAGTCCCTGTGGCTGAGAGATAAAGAAAAAACGGCATTCACCACACCAATGGGTCTAAGCGAATTTAATCGCATGCCGTTCGGACTCTGCAACACATCCGGTACTTTCCAGCGACTGATGGAATGTTGCCTCGGACACAAGAACTTCGAGACGGTCCTCCTGTACCTAGATGATGTGATCGTCTACTCAAAGACTTACGAACAGCACTTAACAGACCTGGCAGAGGTGTTCGAAGCCTTATCCAAGTATGGTATGAAAATCAAACCATCCAAATGTCACCTTCTCAAGCCAAAGGTACAATACTTAGGGCACATCGTGAGTTCGGAGGGAGTAGCACCGGATCCCGAGAAAATAACTGCCATAAGGGATTGGCCAAGACCTACCAACGTAAAAGAAGTGAGGCAATTCTTGGGATTAGTGGGTTACTATCGTAGATTTATAAAAGAATTTACCAAATTGGCAGCGCCCTTGCAAGATACTTTGATAGGTCAGACGAAGAAACCTTCAAACCGAAACCCTCCTTTTCAGTGGAACGACAAAAGAGAAAACTCCTTTGAACAACTAAAGAAGGCACTAACCGGAGAAGAAGTTCTGGCGTACCCGGATTACCATCAACCTTTCATCCTCTACACCGATGCCAGTAATGTGGGATCGGGAGCGGTGCTGTCACAAAAGCAAGAAGGTCGGGAGAAAGTCATCGCCTTTGCAAGTAGAAAACTCCGGCCTACTGAAAGAAATTCTGAAAATTATAGCTCTTTCAAATTGGAGCTACTGGCAGTAGTTTGGGCTGTGACTGAACGTTTCAAACACTATTTGACCGGTGCAGAATTTATTGTCTATACTGACAACAATCCATTGACCCACTTAGACACGGCTAAATTAGGTGCATTAGAACAGCGATGGATAGCCCGGTTATCTAATTACAACTTCGTGATCAAGTATCGAGCAGGTCGTAAAAATGGAAATGCCGATGCCCTATCCCGGATGCCACACTTGAGAGATGTAGAAGAAGAAACGGGGGAGCTTGAAGAAATTGAACTACCAGCCTTTCATCAGCCCAAGGTAAAACATCGTCAGTCAAATACCTATCAGAAACAACAAGAAGTGAATTTTAATCTGTTAGCAGTAGCACACCATAGATGGGCTGACACCCAAGATAGCAATCCGGCCGTGAAGCTAGTGAAGGAACTATTGACTGAGCAAAGTGCATATCCCGATGAGGATGCCCCAGAAGAGACGCATCAACTCTGGAAAGAGAGAGGCAAAATGTTCCTGTATCAAGGGAAACTCTGTAGAAGATACACCAATCCGAAAACACATGAATTGGTTTGGCAGATTATCGTGCCTAAACAAGATGTGAGGATGGTCCTCGAGGCTTACCACAATGGTGCTGGTCACTTTGGTTGGAAAAAGCTAGAAGTACTTCTGAGAGAAAGATTTTATTGGGTCGGGATGAGAAAATCAATCGAACAGTGGTGTAGAAACTGTGGCCCGTGCAACCTCAGAAGGAACGATCAAAAGAGCCAAAGAGCACCACTGCAGCCCATAATCACCAAACAACCACTTGAACTGGTAGCCATGGACCATGTGAAGTTGACACCGAGCCGGTCCGGTTACGTCTATGCCTTGACCATCGTGGATCATTATTCACACTTCTTGGTAGTAGTACCTGTAAAAGATCTGACTGCAAAAACAGCAGCCAAAGCGTTCCAAACGTACTTTTGTAGACCCCATGGATATCCGGAACAGGTTCTCACTGACCAGGGTACAGCCTTTGAATCAGAGATCTTCAGAGAATTCTGTAATATGTATGGTTGCAAAAAGATCCGGACGACGGCCTATCATCCGCAAACAAACGGCTTATGTGAGAAGATGAACCATATTGTGATAGACCTACTAAAGACTTTACCTGAGACGGAAAGGAATCAATGGCCAGAGAAATTGCCTGACTTGGTAGATCTGTATAATCATGTCCCGGTGAGCTCTACCAACTGCACCCCAGCTTATCTTATGCGTGCAAGACCCGGCCAATTGCCAATCGATCTAGAAATGGGAATTCTGAAACCGGACGCAGAAGTTCAAGACTCCAATGTTACATCCTCCGCTACGCTCCAGCGTCCTCGTTCCATCGCTCCAGCGTCCCGGTCTGCACGCTCCTCTGCAGGTGTTCTTTCTCTGCGCAGGCGCTCTAGCTTCCCTGTAGCTCGCAGGCCCAGCGTCTCTGTTACCTCCTCCTGAAGTCACATGTTCTTTCCATCCAATCCTGTTCCTGCTCCTCCTATAAAAGGTAGTTCTTCCTGCTTCCTGGTGCCTGATTGTTTTAGCACGTTTGCTATTACGTTTGGCCCTTCGTATTCCCTGCTCAAGTACCTGCACTCTGTGCCTTACCGTGCTACCTTCCGGTTCTCTCTGGTTCACTCCGTTTCCTCCTTGTTGTTACCTGCAGTCCCCGTTCTTCTTTTCCTGTAGTTTTCCTATGGTCTTTGTTTTGTTTTCCTTCCCTCAGCTCAGCTCCATTCCTGCCTCCCAGCCCTCCGGGCTCTCTAGCTGCTTCCCGTATTTTTCCTCAGTATCCTGCCTTCGTTTATCTCTCTTCCTGGAGCCGTCCCTACTGGTATCTCACCGTGGGTAAGTGACCTCTGGGCTTGCTCCTTGCGGTCCCTGTATAGGGGTCGTTATCTCCTAGGTCGCTCGCCCAGGGGTAGGGCTCCCCATGGTCCAGAGGGTCCACTCTTGTCTCTCCTAGTTCGCTATAGTACAATCAGGCCATGGACCCCGCGGGTACCCCTTTCTCGGCCCAGAAAGAGCTAGCCCATTTGCGTGAAAACCAACGGTGCATAATGGCTTTTATGAAGTCTATGGAGTCCCGCCTTACCTCGATACAGACTTCAGACCCAGTTAACGCTGCCCAGTTAGCTAGTCTCCAACAAGAGCTTGCCCAGCAACGCGATACCCAATCCCGCATGCTGAGTTATATGGCCTCTATTGATGACCGTTTGTTTAATCTCCAGTCTGCCCCAGCTGTGGTCACACAAGCCTCTTCCCTTGACTCCAGTCCTCCGTCTACCGCTCACCCTCCCCCTCGTTTGGGTAAACCTCCCAGGTACTCTGGCGATCCAAAACTTTGCAGGGGTTTTCTAAATCAATGCCGCCTCCACTTTGAGCTTCTCCCACTTCAGTATCCATCAGATCGGGCGAGAGTGGCGTTCATAGTGTCTCATCTTGAGGGGGAGGCATTAGCTTGGGTGAACCCCTTATGGGAGCGTGACGATCCCGTTGTCAGCCACCTGGAGGACTTTCTTGAGACGTTTCGGAAAGTTTTCGATGAGCCCGGACGTTTAGCCTCTACGACCGAGTCTCTCTTTAATCTGCGTCAGGGTTCTTCTTCCGTTGGACAATATGCCATCCGCTTTCGTACTTTGGCCTCGGAGTTAGGGTGGAACAATGAGGCTCTTGTGGGTGCTTTCTGGCGAGGCCTGTCCAGCCGTATTAAAGACGAGCTCGCCGGTCGTGACACTCCAACTACCCTGGAGGACCTTATCTCTCTCGCCACTCGGATCGACCTCCGCTTCCAGGAGCGTTCGCGGGAGTCTGCTAGAGAGAGGAGATCTATGCCTGTCTCCGCTACCTTCCGTCAGTCTAGTATTTCTCGTGCTCCCGTTTCTGTTCCCTCTACTGTTCCAACCTCTGAACCTATGCAAGTGGATCGAGTTAAAATGGCGGAACAACGCCGCAAAGAGAGACGCACCCAGGGCCTCTGCTTCTATTGTGGTAGTGCAACCCATTTACTCCGCAGTTGCCCTGACAGACCGGAAAACTCTTCCGCCTAGGACAGGTAAGAGAGGCCTCCCTAGGTGCCCGCGTTTCCTCTCAACCTTTGACTCTTTCCATTCTTTTTTTCTCTAACCAGCATCAATCTTCCGAGGTGGCGTATGTGGATTCTGGAGCGGCAGGCAATTTTATCAGTCTTGAGGCGGTTCGGAGGCTTCGCGTACCAGTAATCTCTTTGGACACCCCCCGTCTAATCGCCTCTGTGGATGGAAGACCTTTACAAGATGCAATTTCCCTCGTCACTGAAGAGGTGGAGATACAAATTGGGGCCCTTCATCGCGAGAAGATCGCTTTTTATGTTCTGCCTAACCTTTCCTACGCCTTCCTGCTGGGTCTCCCTTGGCTTCGACTACATGAGCCCACACTGAATTGGCGCACTGGAGATGTACTTCGGTGGGGTCCTTCGTGCCATGATCGTTGCCTTCGGTCTGTATGTCCGGTTTCTCGTACCCAGCCTGCTGAAGTTCCTGACGGGTTACCTTCTCCTTACTGGTCTTACGCTGACGTCTTCAACAAGCGAGAGGCTGAGAATCTTCCTCCCCATCGTTCTTACGATTGTCCTGTGGAGCTTCTTCCCGGCCGTTCTCCACCTAGGGGAAGGATTTACCCGCTTTCTGCAGCTGAGACCAAATCTATGTCTGAGTACATACAAGAGAACCTAGCTAAAGGATTCATCCGGAAATCCTCCTCCCCTGCTGGAGCAGGGTTCTTCTTTGTGAAGAAGAAGGACGGTTCCTTAAGACCTTGTATAGACTATCGGGGTTTGAACAGCATCACGATTAAGAATCGGTATCCTCTGC
This sequence comes from Ranitomeya variabilis, assembly GCF_051348905.1. NCBI lineage: Eukaryota > Metazoa > Chordata > Amphibia > Anura > Dendrobatidae > Ranitomeya > Ranitomeya variabilis. Next base: position 35,761,338 of record NC_135232.1, on the reverse strand, counting down.
CCCTTATACCGGAGCTCTTCGATCGCCTCCGTGGCGCTCGTATTTTTACTAAGTTGGATTTACGAGGCGCTTACAATTTGGTCCGGATCCGCTCTGGTGATGAGTGGAAAACAGCTTTTAACACCCGGGATGGACACTACGAGTATTTAGTCATGCCTTTCGGTCTCTGCAACGCTCCTGCGGTTTTCCAAGAGTTCGTTAACGATGTGTTCCGGGATCTTCTGTACTCTTGTGTTTTGGTTTATTTGGATGATATCCTTATTTTTTCTTCTGATCTTCCGTCACATCGCAGGAGTGTCCGCGAGGTCTTGCAACGCCTAAGAGAGAACCACTTGTATGCCAAGATAGAGAAGTGCTTGTTTGAGCAAACCTCACTACCTTTCCTTGGTTACATTGTCTCTGACTCCGGCCTTAAGATGGACCCTGAGAAGGTGAATGCCATTATTAACTGGCCACGGCCCTGCGGAGTGAAAGCCATTCAACGCTTCATCGGATTCGCTAATTACTACAGGCAATTCATCCCACATTTCTCCTCCATGATTCGTCCTCTCTCTTCTCTCACTCGCAAAGGTTCCTGCTCCAAGGATTGGTCTCCTGAGGCCGAGAAGTCCTTTGTCCTTCTCAAGAGATCTTTTTCTTCTGCCCCAGTCTTGCATCACCCGGAGGTGAACAAGCCTTTTATTCTGGAAGTTGACGCCTCCTCTACCGGAGCTGGAGCTGTGCTCTCACAAAAGACTCCTGAGGGTCTAACGGCACCGTGCGGCTTCTTCTCAAAAGCCTTTTCACCCTCTGAACGAAATTACACAATTGGAGATCGAGAATTGCTGGCCATCAAATTGGCTCTAGGCGAGTGGAGATATCTACTGGAGGGCTCGGTGCACCCGTTTGTAATCTTCTCCGATCACAAGAATCTTACTTACCTACAGACTGCGCAAAGATTGAATCCACGTCAAGCTAGATGGTCCTTGTTCTTTGCTCGCTTTGAGTTCGAACTTCGTTTTCGGCCCGGCAACAAAAACATAAGAGCTGACGCCCTGTCCAGGTCCTTCCAATCGTCAGATACCGTAGAGGAGCCAGCTTACATCATTGACCCTACTAAGATGGTCACCGTAGCCCCTTTACGGATGTTCCAACCTCCTCCGGGCAAAACTCTTGTCTTGGATGAAGACACTAAGAGGGTCTTATCTTGGGGCCATTCTTCCAAATTGGCTGGTCATGCCGGTACTAGAAAGACTTTTCTTCTCATTTCGCGTTACTATTGGTGGCCTACTTTACGTCAAGACGTAAAGGACTTCGTAGCCTCTTGTCCTTCTTGTGCCAGAAACAAGGTACCCAGGCGACTACCGCATGGAAATCTCCTTCCTCTTCCTGTTCCATCCGCACCTTGGCAACACATCGCAATGGACTTCATCACCGATCTACCTTGCTCTTCCGCCTGCACGGTCATCCTCGTCGTTGTGGACAGATTCTCTAAGATGGCTCACTTCATTCCATTATCCGGTTTACCTTCAGCTCCTGAGTTGGCTAACATTTTTATTCTTAACATCTTCAAATTCCATGGTCTTCCTCAGCACATCGTGTCAGACAGAGGGGTTCAATTTACTTCCCGCTTTTGGAGAGCTTTGTGCAAACTTTTAAAGGTGAATCTGGACTTCTCTTCCTCGTATCACCCTCAAACTAACGGTCAAGCAGAACGTACCAACCAAACCTTGGCTGCTTATCTTCGGCATTTTTCTAATGCTCACCATAATGACTGGGTCGAACTACTTCCTTGGGCGGAGTTTGCCTATAACAACCATTCCAGCGAATCCTCCGCAAAGTCTCCATTTTTTGTTGTTTTTGGACGGCATCCAAGTGTTCCCCTACCGGTTTCTCCTGCCTCTGGTGTTCCAGCTGCTGACTCTACGGCTCTCAACTTTTCTTCCATCTGGAGCGAGGTCAAAGGGACCTTAAATCTAGCTTCTTCTAGAATGAAGAGACAAGCAGACAAGAGGCGTTTAGATTCTCCTCCTTTTTCTCCTGGTGACAAAGTTTGGCTTTCTTCAAAATTCATCAGACTCAAGATTCCTTCCTACAAGCTTGGTCCACGGTTCATCGGTCCTTTTGAGATTCTACGTCGAGTCAACGATGTCGCCTACAAGCTGAAATTGCCTGCTTCGCTCCGTATACCCAATACGTTTCATGTCTCTCTTCTCAAACCAGCCGTCTTTAACCGTTTTCATTCTCCCTCTTGTTCCTCTTCTCAACCTGCCAGCACGGACAACATTTTTGAGGTTAAGGACATTTTGGCTGTTAAAAAGGTTCGGGGAAAAGAGTTTTTTCTGGTGGACTGGAAGGGTTTTGGTCCGGAGGAGAGGTCCTGGGAGCCCTTGGAGAACATTGATGCTCCTCGTATTCTCAATAGGTTTTTTGCTACTCTTCGTAAAGGGGGGTGTAAGAAGGGGGGTACTGTTACATCCTCCGCTACGCTCCAGCGTCCTCGTTCCATCGCTCCAGCGTCCCGGTCTGCACGCTCCTCTGCAGGTGTTCTTTCTCTGCGCAGGCGCTCTAGCTTCCCTGTAGCTCGCAGGCCCAGCGTCTCTGTTACCTCCTCCTGAAGTCACATGTTCTTTCCATCCAATCCTGTTCCTGCTCCTCCTATAAAAGGTAGTTCTTCCTGCTTCCTGGTGCCTGATTGTTTTAGCACGTTTGCTATTACGTTTGGCCCTTCGTATTCCCTGCTCAAGTACCTGCACTCTGTGCCTTACCGTGCTACCTTCCGGTTCTCTCTGGTTCACTCCGTTTCCTCCTTGTTGTTACCTGCAGTCCCCGTTCTTCTTTTCCTGTAGTTTTCCTATGGTCTTTGTTTTGTTTTCCTTCCCTCAGCTCAGCTCCATTCCTGCCTCCCAGCCCTCCGGGCTCTCTAGCTGCTTCCCGTATTTTTCCTCAGTATCCTGCCTTCGTTTATCTCTCTTCCTGGAGCCGTCCCTACTGGTATCTCACCGTGGGTAAGTGACCTCTGGGCTTGCTCCTTGCGGTCCCTGTATAGGGGTCGTTATCTCCTAGGTCGCTCGCCCAGGGGTAGGGCTCCCCATGGTCCAGAGGGTCCACTCTTGTCTCTCCTAGTTCGCTATATCCAATTGGGATGTCGTACGGCAAAAGCAGTATCGCCAAGTACAAGAGAGTGTGGAAAGAAGCCTCCAGCAAACCAGAGAAAGACAAGAGCGAACTTTCAGCCAGAATGCTCTAGCAACTCCATTAAGACCGGGTGACCAAGTACTCAAGAGGAATCGTCGAACCAATAAACTGGATAATCAGTGGGAAGCCGTACCCTACACAGTTTTACCAACAAGAATGGATAATCCTAAAATGTGTCTCATTAGCAAAAATGGAGGTTTAACATCTGTACTAGTGTCAAGAGACAATCTTAAATTATGTCCGGAAACGTTGAAAGAGCCAGAAGTTGTCCAGCCAGAATCAGAAGTTATTCAACCAGTAAAGGAAAAAGAGGAGGAAATGTATCACACCTGTATAGGAGACTTTCCCAAAACCCTACTAACATACCATGGTGCAGTAGTGGTTCCCATGGTGGCCTTTTATCCAACACCGAATCCAATATTAGAAGTCCCAAGACAAGAAGAGGCTGACCCCGTACTACAAGAGGTTCCAGGTCAGGAAGAACAGATTCCTGATCAGAGTGATCCCATTCACGGTGGACTTGCCAACCCCATAGTGGTGGAATTATCTTTAGCAGAGAGGGCAAATACTATATCCGCAGTAGACAGTAGTACACCACATAAAGAAACACCGCTATTACGTAGATCCCAGCGTAGTACCCAGGGTCAACTACCGGCCAGGTATGCGGATCACCAACTATAAGACTATAGTCATTGTTATCGTTCTGTAACGTTTAAGCCCAGCACCTACAGAGACTTACCTGTATGAACTTCTTGCATATTCTTGAAGTTTTTATCAGCCCAGAAACACTAAATCAAAGCTCCGGAAAGACTGCTTTGTGAACTTTGATTCCTAGTACCTTCAAGGATAGAACTGTATTAATGGACGCTATTTGAAGTGACTTTTTACAGAATTCCATTTTTTTTGGTTTCTTTGAGTGGTTTTTGTAACTTTTCATTTTTTAAGACTCTGTACATATCAATTGTTATTTCAAAATGTTATCATCCCACAGTCCCGGAGTACTGTTCTTAACTAAGGGGGGATGTGGCGCCCCTAGGGGTATTTGCCACAAAAATAGTTATTGACACCAAATACAAATACTAGAATAGCAAGACTGCACTACCATCTCCGGCCAGAAGGGGGAGCTCCAGAGACTCCCCTTGATCTATTCTGGTCTGAGAAAAAGACTGGCAGTTGGGCTGAGGAGCTGAAAGTGAGAGGTTGTATAACTGAACTCCTAACAGCCCTATGACGGATTATAGGCCCGTAATACCCATAGTAGGAGAAGAGGAGTAGAGAAAAAGGACATTGTGAGAACCGGGTAGCAATAATCACTACCCATAATAGGCGCAGAGACGGATACCGGATCCGTGGCTATATTCATTATATATAATACAGCAACCGGAAGGACGTGAGGTGATATCGGCTTCACCAAGGTAAGACGCAGCAACAGACACAGAGTTTAGCGGTACTCCCAGAGGGGGTAAGCCGACAAAAAGGACTCGGGTTGTCCGTCGAACCAGAGCATAGAAGAGACAGATTGGGTCGGCAGCCAGTTCACGTACAGCAGCAGGGCCATACAGAAACTGCGCATAATAAGAGGTGGAAATCCTAACAGGGTCAAAGTAATTTCAGAGTTCTTATACAGACTCCGGTGACAGTGTTGGTCACAAATCCCTTTTTGTTGAAGTAAACTGGTTAAACGTTTCAGCGCCTCAGTCTTTCATTTGGACAATAGCCATCGATCTAGGATCGGGGTCATCACAGCTGAGAGGACCTGCTGCTGATCAAGTAAGTGTCTGTTCCTTCATGACATCCCTTACACTGTGCATCGCCTGAGGCCACAGCACCGGGTCAAGCCACTAGTGACATCCCCCTCAAGAGACGGACCTCATTGATCTGGTGCTGGGTACCTTAGTCTCCCGGGCGTCACACTAGTCTGAACAGGGACTAGTAGGGAGTTGATGCAGCTTCTTTGTGTTGTAGACTTTGTTATTCCCATTACCTGTGTATGAGTGTGATACATTCATAACACGAATATACTGAAGATTACAATGCACAAAATAACAATGACGGCCTGGTACAGAAGACAGAGGGCCCTGGCATTGCAGGGTTACAGTCTACAGTCAGTAATCAGAAGGAGACAGTAAGTTAGGGAGATGTGGCAGCTGCGGTGGTAGTGGTGAGGTGGGTTATTGCTTTCTTGAAGAGATTGGTTTTCAAGTTCCGTTAGAAAATTCCAAATGTGGTAGCTAATTGGACATGTTGGTGAACAGAAGTTGAGAGGACGGGAGATGCTGGGGAGATGTCTTGGGGATGGATGAGGAACATAGTAGTGTGGAAGAGAGAAGGATGTCTTGGGAGGTCTAGGGAAAACATATTGAAAGCTATTGAGATTAGTTCAGAGTATATGGAGGTGACAGATTATGGATGACTTTGTAATGAGGAGAGAGGTGGATTTGTCCAGCAGCTGAATTAAGGAAGGATTGGAGAGCTTCAAGAGTGTTAGCAGGAAGCCCACAGAAGAGTTTATTGCAATAGATGAGTCAAGAGGTGATGAGGGCATGCACTAACATGATAGTAGATTCAGGGTTGAGGAAAGGACAGACTCTATATAGTATAATGCACTCCCCATAGGCAGGCTCTATATAATATAATGCATCTCAATAGGTAGACTCTAAATAGTATAATGCACTCCTGATAGGCAAGCTATATAGTATAATGCACTTCCCATAGGCTGACTCAATAGAGTATAATGCACTCCCCATAGACAGACTCTAAAAAGTATACTGCACTCCCCATAGGCCAGTGTTTCTCAACTCCAGTCCTCCAGACCCCACAACAGGTCATGTTTTCAGGATTTCCTTTGTATTGCATGGGTGCTGGAATTAATGCTTGAGCAGGTGATGAAATTATCACCTGTGCAATACTGAGGAAATCCTGAAAACATGACCTGTTGTGGGGTCTTGAGGACTGGAGTTGAGAAACACTGCCTTAGGCCAACTTTATATAGTATAATGCACCCCCCATAGGCAGACTCTATAGTATAATGCACCCCAATAGGCAGACTAAATATAGTATAATGCACTCCCCATAGACAGACTTGATAGTATAATGCACCCCCCATAGGCAGACTCTATAGTATAATACACCCCCATAGGCAGACTCTATATAGTATAATGCAGCCCCCCATAGGCAGACTCTCTAATATAATGCACTTCCCATAGGCATGCTCTATAGTATAATGCAGCCCCCCATAAGCAGATTCTATAGCGTAATGCACCCCCCATAGGCACTCTATATAATATAAAGCACCCCCATAGGGACACGCAATATAGAATAATGCACCCCCATAAAAAATAAATAAATCCAATACTCCCCTCTCCTCCTTGTTCCTCTGCTGCTCTGAGCCCCCACACATATCCAGACCATGGGCGCTGAGTAGTGACGTCATCGTGACCCTCTGTCAGTGTCTTCATCAGGGACACCAGACGCTGAGAGGGGGATGATGGGAGGGGGAGCGTAACGCTCCCTCTCTCATCAATATGGTCAGATGTATCAGCATCTGCTCAGGGGACCCATAGTGGCAGGGCGGCAGTGCAGGGGGATCGACTCTCCCTGCTCTGCATCAGAATGTAACTGTATCGGCGTGCACGCCAATACAGTTACAGTAGTGTAGCTCTGAGTGGGCCCCATCAGAGCATGGGGACCAGGGTGACCGCCCCCTCTGCCCCCCGGTAGCTACACTACTGCATAAGACAAAGATATGACATGCACAGAACATAAGGTCTAGACCACCATGTGAACACACTTTCAAGGTATAATCCAAAGGAGATAAGTATCACAGGTTAAAAACCTAGGGTCTAGCGCAGTGGTCAACAATTTATGGTCCTCCAACTGTTGCAAAAATAGAATTTTAAGCTTGTTCTGACATCAAGTGGATACAGTTAAAACATATTCATAATTATGCTTTTAGACCAGCGTGAAAGATACAGGTAGCAGAAAGCTGGATTTACATAGCCAAAAATATATATTTCCACAGATGCATTAATTTACTGATTTTTAGCAGTACGGCCACATTAAACATGAATGAGTTCAATACATTTTTTAACACAAATTTTTAACTTCAAACTTTTCTGTCTAAACTTTCCCTTTTCCCCATTGCTCATTACAAGTTTATTCCAGCATCACTCTTTAGGTTTCTGGTTCTGAAAAAAAAGGAAAACCTTGAGATTAGAGGAGACATTAACATGGAACTTTTACCTACTAAAAGGAAAGTTTATGTCTAGCTGAGATTTATACATGCAAAGCCACCGAGATGTAATAATACTGAAAGTGAGATCAGAGTCTCGCGGGAAAAGACGAAAACTGACTCATCATATCACAAATGGAAGCATTATGTGGGGAAGAGCAGAGTAGAGTGGAACATTCTGTGATGTTTCAGAGGCAGCAAGAAGCAATTAGTAATGAATCTCACTGATTGTCAATTTTAGCAAGGTTATGTACCAAGTGGAGACAACAGAAGACCTCGCGTAATGAACTCCATCTCACTAACTTACAGGTAACATCAGTCCTGTCAATTACTGTACGACTGAGCGCTAACTCATACTTACACGTGGGACATCAAGTAAGACTTTGCAGGAATAGGATTTAGACCTACAAGCATTTCATAATCTGCTACAATGGTGTTTTCGTGGGTTTAGTCAAGCCATATCTACTAGAAATACATTCTAGAGATATGTAGGCTTTGAGACCTAGAGGTCTACAAAAATCGGTTACCTGGCTGAATTTTTGAGGAAGAGCTTGACTTGTCTCCATTTGTCTTCATCAAACGTCAACTGTGTCCTACTATTAAACAGGTTGCTTAAATTCCGTCAATAGGACCTTCTATATAAACCTAGCAAGGCCTTTCACTCATTGCCTGAGTACCAGTTTCTAGACAGTTGCAGCTATATACAGTATGTCTGATCTATAGGGGAAAATACCTCAAATCAATTAGTTATCTATAGTATATCCAGTTATTCTGGGTAAAATTTGTGCAGTTAAAATAGTCCATGTGTAGAAACAGTTTGGACCAGTTACTGATATGGGATCTTATGTGTTAATATAGTTTGGTCCAAAGACAGAATTACCTTTGAGGTCAAGTCTTAGGTCTTCGTTAATTTAGGGGTCTTGTTTGAGGAGTGAATTAATTGTGAAGCCTGAGGTGTCCATTTATTTAGGAATCTGTTTGGGGGCTTGAGTTCATTGGTCTAAAGTAATCTTAGGTGTTATGAGAGGTTTGCCCCAGTGTATGAATTTAATTAAGGGTCTGGTCTAGGTTCTATATTAATGTCTGGCAAGTGATGAGACAATGCTGGAGTTTGGGATATTGTCCCTTTCTTGTCTGATGTAGGATTCTCGCTGCTCGAGTCTGGGGTCTTTATCTGATGTTTTCTATTGGTGGAATATCTGGACTGCAGGCGGCTGAGTTATCACCCGAACTCTTCTTCTGTGGAGCCATGCTGATGTGACAGATGCAGAATCTGTCTGAATCTGAAATAGACTTTGTCCAGATCGGAGTATATATATATATATATATATATATATATATATATATATATATATATATATATATATATATATATATATATATATATATATATATTTCTAAAACTTCCTCAATAGCCCTTTTCATATGTAAGCTACTCAAGCCATGGGCACTAATACCCCCCAATTGTCACAGATGTAGTACTTGTGCACTGATAACAAGCTGGAAGGTCCCTCTCCTCGAAAACAAGCTGGATGGTCCCTTTCCTGCTGAGTTCGCAGGTCACGGGTGTCCACTGTCCATGGTTTCCGTAAAAAATTTCACATTTTGATTAATCTGACCTTGGAACACTTATTAGAGTTCTCATATTGATTGATTCCCTTTAATGTTAACATCATTTGCAAAATACAGATCTTACACATATTCTCTACATGGAGGTATTTGGAATTGAACACCAATCACAATGCACTTTACTATCGTATCTTTTACTTTGCACATCTATAATATAACGCTGGGAGCGTCACTCTGTCCGAAGCCTTTATAGACTGCGCAAGCGCCGGCGCAGTCTGGACCCCACAGAGTGACGCAGCCCAGGAGATCGCGGTATGCGTAAGCACTGAACGCACACCGCGATCTCCAACGGAGAAGCAGGGATGTGCCAGGAGGGTGAGTATGCTATATTCACCTGTCCCGTTCCAGTGATGCGTGCTGCTCCGTCCTCCACATCCTCTGCCTGTGACGTTCAGGTCAGAGGGCACGATGACGCGCTTAATGCGCGCCGCCCTCTGACTGAACAGTCACAGGCAGAGGACCCGGAAGACGGAGCGGCACGCAGCACTGGATCAGGGCCAGGTGACTATAGCAAGTGTCGGGGGCCTGAGCTAGCTGCCACTCCGGCACCTGACCCCCACAGCGCGCCGGTGTCCCCGCCTGCTCAGGCCCCCCAGCACTCAGCGCCCAGCGACGATAGGTGAGTATGTTATTTTTTTTTATTATTATTGCAGCAGCATACAGGGCATATAATTCTATGGAGCATCTTATGGGGGCCATCAACCATAATGGAGCAGCATATGAGGCATATACTATGGAGCATCTTATGGGGCTATCAACCATAATGGAGCAGCATATGAGGCATATACTATGGAGCATCTTATGGGGGCCATCAACCATAATGGAGCAGCATATGAGGCATATACTATGGAGCATCTTATGGGTCCATCAACCATTATGGAGCTGCATATGAGGCATATACTATGGAGCATCTTATGGGGGCCATCAACCATAATGGAGCAGCATATGAGGCATATACTATGGAGCATCTTATGGGGGCCATCAACCTTTATGGAGCGGCGTATGGGGCATATGGATGGGAGCAGCAAATTACAGAACGGTGGCGCAGGATGGGAGCAGCACATTACAGAACTGTGGCGCAGGATGGGAGCAGCACATGACAGAACGGGGTGCAGGATGGCAGCAGCACATGACAGAACGGGGGTGCAGGATGGGAGCAGCACATGACAGGATGGGGGCACAGGATGGGAGCAGCAAATGACAGAATGGAGGCACAGGATGGGTGCAGCACATGTCAGAATGGGGGCGCAGGATGGGAGCAGCACATGACAGAATGGGGCCGCAGGATGGTAGCAGCACATGACAGAACTGGGGCGTAGGATGGGAGTAGTACATGACAGAATGGGGGCTCAAGATGGGAGCAGCGCATGACAGCATGGGGGCACAGGATGGGAGCAGCACATGACAGAACGGGGGTAGGATGGCAGCAGCACATGACAGAATCGGGGCTCAGGATGGGAGCAGCACATGACAGAACAGGGGCGCAGGATGGGAGCAGCACATGACAGAATGGGGGAGCAGGATGGCAGCAGCACATGACAGGATGGGAGCAGCACATGACAGGATGGGGGCACAAGATAGGAGCAGCACATGGCAGGATAAGGGCGCAGCATGGGAGCAGCACGTGACAGGATGGGGGCGCAGGATGAGAGCAGCACATGAAAGGATGGGGCACAGGATGGGAGCAGCACATAACCAAAATGGAGGCGCAGGATGGGAGCAGCACATGACAGCATGTGGGTGCAGAATGCAAGCACTACATGACAGGATGAGGGTGCAGGATGGGAGCAGCACATGACAGCATGGGGGTGCAGGATGGGAGCACCACATGACAGCATGGGGGCGCAGGATGGGAGCACATGACAGGATGAGGGCTCAGGAAGAGAGTAGCACATGACAGGATCGGGGGCATAATGGTAGCAGCACATGACAGGATTGGGGTGGAGTATGGGAGCACCACATGACAGGATTGGGGTACAGGATGGGAGCACGTGACAGGATGAGTGCTCAGGAAGACAGTAGCACATCACAAGATGGAGGCACACAAAACAGGATGGGAGCTGCACATGACAGGATGGGGGCGCAAGATGGTAGCAGCACATGACAAGATTAGGGCGCAGGATGGAAGCAACACATACCAGGATGGAGACCATATACCAATATAAATGCTTGCCTCCCGGGCGTAGAACGGGTTCAATAGCTAGTGTATTTATATTGATTGATTGACTCTTTTATTTATTTAATGTATTTCTCATTTAGTATATAAGTGTCAGGCAGCCAGGAAGGGATGGGATGTCGCCTTCAGGGGCAGGGCTGTTGCTGGTCACTGCTTTGTCTATGTACTCTGTTCCAGGGGACAGGCCTCAGGGTGTGCTCTGGTTGGAAGGCAAGACGCCGTCGCTCCCAACTCTGACACTTTTCAGGGGTCAAGGGACACCCAATTTCTCAGAGTCAGCTGCTACCAATAGACATGGAATGTTATGTCTCCTGATTCAGGTATGTGGTGAGAGGTTCCTTTCTCTTGGCACTCCTCACCCCTTTCTCAATCTCTCTGGGTAGAGCATGGAGACTGGGCATTACCTAAGTGGTGGCAAGTGATCCACGAGAGGAATAATTAAATCCGCCATATCACCGTGCTCACCGCTGATTATTCAGTTGCACTTCAGTGGTTCATTTGGTAGTTCTTTTTGAGCATTTCTTTGGTTTGTCTCTGGATCTGGTTGATGTATTGTGCCCTCTGGTTCCTACATCCCTGTTTATGTTTCCTGACCTTTCAAGCTTGGTTGCTAGGTTCATCTCTGCATTATCAGTATAGTGTATTGGTGTGTTTGACCCAACTGCGGCCAGTGTGCCCAGCCACCAGCCACCGCACTATTGGCACATGGGAAGGGCTCTACAAAAGTCCCCCTCCCTTCAGTGGGAGTGGGTAAAGAGTATTCCGGCTCTCAAGGATGTGTGTAAGCGTGACGCCTTGTCCAAGTGTCAAACAGAGAGTAGAGACAGCACTACACACGTTGGTGAATATTATTCCTCTTTTATTCTGCCAACATGTGTAGTGCTGTCTCTACTCTCTGTTTGATGTTTGGACGTTTTTCAGGAAGGACTCCCTGGATTCTGACATGCTCTCCTACTATGGGTAAAAGTTAACCCTGTGTTGCTATGAGGTGCTGTGGATTATCATTTGTTGGTTTGTCCAAATATGCCTGGCATACTGCTTTTGCTTGCCTTCAGTCCGGTCATCTCACCACTACTAGAATGTTACAATTAGTTTTGTATATACTTTTAATGTGTACATTCCCAATTTTACCATAGTCATGAAATGTGAAAAATTGAGAAAGTTTAGCACATAAATTGGCCAATTCATGTGTACCTGGAAGCCACGTTAAGGCTTTTTTCGTTTCCAGGACCTAGCAATGCCTTTCCTCACTTAGAATATAGTCTTCATCTGTATGGGAACATAAATCCTCTGTTAGACTAAAATCTATATCTCTGTGGAGGGGTAGTGGTCCTGCTGGAATTAAAAATACCTGTGACTAAAAGGCGGAGTGCTCAGTCAAAAGGCTAATGAAAACAAACTACAAAAAAATTGATCGTCACATCCAAACATAGACTAAGTGTGAACAGGTGCTGAACCTAGAGTCACCAACTCATATACTCTCTAAAAAAAAAGGCAGCACACTGTAGCTCATATCATGCAAACATGAAATACAAAAATTAGTATAGTCATGAAATGTTATATTTTTTTATACATTATATGACTACAATCCTATTTATTTTTGTAACCCACAGGCCTTCGCTAATGTTAAGCATTTATCTTCATACATTGTACTTGACTTTTCCCTCTACGCTGTCACACGATTCCTAATTATTAATACACTAGATGGAGGCCTGATGCTATCGCATCGGGGGGGTGGTAATGTCACGAAGGGTGCAGGCTTTGCATCATTGAGAATCTCTCCCCCTATGTGCTCACCCACCTATCCACTCTCTCTTTCCCCAAGTGCTGACTTCTCCCATCTGTGCTCTCTTCTTTGACCTGTCTACCCCATGTGCTATCCCCCTGTCTACTGTCTCTCTCCTTCCTGTGCTGCGGTCAGTGAATCATCCGGCTGATCCCGGCAGCAGCATGTTCGCAACGGTGTTCCACTGGTGGTACTGCACAAGAAGCTGCATATGGCGTATACAGTATGTGTGTGTGTGTGGTGCATACGGTGTATAGTGTGTGTGGTGTGTACAGCATATACAGTGTGTGTTTGTGTGTGTGTGGTGCATACGGCGTTTACAGTGTTTGTGTGTGTGGTGCGTACGGCGTATACAGTGTGTGTGTGTGGTGCGTACGGCGTATACAGTGTGTGTGTGTGTGTGTGTGGTGCGTACGGTGTATACAGTGTGTGTGTGTGGTGCGTATGGCGTATACAGTGTGTCTGTGTGTGTGTGTGGTGCGTACGGCGTATACAGTGTGTGTGTGTGGTGCGTACGGCATATACAGTGTGTGTGTGTGTGTGTGTGGTGCGTACGGCGTATACAGTGTGTGTGTGTGGTGTGACGGTGTTCCGCTGGTGGTACCACGCAATAGGTTGGTACCAGCAGCAGTTTCCATATTGAGACACCCATCACTTGGGTGTCCCAATATGTAGGTGGGTGAACTTTCCGCCCTTGGAATTTTGGCATCCGGACACATCTGGATGGAACAGGATGTGAAGACATTACAAAGTAAGTATATATTAAGATTCATGTATATGCATTGCGGTCTATTGCCCCTTCCTTTCCTCCATGACAGCAGGAGAGGGCTGGGAGAAACAATGTGTGCATCATCCGTCCGCTAGGTGCGAGTCACTTTTATCAGGTGACCATACCACGATCACATCTGCCGCTACCACCCATTACAGCTTGTGTTGACTGATCTGATTGCCTTGGTGCCAGTTAAAACCTCCTACTGCTCTCCCATCCTGACACGCCGGGTATTTAAGTGGTGACCTGTAATGCCTCATTCTTTGGAACCTGGGGCTGTATAATGATTTATTTTTTTGTGCCTTGAGCTGACGTTTTTACTGACAGCATTTTTGGGTAGATACGATGTTTTGATCACCTCTTTTAGCATTTTGACTCTTTTACTCACTACGCTGTTTACCGATTGGATTAATTTATTATTTTTATAGATCAGACTTTTACAAACACAGTGATACCAAATATAGGTATTTTTATTCTTTTTATCATTGTTTTATTTTTAATGGGACAAAAGGGGGAAGGTTTGAACTTTTGCGGTTTTTCAGTTTTTCATATTTTTAAAAACATTTTTTTTCACTTTTTACTGTATTTAATTGTCCCTTTAGGGAACTTGAAGCTGGGCTTGTCTGATCGTTTGTGCTATTCATAGCAGTGCTAAACGCTGGCTTTTCCAGGAAGATTGTAACGACAGGCACGGTGGTCTTCAGCAACCCATTGGCACCCCCATCATAGCAACCCATCGGCACCCTTCGATCTTGTCACAGGCGGTCCGTTGGGCACATGGAATGATGCACCCCCCTCCAGGACAGCATTAAGAACAGAAGAGCCGCCCAATGTGGAACACCTAACTGATGACATTCTCCCCTTCTCAGGGTGACATAAAAGGAGAAAAGGCAGGTTCGAAGCGCACACACACGCTTGGTTGAACTTCCCTCATAGTGGTGTGTCTACTAAGGTATGGTACCATTGTATACAATTGTCTCATTATGTTTATGCCTCCATATATACAATTTCTATCTTAGCTCTTCCTCCGTGTGTGCCATGTACCTTTGTAGTGCACAAATGCACTTTTTTTTACTCTTGCCTGCATAAAAATATTCCATAATAAAGTGGTTTAATCTTTTGTATTGTACTTTGGACTTTGTGATCGTTCTTTTCCTCTTTTTCATAGGCATTGAAGCATAGGGCAGACCATGGCTACTGATGTTGGCCACCAAGTTGTTCATAGAGGGACCTGAAATCTCTATGAAGAATCTGCTTGTTTTTCGCCACGTGTCTGCGTTGTGTAGCGTTGATATTGCGCCTTTACTGCTAACAATCCTTGTAACACGTTGCTTAGAGGGAATATTAGTAGGAATCTCAGAGCAGCAGAACAATTTTGTATATTTGATGGCTATTACTACAGTTCAGGTCTCAATGGACTTTTAGCTATAAAACCACAAGGTCATACAAGAAATCTAACAGAAAATAGGATTATTTACTCATATTGCAATTTGTGGCATTTGAATTACAGTGCTGCAAGTTCCTGCATGATCAAATAAGTCCACTTAGCCAACTGCAGATAATCAGTAATGTGCATAGAAATCACATCAGAATGTAGAACGGGCCTTGGTGCTCTTCATTGTGGATGTGTTAGGTTTTGCAGCTTTGACCCATTCAGGTGATGCAAGGTGTAAAATGCACCACACTGCTACAAACCCAGGCACCACAATACCTCCCATTAAAAGAATGGAATTTAAAGGGGTATTAGATCCCAAAAGGTTCAACATCGCACTCCAGTAGTTAAAGGGGAAAGTCCAGCCAACAAACTGTAACAACTCTGCTGGCATCACGGCATGGCCTCTCATCTCTCACACTATCTTACCCATTGCTCCAGGTCATGTTGTGGTTTCGGTTTCTTGCCAGCTTCATATTCTGTGCCTCTGCTCTCTGCATGCTTCCTGGCTGTGTGCATAGGGGAGTGACGCCTGAACTCTCTGGTTCTTATAGGAATCAGGTGCACCTGTCTAATCTGTCCCTGACCAATTACCAAGAGGCCTCCAGTATTTAGTGCAGCTCCACCCAGTGGACTGGGCCTGTGCAATGTGTTAACTCAGTTTGTGCTTTGCTTCTGAGCTGCCAGGCCTTGCTTTGTGTCTTGCTTTCTCTGAAGGCTGTTCTCCTTGCTTTGCCTTGTATCTTGTCTGCCCTCCAGGAGGCTGTATATCCTGGTCCCTATGTCTTTGTTCTTGTACCTTGTCTTGTTCCATTACCTTGTCTGAACTTTGTCCTATCTCTGTCTCCTTGTCTGTGGTTTCTTTCCCTGCAGAGCCTCTCTACTCTGCTCTCGGCTCCGCACTCTGCGACCTTGCTTTGCTCTTGTTTCTGCACTCTGTGCTTTTGCTTTGCACTTGACTCTTGGCTCTGCACTCTGTGCCTTCACTCTGCTCTTGGCTCTGCACTTTGTGGTTCTACCCATGTCTCTCTTGCAGCTTTACCTCTGCTCCGCACTCCTGCAGTTCTGCTCCATTCTACTCTGCTCTGCTCCTGTTGCTGCAGTAATATCTTACTGCAGCTCCTCTCCGCATTCCTTGCAGTTCCGCTCTGCTTAGCTTCTGTTGCTGCGCTATCTCTTGCTGCTCTACCGCTCCTATCCGCAGCCTTGCGGTTCTCTTCCTGTGTGAACAGGTCCCAACCTGTTTTTTCATACTTCATTCCTTCCTGCTTGTTTCCTTACCTTCACCTCTTGTGTGAACAGGACCCTACCTGTTCCTTCATACACCACACCAAGCTGCCCTGTGTCTCTGCCATACCTGCCAGCCCTGTGTCTCTGCCGTACCTGCCAGCCCTGTGTCTCTGCCGTACCTGCCAGCCCTGTGTCTCTGCCGTACCTGCCAGCCCTGAGTCTCTGCCGTGCCTGCCAGCCCTTTGTCTCTGCTGTGCCTGCCAGCCCTGTGTCTCTGCTGTGCCTGCCAGCCCTGTGTCTCTGCTGTGCCTGCCAGCCCTGTGTCTCTGCTGTGCCTGCCAGCCCTGTGTCTCTGCCGTGCCTGCCAGCCGTGTCTCTGCCGTGCCTGCCAGCCCTGTGTCTCTGCTGTGCCTGCCAGCCCTGTGTCTCTGCTGTGCCTGCCAGCCCTGTGTCTCTGCTGTGCCAGCCAGCCCTGTGTCTCTGTCGTGCCAGCCAGCCCTGTGTCTCTGCCGTGCCAGCCAGCCCCGTGTCTCTGCCTTTCCTGCCAGTCCTGTGTCTCTGCCAGCTCTGTGCCTCAGCCGTGCCAGCCTACTTGTCTGAGTTTCATCCATGCTCATCTGCTAGTCCTGCCTGATGCCCACACCAATCCTGGTGTTCCTGTTTCCCAATTGGGATCAGCAGCCACAGCCAGACACCACCCTGGAGTAGCACCTGGCAGCTGCCTGCCACACAAGCCTGACCTCACCATCAGAGGTTCCAGTGAAAATCCAGGCAGCTGTCATAGTTACGCCCCTTCCAGGGTAGTCTGGTTCGTGGCACCGTGGGGCCACAAACCCCCTTGGCTCACACCCATCAGTCAGGGCGTGAGCGTGACACAAACAATGATCAGGGTGCATGCACATATGACTTCTCCTGGATTCATCGTCGATTCTGCATCTTCCTCCTCCTGCTGCCGATTCCTTCTTGTTCCTTCAATCCAGGAGACCCCAATCTCAGTTCTGCTCCTTATTATCCATCCATAGTGGTGCTGATAAAGGGGTGGTCAGTGAGCATATACATGTTCCTCACCTGCAGGGGCGCAACTATAATAGGTGCTGGTTTGTAATTGCACCTGGACCCTGGAGCCCAGGAGGCCCAAAAAGTCCCATTAGCCTAAATGAAAAAAACAAAACTATTAAAGATGTATAACAAATACACCAGCGCAAACTCACGTGAATAGACAAAGCCCTCAGCAGCTGGAGCCCAAAATCAGGTAGACGCTGGCCCTGACACAAATAAATAGGAAAAGAAGAGAAGGTTGGGACCGCGCATGAGGGAATGTATAACCAACAGAAATGATAGTGTACTAAGCCACAATGTAAATTATCAATAAAAACCCCTACTAAAAAACACACGCTGCTATATGTGAAAAGAAACAGCTCCAATGAAAATAAATCAGCGCTCAGACAGACTGAGCAGGGATGTGATGACCACTAATACATGAATTATAATGACGCCAGAAATCCACCAAAATTAATGGTGAACATACCTGTGAATGCCACCGATCATGTGGAAAGGCTGTAGATGTACCGATGGATGTAATTGTATGACCGGCCAGGATCCAGGCACCAAGGTGTCAGGTGCAAGGAAATGGAAAGTCCGGCGTCAGGGCAATGGCTGGGGTGATAGGTCGGCAGGTGTAACAGCGCAGATGCTGTGCAGCGGCTGCGTAGAGCCAGGGAAAGCTCCGGCCGGTAGCGTCCCTGGATACGAGCACAAGGAGAATGGCCGACAGGGAACTGAGCGTGTGACGTCACCGCTGATGAAACTACGGAGCGGCGCTAGGGACAAGGTTCTAACCAATGCGTTTCGAAGGAACAGCGTCCTTCTTCGTCAGGGTCAACGCGTTTCGAAGGAACAGCGTCCTTCTTCGTCAACCCTGACGAAGAAGGACGCTGTTCCTTCGAAACGCGTCGGTTAGAACCTTGTCCCTAGCGCCGCTCCGTAGTTTCATCAGCGGTGACGTCACACGCTCAGTTCCCTGTCGGCCATTCTCCTTGTGCTCGTATCCAGGGACGCTACCGGCCGGAGCTTTCCCTGGCTCTACGCAGCCGCTGCACAGCATCTGCGCTGTTACACCTGCCGACCTATCACCCCAGCCATTGCCCTGACGCCGGACTTTCCATTTCCTTGCACCTGACACCTTGGTGCCTGGATCCTGGCCGGTCATACCATTACATCCATCGGTACATCTACAGCCTTTCCACATGATCGGTAGCATTCACAGGTATGTTCACCATTAATTTTGGTGGATTTCTGGCGTCATTATAATTCATGTATTAGTGGTCATCACATCCCTGCTCAGTCTGTCTGAGCGCTGATTTATTTTCATTGGAGCTGTTTCTTTTCACATATAGCAGCGTGTTTTTTAGTAGGGGTTTTTATTGATAATTTACATTGTGGCTTAGTACACTATCATTTCTGTTGGTTATACATTCCCTCATGCGCAGTCCCAACCTTCTCTTCTTAAAACTATTAAAGATTTGTAATAATTGTGGGCTCCATTGGATATTTTGCATTGGAGCCCATGAGCTTCAAGTTACGCCCCTGCTCACCTGTCCTGGTTCCAGTATTTTTCACCTGCAGTCATATATGGCTCCCTCCTCAGCTTCTTTTCAGGATGCAACGATCTACACCACAAACCCAGCACTGCTAAATCCCTTTCAACTTTGCTACAATTTTGTTCTATTCTTGACTTGTGGAAAACCCAATTCAATTCTGCTATACCATTGCCAAATGAGCATTGGACTCTGTGACAAAATCAGCTTTGCAACGTCGCTGAGATAGCTCTGCTGCTAGTTCTCCAATAAACTTATGAAAACCCAGCTCTTCTATTTTGTTGAGTAAATTCTGCTACACCATTGGTGCAGTCCTTCGACTTTGAACCTCCTGTGTAAATCAGCTCTACTACACTGGTTCCTCATCACTGTGTCTACTCTGCTTTATCAGATTGCATGTCACCCCTTTTTTTGCCATTCTGCCACCTCTGCTTCCGTTGCTTCCTGCTCCTCCCATCCCTTCTGTGCATGCTGCTCACATGGATCCTCTTGGGCGTGGCCTTCTGGCCATCTGTGAATTCCCAGTGGTGGGATCCACACAAATCTATCAATTATAATGTAGATCTTTTTGTGAAAAAATGAAATAACACTTTTTGTTAAGGTCCAGGAGTAACTGTCAATGTAATTTTTATTTCGTAAATCAATAGTACATGTGAAAGTAACAACTCTGTAACATCAGAGAAATTAGCTCCTTTCACTCTCAATTAATAGGTGTAAATATGTTCATGCCACAAAAATTACAAAAGTATTCTCAGAGTGATACCTTTAGAGCAGGAGTGGGGAACCTTTTTCCAGCTGGAGGGCCATTTGGAAATTTCTACCATCATCCGGGGGCCACATAAAAATGATCACCTTGAAAATTTCCCTGGTAGAGAGATCACGGAGGGACACATAGCTGGAGGGGACAGAGCTCACAGGGGGCACAGATCTCATGGGAGCACAAATATCACAGGGGATACATAGCAGGGGGGCACAGGGATCACAGGGGGGCACATAGATCGCAGGGGGGCACAAAGCTGGGAGCCACAGAGATCACAGGGGTGCACATAGCTGGGGGGCACAGATCACGGGGGCATATAGCTGGAGGGCACAGAAATCACAGGGGACATATAGCTGCGGAGGGCAGAGAAATCACAGGGGGAACAAAGATCACTGGGGGGGCACAGAAATCACAGGGGGCACATAGCTGGGGTGACAGTGATCACAGGAGGGGTGCAGAGATGACATGGGGGCACATAGCTGGGAGGCACAGAGATCACAGGGGGCACATGGCTGAGGGACACAGCTCACCTGCCAAATTGTGGTTTTGCTCATTGTCTGTAAAAGTTTTTTTTTCTAGCAAATGGATATTACATTATAAATAAAGGTTGTAAATATATTTAGCATAAAAATGCACAGCGCTGTAGGGAGCACGGTGTCCCCTGACAGATGAGCGCGAGTTCATGAGATAAGCCTTAAAGAAGTTAAACTTTAATTAAACGTTATTGATATTCTAAAAATAAAAATCTGAAGACTCCAGAAGCCACTGTTGCATGATAAAAATACTAATCCCAGCGGATATTTAATTGCTTTTACTAATTTAATTCTCAGTGAGAGTAATATGAAAACTTTCGTTTCTACCAAATCACCCAGCGTGCAGCGCTCTTTTTTAAAAAGCTGCTGATTCTGGCCAGAGGCACGTAAGTGAGCAAATCTACAATATTTTAATGGTGTGACCCTCAATTGACTTCAGTCTAAGACTTGGACTCCTATGTCTTCAACCTACTCGGATAGATGGTAACTCAAGATGCAGCGACGACACCGGAAGTCAATAGAAGAATAGCTATGGGAAAATAAGCAATGAAGTCACTGGACAAGTTCTTCAAACTGAGGAACATTTCATTGGCGATGAAGACACGGCTCGTACATAGTTTGGTCTTTTCTGTAGTAACATATAGATGGGAAACCTGGATGATGAAGAAACAAAATAGACGACGCCTTCAAAGTGTGGTGCTGGAGAAGGATGCCATCAATACCACGGATGGCAAGAAGAACAAACAAATCAATTTTGGAACAGATCAAGCCAGACATGTCACTGGAAGCAAGGACCACCAAGCTACAACTTGCCTTCTATGGACACATCATACAAAGAGAGCAATCACTGGAGAAGGACATTATGGTCAGACGTTTAAAAGAAGGAACAAGGCAAAGAGGAAGACCAGCAACCTGATGACTTGATGCTATCAAGATAATGAGAAGACCCTGGTGGACCTATCTAGGCTTGCACAAGATCGATCTTCCTATAGAGTGTCTATCCATCAGGTCACCATGGATTGAGTGGAGTTTGGGAAATACTGATTTAGATCTTTACATAGAAAAAATTATCTCATATATAACAGTAGAGCATATAGCTTATTGATAATGTTTCTGCCTTCCATGCTATTACTCACCTATTTCAGCTCCAGGGCCAGGCCCTGCTCCCTTCATCCACGGTTACTGAATGCCCTTTGCTGAGGTCCACTTTGGGTTTCATAAGTTGCTGAGCATTACCCAAAGCCTTTTAAGGTTGAATCAGACACTCTCACGTGTCTGAGTATTCAGGCAAGTCCTGGACAGACTGTACATCTTCAGTTCCTGTGGGTTTCTGCGCTCCTAGCTCTGGGTCTTCTGGAGTACTCTGCTTTGCTTGTCTGTCAGCTTTACTGGTTCTCGCCATTCCTCATCCTTTCCGGCAAGTCCTGCCTACTGTGCCATCGCCTTCAATCTTTACTGTGCACCCTAAGCCATGGTTTAGAGAGTGAACCTTTCCAGGTGGAGACATAGCACATGCTATAGGTGCTAATCTGAAGATTACCAAAAGATTTTGGGATGCAAAGTATTGTAGTGCCCAGTGTCAGAAAACTGGGTTTGCGTCCTAGGTCACACGTCTTCCAGCAGGAGAAGAATCCCAAACATACTTCAAGAAGCCCCCAGATATGGATGGAAACAACGTGCAGGAGAGTTCTGAAGTGGCAGCAATGAGTTTGGATCTAATCCCATTGAACACGTGTGGGGAGAAGACGCCTTCACATATGAGAGACAGGGAGCAGTCTGCAAAAGAAGAGGGGTCCCAAATTCGAGCTGAAAGGTGTAAGAAGCTTGATAATGGTTATAGGAAGCGATTGATTGCAGTTATTTTTTCCAAAGGGTGCAACTAAATATTAAGTAGAGGGTGCAACAATTTTGTCAGGCCCATTTCTGGGGTTTTGTGTGAAATTATGTTCAATTTGCCTTTTTTTTCTGTGTTTTTTTCTATTGTTCCAGTACACGTGTATAACAAAACATGGGGAATTGCAATAATTTTCGCAGATACATTTTCTGTAACAATTTCAAGTTTGCCAACACTTTCGCGCCATGACTGTAAACTTGATATCATTAGCACGACCATGCTTTTCTATAGTGAAAGGACAGACATATTTACGGGTACACATAAATTATATGCTTCATCTGAAAAAAAGCACTGGATGAAAGTTGCATTACGCTGGGCTAAAAGAAAAGGTTTTCATGACCTTAAAAAAAAATCTCAGTGAGATTCCTGGTAATAGCGCCCCCTGTGTCTATGGGCGGTAATTGAAGAAGACTATGCTGCAATGTCGGACACAACCACTACACAAGAGCAGCGCTGTTCATGGGAGAGGAACATGTTTGGTGTTTTTTTTCCGACGACTTCAGAGACTTGCTAGCGATGTGACATGAGCTGATTACATATTTATCGGCCTGCACTTGGCTTGCTAGGATTGCTTTCCACTCGCCGCATGTCATTTTTATATCTGTCAGCGAGTAAACAATGTGAGCTTTTCTCTACTCACCGTGCCGCTTCCATCTGCTCTCCTGTTTGCTCAGCTGTTTGGGCAATCCGCTCCGCTTTATCGAATGTCTTATAATCTTTTCTCAACAGTCCCTCGTAATTGTTTTGTCTTTTTAGGCGGCTGCCCGCTGATGTCCGTTTGCTGAAAGTTATGTGTTTGATCGCTTAATGGCGTTAATCATCTGACAGGCCGGTGGCTTTGAGCGCGCTGCAGCAGGTGATTACTTTTCTCCTTTGTGTTTTGAATTGACTCATAATAAAATTTCTATGTAAAAGTGTAACTAGTGTGAATTTACACTGCTGTATCTGTCCCTTCACGTAAAACCTGGTTTTGCTGCCCTCATCCCCATCTACTATATAATTGTCTAAGGGTCACTTCCGTCTTTCTGTCTGTCCTTCTGTCTGTCTGTCTTTCTTTCTGTCACGGATATTCATTGGTCGCGGCCTCTGTCATGGAATCCAAGTCGCTGATTGGTCTCGCCAGCTGCCTGTCATGGCTGCCGCGGCCAATCAGCGACGGCCACAGTCCAATTAGTCCCTCCCTACTCCCCTGCAGTCAGTACCCGGCGCCCACTCCATACTCCCAACAGTCACGGCTCACACAGGGTTAATGCCAGCGGTAACGGACCGCGTTATGTCGCGGGTAACTCACTCCGTTACTGCCGTTATTAACCCTGTGTGACCAAGTTTTTACTATTGATGCTGCGTATGCAGCGTCAATAGTAAAAACATCTAATGTTAAAAATAATTTTAAAAAATCATTATATACTCACCTTCCGGCGCCTTTCCCACTCCTCGCGATGCTCCGGTGACCACTCCATGCAAGCGGCAGGTTCCGGTGCTAAGGATGGTATGCGACAAGGACCTGCCATGACGTCACGGTCATGGAACTGCGACGTCATCACAGGTCCTGCGCGCCTGCGTGAGAAGGACCAGCCATGACGTCACGGTCATGTGACCGCGACGTCATCACACCCTGGGACCGGAAGCTGCCGCCTGCACCGCACACAAGCGACAGAACTACAAGGGTACACTCGGAAGGTGAGTATATGTTTATTTTTTAACCTGTGACATACGTGACTGGGCAATATATTACGTAGCTGGGCAATATACTGCGTGACTGACCAATATACTACGTGGCTGGGCAATATACTACGTGGCTCTGTGCTGTATACTATTCGCTGTGCAATATACTATGTCACTGGCCAATATACTACGTCGCTGGGCAATATACTACGTGGCTGGGCAAATATACTACGTGGCTGGGCAATATACTACGTGGGCTGTGCAATATACTACGTGGACATGCATATTCTAAAATACCCGATACGTTAGAATTGAGCCACCATCTAGTAATATGATAAAGTAGCATTTGGTGCATATACTAATTTAATATGTCATAGAACTGTCCCAAAACTCATGTTCTGTAACTTGCTGTCTACTATTTTCATGTAGGGGGTTGCTCTTCATCGGCATTCTGTCAGAACTATAGATGCATAAACTTCCTTCCACTCACTTCCAAACATACATTGCTACTGCTGTTCAATGGTTTCCCAGCCATGAACTGCGAGTCCACCTTTCTGTTATGCCTTCTGTTTTCTGGTTTTGGTTGTTATGCCTGTGTGCACTGCAGAGTGATAAATATATTCTCATTTCCTGCAGATAGAAAGCACTGACCCAACATTACCTGTAGAGAGAGAAGGACCAGCTAATACTACCTGCTGAGTGACAAAGGCCAACCTAGTTCCAATAGTGAGACATAGGCCAGCCCACAGCACCTGTAGAGAGACAAAGATCCACCCATACTTCCTGTAGAGAGACAAAGGCATGTCAATGTTTTCTGTAAAGACTTAGACCTGCCCAAGCCACATGTAGAGAGACAAAAAAATAATAATCTTTATTTTTATATCGCGCTAACATATTCCGCAGCGCTTTACAAAGACCCAACCACACTTCCTGTAAAGAGACATAGACTCACACTTCCTGTGGATAAACAAAGACCTACCCTCACTTCCAGTAGAAGCAAAGACTTACTCCTATTTCTAGTAGAGATACAAAGAACCAGTCATTTCTTTGACATACAAAGACCCACCCACAATTTCTGTAGAGATACAAAGACCTGCCCAAGTTTCCTGTAAAGATACAAAGAATCAGCCTCACTTCCTGTGGAGAAAAATACCTGCCCTCACTTCCTGTGTAGACCAACACCTGGTCACATTTCCTTTAGAGCGACATATGACCCACCCACACTACCTATAGAGTGACAAATACCCACCCACACTACCTATAGACACAAACACCTGGCCTTGCTTCCTCTATATAGACAAAAACCCACCAACACTTCCTGTAGAGAGACAAAGACCCACTTCATGTGGATAAACAAAGACCTACCCTCACTTCCAGTAGAAACAAATACTTACTCCTAATTCCAGTAGAGACACCAAGAACCAGTAATTTCTTTGACATACAAAGACCCACCCACAATTCCTGTAGAGATAAAATGACCTGCCCAAGTTTCCTGTAAAAATATAAGGAACCAGCCACACTTCCTGTAGAGACAAAGACTTGCTCTCACTTCCTGTATAGACCAACACTCAGCCACATTTCCTGTAGATCGACATATGACCCACCCACACTACCTATAGAGTGACAAATTACCCACCCACACTACCTATAGAGACAAACATCTGGTCTTGCTTCCTCTATAGAGACAAAGACCAACCCACATTTCCTGTAGAGAAACAAAGACCCACCCACACGTACTATAGAGAAACAGAGACCTCCTACCAAATCTTCCTGTTGAGACACAAAAACCCACCCAATCTTCCTTTAAAAAAGTAAAACTCCAACCGCACTTCCTGTAGAGACAAAGGCCTGCCCATGCTTCCTGTAAAAAGACATAGACACACACTTCCTCTAAAGACACACCACTTGCTAAGAGATGACTCACCCCACCACCTATTGAGAACCACACTTCATGTAGAGAGACAAATGGAGCGCCCTCACTGCCGCAGGGCCGAGGGGTACCCAGTACCGGGCCTCTGAGTCTCTGTTCTGGGGTTGTCACGGTGGCTAGACCCGGTCCGTGACCCTGCTGAGGGGCGTCCAGTGAAAGGTGGTGGTAAATGGTGGTGAGGTAGTGGTGCTGTGCAGGTCGCAGTAAATAACGAGGACACCAGGTTGCAGTCTCTTTACCTCTTTACTGAAGAATTCTGAGACCTCAATCCGGAATACGGTTAACCAGGCTGCGCAAGTCCGGCCGGTCCGATAGCACCTCCAGAGTTCCCTTTGCAGGTGGAAATCTGTGCCTTCCTGCTAGCGCTAAGTGTTGTGGTCCTCCCCTGCTGTGCTTACGGGATAGTCCCCACAACCGTTGTGTCTGTTTCTCGTGTTCCCTCACAACTCGATTAGATGATGTTCTGCTAATCCGTCCCTCCCTGATGTTACGGTTGGGACGCACCCGTATGACGGGTAGGCTCGGAGCTCTTCCGGGACCCTAGAGTCGCCCCTCTCCAAAGGTTGCCCCCTATGTCTTCGTAGGTGATTTAGGTGAGACAGCCCGCCTGTGACTGACTGTCCTGCCGTTGGTTTGAAGTATTGCCTGGAGCTATATAGATATACTTCCTCGGCGTTCCGGCCGCCGGTTGTGCGCCTCAGTAGGATGTTGCCTCGGTCTTACAGCACGACCCCCACTGGTATTCTCCTTCTTGCTTTGATCTCGTTTCTCACTCAGCATAATAAATCTCGCTTCTTATCCTTTCTTAGGGCACCGCCGCTATACTGTGCAGGCACGGTCCCGTAACGTTCTCTCTGGTTGCCAGGCCTCTGTCAGGATCCCACCCCTGACAGGGACCCTACCGAATCTTCCCCCACAACACCCTCTGCCACAAGGTGTTGCCTGGTTCCAACCCAGTCAGCTTTCTCTCTCAACTTCCTGCCTGACCCCCAGTTTTACCAGTATGTGAGGAGTGGCCTAATGAATAGTACCCTTAGCTCCCCCTGGAGGCCCGACTGTGAAATGTATTGGTGTATGTGATACCTGGTCAGATGAACTCCTTCAGTGCCATCAGACGTACCATAGCCCCCCCTTAGCGGCAGAGCATCAGTACTGCAACGACCAGGACTCTGGGGCGCTGCACTCCCCCCCGGTTAAATCCAGTACTCCTGGACTGGGAAGAAAAACAACAATACATGTCAGCAAAAAGACATACAATTTTTGTGAGTGCAATAACAAGTAAACTTTAACAGAGCTTCCCTTTATGGGAGGTGAGGACACTTGAACGTTACAAACATGGTTAAATACTTTGAATAACAGTATAAATAACTTTTCTCACCCAACCGGGTATTCTACTTAGTGCAAATTTTGGAACAATAATTTAACATTGCCTTTAAGGACGTACACTCTGCATCCACTAAAGACCTTCTTATAATCACATTATAAGGCAATTAACTTCATTCTCCTTCTTTAAGTCTGCAGGACCACCTGTCCTAACTGCTCCAGGCCTACTGCCTCTCCTTTCCATACAGGACCGCCCCTTTCCGCCCGAGCCTACTGCCTTTTCCACTACTATACACAGTATAGAACATATCGTTTTTCCTTCAGTTCAAGATTACTGAGCCATCTCTATATGGCTCCTAGGAGGACTCACTAACTAACCCCGTCCGGGTTCACTTCCTGTCCTCATTCTTCCATCAACATTACTGAACATTCTTCACAATTAACTAGTTGGTTAAATTTTAACTTTTACATATCAACATCATTACTTCTTCTCTCAAGACATTATTTCCATTCAACCATCTTAAGGCAACGCTGTTCATAAGTGCAACACGTGTGAACATCCCCTTTAAGAGGGGACCAAGTCTCTATAAGGTAGTGCAACTTCTCAAGCTGCAAGTCTGCTCACTGTAAGGACTCCAGTGCTGTTTCCAGGAACAGTTTCTTCGCAAAGAGTCCTTCTTTTAAGTAAAACCAGTAAAGAGCACCTTGAAGAAGGTGCAAACTATTTACAAGAAGTTTGTATCATGCATTGTTCATGATCCAGCAGTTCTTTTCAACAGGAAACAAAAGCAAAAAGCAGAGGAAGGGATCCCGGGTAAACAAAGGGATCTCTTTAAGAGTTTAATCCTAGTCGGGTTGTAGCAGCAGAAAGACATATAGAAAGACAAGCAGTTAACTATTTACATGTTCAGGTTTCCGAGGTTTAGTTGGACGGCTTCCAGGGCTGCACCTGGCACTTAACCCCTCTTGGCCTGGGAAAAGTGGGGTCCAGGGTTACACCCAGTGCTGGACAAATGCCGTTAATCCGTCTTTCATGTACGGTTAAATCATGCGCAGCGATGGAGGTCTGCGCAGCTTGAGTATGGGCATCTGCTGCAGCAGAGGTAGCAGCTGCTGCAAGATCAGTCACTGGAGTGGTGTCGGTCATCAGGGCAGGGTCGTCCTTCATACCTGCTTCAGACGTGGTCCCTACGGTGCCGGTCTGCTCCATCTGCGCTGGGGTCTGGAACGCTGGTTGCGGGGCCTTGTGCTGTGACGTTGTCATCTCTGCTTGCAGCATCTCGCTTTCCGGCAGGGCCTTGCTTTCCAGCTTCGGAGCGCTGGACCTTCTTTCTTGATCCGGACCAAGCGAGGCTGCCGACAGGCGTCTGGTGAGGCTCCCGATGATGGTCTTCTTCCACCCGGCCTCAGTTCTCAGCTGCGTCTGCAGGAGTTGGTGGATCAACCCGTCCGCTCCGGTCTGCAGGAGGTCAGCATCAACTGTGGAGGTCTGGCTGCGGTGCCTCTCCGGGTAGCTGGGGGAGTCCTCGGCTCCGACCCCACGCTCCCGCTCCGGGTGGCTCGCCATGGCGTCCTCCATGTCGCTGACTTCTTCTTCCTGGTCATTTTCCCGCTCTCTCCTTTGTGGGCGGTTTTGTTTTCGTTGTCTCCGCCCTCCATTGAGGATGAGAAGGCGGATCTCGGCTGCTGACAGACACGTCCTCAAGGGGCAGAAATACTTAGGCTGGGCGGCCATTGTCTTTCGCGCTCTTCAGCTTGTTTACGCCCACTTCCACGCCCTTCTTCTTCTCCTGCGCTCCTCTTAGCGCTGTAATGGCGGCGGTTTTGGCGGGAACTTCTGGCGGCAAGTGGCAATACACAGTCCTTGTAATAAAGCACAGTCCAAGCACGATAAATCACAGTTCCAAGGCACGCATGACCTGGTTCTTCAGGCTTAAGTAGATCCTGCTCGTGACGCCAAAAATGGAGCGCCCCCACTGCCGCAGGGCCGAGGGGTACCCGGTACCGGGCCTCTGAGTCTCTGTTCTGGGGTTGTCACGGTGGCTAGACCCGGTCCGTGACCCTGCTGAGGGGCGTCCAGTGAAAGGTGGTGGTAAATGGTGGTGAGGTAGTGGTGCTGTGCAGGTCGCAGTAAATAACGAGGACACCAGGTTGCAGTCTCTTTACCTCTTTACTGAAGAATTCTGAGTCCTCAATCCGGAATACGGTTAACCAGGCTGCGCAAGTCCGGCCAGTCCGATGGCACCTCCAGAGTTCCCTTTGCAGGTGGAAATCTGTGCCTTCCTGCTAGCGCTATGTGTTGTGGTCCTCCCCTGCTGTGCTTACGGGATAGTCCCCACAACCGTTGTGTCTGTTTCTCGTGTTCCCTCACAACTCGATTAGATGATGTTCTGCTAATCCGTCCCTCCCTGATGTTACGGTTGGGACGCACCCATATGACGGGTAGGCTCGGAGCTCTTCCGGGACCCTAGAGTCGCCCCTCTCCAAAGGTTGCCCCCTATGTCTTCGTAGGTGATTTAGGTGAGACAGCCCGCCTGTGACTGACTGTCCTGCCGTTGGTTTGAAGTATTGCCTGGAGCTATATAGATATACTTCCTCGACGTTCCGGCCGCCGGTTGTGCGCCTCAGTAGGATGTTGCCTCGGTCTTACAGCACGACCCCCACTGGTATTCTCCTTCTTGCTTTGATCTCGTTTCTCACTCAGCACAATAAATCTCGCTTCTTATCCTTTCTTAGGGCACCACCGCTATACTGTGCAGGCACGGTCCCGTAACGTTCTCTCTGGTTGCCAGGCCTCTGTCAGGATCCCACCCCTGACAGGAACCCTACCAAATCTTCCCCCACAACACCCTCTGCCACAAGGTGTTGCCTGGTTCCAACCCAGTCAGCTTTCTCTCTCAACTTCCTGCCTGACCCCCAGTTTTACCAGTATGTGAGGAGTGGCCTAATGAATAGTACCCTTAGCTCCCCCTGGAGGCCCAACTGTGAAATGTATTGGTGTATGTGATACCTGGTCAGATGAACTCCTTCAGTGCCATCAGACGTACCATAGACCCCCCTTAGCGGCAGAGCATCAGTACTGCAATGACCAGGACTCTGGGGCGCTGCACAAAGACCCACCCACACTTCCTGTAAAGACAAAGATCCACTTACACTTCCTGTAGAGAGACAAAGATCCACTCACACTTCCTTTAGAGAGACAAAGACCCACCCACACTTGCTGTAGAGAAACAAAGAACCACCCACACTTCATGTAAAGAAAAAAGATCCCCCACACTTCCTGTAGAGAGACAAAGACCCACCCACACTTACTGTAGAGAGACAAAGACCCACCCACACTTTCTGTAGAGGGACAAAAAGCCACCCCCACTTTCTGTAGGGACAAAGACCCAACCTCATTTCCTGTAGAGAGACAAAGACCCACCCACACATGCTGTGGAGAAGCAAAGACCTACCCACACTTCCTGTAGAGAGACAAAAACCCACCCACACTTCCTGTAGAGACAAAGATTTACCCACAATTCCTGTAGTAACAAAGACCCACCCACACTGCCTGTAGAGAAATAAAATACCCAACATTAATTTATAAACAAAGACAAAGCCCT
This sequence comes from Ranitomeya variabilis, assembly GCF_051348905.1. NCBI lineage: Eukaryota > Metazoa > Chordata > Amphibia > Anura > Dendrobatidae > Ranitomeya > Ranitomeya variabilis. The sequence continues at coordinate 35,730,601 of NC_135232.1, read as the reverse complement.
GTTCCCGCTTCATCCAAACAGTTTTGATGTTTCTGCTTCTAGGGATGGTTTTCACTTGACAACAGGCAGTAGACAGCAAGTTACACTTAAATGAGACACCAAGTAGCTAGCAGTTAGGAGGAATTTTTACAGGAAGCAAAACAGCATAATTTTGTCAGAGAGCAGGAAATGTGTTAAATGTGTTAGAAAAACAAACAAATTGTTAGGTGTCGAGTTCCCGCCTCTGCACAGGGGGAATCTCTAACCATCTCTGCTGTGGTCTCCCATTCTTCTCCAGCCGCAGTGGAGACGTTGGTCCCAGCGTCTAGCTCAGGCTGATACTGGATGACTGGTTACTACTGCTCTTCCAGGCTCTGTCCTTGTAGGCAGCAGTGTTCAGCAGCGAGCAGGTCTTTTTGAGACTAAGTCCTGCTTTTCACATACTAAGCATGCCTACGGAACGACCTCCCATTGGAGGTCGGGGGTCACATGCTCAGGTCCTGTTGTGGCTCCTATTGGTCCATCTGGAAGGTCTTGTAGCACTGCCGCTATAAAAGGTTTGCATGGCCTCTCAGCCATGCGCTAGTGTATACTTGTGAATGTGTGTGTGTTGATGAGAGAAAGTTGAAGAGAGAAAGTTTAATTATCCCCTCCCTTGTGGTTGATTGCTCGCGAAAGGTGGATGTCTGCTATCTAGCGCCTTGACTTGTTATCAGCACTAGAACACACGAAACAGCATCTATTTGCTGTGACCATCAGGGCGGCGCCGTGCGCTATCGCAGTGCTTTCCTAACCCAAGTCTGGGTGGTTAGTGGCATCCGCCAGTGCGGCACAGCACGCACTCTCGTGCATCTTAATTATTATTTCTGTTACTCTGACACCCCAGTTGCGGTGTCGAGCGCAAGAGGTCTAGTTGTACTCTATCCCGAGTCTTGGGGTAAAGTTCTGTGACTCCTTGCTTGCGCTCTTTGTGCGGTACCACGGTGCGGTGATGCAGCAGGGTTCGCTTTCTTCATACTGGGTGAAGTTAACCCGTGTGTGAATCCATATTATACCGCCATATAGTCCGTCATTACTTAGCAGCAGGTTCCATCTCTGCACAGTGGACCCCGGGCTGCGAACGCACCTTACACTATCTTTCCAATTATTTTGTGCATTCCGCTAGCCCTAACACAAGCAAACAAACAATACTTACCTATTCAGTCCCCCACCCCTCCAATGTCACTTCTGCATCAGTTCCTGACAGTTCTTCAGCAGTGTCAGCACATCTATCATTCATTAACATAGTGCAGATGTAGGATGCCTTCCAATGGTGCATATGTCTCGGCAGGTATGTGCAGAGGCAAAATCATCAGCATTGCTCACCCCAAGATGCAGTTGTGAGTGGCAAAAGACAATCTTTTTAAAGGGCTGTTTCAACCTTAATGCAGTTTACTCTATGCTGTGTTATTAGTTCTCACTGTGACAACAGTATGCAACAAGCTCCTGAGCTTACTCTAGTGGTAATAAGGGTTATACTGGAAGAAAAACTTCTTGGACCATGGTCCGTACAGTATTGGCAAAGATCAGGGCTCCATTAGGACTGCACATATATTAGTAAATTGCAGTAACTTACTAATGTAAGCACATTTAAGTGGAATGTAAATTAGCTGAAAATCCCTTGAAGTTCAGGTCTTTGGAACTCTGTATAAGAAAAACAGAGACCACCATATACACATATTAGGAAACAAATCGGGGAAAAATCTTTTAGCGTTGGAGTTTTTTCATCCCACTACCCTGCTCCATTTCAGCACTGCAAGTCTGACTATGGCATCATCCTGCTGCTTTTTTTCCATGGACTCATTGACCAATTCATGTTTTTTTATGGTGATCTGTGCTCAAAGCTGGCAGTGTTACTTGAGTTCCTCCTGAGTTTGTTACTGTCATGTACAAGAAAAAATCTTTTCAGGGCTGGTTAAAATCACTTCTACACTATGTTCCAAATTATTATACAAATTACATTTTTATCAGATTTTCCTAAATGGTCGGTGCAAATGATAGTCAGTCTAATAAAAGTCATCACCCGTTAGATTAAACATCAAATTTTATTGAAGAAATCTCCCAATGATAACAGTATAATCTCCAAAATGAATAAAAACTCAAAATGCACTGTTCCAAATTATTATGCACAGTAGAATTTTTATACATTTGATATGTTTTAAAGAACTGAAAATGCTCATTTGTGGAATTTGCAGCATTAGGAGGTCACATTCACTGAACAAAAAAGCTATTTAACGCCAAAACATCCCAACAGGCCAAGTTACATGTTGACATAGGACCCTTCTTTGATGTCACCTTCACAATTCTTGCATCCATTGAACTTGTGAGTTTTTGGAGAGCTTCTGCTTGTATTTCTTTGCATGAAGTTGTAATAGCCTCCCAGAGCTGCTGTTTGGATGTGAACTGCCTCCCACCCTCATAGATCTTCTGCTTGATGATTCTCCAAAGGTTCTCTATAGGGTTGAGGTCAGGGGAAGATGGTGGCCACACGATGAGTTTATCTCCTTTTATGCCCATAGCAGCCAATGACTCAGAGGTTTTCTTTGCAGCATGAGATGGGGCATTGTCAGCATGAAGATGACTTTGCTCCTGAAGGCACGTTTCTGCTTTTTAGACCATAGAAGAAAGTTGTCAGTCAGAAACTCTACATACTTTGCAGAGGTCATTTTCACACCTTCAGGAACCTTAAAGGGCCCTACAAGCTGTTTCTCCATGATTCTGGCCCAAAACATGACTCCTCCACCTCCTCGTTGACGTTGCAGCCTTGTTGGGACATGGTGGCCATCCACCAACCATCCACTACTCCATCTATCTGGACCATCCAGGGTTGCTCAACACTTATCACTAGTGTTGAGCATTCCGATACTGCAAGTATCGGGTATCGGCCGATACTTGCTGTATCGGAAATTCCGATACCGAGATCCGATATTTTTGTGATATCGGGTATCGGTATCGAAACAACATTAATGTAAAAATGTGTAAAAGAGAGAATTAAAATAAAAAATATTGCTATACTCACCTCTCCGACGCAGCCTGCACCTTACCGAGGGAAGCGGCAGCGTTCTTTGTTTAAAATTCGCGCTTTTCTTTCCTTTACGTGAGTCCCGGCTTGTGATTGGTTGCGTGCCGCCCATGTGACCGGCATGCAACCAATCACAGCAAGCCGTGACGTAATTTCAGGTCCTTCAGGATTTTAAAATTACGTTCCGGCGTTGTGATTGGTTGCGTCGCAGTCACATGGGAGACGCAACCAATCACAGCAAGCCGTGACGTAATTTCAGGTCCTTAAGGATTTTAAAATTACGTCCCGGCTTTGTGATTGGTTGCGTCGCAGTCACATGGGAGACGCAACCAATCACAAGCCGTGACGTCACGGGAGGCTGGACACGCGCACATTTTAAAATGGGCGCGTGTCCAGCCTCCCGTGACGTCCCGGCTTGTGATTGGTTGCGCCGCGATCAACCAATCACAAGCCGGGAGGCTGGACACGCGCCCATTTTAAAATTTTAAAATGCGCGCGTGTCCAGCCTCCCGGCTTGTGATTGGTTGACCGCGGCGCAACCAATCACAAGCCGGGACGTCACGGGAGGCTGGACACGCGCCCATTTTAAAAAGTGCGCGTGTCCAGCCTCCCGTGACGTCACGGCTTGTGATTGGTTAATGGCGGCCATGTTGCCGGGACGCGGACCAATCACAGCAAGCCGTGACGTAATTTCGTCACGGCTTGCTGTGATTGGTCCGCGTCCCGGCAACATGGCCGCCCTGACCAATCACAAGCCGGGACTTCACGTAACCAAGTAAAAGCGCGAATTTTAAACAAACAACGCTGCCGGTTCCCTCGCTGAGGTCCAGGCTGCGTCGGAGGGTGAGTATAGCGATATTTTTTATTTTAATTCTTTCTTTTACACATTTATATGGATCCCAGGGCCTGAAGGAGAGTTTCCTCTCCTTCAGACCCTGGGAACCATTAGGAATACCGTCCGATACTTGAGTCCCATTGACTTGTATTGGTATCGGGTATCGGTATCGGATTGGATCCGATACTTTGCCGGTATCGGCCGATACTTTCCGATACCGATACTTTCAAGTATCGGACGGTATCGCTCAACACTACTTATCACTAAACAAGACTGTTTGGAAATTAGTCTTCATGTATGTGTGGGCCCAATACAACCATTTCTGCTTGTGAACACTGTTTAAGGGTCGCCGAATAGTAGGTTTATGCACCACAGCAAGCCTTTGAAGGAGCCTACACCTTGAGGTTCGAGGGACTCCAGAGGCACCAGCAGCTTCAAATATCTATTTGCTGCTTTGTAATGGCTTTTTAGCAGCTGCTCTCTTAATCCGATGAACTTGCCTGGCAGAAATCTTCCTCATTATGCCTTTATCAGCACAAACATTTGTGCTCAGATACAGCCACAAATCTCTTAACAGTACGATGATCACGCTTATGTTTTTGGAAAATTTCTAATGTTTTCATCCCTTCACCAAGGCATTGCACTATTTGATGCTTTACAGCAGCAGAGAGATCCTTTTTTTTCCCATGTTACTTGAAAACTGAGACCTGCTTAACCCCTTAATCCCATATGACGTACTATACCGTCGAGGTGGGGTGGGCCTTAATTCCCGGTGACGGTATAGTACGTCATACGCGATCGGCCGCGCTCACGGGGGGAGCGCGGCCGATCGCGGCCGGGTGTCGGCTGCATATCGCAGCTGACATCCGGCACTATGTGCCAGGAGCGGTCACGGACCGCCCCCGGCACATTAACCCCCGGCACACCGCGATCAAACATGATCGCGGTGTACCGGCGGTACAGGGAAGCATCGCGCAGGGAGGGGGCTCCCTGCGGGCTTCCCTGAGACGATCGGTACAAGGTGATGTACTCACCTCGTACCGAACGTCTTCTCCCTGCAGGCCCCGGATCCAAAATGGCCGAGGGGCTGTATCCGGGTCCTGCAGGGAGCACTTCCGGGTCGGAGCAGGCTGCAGATGAAAGCTGCAGCCTGCTCCGATTAAAGTATGATCGTGGATCTGATAGAGTGCTGTGCACACTATCAGATCTGCGATCTGTGATGTCCCCCCCTGGGACAAAGTAAAAAAGTAAAAAAAAAAATTTCCACATGTGTAAAAAAAAAAAAAAAAAATTCCTAAATAAATAATAATAAAAAAAAAAATATTATTCCCATAAATACATTTCTTTATCTAAAAAAAACAAACAAAAACAATAAAAGTACACATATTTAGTATCGCCGCGTCCGTAACGACCCAAACTATAAAACTGGCCCACTAGTTAACCCCTTCAGTAAACACCGTAAGAAAAAAAAAAAAAAAACGAGGCAAAAAACAACGCTTTATTACCATACCGCCGAACAAAAAGTGGAATAACACGCGATCAAAAAGACGGATATAAATAACCATGTTACCGCTGAAAACGTCATCTTGTCCCGCAAAAAACGAGCCGCCATACAGCATCATCAGCAAAAAAATAAAAAAGTTATAGTCCTCAGAATAAAGCGATGCCAAAATAATTATTTTTTCTATAAAATAGTTTTTATCGTATAAAAGCGTCAAAACATAAAAAAATGATATAAATGAGGTATCGCTGTAATCGTACTGACCCGACGAATAAAACTGCTTTATCAATTTTACCAAGCGCAGAACGGTATAAACGCCTCTCCCAAAAGAAATTCATGAATAGCTGGTTTTTGGTTATTCTGCCTCACAAAAATCGGAATAAAAAGTGATAAAAAATGGTCACGTGTCCGAAAATGTTACCAATAAAAACGTCAACTCGTCCCGCAAAAAACAAGACCTCACATGACTCTGTGGACCAAAATGTGGAAAAATTATAGGTCTCAAAATGTGGAGACGCAAAAACTTTTTTGCTATAAAAAGCGTCTTTTAGTCTGGTTTCACACTTGCGTTTTTATCTGCATGCGTTTTTTAAAAAAACCGCATGTGTGAAAAAATGCATGTAAACGCGGTAAAACGCATGCGTTTTTATAGAAAAACACAAGAAAACAAGAAAAAAACAAAAAACCCTAACCCTACCCCTAACCCTACCCCTAACCTGAAATACGTGGCACTGAAATACGTGGCACTGAAATATACGTTTATATATGTATATACGTATATAAGTGCCACGATATTTCAGTGGCCACGTATATAAGTGCCACGTATTTAAGTGCCACGTATTTAAGTGCCACGTATTTAAGTGCCACGTATTTAAGTGCCACGTATTTACGTGCCACGTATTTACGTGCCACGTATTTTTCAGTGACTGAAATACGTGGCACTGAAATACGTGGCACTGAAATATCGTGGCACTGAAATATTGTGGCACTGAAGTATTTACGTGCCACGTATTTTTCAGTGCCTGAAATACGTGGCACTGAAATACGTGGCACTGAAATACGTGGCACTGAAATACGTGGCACTGAAATATTGTGGCACTGAAATATTGTGGCACTGAAATATCGTGGCACTTAAATACGTGGCACTTAAATACGTGGCACTTAAATACGTGGCACTTAAATACGTGGCACTTAAATACGTGGCACTTATATACGTGGCACTTATATACGTGGCACTTATATACGTGGCACTTATGACTGTCAGAAAATGTTCAGTAAACGGTTAGGGGTAGGGTTTCAGGTAGAATTGGGGAGTTTCCACTGTTCAGGCACATCAGGGGCTCTCCAAACGCGACATGGCGTCCAATCTCAATTCCAGCCAATTCTGCGTTGAAAAAGTAAAACAGTGCTCCTTCCCTTCCGAGCTCTCCCGTGCGTCCAAAAAGGGGTTTACCCCAACATATGGGGTATCAGCGTACTAGGGACAAATTGAACAACAACTTCTGGGGTCCAAGTTCTCTTGTTATCCTTGGGAAAATAAAAATTTGGGGGGCTAAAAATCATTTTTGTGGGAAAAAAAATATGTTTTATTTTCACGGCTCTGCGTTGTAAACTGTAGTGAAACACTTGGGGGTTCAAAGTTCTCACAACACATCTAGATAAGTTCCTTGGGAGGTCTAGTTTCCAATATGGGGTCACTTGTGGGGGGTTTGTACTATTTGGGTACATCAGGGGCTCTGCAAATGCAACGTGACGCCTGCAGACCAATCCATTTAAGTCTGCATTCCAAATGGCGCTCCTTCCCTTCCGAGCTCTGTCATGCACCCAAACAGTGGTTCCCCCCCACATAGGGGGTATCAGCGTACTCAGGACAAATTGGACAACAACTTTTAGGGTCCAATTTATCCTGATACCCTTGTGAAAATACAAAACTGGGGGCTAAAAAATCATTTTTGTGAAAAAGAAAAATAATTTTTATTTTCACGGCTCTGCGTTATAAACTGTAGTGAAACACTTGGGGGTTCAAAGTTCTCACAACACATCTAGATAAGTTCCTTGGGGGGTCTAGTTTCCAATATGGGGTCACTTGTGGGGGGTTTGTACTGTTTGGGTACATCAGGGGCTCTGCAAATGCAACGTGACGCCTGCAGACCAATCCATTTAAGTCTGCATTCCAAATGGCGCTCCTTCCCTTCCGAGCTCTGTCATGCGCCCAAACAGTGGTCCCTCCCCACAAATGGGGTATCAGCGTACTCCAGACAAATTGGACAACAAATTTTGGGGTCCAATTTATCCTGATACCCTTGTGAAAATACAAAACTGGGGGCTAAAAAATCATTTTTGTGAAAAAAAAAAATAATTTTTATTTTCACGGCTCTGCGTTATAAACTGTAATGAAACACTTGGGGGTTCAAAGCTCTCAAAACACATCTAGATAAGTTCCTTAGGGGGTCTACTTTCCAAAATGGTGTTACTTGTGGGCGGGGTTTAATGTTTAGGCACATCAGGGGCTCTCCAAACGCAACATGGCATCCCATCTTAATTCCAGTCAATTTTGCATTGAAAAGTAAAATAGCGCTTCTTCCCTTCTGAGCTCTGCTATGCGCCCAAACAATGGTTTACACCCACATATGGGGTATCGTCGTACTCAGGACAAATTGCACAACAACTTTTGTGGTCTAATTTGTTCTCTTACCCTTGGGGAAATAAAAAATTGGGGGTGAAAAGATCATTTTTGTGAAAAAATATGATTTTTTATTTTTACGGCTCTGCATTATAAACTTCTGTGAAGCACTTGTGGGGCCAAAGTGCTCAACACACATCTAGATAAGTTCCTTAAGGGGTCTACTTTCCAAAATGGTGTCACTCGTGGGGGGTTTCAATGTTTAGGCACATTAGGGTCTCTCCAAACGCAACATGGCGTCCCATCTCAATTCCAGTCAATTTTGCATTGAAAAGTCAAATGGCGCTCCTTCCCTTCTGAGCTCTGCCCTGCGCCCAAACAATGGTTTACACCCACATATGGGGTATCAGTGTACTCAGGACAAATTGCACAACAATTTTTGGGGTCCAATTTCTTCTCTTACCCTTGGGAAAATAAAAAATTGGGGGTGAAAAGATCATTTTTGTGAAAAAATATGATTTTTTATTTTTACGGCTCTGCATTATAAACTTCTGTAAAGCACTTGTTGGGTCAAAGTGCTCACCACACATCTAGATAAGTTCCTTAGGGGGTCTACTTTCCAAAATGGTGTCACTTGTTAGGGGTTTCAATGTTTAGGCACATCAAGGGCTCTCTAAATGCAACATGGCGTCCCATCTCAATTCCAGTCAATTTTGCATTGAAAAGTCAAATGGCGCTCCTTCCCTTCCGAGCTCTGCCCTGCGCCCAAACAATGGTTTACACCCACATATGGGGTATCAGCGTACTCAGGACAAATTGCACAACAATTTTTGGGGTCCAATTTCTTCTCTCACCCTTGGGAAAATAAAAAATTGGGGGTGAAAAGATAATTTTTGTGAAAAAATATGATTTTTTATTTTTACGGCTCTGCATTATAAACTTCTGTAAAGCACTTGTTGGGTCAAAGTGCTCACCACACATCTAGATAAGTTCCTTAGGGGGTCTACTTTCCAAAATGGTGTCACTTGTGGGGGGTTTCAATGTTTAGGCACATCAGGGGCTCTCCAAATGCAACATGGCGTCCCATCTCAATTCCAGTCAATTTTGCATTGAAAAGTCAAATGGCGCTCCTTTGCTTCCAAGCTCTGCCATGCGCCCAAACTGTGGTTTACCCCCACATATGGGGTATCAGCGTACTCAGGACAAATTGTACAACAACTTTTGGGGTCTATTTTCTCCTGTTACCCTTGGTAAAATAAAACAAATTGGAGCTGAAATAAATTTTGTGTGAAAAAAAGTTAAATGTTCATTTTTATTTAAACATTCCAAAAATTCCTGTGACACACCTGAAGGGTTAATAAACTTCTTGAAAGTGGTTTTGAGTACCTTGAGGGGTGCAGTTTTTAGAATGGTGTCACACTTGGGTATTTTCTATCATATAGACCCGTCAAAATGACTTCAAATGAGATGTGGTCCCTAAAAAAAAATGGTGTTGTAAAAATGAGAAATTGCTGGTCAACTTTTAACCCTTATAACTCCGTCACAAAAAAAAATTTTGGTTCCAAAATTGTGCTGATGTAAAGTAGACATGTGGGAAATGTTATTTATTAAGTATTTTGTGTGACATATGTCTGTGATTTAAGGGCATAAAAATTCAAAGTTGGAAAATTGCGAAATTTTCAAAATTTTCGCCAAATATTCGATTTTTTCACAAATAAACGCAAGTTATATCGAAGAAATTTTACCACTAACATGAAGTACAATATGTCACGAGAAAACAATGTCAGAATCGCCAAGATCCGTTGAAGCGTTCCAGAGTTATAACCTCATAAAGGGACAGTGGTCAGAATTGTAAAAATTGGCCCGGTCATTAACGTGCAAACCACCCTCGGGGCTTAAGGGGTTAATAATGTGGAACATCATTTTTAAGTAGTTTTCCTTTAATTAGAATCACCTGGAAAACCAATTATCACATGTGTTTAAGATTGATTTCAGTGATCCATTGAGCCCTGAGACACAATACCATCCACAAGTTTATTTGAAAAACAAAACAATTACCGTATTTTTCGGAATATAAGACGCACTTTTTCCCCAAAAAAATTGTGAGGAAAATGGGGGGTGCGTCTTATATTCGGAAAGGAGGCTTACCGGCATTGTGGCAGCGAAAGAGGTGCAGGGATGATGTGGCGCGGTGAGCTGTATGGCGTGAGCAGGGTCTTGTGCACATTTGAGGTGAATCCGCGGCCCGGTATTGATGGAGAGCAGCAGCGCTGGTGAGTTACGGTATTTTCCGGTGGCGGCAGCCATCTTGCTGAGGCCGTGCGTGCGCAGATTCACTACTCAGCGTCCCAGGGCTTCAGGAAAATGGCCGCGGGAGGCCGCGCGTGCGCAGATGGAGATCGCGGCGGCCATTTTCCTGAAGCCCTGGGACGCAGAGTAGTGAATCTGCGCACGCGCGGCCTCAGCAAGATGGCCACCGCCACCGGAAAATACCGTAACTCACCAGCGCTGCTGCTCTCCATCAATACCAGGCCGCGGATTCACCTCAAATATGGATGGGACCTGCTCACGCCATACAGCTCACCGTGCCACATCATGCCCGCACCTCTGTTGCCACCACAATGCCGGTAAGCCCGCCGCCACCAGGAAAACCACCCAGCTCTGCTGCTCTCCTTCACTACTGCTGTGGCGTCACCTCAAATGTGGAAGGGACCCTGGCCGCTGCCACCTGAGGAAGTGACCGCACATCTGCCGCCGCCACAGCAACCTCCCCATGGACACCAGGCCATGGCGTCGCCCACCTAAGCAGGACGGGACCCTGCTCAGGTGCACGCCGTTCCGCCCACCGCACCTCAGCATCACCTCACCTCTGCCACCACCATGCCTCCTGTGACCCTGCTCTGCCACTGCCTGCCCTCAGGTAAGAGATCTTAAATTCGGACAATAAGACGGACCCCCATCTTATAAAAAATCTTTTTTTCTGCAATTTTCACCCCAAATTTGGGGTGCGTCTTATAGTACGGTGCATCTTAAAAATACGGTAAATCTTTATGACACTTAAATCCAATTTGCATAATAATTTAGAACACAGTGTATATTCTACAATAACACCTCTGCTTTCTGCAATTTATCTATGATGAGGTGTTGCAGTAGGTATAGTGTATGACAGGTATCTAAGTCAGGGATTATTGCCTCTTAAATTCCAAGCCCTGATGATGCTTTTTTCCATGGACTAATTTTCTGATTTATGTTCTCTATGGTCAATCTGTACTCATAAATTCCTCAAAGCTGGCAGCATTTCTTGCGTTTCTCAAGAGTTTGTTGCTGACACGTACAAGAAAATATCTTTTCAGTACTGGTTCAAATCCTTTCTATATTCTACAATAATACTGCTCTTATCTGCAATTTGTGTATGGTGAGGTAAGGCACTAGGTATAGTGTATGACAGGCATCTAGTCAGGGATTTTTGCCCTATAATTTCTATACCTTGCTGTTGCTTTGTCCACGGACTCATTGACCAATTAATTTTTTTTTACGGTGATATGTACTTAGAAACTCATCAAAGCTGGCAGTGCTACTTGCATTTCACCAGTTTGTAGAAGCCTCGTACAAGAAAAAATCTTTTCAGGGCCAGCTCAAATTCCTTCTATATTCTACAATAATACCTCTCTTACCTGCAATTCATCTATGATGAGGTGTTGCAGTAAGAATAGCGTATAATAGGCATCTAGTCAGGCATTATTGCCTTATAAATTCTATACCTTGTGTTTCTTTTTTCCATGGACTCATTGATTGATTCGTGTTTTTTTATGGTTTTGTGCAGTCAGAAATTCATCAAAGCAGACAAAATTAACTGATTTAATGTGTCCATTCATCATTTCTCTCTAGCATCTGTATGTAAGAGGTTGTGATAGGACACTTGCAGCGCCCCAGAGTCCTGGTCGTTGCAGCAATGTCGCTCTGCCGCTAAGGGGAGTGATGTTACGTATGATGGCACTGAAGGAGTTCATCTGACCAGGTATCACGTACACCAATACATTTCACAGTCGGGCCTCCAGGGGGAGCTAAGGGTGCTATTTATTAGGCCACTCCTCACCGTGTGGGTAAACTGGGGGTCAGGCAGGAAGTTAGAACAGAAAGCTGACTGGGTTGGAACCAGGCAACATCTTGTGGCAGGGGGTGTTGTGGGGGAAGATTCGGTAGGGTCCCTGTCAGGTTTGGGACCCTGACAGAGGCCTGGCAACGAGAGAGAACGTCACGGGACCGTGCCTGCTCAGCATAGCGGCGGTGCCCTAAGAAAGGATCAGAAGCGAGATATATTGTGCTGAGTGAGAAACGAGATCAAAGCAAGAAGGAGAATACCAGTAGGAGTCGTGCTGTAAGACCGAGGCAACATCCTACTGAGGCGCACAGCCGGCGGCCGGAACGCCGAGGAAGTATTTATATATCTAGCTCCAAGCAATACTTCAAACCAACGGCAGGACAGTCAGTCATAGGCGGGCTGTCTCACCTAAATCACCTAAGAAGACATAGGGGGCAACCTGTGAAGAGGGGCGACTCTAGGGTCCTGGAAGAGCTCCGAGCCTACCCGTCATACGGGTGCGTCCCAACCATAACACCGGGAGGGATGGATTAGCAGAACATCATCTAATCGAGTTGTGAGGGAACACAAGAAACAGACACAACAGTTGTGGGGACTATCCCGTAAGCACAGCAGGGGAGGACCACAACACATAGCGCTAGCAGGAAGGCACAGATTTCCACCTGCAAAGAGAACTCTGGAGGTGCCATCGGACTGGCCGGACTTGCGCAGCCTGGTTAACCGTATTCCGGACTGAGGACCCAGAGATATTCAGTAAAGAGGTAAAGAGACTGCAACCTGGTGTCCTCGTTATTTACTGCGACCGGCACTTCACAACTACACCACCATTCACCACTCATTCACTGGACTCCCCCTCTGCGCAGGCAGGGTCACGGACCGGGTCTAGCCATCGTGACAACCCCCAGAACAGAGACTCAGAGGCCCGGTGTCGGGTACCCCTTGGCCCTGCGGCGGTGGGGGCGCTCCATTTTGGCGTCACGAACAGGATCTACTTAAGCCTGAAGAATCAGGTCATGTGTGCCTTGGAACTGTGACTTATTGTGCTTGGACTGTACTTTATTGAAGAGACTGTGTATTGCCAATACTACAAGGATTACCGCCAAAACTGCCGCCATTGCAGCGCTGAGGAGAGGCGCAGGAGAAGAAGAGGGGCGTGGAGTGGGCGTAGACAAGCTGAAGAGCGCGAAGGACAATGGCCACCCAGTCTAAATATTTCTGCACTGTGAGGACGTGTCCGTCAGCAGCAGAGATCGGCCTCCTGATCCTCAATGGGGGGCGGAGACCGAGAAAGCGACACCGTCCACGAAGGAGAGAGTGGGAAAAAGACCAGGAAGCGACCCACGTGGAGGACGCCATGGCCAGCAGCTCTGAACCCGAAAGTGGGGTTGAAGCGGAAGTCTCCCCCAACTACCCGGATGAGCGCAGCAGCCAGTTCTCCGCGGACAGCACCGAACTCCTGCAGGTCGAGATGGAGAGCTTGCTCGACCAGCTCCTTCAGCTGAATGTGAAGGCCCAGGCTCCGCACCAGGCGGCGCCGGACGGCAGTCTTCCAGCAACGAATCTTATACTGCTGCCGAGGTCCTCGCCGACACCGCCAGAGGAACCCGCCGCGGAGGAGGAGCCTGCATCGGCTGGTGAGTCCGCCAACCCCGTCCCGCCGGCCGAGGGCCTGCTAGTAGGCCCCGTTGCGGCACCCCCTCTCCCTGGAACCCATAGACTTCAGCGCCTGTTGCCATGGGAGGAGCCCACGGGTATGGAACACCGCCTGAAAGCCCCGCTTCGACCCACTGCTCTGCAGTGTGAAGTCCGCGCAGAGCGCACAGTGTGCCGCTGGGTGAACCCAGGATCTGACCTTATGGGGTTCCCCGGGGTGAAGACCCAAGAGGGGGAGATGGTACAGGCCCTAAGCTGGGAGGAATACCAGGTCCAGCTAGAACAACAGTGGGAAGAGAAGGAGAAAACATACCAGGCCGGGCTAGAGGCCCACCATCAAAAAGACCTGGCGGTCAAGGACCGGGCCCACAAGGACCCCACCGCTCACCAGGCCCCGCGCAGGCAGGGCACCGTCATTGACTTTAAGCTCCGCGGAGGCTGGGGCTTTATAAAAGAACCGGGTCTATATGCCGAAGTTTTTGTTAACCGGCGGGATGTGGAGTCGCATCTCAGAGAGGGCAATCCAGGCCGGGATCTTTACCCTGGGGATGATGTCACTTACACCCGGCACCTTGAGGAGAAGGGGTGGTTTGCCCTGAACGTCCACAAGAGGCGCAGCCCCGTGACACCCTTGCCTAGGGTGCCAGAAAAGCTGTCCCCCATAGCCAAGGTGCCCCCTTGTGGCCGGCCCACGATTACCACTGAGACCACCGTGGTCACCCCAACATGCACAATTGTGAAGACCACGACCTGCAGCATTGTGACCTCCACCACTGTCGTGGCCAAGCAGGCACCTTCTCAGGTGACTGGTGTTCCTGCTGCCCCAGAACTGAAGACTGTGGGTACACAGACCCCCAAATGGGACAACAGACCCCCTTATGCAGTACCGGGCGGCTCGCAATACCCAAAGGGGTTGCCTCCGCCGGTGCTGCCTCCTGCGTGGTTCAAGTAATATTCTGGTATTCTGAACATGTACATAGTTCATCTGACTGTTTGTTTTCTGATTTCCTGCTAAAACCCGTCCAGGGTTAACTCTTAAAGGGATCCCTTTGTTGACCCGGGATCCCTATTGCTTTTGCTTTTGTGTGATTTCAAAGTTTTGCACAAGTTCTCAAAGACTGCCGAATCATAAACAATGCATGATACAAACTCTTTGTAAATAGTTTGCACCTTCTTAAAGGTGCTCCTTACTGGTTTTACATACAAGAAGGACTCTTTGCAAAGATACGGTTCTTGGAACCCGCACCGGAGTTCTTACTGTGTACGGACTGGTAGCTGAAGAAGCTGTGCTACCTCATAAAGACTTGGTCCCCTCTTAAAGGGGATGTTCACACGTTGCACTTCGGAATAGTATTGCCTTAAGACAGCTAGAAGGCAATAATGTCTTAGAAGAAAGAAAGTAATAATGCTGATATGTAAACGTTAAATGTAACTAACTAGTTAATTGTGAGAAATGTTTAATAATGTTGCTAGTAAATGAGGACAGAAAGTGAACCCGGACGGGGTTAGTTGGTGAGTCCTCCTAGGAGCCATATAGAGATGGCTCAGTAGTCTTGAACGGAAGGAAAAATGATATGTTCTATACTGTGTATAGTGGTGGAAGGGCAGTAGGCCCGGGCAGCAAGGGGCGGTCCTGCATAGAAAGGAGAGGCAGTAGGTCTGGAGCAGTTAGGACAGGCGGTCCTGCAGACTTAAAGAAGGAGAACGTAGAAAAGTTGAGTAGTATTATAATGTTTTATAAGAAAGTCTTTAGTGGATTGAGCGTGTACGTCCTTAAAGGCAATGTTAAATTATGGTTCAAAGTTTGCACTAAGTAGAATACCCGGTTGGGTAAAAGAAAGTTATTTATAGCATGTTGCTATATTATTTAACCATGTTTGGTAACGTTCAAGTGTCCTCACCTCCCATAAAGGGAAGCCCTGTTCAAACTTGCTTATTGTTATTGCATTTTAAAATTGTATGTCTTTTTGCTAACCTGTATTGTCGTTTTCTTCCCAGTCCAGGAGTACTGGATTTAACTGGGGGGGAGTGCAGCGCCCCAGAGTCCTGGTCGTTGCAGCAATGTCGCTCTGCCGCTAAGGGGAGTGATGTTATGTCTGATGGCACTGAAGGAGTTCATCTGACCAGGTATCACGTACACCAATACATTTCACAGTCGGGCCTCCAGGGGGAGCTAAGGGTGCTATTTATTAGGCCACTCCTCACCGTGTGGGTAAACTGGGGGTCAGGCAGGAAGTTAGAACAGAAAGCTGACTGGGTTGGAACCAGGCAACACCTTGTGGCAGGGGGTGTTGTGGGGGAAGATTCGGTAGGGTCCCTGTCAGGTCTGGGACCCTGACAGAGGCCTGGCAACGAGAGAGAACGTCACGGGACCGTGCCTGCTCAGCATAGCGGTGATGCCCTAAGAAAGGATCAGAAGCGAGATATATTGTGCTGAGTGAGAAACAAGATCAAAGCAAGAAGGAGAATACCAGTAGGAGTCGTGCTGTAAGACCGAGGCAACATCCTACTGAGGCGCACAGCCGGCGGCCAGAACGCCGAGGAAGTATTTATATATCTAGCTCCAAGCAATACTTCAAACCAACGGCAGGACATTCAGTCATAGGCGGGCTGTCTCACCTAAATCACCTAAGAAGACATAGGGGGCAACCTGTGGAGAGGGGCGACTCTAGGGTCCCGGAAGAGCTCCGAGCCTACCCGTCATACGGGTACGTCCCAACCATAACACCGGGAGGGACGGATTAGCAGAACATCATCTAATCGAGTTGTGAGGGAACACGAGAAACAGACACAATAGTTGTGGGGACTATCCCGTAAGCACAGCAGGGGAGGACCACAACACATAGCGCTAGCAGGAAGGCACAGATTTCCACCTGCAAAGAGAACTCTGGAGGTGCCATCGGACCGGCCGGACTTGCGCAGCCTGGTTAACCTTATTCCGGACTGAGGACCCAGAGATCTTCAGTAAAGAGGTAAAGAGACTGCAACCTGGTGTCCTCGTTATTTACTGCGACCAGCACTTCACAACTACACCACCATTCACCACTCATTCACTGGACTCCCCCTCCGCGCAGGCAGGGTCACGGACCGGGTCTAGCCATCGTGACAACCCCCAGAACAGAGACTCAGAGGCCCGGTGTCGGGTACCCCTCGGCCCTGCGGCGGTGGGGGCGCTCCACACTTTACGCTACTGAAGCTAGAATTACCACTTCTGAACTCTAGAGTGGTTTGTCTCCATCTATTTCTGAGTGCTTCTTTAAGTATGTTTGGGGAAGACCCATTGCCCTGATAACAAAATGTGACTTTCAGAGTCCCTCCTTCATAAATTAAACAGGATCAGTCTGATCATGCCTCACACACATGGACAGATAAGGTATTAAAATAATAAAATTATGTTTCCTGTAGAACGTTTTTTCTCACCATTGAAAGCAATGCAGACTTGCGAAAATGCAGGAAAAGCACTACATGTGAACATAGCCCAAGGTGTGGCTGGGATTTTTTTCTCTTATTTATGCTTATATACAAGTTGCTATCCTGGAAAGAATGTTTCTTAACATTTTTTTTCCAGTCAAATCCATTTTAACTGTGGTTTTGTATGTTTTATTGTCAGTATGTAAAAGTGGCGTAACACTCTGATAATATTGTTCCCAGAGACCTGGGATTCAGAGATGCTTCCAAGGGTCTTCCCAATGCTGTTCCCATGCCAATTCAGAACTGTTTTTATCATTTTCAGCAATTTTTAGATCCTCTCCAGACCCAAGCACCCGAGCATTATGATTTGCTCAACTCGAGTAACGAGTACCCGAGCATTTTAGTGCTCGCTCATCACTACAGTATACCTCTGCACAATTTCTGATAAATCGTTCATCTTTTGCTGTCAGTGAATGAGAATGCTCTGGTTTCTATCAACAGGCAGTGATCAAGTAGATGGCAATTCCTGCTCTTACCTGATACAATTGCATAAAGTGTAGACAATGCTCTGTGAGCGAAACAACCCAAACTCCAGACTTGTGGTGCCTCTTCTGGAATCTGAGGGGCATCTTGCTGTTCAGGCTCAGCTCCAGTCTGTTGCTCTGTTGCTGTTGCTGTATTTTTCCCTCCTGGAAGTGTGCAGCTTGTAGCATTGGTCCTGTTTGCTGCTTCTGGGGGTTCGTCCTCTCCAGGATACAGTCTAATGTCCCTGACCACTTTGGCCAGCTCCACACGCAGTGAGTAAAGTCTCCTGCTCACACATAGCCTTACTGTCAGGATTAGCAGCCTTTAGTTTATAGATCACATCAATCTTCATTTGCAGCATTTGTTTTTGCTGCTGTAACTCCCCCATCTTCATCACCAGGGCAGGTATCTCCTCTGCCAGCTGCAGCTTGGGTGCACGCGCCGACTCCTTCTGAGGTTTTGGCTTGGACAATGGCTCTGGGTTTTTGAATGAAGAAGTCTCCCTTTGGTTTTGCCACAGAAGACAGATGTCAAATAGACCAGATACAATTTTAGATCTACTGGTCAAGGAGCATTTGGGAAGCAGTGACCTTAATATGGTAAGTTTCAATGTAATTTTCAATCAAACATTCAAAAGGGGAAATGCAAAAACCTGGAACTTTAGGAAAGCTGATTTCAACAAATTAAAGAAGTTGTCCACTACTATAACTTTTTTTTTCATAAATCTTTTGCTATTATGTGCCACTGAAAACATCCACTGTGCTTATTTTAGCAATATTACCTTTTATCATGCTGTAGCATGTAGCGCACGCGCAGTATGCTTTGCCCAACTGCGGGCAAAGCCAAAAAGCAGTTGGCTTGGGGGGTGTATGTGGGTGCAGGCATCATCCAATGGGACTACAAGTACGCAGCATCCAATCTGCAGCTAATCTGGATGTAATCCGGACAGTGGACACGCAATCTACACTATCCATACAGCTATCAATAGATATATCTATCCATAGACATATCTATCCAGATATATCCATAGATAGATATATGGATAGATGTATACATCTATAGATCTATCTATATGTAGATCTATCCATCTCATCTATCATCTATCTCTCTATCTGTGTGTAATGGAGTGTGGGTTGGACAAATGTACAAGAGGAGGTTGGACAATAATGACATCTTTATTTTTTTGTTTACTAATATTTTATTTAGCTTTCAAAAACGCATACAAAAATGCATTAAAAAAGCATAAAAACCGCACCAAAAACTGCATAAAAAACGAATAAAAAAATGCATCGAAACCGCGCAAAAACCGCACCAAAAACTGAATCAAAACCACACAAAAACCGCACCAAAAACTGCATCAAAAACGCATCAAAACTGCACCAAAATGTGAATCAAAACCGTGCAAAAACCGCACCAAAAACGCATCAAAACTGCACCAAAACCTGAATCAAAACTGCGCAAAAACGGCACGAAAAACTGCATCAAAAACGCATCAAAACTGCACCAAAACCTTAATCAAAATCACGCAAAAAATGCACCAAAAACTGAATCAAAATCGTACAAAAACCACACAAAAAACTGCATCAAAAACGCATCAAAACTGCACCAAAACGTGAATCAAAAACCGCACCAAAAACGCATAAAAACCGCACCAAAAACTGCATCAAAACCGCACAAAAAACGCACCCAAAACTGCATCAAAAATGCATCAAAACTGCACCAGAACCTGAATCAAAACTGTTGTGAATTCCGTCCTCGGGCTCCCTCCTGTGGTCATGAATGGTACTTTGGTGAGTTCTGTTCTTGGACTCCCTCTGGTGGCTTTGAGTGGAACTGCTGGTCCTTGAGGTTGGCTTTCCCAGCTGCCTCCGTTTATTGCTTTGCTGGCTTCCCTATTTAACTCCACTCAGATCGTTACTTCATGCCAGCTGTCAATGTCTCAGTACTGGTTCAGATCTCTCTTGGATTTCTCTGAGGACCTGTCTGCTCCAGCAGAAGCTAAGTCCCTGCTAGTTCATTTGTTGATCATTGCTTTTTGAAAATATTTCTCTGTACATGTTATGTTCTAGTCCAGCTTGCTTTCATGATATTTCCTTGCTAGCTGGAAGCTCTGGGGGTGCAGAGTTGCACCTCCACACCGTGAGTCGGTGTGGAGGTCTTTTTTGCACACTCTGCGTGGTTTTTGTAGTTTTTTTTTGTACTGACCGCACAGTTCCCTTTCCTATCCTCTGACTATTTAGTAAGATTGGCCTCCTTTGCTAAAACCTGTTTCATTCCTGTGTTTGTGACTTTCCTCTTAACTCACCGTCAATATTTGTGGGGGGCTGCCTTTTTCTTTGGGGAATTTCTCTGAGGCAAGGTAAGGCTTTTATTTCTATCTTTAGGGGTAGTTAGCTCTTAGGCTGTGAAGAGACATCTAGGGAGAGTTAGGATGATTGGGAGTCTCATGTGAAGCAGGTCAGGATGGTGTTCCAGGTCCTTCGTGCTAATTCCTTGTTTGTGAAGGGGTCTAAATGTCTCTTTGGAGTTCAGAAGGTTTCCTTTTTGGGCTTCATTTTTTCTCCTTCTTCTATCGAGATGGACCCTGTTAAAGTACAGGCCATTTATGATTGGACTCAACCTACATCTGTGAAGAGTCTTCAGAAATTCCTGGGCTTTGCTAATTTTTATCGTTGCTTCATCGCTAATTTTTCTAGTGTGGTTAAGCCTTTGACTGATTTGACAAAGAAAGATGCTGATGTGGTGAATTGGTCCTCTTCGGCCGTTGAGGCTTTTCAGGAGCTGAAACGTCGTTTTTCTTTGGCCCCTGTGTTGCGTCAGCCAGATGTTTCTCTCCCTTTTCAGGTCGAGGTTGATGCTTCTGAGATTGGAGCAGGGGCTGTTTTGTCTCAAAGAAGTTCTGATGGCTCTGTGATGAAGCCATGTGCTTTCTTTTCTAGAAAGTTTTCGCCTGCTGAGCGTAATTATGATGTTGGTAATCGGGAGTTGTTGGCTATCTCCCTGTCTCTCAAAGGATGTTGGTCATTTGGGTAGTTTGTGATCGCTTCTCTAAAATGGTCCATTTGGTACCCTTGCCTAAATTGCCTTCCTCCTCTGATTTGGTTCCATTGTTTTTCCAGCATGTGGTTCGTTTGCATGGCATTCCGGAGAACATTGTCTCGGACAGAGGTTCCCAGTTTGTTTCAAGGTTTTGGCGGTCCTTTTGTGCTAAGATGGGCATTGATTTGTCTTTTTCTTCGGCTTTCCACCCTCAGACAAATGGCCAAACTGAACGAACCAATCAGACTTTGGAAACCTATCTCAGATGCTTTGTTTCTGCTGATCAGGATGATTGGGTGACCTTCTTGCCATTGGCTGAGTTCGCCGTTAATAATCGGGCCAGTTCGGCTACTTTGGTTTCGCCTTTTTATTGTAATTCTGGTTTCCATCCTCGTTTTTCTTCGGGGCAGGTTGAGCCTTCGGACTGTCCTGGTGTAGATTCTGTGGTGGACAGGTTGCAGCAAATTTGGACTCACGTAGTGGACAATTTGACATTGTCACAGGAGAAGGCTCAACGTTTCGCTAACCGCCGTCGCCGTGTTGGTCCCCGACTTCGTGTTGGGGATTTGGTTTGGTTGTCGTCTCGTTATGTTCCTATGAAGGTTTCTTCTCCTAAGTTTAAGCCTCGTTTTATTGGGCCTTATAAGATTTCTGAAATCCTCAATCCTGTGTCATTTCGTTTGGCCCTTCCAGCTTCTTTTGCCCTCCATAATGTGTTCCATAGGTCGTTGTTGCGGAGATATGTGGCGCCTATGGTTCTCTCCGTTGACCCTCCTGCTCCTGTGTTGGTCGAGGGGGAATTGGAGTATGTGGTGGAGAAGATTTTGGATTCTCGTATCTCGAGACGGAAACTTCAGTATCTGGTCAAATGGAAGGGCTATGGTCAGGAGGATAATTCCTGGGTTGTTGCCTCCGATGTCCATGCTGCCGATTTAGTTTGTGCCTTTCATTTGGCTCGTTCTGATCGGCTTGGGGGCTCTGGTGAGGGTTCGGTGACCCCTCCTCAAGGGGGGGTACTGTTGTGAATTCCGTTCTCGAACTCCCTCCTGTGGTCAGGAATGGTACTTCTGTGAGTTCTGTCCATGGACTCCCTCTGGTGGCTGAAAGTGGAGCTGCTGGTCTTGAAGCTGCTTCCTCACCTGCCCCCGTTTAGGACTGGGCTGGCTTCTCTATTTAACTCCACTCAGATCATTACTTGATGCCAGCTGTCAATGTATCAGTACTGGTTCAGATCTCTCTTGGACCTTTCTGATGACCTGTCTACTCCAGCAGAAGCTAAGTCACTGCTAAGCTCATTTGTTGTTCATTTGTGTACTGAATATATTTATTAGTAGTTGCTAAGTTCTAGTCCAGCTTGCTATCATGATATTGCCTTGCTAGCTGCAAGCTCTGGGTTGCAGAGTGGCACCACCGCACCGTGAGTCGGTGCGGGGGTCTTTTTGCACACTCTGCGTGGCTTTTTGTAGTTTTTTGTGCTGACCGCAAAGATCCCTTTTCTATCCTCAGTCTATTTAGTAAGTCTGGCCTCCTTTGCTGAAACCTGTTTCATTCCTGTGTTTGTGCCTTCCTCTTAACTCACAGTCAATATATGTGGGGGGCTGCCTTTTCCTTTGGGGAATTTCTCTGAGGCAAGGTGAGGCTTTATTTCTATCTTTAGGGGTAGTTAACTCTTAGGCTGTGACGAGGCGTCTAGGCAGAGTTAGGCCCGCTCCATGGCTAATTCTAGTGTGTGTGATAATAGGATTAGGGTTGCGGTCAGCAGAGCTCCCACTTCCCAGAGCTCATCCTGTTTTGCAGTTTAACTATCAGGTCATTCCAGGTGCTCCTAACCACCAGGTCCATAACACAGTTCTTGTTAAGGCCAGAAGTGGCAGGCCAAGTAAAACATCAGAAAGGCAGAGAAGAAGAATGGTGAGATCAGTCAAGGACAATCCTCAGACCACCTCCAGAGAGCTGCAGCATCAACTTGCTGGAGATGGTATCACTGTGCATCGGTCAACTACACAACGCACTTTGCACAAGGAGAAGCTGTATGGGAGAGTGATGCAAAAGAAGCCGTTTCTGCAAGCACGCCACAAACAGAGTTGGCTGAGGTATGCAAAAGCACATTTGGAGAAGCTAATTTCTTTTTGGAAGAAGGTCCTGTGGACTGATGAAACCAAGATTGAGTTGTTTGGTCATACAAAAAGGCGTTATGCATGGCGGCCAAAAAACACAGCATTCCAAGAAAAACACTTGCTACACACAGTAAAATTTGATGGAGGTTCCATCATGCTTTGGGGCTGTGTGGCCAATGCCAGCATCGGGAATCTTGTTAAAGTTGAAGGACGCATGGATTCCTCTCAGTATCAGCAGATTCTTGACAATAATGTTCATGAATCAGTGACAAAGTTGAAGTTACGCAGGGGATGGATCTTTCAGCAAGACAATGATCCAAAACACCGCTCCAAATCTACTCAGAGGAACAATTACACTGTTATGGAATGGCCATCCCAGTCCCCAGACCTGAATATCATTGAACATCTGTGGGATCATTTGAAGAGGGCTGTCCATGCTCGGTGACCATCAAACTTAACTGAACTGGAATTGTTTTGTAAAGAGGAATGGTCAAAAATACCTTCATCCAGGATCCAGGAACTCATTAAAAGCTACAGGAAGCGACTAGAGGCTGTTATTTTTGCAAAAGGAGGATCTACTAAATATTAATGTCACTTTTCTGGTGAGGTGCCCATACTTATGCACCTGTCAAATTTTGTTTGAATGCAGATTGCACATTTTCTGTTAGTACAATAAACCTCATTTCAAGGCAGAAACATTACTGTGTCCAACAGTTATTAGATATATGAAACTGAAATAGCTGTTGCAAAAAAAAACAATTTTTATAAAACATTAAGCTAAAGATTAATAGGGGTGCCCAAACTTTTTCATATAACTATACAACATGTGACGTACAACACTCGACATGCCACATGCATAACATACATACAGCAGATACATACAACATACATACAGACATACAGTACATATAACATAGAGTACAACTCCCCATCACCTTGTCACTTTGATCCCCGAAGCCAGTGTCACCTGTAAAAAATATTAAAATAATAAACAAACAATATACCGTATTTTTCGGACTATAAGACGCACTTTTTTTCCTCCTAATTTGGCAGGAAAGTGTGGGTGTGTCTTATAGTACGGATATAGCATGTGGGGAGGGGGCAGCAGCGAGTGGGATCGCACTGTTATCCCACTTCAGGATTGTCCCTGCTGCCCGGAATCAGCTGCTGTGGAAACCACATGGCCTCGCTGATTAAGTGCAGTGAATATTCATTAGCGGCTCCCCGCCCACCGATCAGCTGAGCGGTAAGCCGGGAGCAGCAAATGAATACTGCACTTAAGCAGTGACACACAGTTTCCCCAGCACTGATTCCGGGGAGAATCTGTGTGTCCGGGGGAGGAGGAGGCAGCAGCAGGGGCCAGGAGATCGCTGCCTACCTGCCTGTGCTGGACGCTGAGCTGTCCGTGGTGCACAGGGAGGACCTTGTGTGATGTCAGAAGTGGGCGGGCTGGAGCGTCACATGGCAGCACAGAGCCCTCCCTCTTCTGACATCATCACAGGTCCTTCAGACTCCCACCTAGAATCTGCAGCTTCCTCTTATGTCCTGCGCTGTGGAAAGGCAACAACAACAGGGAGGGCTCTGTGTGTGTGCAGCTATGGGATGCTCCAGCTTTTACCTCACCACAGCTGGCTGGCTGCCACAATTAAGAGGTTAGTCTTTCCAAAACACTATAAAGCACTCTGCCACTCCTTTGGTGAACTATAACTCCCAGCATGTCATAGGATCTGCAGGACATGCTGGGAGTTATAGTTCTCCCATGGGATTTATTTTAAAGCAGCACTCCAGTGTTATTTTGCAGTGCTGGAGTGGTGCTTTTACTATAAGCCCTGTGCACCCATTCTTAGGGCTCATTTCCACATGCGAGGCACACGTCCGTATCTCGCATGTGGAAACCAAGCTGTGGAGCCGGCACTCCAGAGCAGAGCGTGCGGCCGCATAGGAACACATGGAACTGCACAGCTACGCTCCAAAGTGCCGGCGCCAGAGCTTGGTTTCCACATGCGAGATACGGACGTGTGCCTCGCATGTGGAAATGAGCCCTTATACTCACCCTCCAGCGTCTTCATATCATACTTCACAGACACCACACTGGTCCCGCAGCTTCCAACATAATAACATACTATTATATATAATAGTATGTTATTTATGTTATTAAATATTTTACCACTTTTTTTGCTTCAAATATTTTTTTCCCTATTTTCCACCTCTAAAACCTGGGTGCGCCTTATAGTCCGATGCGTCCTATAGTCCGAAAAATACGGTACTCCCTGATCTGCAGATATCCAATTAAAATGTGTGTCCCACGATGATCTCCCATGGAGAGCAGCAGGATCAGCTGATGTGACCGCTCTCCAGGGGCTCCAGGAATAGAATGACAGAAGGTATCCTTCCACAATGTATTCCTCCGCCCCTGTGAGAAATAGTCCCTACTCTTACTTGTGGCACTGCTATGTGGGAAAATTCTCACACAGCTTTGCCCTAAAGTGAGAGCGTCAGAACTAAGGTAACCTCAGTGATGCATTGCAGGAGCCATTGTCTCCTGTCAGTGTGTCACTGAAGGTCTATAGAGCAGTGATGTCACCCGATGTCACTGTTCTATAAGGGAGATCATTGTGGGACACTCGTTATTAATTGGACTACGGCGGTCAGGTAGTATATGGGTGGTTTATTATTTTATTTTTTTTGCACGTGAACGAGTATGGTAAGTATGGTTAAATTAAGAATATTAAAATACTTTTTTCTGGCTGTGTCTTTAATTTTTTTAACCCTTTCACTACTATTGGATTAATAATGGATAGGTGTCTCATTGACGCTTCTCAATTATTAACCGGGCTTAATGTCACCTTACAATAGCAAGGTGACATTAACCCCTTATTACCCCATATCCCACCGCTACTTGGGAGTGGGAAGAGAGGGGCTAAGTGCCGGAATTGGCGCATCTTACAGATGTGCCATTTCTGGGGCGGCTGCGGGCTGGTATTTGTAGCCAGGGAGGGACCAATATCCGTGGCCCCTCTCTAGGCTATGAATATCAGCCTGCAGCTGTCTGCGTAGCCTTTCTGGCTATAAAATATAGAGGGACCCCACATCATATTTTTTTGGGGTCCCCCTAGTTAAATAGCCAGTAAAGGCTATGCAGACAGCTGTGGGCTGATATTCATAGCCTAGAGAGGGGCCATGGGTATTACCCCTTCCCAGGCTACAAATATTGACCCCCGGCCGTCGGCTTTCCCCCTCTGGCGCAGAGAATTGCACGGGAGCCCACAACATTTTTTTTTTCATTTTTTTTAACTGAAACATATTGTTCATTAACCCATTTCTGCCAGCTGGTGGAATAGTGTGTCAGCTGGCAGTATCCCTTTGAGGTGGGCTCCGGCGGTGAGCCCACTTCAAAGCCGCAACATGTCAGCTGTTTTAAATTTTAAAAAAAGTTTACATGATCACTAAACGGCGTAGCGAGAAAAAAAATCAAAAGCCAAAATTATGGTTTTTTGGTCGCCGAGACATTGCATTAAAATGCAATAACGGGCGATCAAAAGAAAGTATCTGCACAAAAGTAGTATCATTAAAAACGTCTGCTTGGCATGCAAAAAATAAGCCCTCACCCCACCTCAGATCATGAAAAATGGAGACACTACGGGTATCGGAAAATGGCACAATTATTTATTTATTTTTTTAGCAAAGTTTGGAATTTTTTTTCACCACTTAGATAAAAAATAACCTAGACATGTTTGGTGTCTATGAACTCGTAATGACCTGGAGAATCATAATGGTAGGTCAGTTTTAGGCTGTGTGCACATGTTGCAGATTGGAGTGCAGAATTTTCTGCACAAAATCTGCATCTACTGGCAGAAAATGCAGTTGCATTTTTAATGCGTCTTTGCACATTTTTTGCAAGGTTTTGATGCAGTTTTTGGTGCGGCTTTGATTCAGTTTTTAGTGCGGGTTTTGTATGGTTTTGTGTTATGGACCTGGTGGTTAGGAGCACCCGAAATGACCTGATGGTTAAACTAGAAATCTGGGACAAGCTCTGGGGAGGTGGGAACTCTACTGACCGCAAACCCTAATCCTATCGCACACACTAGAAATAGCCGTGGAGCCTTCCTAACTCTCCCTAGACGCCTCTTCACAGCCTAAGAGCTAACTACCCCTAAAGATAGAAATAAAAGCCTTACCTTGCCTCAGAGAAATTACCCAAAGAAAAAGGCAGCCCCCCACACATATTGACGGTGAGTTAAGAGGAAAGTCACAAACACAGGAATGAAACAGGTTTTAGCAAAGGAGGCCAATCTTAATAAATAGTCAGAGGATAGGAAAGGGAACTGTGTGGTCAGTACAAAAAAAACTACAAAAACCACGCAGAGTGTGCAAAAAAGACCTCCACACCGACTCACGGTGTGGAGGTGCAACTCTGCACCCCCAGAGCTTCCAGCTAGCAAGGAAATATCATGAAAGCAAGCTGGACTAGAACATAACATGTACAGAGAAATATTTTCAAAAAGCAATGATCAACAAATGAGCAGGGACTTAGCTTCTGCTGGAGCAGACAGGTCCTCAGAGAAATCCAAGAGAGATCTGAACCAGTACTGAGACATTGACAGCCGGCATGAAGTAACGATCTTAGTGGAGTTAAATAGGGAAGCCAGCAAAGCAATAAACGAGGGCAGCTGGGAAAGCCAACCTTAAGGACCAGCAGTTCCACTCAAAGCCACCAGAGGGAGTCCAAGAACAGAACTCACCAAAGTACCATTCATGACCACAGGAGGGAGCCCGAGGACGGAATTCATAACAGTACCCCCCCTTGAGGAGGGGTCACCGAACCCTCACCAGAGCCCCCAGGCCGATCATGATGAGCCAAATGAAAGGCACGAAGTAAATCCGCAGCATGGACATCGGAGGCAACAACCCAGGAATTATCCTCCTGACCATAGCCCTTCCATTTAACCAGGTACTGAAGCTTCCATCTTGAAATATGAGAATCCAAAATCTTCTCCACCACATACTCCAACTCCCCCTCGACCAACACCGGGGCAGGAGGATCAACAGAAGGAACCATAGGCGCCACATATCTCCGCAACAATGACCTGTGGAACACATTATGGATGGCAAAAGAAGCTGGAAGGACCAAACGAAATGACACAGGATTTAGAATTTCAGAAATCTTATAAGGACCGAGGCTTAAACTTAGGAGAAGAAACCTTCACAGGAACATGACGAGAAGACAACCAAACCAAATCAAATCCCCAACACGAAGTCGGGGACCAACACAGCGACGGCTGTTAGCGAAACGTTGAGCCTTCTCCTGGGACAACGTCAAATTGTGAGTCCAAATTTGCTGCAACCTGTCCACCACAGAATCCACACCAGGACAGTCAGAAGGCTCAACCTGCCCTGAAGAAAAATGAGGATGAAAACCAGAATTACAAAAGAAAGGTGAAACCAAAGTAGCCGAACTAGCCCGATAATTAAGGGCGAACTCAGCCAATGGCTAGAAGGTCACCCAATCATCCTGATCCCCAGAAACAAAGCATCTCAGATAGGTTTCCAAAGTCTGATTGGTTCGTTCAGTTTGGCCATTTGTCTGAGGGTGGAAAGCCGAAGAAAAAGACAAATCAATGCCCATCTTAGCACAAAAGGACCGCCAAAACCTTGAAACAAACTGGGAACCTCTGTCCGAGACAATGTTCTCCGGAATGCCATGCAAACGAACCACATGCTGGAAAAACAATGGAATCAAATCAGAGGAGGAAGGCAATTTAGGCAAGGGTACCAAATGGACCATTTTAGAGAAGCAATCACAAACCACCCAAATGACCGACATCCTTTGAGAGACAGGGAGATCTGAAATAAAATCCATGGAAACATGCGTCCAGGGCCTCTTCGGGACCGGCAAGGGCAAAAGTAACCCCCTGGCACGAGAACAGCAGGGCTTCGCCCGAGCACAAGTCCCGCAGGACTGCACAAAAGAACGCACATCCCGTGACAAGGAAGGCCACCAAAAGGACCTAGCCACCAAATCTCTGGTACCAAAAATTCCAGGATGACCAGCCAACACCGAACAATGAACCTCAAAGATAACCCTACTAGTCCATCTATCAGGGACAAACAGTCTCCCTGCTGGACAACGGTCAGGTCTATCCGCCTGAAACTCCTGCAGCACCCGCCGCAAATCAGGGGAGATGGCAGACAAAATTACCCCCTCTTTGAGAATACCAGCCGGCTCAGGAACTCCCGGAGAATCAGGCACAAAACTCCTTGAAAGGGCATCAGCCTTCACATTCTTAGAACCCGGAAGGTATGAAACCACAAAATCGAAACGGGAGAAAAACAGCGACCATCGAGCCTGTCTAGGATTCAACCGCTTGGCAGACTCGAGATAAGTCAGATTCTTGTGATCCGTCAGGACCACCACGCGATGCTTGGCGCCTTCAAGCCAATGTCGCCACTCCTCAAATGCCCACTTCATAGCCAACAACTCCCGATTGCCAACATCATAATTACGCTCAGCAGGCGAAAACTTTCTAGAAAAGAAAGCACATGGCTTCATCACAGAGCCATCAGAACTTCTTTGAGACAAAACAGCCCCTGCTCCAATCTCAGAAGCATCAACCTCGACCTGAAAAGGGAGAGAAACATCTGGCTGACACAACACAGGGGCCGAAGAGAAACGACGTTTCAGCTGCTGAAAAGCCTCAACGGCCGCAGAGGACCAATTCACCACATCCGCACCTTTCTTGGTCAAATCAGTCAGTGGTTTAACAACACTAGAAAAATTAGCGATGAAGCGATGGTAAAAATTAGCAAAGCCCAGGAATTTCTGAAGGCTCTTTACAGATGTAGGCTGAGTCCAATCATAAATGGCCTGGACTTTAACTGGATCGATCTCGATAGTAGAAGGGGAAAAAATGAAACCCAAAAAGGAAACCTTCTGAACTCCGAAGAGACATTTAGACCCCTTCACAAACAAGGAATTAGCACGAAGGACCTGGAACACCAATCTGACCTGCTTTACATGAGACTCCCAATCATCCGAAAAGACCAAATTATCATCCAAATATACTATCATGAATCTATCCAGATACTTTCGGAAGATGTCATGCATAAAGGACTGAAACACAGATGGAGCATTAGAAAGCCCGAATGGCATCACCAGGTACTCAAAATGGCCCTCGGGCGTATTAAATGTGGTTTTCCATTCATCGCCCTGTTTAATACGCACAAGATTATACGCCCCTCGAAGATCTATCTTGGTGAACCAACTAGCCCCCTTAATTCGAGCAAACAAATCAGACAGTAGAGGCAAAGGGTACTGAAATTTGACCGTGATTTTATTAAGAAGGCGGTAATCTATACAAGGTCTCAGAGAACCATCCTTCTTGGCAACAAAAAAGAACCCTGCTCCCAACGGTGATGATGACGGGCGAATATGCCCTTTCTCCAAGGACTCCTTTATATAACTCCGCATAGCGGCGTGTTCTGGCACAGATAAATTGAAAAGTCGGCCCTTAGGAAACTTACTACCAGGAATCAAATTAATAGCACAATCACAATCCCTATGAGGAGATAGGGCACTGGACTTGGGCTCATCAAATACATCCCGGTAATCCGACAAAAACTCAGGTACTTCAGAAGGAGTGGAAGAAGAAATTGACAAAAATGGAACATCACCATGGACCCCTTGACAACCCCAACTGGACACAGACATTGATTTCCAGTCCAATACTGGATTATGGACCTGAAGCCATGGCAAACCCAACACGACCACATCATGCAAATTATGCAACACCAAAAAGCGAATATCTTCCTGATGTGCAGGAGCCATGCACATGGTCAACTTGGTCCAGTACTGAGGCTTATTCTTGGCCAAAGGCGTAGCATCAATTCCTCTTAATGGAATAGGATACTGCAAGGGCTCCAAGAGAAAACCACAGCGCCTGGCATACTCCAAGTCCATCAAATTCAGGGCAGCGCCTGAATCCACAAACGCCATAACAGAGTAGGATGACAAAGAGCAAATCAGAGTGACGGACAAAAGAAATTTAGGCTGTACAGTACCAATGGTGACAGAACTAGCGGACCGCTTAGTGCGCTTAGGACAATCAGAGATAGTATGAATAGAGTCACCACAGTAAAAACACAGCCTATTCTGACGTCTGTGTTCTTGCCGTTCAGCTCTGGTCAAAGTCCTATCACATTGCATAGGCTCAGGCCTCTGCTCAGAGGACACCGCCAGATGGTGCACAACCTTACACTCCCGTAAGCGCCGATCGATCTGAATGGCTAAGGACATTGCTTCATTCAGACCAGCAGGCCTGGGGAACCCCATCATAACATCCTTAAGGCCCTCAGAAACACCCTTTCTGAAAATTGCTGCCAGGGCACACTCATTCCATTGCGTAAGCACAGACCACTTCCTAAACTTCTGACAATACACTTCAGTATCATCTTGCCCCTGACATAGAGCCAGCAAGATTTTCTCTGCCTGATCCACAGAATTCGGTTCGTCATAAAGCAATCCCAGCGCCAGAAAAAACGCATCTACATTAAGCAATGCAGGATCTCCTGGCGCAAGGGAGAATGCCCAATCTTGAGGGTCGCCACGTAACAAAGAAATAATGATTTTTACTTGCTGAATGGGGTCACCAGAGGAGCGGGGTTTCAGAGCAAGAAACAGTTTACAATTATTCTTGAAATTCAGAAACTTAGATCTATCCCCAGAAAACAAATCAGGAATTGGTATTCTAGGCTCTAACATCGGATTCTGAACTACATAATCTGCAGTTGCACCTTGCAGTGAGATGATCCACACAAGAAGACAGACCTTGAATGTCCATATCTACACCTGAGTCCTGAACCACCCAGAGGTTAAGGGGAAAAGAAAGACAAAACACACTGCAGAGAAAAAAAAATGACTCAGAACTTCTCTTATCCATCTATTGAGATGCATTAACACTTTGTGGCCAGCTGTACTGTTATGGACCTGGTGGGTAGGAGCACCTGGAATGACCTGATAGTTAAACTGCAAAACAGGATGAGCTCTGGGAAGTGGGAGCTCTGCTGACCGCAACCCTAATCCTATTATCACACACACTAGAATTAGCCATGGAGCGGGCCTAACTCTGCCTAGACGCCTCGTCACAGCCTAAGAGTTAACTACCCCTAAAGATAGAAATAAAGCCTCACCTTGCCTCAGAGAAATTCCCCAAAGGAAAAGGCAGCCCCCCACATATATTGACTGTGAGTTAAGAGGAAGGCACAAACACAGGAATGAAACAGGTTTCAGCAAAGGAGGCCAGACTTACTAAATAGACTGAGGATAGAAAAGGGATCTTTGCGGTCAGCACAAAAAACTACAAAAAGCCGCGCAGAGTGTGCAAAAAGACCCCCGCACCGACTCACGGTGCGGTGGTGCCACTCTGCAACCCAGAGCTTGCAGCTAGCAAGGCAATATCATGATAGCAAGCTGGACTAGAACTTAGCAACTACTAATAAATATATTCAGTACACAAATGAACAACAAATGAGCTTAGCAGTGACTTAGCTTCTGCTGGAGTAGACAGGTCATCAGAAAGGTCCAAGAGAGATCTGAACCAGTACTGATACATTGACAGCTGGCATCAAGTAATGATCTGAGTGGAGTTAAATAGAGAAGCCAGCCCAGTCCTAAACGGGGGCAGGTGAGGAAGCAGCTTCAAGACCAGCAGCTCCACTTTCAGCCACCAGAGGGAGTCCACGGACAGAACTAACAGAAGTACCATTCCTGACCACAGGAGGGAGTTCGAGAACGGAATTCACAACAGAACTGTACCTGTGTTCTTCCATTTCCTTACTATGTTCCACACAGTGGAAAGTGACAGGTTAAATCTCTGAGACAGCTTTTTGTATCCTTCCCCTGAACAACTATGTTGAATAATCTTTGTTTTCAGATCATTTGACAGTTGTTTTGAGGAGCCTATGATGCCACTCTTCAGAGGAGATTCAAACAGGAGAACAACTTGCAAGTGGCCACTTTAAGTTGCTTTTCTCATGATTGTATACACCTGGCTATGAAGTTCAAAGCTCAATGAGGTTACAAAACCAAAAAAAGTGCTTTAGTAAGTCAGTAAAAAGTAGGTAGGAGTATTTAAAACAAGAAAATGATAAGGGTGCCCATACTTATGCACCTGTCAAATTTTGTTTGAATGCAGATTGCACATTTTTTGTTAGTACAATAAACCTCATGTCAAGGCAGAAACATTATTGTATCCAACAGTTATTAGATATATGAAACTGAAAAAGCTGTTGCAAAAATTTTTTTTTTTTTAAAACGATAAGCTTAAGATTAATAGAGGATGCCCAAACTTTTTCATATAACTGTATGTCACATGGTGCATGTTGTATGTTGCATGTTGTATGTCGCATGTTGTATGTCGCATGTTGTATGTTGCATGGTGCATGTTGTATGTTGCATGGTGTATGTTGCATGTTGTATGTCGCATGGTGCATGTTGTATGTTGCATGTTGTATGTTGCATGGTGCATGTTGTATGTCGTATGTTGCTTGACGCATGATGCCTGTTGTATGTTGCATGTTGTATGTCGCATGGTGCATGTTGTATGTCACATGGTGCATGTTGTATGTTGCATGGTGCATGTTGTATGTCATATGTTGCATGGTGCATGCTGTATGTCTTATGGTGCATGTCGCATGGTGCATGCTGTATGTCGCAAGTTGCATGTTGTATGTTGCATGTTGAACGTCACATGGTGCATGTAGTATGTCGCATTTTGCTTGTTGTATGTCGCATGTTGCTTGTCGCATGGTGCCTGTCGCATGGTGCATGTTGCATGTCGCATGGTGCATGTTGTATGGTGCATGTTGCATGTTGTATGTCACATGTCACATGGCGCATGTTGTCTTTTGCATGGTGCATGTTGTATGTCGCATGTTGTATGTCGCATGGTGCATGTTGTATGTCGTATGTCACATGGTGAATGTTGTATGGTGCATGTGCAGCGCCCCAGAGACCTGGTCGTTGCAGTAACATCGCTCCGCCGCTAAGGAGAGTGAAGGTACGTCTGATGGCACTGAAGGAGTTCACCTGACCAGGTATCACAGACACCAATGCACTTCATAGTCTGGCCTCCAGGGGGAGCAAAGGGCACTATGCATTAGGCCACTCCTCACAGTCTGGTAAAACTGGGGGTTAGATAGAAAGTTAGACAGAAAGCTGACTGGCTAGGAACCAGGCAACATCCTGTGGCAGAGGGTGTTGCAGGGGAAGATTCAGGGGGGTCCCTGTCAGGGGTGGGATCCTGACAGAGGCCTAGCGAACAGAAAGAACGTTACGGGACCGCGCCTGCACTTCATCGCGGTGGTACCCCAAGAAAGGACAAGAAGCGAGGTTTATTGTGAAGAGTGAGAAACGAGATCAAAGCAACAAGGAGAAAATACCAGTAGGAGTCGTGCTGTAAGATCGAGGCAACATCCTACTGAGGCGTGTAGCCGGTGGCCGGAAACGCCGAGGAAGTACTGGCTCCAAGCCTTACTTCAAACCAACGGCAGGACAGTCAGTTATAGGCGGGTTGTCTCACCTAAATCACCTAAGCAGACATAGGGGGCAACAGTGGGAGAGGGGCGACTCTAGGGTCCCGGAAGAACTCCAGGCCTACCCGTCATACGGGTGCGTCCTAGCCATATCATCTGGGGGACGGAGAACAAAACCAGAATCAGTTGTGAGGGAACATCAGAAACAGACACAACAGTTGTGAGGACTATCCCGTGGTGCTCAGCAGGGAAGGACTACAACACACAAGCGCTAGAAGGAAGGCACAGATTTCCACCTGCAAAGGGAACTCTGGAGGTGCCATCGGACCGGCCGGTCTCAGACAGCCCTGTTAACAGTACTCTGGATTGAGGATCCTGAAGCCTTCAGTAAAGAGGTAAAGAGACTGTAACCCTGTGTCCTTGTTATTCATCGCACCCTGCACCACACATTATCACTCTCAACTTTTACTGGACGCCCCTTAGCAGGGTCACGGACCGGGTCTAGCCACCGTGACAATCCCAGAACCAAGACAGAGAGGCCCGGTACCGGGTACCCCTCGGCCCTGCGACAGTGGGGGCACTCCAACTTGGCGTCACGAACAGGATCTACTTAAGCCTGAAGAATCAGGTCATGTGTGCCTTGGAACTGTGATTTATTGTGCTTGGACTGTGACTTATTGCAAAGACTGTGTATTGCCACTTGCCGCCAGAAGTTCCCACCAAAACCGCCGCCATTACAGCGCTAAGGAGAGCGCAGGAGAAGAAGGGCGTGGAGTGGGCGTAGACAAGCTGAAGAGCGCGAAAGACGATGGCCGCCCAGTCTAAATATTATTGCACCGCGAGGACGTGTCCGTCAGTGGCTGAGATCCGCCTCCTGATCCTCAATGGTGGGCGGAGGCAGAGGAAACGAAACCGGCCATGAAGGAGAGAGTGGGAAAAAGACCAGGAAGCGACCCACGTGGAGGATGCAATGGCTGACCGCTCAGACCCAGAGTGTGGGGTTGAAGTGGAGAACTCCCCCAGCTACCCGGAGGAGCGTAGGGGTCCCGTCTCCACAGCCGAAGATTGTCTCCTGCAACTTGAGATGGAGGACTTAATTGAACAGCTTCTCCAGCTGCGGGTAGAAGCCAAGGCCACACCCCAGGAGGCGCCAGCGGAGGGATCCCCGACCTCGGTCCCCGCACCGCTGATCGAATTGCTGCCGACGTCTCCACCAATGTCATCGCCAGTGGGACCCGCCGCGAGGGAGGATGTTGCACCGGCCGGTAAGCCCGCCGACCCTGCCCCATTAGCAGAGGATCTGCTGATAGGCCCCGTCGCAGCGCCACCTCCCCCTGGGAGCTATCGGCTCCAGCACCTCCTTCCCTGGGACCAGGCCACAGGCATGGAGCATCGCCTGAAGCCCACGATCTCACCAGTCACCCTGCCGGGCGTGGTCTATGCTGAGCGCACGCTGTACCGCTGGGTGAATCCCGGGTCCAACTTTATGGGGTTCCCTGGGGTGGCGACCCAGGAAGGAGAAATGGTGCAGGCCCTCAGCTGGGAGAAATACCAAGCCCAGCTAGCACGGCAGTGGAAAAAGAAGGAGAAGGCATACCAGGCCGGGCTGGAGGCCCATCACCAGAAAGACTTAGCAGTGAAAGACCAGGCCCGCAAGGACCCCATTGCTGATCAGGTCCCGCGCAGGCAGGGCATCATCATCGCCTTTAAGCTCCGTGGAGGCTGGGGCTTTATTAAGGAGCCGGGCTTGTACGCCGAGGTATTCGTCAACCGGAGGGATGTCGAGTCCCACCTGAGGGAGGGTCATCCGGACCGGGACCTCTACCCGGGGGACGAGGTCACCTACACCCGGCACTTTGGGGATAAGGGGTGGTTAGCTCTGAACATTCACAAGAGACAAGACCCCATGATACCCCCAACCAAGGTGCCAGCAACGCAGTTTTCTGTGGTGAAGACGCCCTCCTGTGACCGATCCACCATCACTACAAAGATCATGGTGGTTACTCCAACTTGCACCGTGGTAAAGACCACAAACTGCACTGTTGCTACCACCACTGTAGTGGCCGGGAGCTTGGCCGCAGTGGTAACTGGTGCCCCAGCTGGTGTCGGGACCAGAACAGTGGCTACCCAGACCCCTATCTGGGACAAGGAGGCCTGTTATGATCCTAGTGGCAAGGATCGCAAGTCTGACTAGCTAAGTAACTAAACAGACGACTAGCTCTGGGGAAGTGGTAACTGCATTGACCGCAACCTGATCCTATCCGCACACAACTATAGGTAGCCGTGGAACGTTAGAGACAGGGAGATCTGAAATAAAATCCATGGAAATGTGCGTCCAAGGCCTCTTTGGGACAGGCAAAGGTAACAGCAAACCACTGGCACGAGAACAGCAAGGCTTAGCCCAAGCACAAATTCCACAAGACTGCACAAAGGAACGCACATCCCGCGACAAGGAAGGCCACCAAAAGGACCTGGCCACCAAATCTCTGGTACCAAATATTCCAGGATGGCCCGCCAACACCGAAGAATGAACCTCGGAAATAACTCTGCTGGTCCATCTATCTGGGACAAACAGTCTCTCCGGTGGACAACGGTCAGGTCTATCTGCCTGAAACTCCTGCAGCACTCGTCGCAAATCTGGGGAGATGGCAGACAAAATCACCCCTTCTCTGAGGATACCAGCCGGCTCTGAATCTCCAGGAGAGTCAGGCACAAAACTCCTAGAAAGAGCATCAGCCTTCACATTCTTCGAACCAGGCAGGTACGAGACCACGAAATCAAAACGGGAGAAAAACAACGACCAACGAGCCTGTCTAGGATTCAGCCGCTTGGCCGACTCGAGATAAATCAGATTTTTGTGATCAGTCAAGACCACCACACGATGCTTAACTCCCTCGAGCCAATGTCGCCACTCCTCAAATGCCCACTTCACAGCCAACAACTCCCGATTACCGACATCATAATTCCGCTCGGCAGGCGAAAACTTTCTTGAAAAGAAAGCACATGGCTTCATCACAGAGCCATCAGAGCTTCTCTGCGACAAAACAGCCCCCGCTCCAATCTCAGAACCATCAACCTCGACCTGGAAAGGAAGAGAGACATCTGGCTGACATAAGACCGGAGGCGAAGAAAACCGGCGCTTCAGCGCCCGAAAGGCCTCCACAGCCGCAGGAGACCAATTAGTAACATCAGAACCCTTCTTGGTCAAATCCGTCAAAGGCTTAACAACACCAGAAAAATTAGCGATGAAGCGACGGTAAAAATTAGCAAAACCCAAGAACTTCTGAAGACTCTTAACAGATGTAGGCTGAGTCCAGTCATGAATAGCCTGAACCTTGACTGGGTCCATCTCAATAGTAGAAGGAGAAAAAATGAAACCCAAAAAAGAAACCTTCTGGACTCCAAAAAGACATTTTGAGCCCTTCACAAATAAAGCATTGGCACGCAGGACCTGAAACACCATCCTGACCTGCTTAACATGGGACTCCCAATCATCAGAAAAAAACAAAATATCATCCAGATACACAATCATAAATTTATCCAGATATTCGCGGAAGATGTCGTGCATAAAGGACTGAAAGACAGAAGGAGCGTTAGAAAGTCCAAAAGGCATCACCAAGTACTCAAAATGGCCTTCGGGCGTATTAAATGCAGTTTTCCATTCATCACCCTGCTTAATACGCACAAGGTTATACACACCACAAAGATCTATCTTGGTGAACCAACTAGACCCCCTAATGTGAGCAAACAGATCAGATAACAATGGCAAAGGATACTGAAATTTGACCGTGATTTTATTTAGAAGGCGATAATCAATACAAGGTCTCAGGGAACCATCCTTCTTAGCCACAAAAAAGAACCCCGCACCAAGAGGGGAGGAGGAGGGGCGAATAAGTCCTTTCTCCAAAGACTCCTTTATATAACTCCGCATAGCAGCATGCTCCGGCACTGACAAATTGAAAAGTCGTCCCTTAGGAAACTTACTACCAGGAATCAAATTTATAGCACAATCACAAT
This sequence comes from Ranitomeya variabilis, assembly GCF_051348905.1. Lineage (NCBI taxonomy): Eukaryota > Metazoa > Chordata > Amphibia > Anura > Dendrobatidae > Ranitomeya > Ranitomeya variabilis. The sequence goes on along the minus strand of NC_135232.1, from coordinate 35,692,209 downwards.
CCCTATGAGGAGGTAGAGAACTGAGTTTGGGCTCATCAAATACATCCTGGTAGTCCGACAAAAACGCAGGGACTTCAGAAGGAGTGGATGAAGCAATTGACACCACAGGAGCGTCGCCATGAATTCCCTGACAACCCCAACTTGACACAGACATTGCTTTCCAATCCAGGACTGGATTATGAGTCTGCAACCATGGCAGACCCAACACGACAACATCATGCAAATTATGCAGTACAAGAAAGCGAATCACCTCCTGATGAACAGGAGTCATGCACATGGTCACTTGTGTCCAGTACTGAGGTTTATTCGTAGCCAATGGTGTAGCATCAATTCCCCTTAGTGGAATAGGGAATTTTAAAGGCTCCAAAACAAAACCACAGCGCCTGGCAAATGACAAATCCATCAGACTCAGGGCAGCACCTGAATCTACAAAAGCCATAACCGGGTAAGATGACAGGGAACAAATCAGGGTAACAGACAAAATGAACTTAGGCTGTAAAGTACCGATGGTGACAGATTTATCAATCTTTTTTGTGCGCTTAGAGCATGCTGAGATAACATGAGCTGAGTCACCACAGTAAAAGCACAACCCATTTTGCCGTCTATAATTTTGCCGTTCACTTCTGGTCAGAATTCTATCACATTGCATAGACTCAGGTGTCTGTTCAGAAGACACCGCCAAATGGTGCGCAGGTTTGCGCTCCCGCAAACGCCGATCAATCTGAATGGCCAGAGTCATAGACTCATTCAGACCTGCAGGCGTAGGGAACCCCACCATGACATTCTTAATGGCTTCAGAAAGACCTTTTCTGAAATTTGCAGCCAGGGCACACTCATTCCATTGAGTAAGCACCGACCATTTCCGAAATTTCTGGCAATACACCTCTGCTTCATCTTGCCCCTGAGAGAGGGCAAACAACGCTTTTTCAGCCTGGTTCTCAAGATTAGGTTCCTCATAGAGCAATTCAAGGGCCAGAAAAAACGCATCCACACAGAGCAATGCAGGATCCCCTGGCGCCAATGCAAAGGCCCAATCTTGAGGGTCGCCACGCAAGAAAGAAATAATAATTTTAACTTGCTGAACGGAATCACCAGAGGAACGAGGTTTCAAAGAAAGAAACAATTTGCAATTGTTCTTAAAATTCAGGAACCTAGATCTATCTCCAGAAAACAACTCCGGAATAGGTATTCTAGGCTCTGACATAGGACTGTGAACAACAAAATCCTGAATACTTTGTACCCTTGCAGCAAGATGATCTACACTGGAGGCCAAACTCTGGATATCCATATCAGCATCAGCAGCTGAACTCAGAGCCACACCAAGATTAAGAGGAGGAGAGAAGCTAGACACACAGCAGCTAGACACACGGCAGAAAAAAAAAAAAATTTCTCAAGGCTTCTCTTCTCCTGCTTCTGCCATGCAATTAACACTTTACGGGCCGGCTGTACTGTTATGATCCTAGTGGCAAGGATCGCAAGTCTGACTAGCTAAGTAACTAAACAGACGACTAGCTCTGGGGAAGTGGTAACTGGATTGACCGCAACCTGATCCTATCCGCGCACAACTATAGGTAGCCGTGGAACGTTACCTGGAAATCCTAGACGTCTCTTCATGGCCTGAGAAACTGACTATTCCTAGAGGGAAAGAAAGTCCTCACTTGCCTCAGAGAAATGACCCCAAAGATATAGAATAGCCCCCCACAAATATTAACGGTGAGTTAAGGGGAAAGCACAAACGCAGAGATGAAATAGATTTAGCAAATGAGGCCCGCTAACACTAGATAGCAGAAAATAGGAAGGGAACTGTGTGGTCAATAGAAAACCCTATTCAAAATATCCACGCAGAGATTGCTCGAGCCCCCGCACCAACTAACGGTGCGGGGGAAGCAACTCCGTACCCCAGAGCTTACCAGCAGCAAGAAATCACATATTAGCAAGCTGGACTAAACTCATCATACACAGAAATCATATTGCAGACTGATGAGCAAGAAATAATCAAACAGAACTTAGCTTCTCCTGAAGAGACTGAAAACGAAGATAATCAGGAGTAATCAGAATAGCACTGAATACATCGACAGCCGGCAACAAGTGGAGGTGAAGCAGAGCTAAATAGGAACCTCCCTAGTGAATAACGAGGCAGCTGATCCAGCCACAGACCCGCAGGATAACAAACAAAGCCACCAGGGGGAGCCCAAAAACAAAAGTCACACAATACCACCTGTGACCACAAGAGGGAGCCTGAAAACAGTGTTCACAACAGAGGCCACTGTTGTGAATTCCGTTCTTGGACTCCCTCCGGTGGTTGTAAATGGCACTTTTGTGAATTCTGCCCTTGGACTCCCTCCGGTGGTTTTAAGTGGAACTGCTGCTCCTTGGGTTTAGCATTAGCAGCTGCTTCCACTGATTGTCTCTCCTGCTCTGCTATTTAGCCTGGCTTTAGTCTTCAGCCCGTGCCAGCTGTCAATGCTTCTTGATTGGATTCAGACCTCTTCTTGGATTTCTCTGATAGCTTGTCCATTTCAGCAAAGATAAGTCCTTGTTGTTCATTTGTGGTCCACTTACTGTGGACTTAATCATATTGCTCATGTTATGTTTTTTCTTGTCCAGCTTGTCAGTATGATATATTCAACTTAGCTGGAAGCTCTGGGGAAAGCAGAGTTGCCCTCCACACCGTGAGTCAGTGTGGAGATTTTTTGTATACTCTGTGTGGATTTTTGCTAGCTTTTAATACTGACCGCACAGTATTCTATTCTATTCTGTCTATTTAGGTAGTAGTGGCCGCCTTTGCTAAATTCTGTTTTCATTCTGTGTATGTCATTTCCCTCTCCACTCACAGTCAATATTTGTGGGGGGCTGTCTTTCCGTTGGGGATTTTTCTGAGGCAAGATAGCTTTCTGTTTCCATCTTTAGGGGTAGTAATCTCTCCGGCTGTGACGAGATGTCTAGGGAATGACAGGAACATTCCACGGCTACTTCTAGTGTTGGTGAAAGGATCAGGAACTGCGGTCAGTACAGATACCACCTCCTCAGGGCTCGTCCCATGTTGCTCCTTAACCACCAGGTCATAACAGTACAGCTGGCCCGCAATGTGTTGAATGCATCTCAAAAGAGGGAAAAAAGAAAAGGTTCTGAGTCATTTTTTTTTTTTATTTGCAGCTTGCTTTGCCTTTTTTTTTTTTTCCCCTTAATCTCTGGGTGGTTCAGGATTGTGGCGCTGACATGGATGTTCAGGGTTTGTTTCCTCATGTGGATCAACTCGCTGCAAGGGTACAGAGTATTCAAGATTATGTTGTTCAGACTCTGGCTTTAGAGCCTAGAATTCCTACTCCTGATTTGTTTTTGGGGGATAGATCCAAGTACTTGAATTTTAAAAATAACTGCAGATTGTTTTTTGCTTTGAGACCTCGTTCCTCTGGTGACCCCATTCAGCAGGTGAGGATTGTCATTTCTCTGCTGCGTGGAGACCCTCAGGACTGGGCATTCTCCCTTGAATCAGGGGATCCGGCATTGCTCAATGTAGATGCATTTTTTCAAGCGCTTGGATTGCTGTATGACGAACCTAATTCTGTGGATCAGGCAGAAAAAACCTTGCTGGCTCTGTGTCAGGGTCAGGAAGCGGCGGAAGTATACTGCCAGAAATTTAGAAAGTGGTCTGTGCTCACTAAATGGAATGAGTATGCCCTGGCAGCAATTTTCAGAAAGGGTCTTTCTGAAGCCCTTAAAGATGTTATGGTGGGGTTTCCCACGCCTGCTGGTTTGAGCAAATCAATGTCTCTAGCCATTCAGATTGATCGGTGTCTGCGCGAACGCAAGGTTGTGCACCATATGGCAGCATCCTCTGAGCAGAGTCCTGAGCCTATGCAATGTGATAGGATTTTGACTAGAGCAGAACGGCAGGAATTCAGATGTCAGAATAGGCTGTGTTTTTACTGTGGTGATTCTGCTCATGTTATTTCTGATTGCCCTAAGCGTACTAAGAGGGTCGCTAGGTCATTCACCATTAGTACTATACAGCCTAAATTTCTCTTGTCTGTTACCCTGATTTGCTCATTGTCGTCCTTTCCTGTTATGGCATTTGTGGATTCGGGCGCTGCCCTGAACTTAATGAACTTGGAGTTAGCCAGACGCTGTGGTTTTTCCTTGCAGCCTTTACAGAGCCCTATTCCCTTAAGGGGGATTGATGCTACACCATTGGCCAAGAATAAACCTCAGTACTGGACACAGTTGACCATGTGTATGGCTCCAGCACATCAGGAAGAATGTCGTTTTCTGGTGTTGCATAATTTGCATGATGTTGTTGTGCTGGGTTTTCCATGGTTACAGGTGCATAATCCGGCGCTGGATTGGAAATCTATGTCTGTGACTAGTTGGGGTTGTCAAGGGATACATAGTGATGTTCCTTTATTGTCAATTTCCTCTTCCCCCACTTCTGAAGTTCCTGAGTTTTTGTCAGATTTCCAGGATGTATTTGATGAGCCCAAATCCAGTTCCCTTCCTCCTCATAGGGACTGCGATTGTGCTATAAACTTGATTCCTGGCTGTAAGTTCCCTAAAGGCCGACTCTTCAATCTGTCTGTGCCAGAGCATGCCGCCATGTGGAGTTATGTTAAGGAGTCTTTGGAGAAGGGGCATATTTGTCCGTCTTCCTCATCGTTGGGAGCGGGATTCTTTTTTGTTGCCAAGAAGGACGGCTCCTTGAGACCCTGTATTGATTATCGCCTTCTCAATAAGATCACGGTCAAATTCCAATACCCTTTGCCTTTGCTTTCTGATTTGTTTGCTCGGATTAAGGGGGCTAGTTGGTTTACTAAGATTGACCTTCGAGGGGCATATAATCTTGTTTGTATAAAACAGGGTGACAAATGGAAAACAGCATTTAATACGCCCAAAGGCCATTTTGAATACCTTGTGATGCCATTCGGGCTCTCTAATGCTCCATCTGTGTTTCAGTCCTTTATGCATGATATCTTCCGGAATTATCTTAATAAATTCATGATTGTGTATTTGGATGATATTTTTATTTTTTTCTGATGATTGGGAGTCTCATGTGAAACAGGTCAGGATGGTATTTCAGATCCTTCGTGCTAATTCTTTATTTGTGAAGGGGTCTAAGTGCCTTTTTGGAGTTCAGGTTTCTTTTTTGGGTTTCATTTTTTCTCCCTCGGCTATAGAAATGGATCCTGGTAAGGTCCAGGCCATTCATGATTGGATTCAACCCACATCTGTGAAGAGCCTTCAGAAATTTTTGGGCTTTGCTAATTTTTATCGCCGTTTCATTGCTAACTTTTCTAGTGTGGTTAAGCCCCTGACCGATTTGACGAAGAAAGGCGCTGATGTGATGAATTGGTCCTCTGCGGCTGTTGAGACTAGGGTTGAGCGAAACGGGTCGATCATTTTCAAAAGTCGCCGACTTTTGGCTAAGTCGGCGTCTCATGAAACCCGATCCGACCCCTGTGCTTGTCGGCCATGCGGTACGCGACTTTCGCGCCAAAGTCGCATTTCAATGACGCGAAAAGCGCCATTTCTCAGCCAATGAAGGTGAACGCAGAGTGTGGGCAGCGTGATGACATAGATCCTGGTCCCCACCATCTTAGAGAAGGGCATTGCAGTGATTGGCTTGCTGTCTGCGGCGTCACAGGGGCTATAAAGGGGCGTTCCCGCCGACCGCCATCTTACTGCTGCTGATCTGAGCTTAGGGAGAGGTTGCTGCCGCTTCGTCAGAAGCAGGGAGAGCGTTAGGCAGGGTCCACTAACCACCAAACCGCTTGTGCTGTAGCGATTTCCACTGTCCAACACCACCTTCGGTGTGCAGGAACAGTGGAAGCTATTTTTTTTTTTTTTTCCTCAGCGCTGTAGCTCATTGGGCTGCCCTAGAAGGCTCCGTGATAGCTGTATTGCTGTGTGTACGCCACTGTGCAAACCAACTGCTTTTTTCAAAGCACATATCCTCTTGTTCCTTTCTGCACAGCTATCTTTTTTGTTTGTCCACACTTTTTATTTAATATGTGCATCAGTCCACTCCTATTGCTGCCTGCCATACCTGGCTTAGATTACTGCAGGGAGATAGTAATTGTAGGACAGTCCCTGTTTTTTTTTTTTTTTGTGGGAGATTAAGATTGGCATTTCTGCTACAGTGCCATCCCTGTGTGTGCCATCTCTCACTGAGTGGGCCATAGAAAGCCTATTTATTTTTTCCGTGATTTGTGTTCTAAATTCTACCTCAACACAAAAACACTACATCAATCAGTGGTAGAAAAATATTGGCCTCAGTCAGGGCTTGTGTGCCACTGCTGTGTGTGCTATCTCTCATTCAGTGGGCTATAGAAAGCCTATTTATTTATTTATTTTTTTTCTTATTATTTGGTTTCTAAAGTCTCCCTGAAAAAAAAAAAAAAAAAAACAGTGGGAGAGTAATATTGCCCTTTCAGCTTGTGTGCCAGTCTTGACTCCTGGGTGTGCCACCTCTCTCTCATTCAGTGGGCCATAGAAAGCCTATTTATTTTTTTGGTTTTTTTAATATTATTTGGTTTCTAAAGTCTCCCTGAAAATAAAAAAAAAAAACTTAAAAAAACAGTGGGAGAGTAATATTGCCCTTTCAGCTTGTGTGCCAGTCTTGACTCCTGGGTGTGCCACCTCTCTCATTCAGTGGGCCATAGAAAGCCTATTTATTTTTTTTTTAAAACATTATTGGGTTTCTAAAGTCTCCCTTAAAAAACAAAAAATAAATAAAAAAACAGTGGGAGAGTAATATTGCCCTTTCAGCTTGTGTGCCAGTCTTGACTCCTGGGTGTGCCACCTCTCTCATTCAGTGGGCCATAGAAAGCATTTTTTTTTTTTTCCTTGATTTGTGTTCTAAAATCTACCTCAACACAAAAACACTACATCAATCAGTGGTAGAAAAATATTGGCCTCAGTCAGGGCTTGTGTGCCACTGCTGTGTGTGCTATCTCTCATTCAGTGGGCTATAGAAAGCCTATTTATTTATTTATTTTTTTTCTTATTATTTGGTTTCTAAAGTCTCCCTGAAAAAAAAAAAAAAAAAAAAAACAGTGGGAGAGTAATATTGCCCTTTCAGCTTGTGTGCCAGTCTTGACTCCTGGGTGTGCCACCTCTCTCTCATTCAGTGGGCCATAGAAAGCCTATTTATTTTTTTGGTTTTTTTAATATTATTTGGTTTCTAAAGTCTCCCTGAAAATAATTAAAAAAAAACTTAAAAAAACAGTGGGAGAGTAATATTGCCCTTTCAGCTTGTGTGCCAGTCTTGACTCCTGGGTGTGCCACCTCTCTCATTCAGTGGGCCATAGAAAGCCTATTTATTTTTTTTTTTAAATATTATTGGGTTTCTAAAGTCTCCCTTAAAAAACAAAAAATACATAAAAAAACAGTGGGAGAGTAATATTGCCCTTTCAGCTTGTGTGCCAGTCTTGACTCCTGGGTGTGCCACCTCTCTCATTCAGTGGGCCATAGAAAGCCTATTTTTTTTTTTTTTTTAATATTATTGGGATTCTAAAGTCTCCCTTAAAAAACAAAAAATACATAAAAAAACAGTGGGAGAGTAATATTGCCCTTTCAGCTTGTGTGCCAGTCTTGACTCCTGGGTGTGCCACCTCTCTCTCATTCAGTGGGCCATAGAAAGCCTATTTATTTTTTTGTTTTTTTTAATATTATTTGGTTTCTAAAGTCTCCCTGAAAATAATAAAAAAAAAACTTAAAAAAACAGTGGGAGAGTAATATTGCCCTTTCAGCTTGTGTGCCAGTCTTGACTCCTGGGTGTGCCACCTCTCTCATTCAGTGGGCCATAGAAAGCCTATTTATTTATTTTTTTTTAAATATTATTGGGTTTCTAAAGTCTCCCTTAAAAAACAAAAAATACATAAAAAAAACAGTGGGAGAGTAATATTGCCCTTTCAGCTTGTGTGCCAGTCTTGACTCCTGGGTGTGCCACCTCTCTCATTCAGTGGGCCATAGAAAGCCTATTTATTTTTTTGGTTTTTTTAATATTATTTGGTTTCTAAAGTCTCCCTGAAAATAAAAAAAAAAATACTTAAAAAAACAGTGGGAGAGTAATATTGCCCTTTCAGCTTGTGTGCCAGTCTTGACTCCTGGGTGTGCCACCTCTCTCTCTCATTCAGTGGACCATAGAAAGGCTATTTATTTTTTTGGTTTTTTTAATATTATTTGGTTTCTAAAGTCTCCCTGAAAAAAAAAAAAAAAAAATTAGGTGGGAGATTAATATTGACATTAGTGCTTGAGTGACAGTCCTGCGTGTGTGTCATCTCTGTGATTTTGTGCCACAGAAAACAGAGTGTGTAACATTGTGCCTGATTTTCCTTGTGGTCTCACCAACCTGTTAAGGGATATTGAAATCATACTGAAGTTATAGCTCACCGTGTAAGTTGTTTGACAGCAACAAATAAAGTTACTTTGGTTAAGATTTTAAAACAATGAGGAAGTCTGGTGCAAGAGGTCGTCGTGGGCGTTCATTGTCAGCTGGTAATGATGGTAGTGGTAGTGGAGCATCAGGTGGTCGTGGGGATAAAAATATTCCACCTAAGTCTGGAGCTGTGGAGCCAGTTTCGTCGTCAGGCTACACAAGGCCTCGAACGCTCTCTTTTCTGGGAGTAGGAAAACCGCTTTTAAAGGCGGAGCAGCAACAGCAAGTTTTGGCTTACATTGCAGACTCAGCCTCTAGCTCTTTTGCCTCCTCTTCCGAAACTGGTAAATGTAAAAGCAGCGCGTCGCTTGTGGATGTTCACGGTCAGGGACAAGTCGCTTCCTTGTCCTCCTCAGCAAAAACTACAACAAGAGAGAAGGATGCAGCAGGCGACACAACGGGTCACTCCATGGAGCTCTTTACACATACCGTCCCTGGCTTAGAAAGTGAAACATTTAACAGGCCATGCCCATTACAAGTATATTCTGACATGGAGTGCACTGATGCACAGCCACAGCCAGAGTACTATGCTGCTCCTTTGACTCAGACCACCACATTGCCCTCTCAGGGTACAGATCCACAATCAGACCCTGATGAGACTATGTTGCCCCGCCACGAACGCTATACCACCGACCGACACAGTGACACAGACGAAGTTGCACACGAGCTCGAAGAGGAGGTAATAGATGACCCAGTTATTGACCCCGATTGGCAGCCATTGGGGGAACAGGGTGCAGGCGGCAGTAGTTCAGAAGCGGAGGTGGAGGAGGGGCCGCAGCAGGCATCAACATCGCAACAGGTTCCATCTGCCGGGCCCGTATCTGGCCCAAAACGCGTGTCAAAGCCAAAACCTGTTGGAGGACAGCGTGGCCATCCGGTTAAAGCTCAGTCTGCAATCCCTGAAAAGGGATCCGAGTCTAGGAAGAGTGCAGTCTGGCATTTTTTTAAACAACATCCAACTGATCAGCGCAAAGTCATCTGTCAAAAATGTTCAACTAGCTTAAGCAGAGGTCAGAATCTGAAAAGTCTAAATACTAGTTGCATGCATAGACACTTAACCACCATGCATTTTCAAGCCTGGACTAACTACCAAACGTCCCTTAAGGTTGTAGCACCCTCGGCCAATGAAGCTAGTCAGCAACGCAACATCCCTTCCGTCACTGTAAGGCCACCATTTTCCGCACCACCGGCAGTATCTGTGCAGGTTTCTTTGCCAGCCAAAAGCAGTCAGGGTCAGGGAACCACCAGTTTTGTAGGAGGAAATATTGCATCTAGGGCACCGGCGGAAACAATACTGTCTCCAACCGTCTCTCAGTCTGCCATGTACACCGGCACACCCGAAAGTTCCACGATCTCCAGCTCTCCAGTCCAGCTCACCCTACATGAGACTCTGGTTAGAAAAAGGAAGTACTTATCCTCGCATCCGCGTACACAGGGTTTTAACGCCCACATAGCTAGACTAATCTCGTTAGAGATGATGCCCTACCGGTTAGTTGAAAGCGAAGCTTTTAAAGCCCTGATGGAGTACGCTGAACCACGATACGAGCTACCCAGTCGACACTTTTTTTCCAGAAAAGCCATCCCAGCCCTGCACCAGCATGTTAAACAGCGCATCGTCCATGCACTCAGGCAATCTGTGAGTACAAAGGTGCACCTGACTACAGATGCATGGACCAGTAGGCATGGCCAGGGACGTTATGTGTCCATCACGGCACACTGGGTGAATGTGGTGGATGCAGGGTCCACAGGCGACATCAATTTAGGGACAGTTGTGCCTAGCCCACGGTCTAGGAAACAGTTGGCTGTAGGCGTTCACACCCCCTCCTCCTCCTCCTCCTTGTCCTCCTGCAGAAGCTACAGCTCTTCCACAGAACGCAGTCTGCCAACCACTCCATCGGCAGATGACACTGTTGCACACCAGTTGTCCCATTATGGGCCAGCTACTGCCAAGCGTCAGCAGGCTGTATTGGCTATGAAGTGTTTGGGCGACAACAGACACACCGCGGAAGTTCTATCCGAGTTCTTGCAACAAGAAACGCAGTCGTGGCTGGGCACAGTAGATCTTGAGGCAGGCAAGGTAGTGAGTGATAACGGAAGGAATTTCATGGCTGCCATCTCCCTTTCCCAACTGAAACACATTCCTTGCCTGGCTCACACCTTAAACCTGGTGGTGCAGTGCTTATTGAAAACTTATCCTGGGTTCTCCGACCTGCTCCTCAAAGTGCGTGCACTTTGCTCACATATCCGACGTTCGCCTGTACACGCCAGCCGTATGCAGACCTATCAGCGGTCTTTGAACCTTCCCCAGCATCGCCTAATCATAGACGTTGCAACAAGGTGGAACTCAACACTGCACATGCTTCAGAGACTGTGCGAACAGAGGCGTGCTGTTATTTATTTGTGGGAGGATACACGGGCAGGCAGTAGGATGGCAGACATGGAGTTGTCAGGTGTGCAGTGGTCTAAGATACAAGACATGTGTCAAGTCCTTCAGTGTTTTGAGGAATGCACACGGCTGGTTAGTGCAGACAACGCCGTAATAAGCATGAGCATCCCCCTAATGCGTCTGCTGATGCAAAGTTTGACGCACATAAAGGAGCAGGCGTCTGCACCAGAGGAAGAGGAAAGCCTTGATGACAGTCAGCCATTGTCTGGTCAGGGCAGTGTACAGGACGAGGTAGCGGGCGAAGAGGAGGTGGAGGACGAGGAGGATGATGGGGATGAGTATATTTTTAATGCCGAACCTTTCCCGGGGGCACAGGAAATTGGTTGCGTGTCACGGCCGGGTTCTGGTTTTTTGAGGGACACAAGTGACGTAGATTTGCCTGCAACTGCCCCTCAACCAATCACAACCGGAGATTTGACAACTGGAACTTTGGCCCACATGGCGGATTATGCCTTACGTATCCTAAAAAGGGACACACGCATTACGAAAATGATAAACGATGACGATTACTGGTTGGCCTGCCTCCTTGATCCACGCTATAAAGGCAAATTGCAAAATATTATGCCACATGAGAACTTGGAACTAATATTAGCAACCAAACAATCAACTCTTGTTGACCGTTTGCTTCAGGCATTCCCAGCACACAGCGCACGTGATCGTTCTCACACGAGCTCCAGGGGGCAGCAGACTAGGAGTGTTAGGGGTGCACACATCAGAAGTGGCGTTGGACAGAGGGGTTTTCTGACCAGGTTGTGGAGTGATTTTGCTATGACCGCAGACAGGACAGGTACTGCTGCATCAATTGAAAGTGACAGGAGACAACATTTGTCCAGTATGGTTACTAACTATTTTTCATCCCTTATCGATGTTCTCCCTCAACCGTCATTCCCATTTGATTACTGGGCCTCCAAATTAGACACCTGGCCAGAATTGGCAGAATATGCATTGCAGGAGCTTGCTTGCCCGGCAGCAAGTGTCCTATCAGAAAGAGTATTCAGTGCTGCAGGTTCAATATTAACCGAAAAAAGGACTCGTCTGGCTACCCAAAATGTTGATGATCTAACATTCATTAAAATGAACCACAACTGGATTTCGAAATCTTTTGCCCCACCTTGCCCGGCCGACACCTAGCTTTCCTATGAAAAGCTCTTGCCTGTGAATTACTTTTCTAATGTCTAATTTGCTGCAGCTGATTGTACAGCATACGACATGTTTACACCTCCCTAAATGGCAAAACTCCCCACACGGGGCCATGGTATCGCGACTTGGCGCAAGCACCCGTGAGACTGCTGTTTGTCTGAAGAGATGGGTGTGCTCGCTTTTGGTTGACGGCATTGCTACTGGGTCCCTCATAGTACAATGTAGTGTCTCTGGCGGTGGTGGTGCGCACCCAACGTCAGACACACCGTTGTAACATGAGGGGCCCTGGGGCGGTCCCGCCGGCCTCAAGAGAGTTCCCCCCTACCCCAGCTCAAAATGTGCTCTACCACGTGCAAAATTATGTCGCACAGCTCCACCAATCTTTAGTCTATTCGCTGACATCATTCAATGTCTGGCACTGACAATACAAATTTGTAGACATCTATGATGCAACTTAAAGTAGTCTGTGTCTGTGTCCTATATTGGCACCATTAAATAGTTACTGCCAAATTACTATGTCAGAAACTCAGTAGATGAGCCCACCCCTGTACCTAAGTATGCCACCTTTTTTTTTGTTTTGGTTGTTTTGCGAGACATTAACATCTATTTATATTTTGGGAGTACTGGGACAGACACTCCTTGCAATACTCCTCCACTCACCACCAAGCTGCCTGTGTATCCATGTAACCGCTGTAAAGCTGCCATGAGCCTATTGTTTGTTATTTTAGGCCTTTGATAGCCTGTCTGCGGTCCCTACTTTAAATACTCCTCCACTCATCACCAGCTGCCTGCCCGTGTATCCATGTAACCGCTGTAAAGCTGCCATGAGCCTATTGTTTGTTATTTTAGGCCTTTGATAGCCTGTCTGCGGTCCCTACTTTAAATACTCCTCCACTCATCACCAGCTGCCTGCCCGTGTATCCATGTAACCGCTGTAAAACTGCCATGAGCCTATTGTTTGTTATTTTAGGCCTTTGATAGCCTGTCTGCGGTCCCTACTTTAAATACTCCTCCACTCATCACCAGCTGCCTGCCCGTGTATCCATGTAACCGCTGTAAAACTGCCATGAGCCTATTGTTTGTTATTTTAGGCCTTTGATAGCCTGTCTGCGGTCCCTACTTTAAATACTCCTCCACTCATCACCAGCTGCCTGCCCGTGTATCCATGTAACCGCTGTAAAACTGCCATGAGCCTATTGTTTGTTATTTTAGGCCTTTGATAGCCTGTCTGCGGTCCCTACTTTAAATACTCCTCCACTCACCACCAAGCTGCCTGCCCGTGTATCCATGTAACCGCTGTAAAACTGCCATGAGCCTATTGTTTGTTATTTTAGGCCTTTGATAGCCTGTCTGCGGTCCCTACTTTAAATACTCCTCCACTCACCACCAAGCTGCCTGTGTATCCATGTAACCGCTGTAAAGCTGCCATGAGCCTATTGTTTGTTATTTTAGGCCTTTGATAGCCTGTCTGCGGTCCCTACTTTAAATACTCCTCCACTGACCACCAAGCTGCCTGTGTATCCATGTAACCGATGTAAAACTGCCATGAGCCTATTGTTTGTTATTTTAGGCCTTTGATAGCCTGTCTGCGGTCCCTACTTTAAATACTCCTCCACTCACCACCAAGCTGCCTGTGTATCCATGTAACCGCTGTAAAGCTGCCATGAGCCTATTGTTTGTTATTTTAGGCCTTTGATAGCCTGTCTGCGGTCCCTACTTTAAATACTCCTCCACTCACCACCAAGCTGCCTGTGTATCCATGTAACCGCTGTAAAGCTGCCATGAGCCTATTGTTTGTTATTTTAGGCCTTTGATAGCCTGTCTGCGGTCCCTACTTTAAATACTCCTCCACTGACCACCAAGCTGCCTGCCCGTGTATCCATGTAACCGCTGTAAAACTGCCATGAGCCTATTGTTTGTTATTTTAGGCCTTTGATAGCCAGTCTGCGGTCCCTACTTTAAATACTCCTCCACTCACCACCAAGCTGCCTGTGTATCCATGTAACCGCTGTAAAGCTGCCATGAGCCTATTGTTTGTTATTTTAGGCCTTTGATAGCCTGTCTGCGGTCCCTACTTTAAATACTCCTCCACTCATCACCAGCTGCCTGCCCGTGTATCCATGTAACCGCTGTAAAGCTGCCATGAGCCTATTGTTTGTTATTTTAGGCCTTTGATAGCCTGTCTGCGGTCCCTACTTTAAATACTCCTCCACTGACCACCAAGCTGCCTGTGTATCCATGTAACCGCTGTAAAGCTGCCATGAGCCTATTGTTTATTATTTTAGGCCTTTGATAGCCTGTCTGCGGTCCCTACTTTAAATACTCCTCCACTCATCACCAGCTGCCTGCCCGTGTATCCATGTAACCGCTGTAAAGCTGCCATGAGCCTATTGTTTGTTATTTTAGGCCTTTGATAGCCTGTCTGCGGTCCCTACTTTAAATACTCCTCCACTGACCACCAAGCTGCCTGTGTATCCATGTAACCGCTGTAAAGCTGCCATGAGCCTATTGTTTGTTATTTTAGGCCTTTGATAGCCTGTCTGCGGTCCCTACTTTAAATACTCCTCCACTCACCACCAAGCTGCCTGTGTATCCATGTAACCGCTGTAAAGCTGCCATGAGCCTATTGTTTGTTATTTTAGGCCTTTGATAGCCTGTCTGCGGTCCCTACTTTAAATACTCCTCCACTCACCACCAAGCTGCCCGTGTATCCATGTAACCGCTGTAAAACTGCCATGAGCCTATTGTTTGTTATTTTAGGCCTTCGAAGCCTGTCTGCGGTCCCTCCTTCCACTAGGCCTCCACTGACCAGACCACTGCTGCCCGTGTACCCCTGGAACCAATTTTAAAGTGCCTACAGCCAGCCCATTTTATTGTGTTAGGCCTTCGAAGCCTGTCTGCGGTCCCTCCTTCCACTAGGCCTCCACTGACCAGACCACTGCTGCCCGTGTACCCCTGGAACCAATTTTAAAGTGCCTACAGCCAGCCCATTTTATTGTGTTAGGCCTTCGAAGCCTGTCTGCGGTCCCTCCTTCCACTAGGCCTCCACTCACCTGACCACTGCTGCCCGTGTACCCCTGGAACCAATAATAAAGTGCCTACAGCCAGCCCATTTTATTATGTTAGGCCTTTGAAGCCTGTCTGCGGTCCCTTCTTCCACTAGGCCTCCACTGACCAGACCACTGCTGCCCGTGTACCCCTGGAACCAATAATAAAGTGCCTACCGCCAGCCCATTTTATTATGTTAGGCCTTCGAAGCCTGTCTAAGGTCCCTCCTTCCACTAGGCCTCCACTCACCTGACCACTGCTGCCCGTGTACCCCTGGAACCAATAATAAAGTGCCTAGAGCCTATTTTTTTATTTAATTTAATATTAATAAAGCCAGGATGAACTACGATATACCACGCTATGAGCTACCCAGTTGACAATTCTTTTGCGAGAAAAGCCATCCCACCCCTCCACCTGCATGTTAAAGACCGCATTGTCCTTGCATTCTGTCAATTTGTCAGTCCAAAGGTATACCTGACAACAGACACATGGACCTGTAGGCCTGGCCACGGAAGGTTACGTGTCCTTTGTGGCTAAATGGGTTAATGTATTGGATGCATGGTCCACACAGGGGACAGCCTGCAAAGTCTGTCTGCAGTCCCTAGTTCAAGTTGTCCTCAACTGAATAAAGCTGAGCTTCTACCTTCTGGCTCTGATTAACTGCTGTTTTTAAAAAAATTGGCTGTTCCGTCCTTCTAAAGGTGTCTGCCCCTGCCTGGTGTTGTCCTCAACTGAATAAAGCTGAGCTTCTACCTTCTGCCTCTTACTAACTGCTGTTTTTTTAAAAAATTGGCTGTTCCGGCCTACTAAAGGTGTCTGTCTGCCCCTGCCTGGTGTTGTCCTCAACTGAATAAAGCTGAGCTTCAACCTTCTGTTCCAAATTACCATTTTTAAAAATGCAATTGGCTGTTCCGGCCTACTAAAGGTGTCTGTCTGCCCCTGCCTGGTGTTGTCCTCAACTGAATAAAGCTGAGCCTCAACCTTCTGTTCCAAATTACCATTTTTAAAAGTGCAATTGGCTGTTCCGGCCTACTAAAGGTGTCTGTCTGCCCCTGCCTGGTGTTGTCCTCAACTGAATAAAGCTGAGCCTCAACCTTCTGTTCCAAATTACCATTTTTAAAAATGCAATTGGCTGTTCCGGCCTACTAAAGGTGAATGTCTGCCCCTGCCTGGTGTTGTCCTCAACTGAATAAAGCTGAGCTTCAACCTTCACTTCCAAATTACCATTTTTAAAAATGCCATTGGCTGTTCCGGCCTACTAAAGGTGTCTGTCTGCCCCTGCCTGGTGTTGTCCTCAACTGAACAAAGCTGAGCTTCCACATTCTGGCTTTCGCCCTATACTATCAGATATTAAACTGCATTTGGCCTACTAGTGTGGTTATGCCCTTGAAACAGTGTCTGCTGCTCTTGGGTTTGCTACTCCACTGAACAAAGCAATGCCGCCTGTTTAGTCCTGTTACCAATTTTGAACTGCATTTAGCCTACTTTATTCTTTGGCCCTATATCTGTTTCCTCCTCATCCTGCCCATTGCCCAGCCACTGCTAGATGAGTCTGCTGGTACATTGACCTAGACCACTACATTCCCCTTATACTCTACACAGCCAGAATCTGACCCTGCTGAAAGTAAGGTTCCCCTTCCCGCATGTTATACCACCTTACACAGGGACAGAGAGGAAGGTGCAGATGAAAGTGCAGGTTCCTTCATCAGGTGGGGGGGCATACTCGTTGGCGACGTCACTGGCACAGGGCCCCTCAGAGTACGCAAAAGTGTCGCTGCTGGTGGGAGGCGCCCCCGCCATGCAAACACACATCGCTGTACTTTGAGGGGCCCTGTGCCAGTGCCAATGCGAACGAGTGGGCCCCCCCTGCTTGCTCAGTATCACAGCACTTGCAACGTTGAAATACTTACCTTTCCCTGCAACACCGCCGTGACGTAGTCCGCATTTCCTGGGCCCACGAAAAACTTGAGCCGGCCCTACTCCCCCCACAACTTTTGCCAAATGACCCCCAATTCCCTATGCCCAACTATTATTATAAAGTTAATTAAGATTGACAAGCTTCAGAAACAAGAATGGATGTTTTTGGCATTAAAATGGGCACTGTAGGTGTTTTCCTGGCCTCCACTCACTGCCGACTATGCTTCCCCATTGACTTGCATTGGGTTTCGTGTTTCGGTCGATCCCCGACTTTTAGCGATAATCGGCCGACTGCACTCGACTCGACTCTGGACAAAATCGGGTTTCTCAAAACCCGACTCGATCTTAAAAAAATGAAAGTCGCTCAACTCTAGTTGAGACCTTTCAGGAGCTTAAACGTCGATTTACTTCTGCCCCTGTGTTGCATCAGCCAGATGTGTCTCTTCCTTTTCAGGTTGAGGTTGACGCTTCTGAGATTGGGGCAGGGGCCGTTTTGTCTCAGAGAAGTTCTGATAGTTCTTTGATGAAACCGTGTGCTTTCTTCTCTAGAAAGTTTTCGCCTGCGGAGCGTAATTATGATGTCGGCAATCGGGAGTTGTTGGCTATGAAGTGGGCATTTGAGGAGTGGCGACATTGGCTTGAGGGAGCCAAGCACCACGTTGTGGTCTTGACCGATCATAAGAATCTGATTTACCTTGAGTCTGCCAAGCAGTTGAATCCTAGACAAGCTCGATGGTCCCTGTTTTTCTCCCGCTTTGATTTTGTGGTCTCGTATCTTCCGGGATCTAAGAATGTGAAGGCTGATGCCCTCTCTAGGAGTTTTTTGCCTCATTCTCCGGGAGTCCTTGAGCCGGTTGGTATTCTCAAGGAGGGGGTGATTCTTTCTGCCATCTCCCCTGATTTACGGCGGGTGCTTCGGGAATTTCAGGCTGATAAACCTGACCGCTGTCCAGTGGGGAAACTGTTTGTTCCTGATAGATGGACTATTAAGGTAATTTCTGAGGTTCATTGTTCGGTGTTGGCTGGTCATCCTGGGATTTTTGGTACGAGAGATGTGGTTGCTAGGTCCTTTTGGTGGCCTTCCTTGTCGCGGGATGTGCGTTCTTTTGTGCAGTCCTGTGGGGCTTGTGCCCGGGCCAAGCCTTGTTGTTCCCGCGCTCGTGGGTTGCTTTTGCCTTTGCCGGTCCCTGAGAGGCCTTGGACGCATATTTCCATGGATTTTATTTCGGATCTTCCTGTTTCCCAGAAGATGTCTGTTATCTGGGTGGTTTGTGACCGGTTTTCTAAGATGGTCCATTTGGTACCTTTGCCTAAGTTGCCTTCCTCCTCTGATTTGGTTCCATTGTTTTTTCAGCATGTGGTTCGTTTGCATGGCATTCCGGAGAATATTGTGTCTGACAGAAGTTCCCAGTTTGTTTCTAGGTTTTGGCGGGCCTTTTGTGCTAGAATGGGCATTGATTTGTCTTTTTCTTCAGCATTTCATCCTCAGACAAATGGCCAAACTGAGCGAACCAATCAGACTTTGGAAACCTATTTGAGATGCTTTGTGTCTGCTGATCAGGATGATTGGGTGACCTTCTTGCCGTTGGCCGAGTTTGCCCTTAATAATCGGGCTAGTTCGGCAACTTTGGTTTCGCCTTTTTTTTGTAATTTTGGTTTTCATCCTCGTTTTTCTTCAGGGCAGGTTGAGCCTTCTGACTGTCCTGGTGTGGATTCTGTGGTGGACAGGTTACAGCAGATTTGGGCTCATGTGGTGGACAATTTGACGTTGTCTCAGGAAAAGGCTCAACGTTTTGCTAACCGTCGTTGGTGTGTTGGTCCCCGGCTTCGTGTTGGGGATTTGGTTTCGTTATCTTCTCACCATGTTCCTATGAAGGTTTCTTCCCCTAAGTTCAAGCCTCGCTTTATTGGTCCTTATAAGATTTCTGAAATTATCAATCCGGTATCCTTTCGTTTGGCCCTTCCAGCTTCTTTTTCCATCCATAATCTTTTCCATAGATCTTTGTTGCGGAGATATATAGTGCCCTTCTGTTGATCCTCCTGCTCCGGTGTTGGTTGAGGGGGAGTTGGAATATGTGATGGAGAAGATTTTGGATTCTCGTTTTTCGAGGCGGAAGCTTCAGTATCTGGTTAAGTGGAAGGGTTATGGCCAGGAGGATAATTCTTGGGTTGTTGCCTCCGATGTCCATGCTGCCGATTTGGTTCGTGCTTTTCACTTGGCTCATCCTTATTGGCCTGGGGGCTCTGGTGAGGGTTCGGTGACCCCTCCTCAAGGGGGGGGTACTGTTGTGAATTCCGTTCTTGGGCTCCCTCCGGTGGTTGTAAATGGCACTTTTGTGAATTCTGCCCTTGGACTCCCTCCGGTGGTTTTAAGTGGAACTGCTGCTCCTTGGGTTTAGCATTAGCAGCTGCTTCCACCGATCGTCTCTCTTGCTCTGCTATTTAGCCTGGCTCTAGTCTTCAGCCCGTGCCAGCTGTCAATGCTTCTTGGTTGGATTCAGACCTCTTCTTGGATTTCTCTGATAGCTTGTCCATTTCAGCAAAGATAAGTCCTTGTTGTTCATTTGTGGTCCACTTACTGTGGACTTAATCATGTTGCTCATGTTATGTTTTTTCTTGTCCAGCTTGTCAGTATGATATATTCAACTTAGCTGGAAGCTCTGGGGAAAGCAGAGTTGCCCTCCACACCGTGAGTCAGTGTGGAGATTTGCTAGCTTTTAATACTGACCGCACAGTATTCTTTTCTATTCTGTCTATTTAGGTAGTAGTGGCCGCCTTTGCTAAATTCTGTTTTCATTCTGTGTATGTCATTTCCCTTTCCACTCACAGTCAATATTTGTGGGGGGCTGTCTTTCCTTTGGGGATTTTTCTGAGGCAAGATAGCTTTCTGTTTCCATCTTTAGGGGTAGTTATCTCTCCGGCTGTGACGAGATGTCTAGGGAGTGACAGGAACATTCCACGGCTACTTCTAGTGTTGGTGTTAGGATCAGGAACTGCGGTCAGTACAGATACCACCTCCTCAGGGCTCGTCCCATGTTGCTCCTTAACCACCAGGTCATAACAGGCCACCTCCTGCTCAGCCAGAACCTGAGTAAGCATAAATGCTTTACAAAATGTAAATAGTTAACTGTTTGTCTTTTTGTGTTTCTCTGCTGCTATAACCCGACTAGGGTTAACTCTTAAAGGGATCCCTTAGTTTACCCGGGATCCCTATTTTTGCCCTTTTTGTTTTGTTTCCTGTTTACCACTGTTACAGAGAACTGCTGGATCATGAATACTGCATAATTACGAACTTATTGTAAATAGTTTGCACCTTCTTAAAGGTGCCCCCTACTGGTTTTACAACAAAGAGAACTCTTTGCGAAGAAACTCTTCCTGGGAACAGCATTGCAGTTTCTGTCTACATGGACTGGCAGCATGAGTAGCTGCACTACCTCAAAGAGACTTGGCTCCCTCTTAAAGGGAATGTTCGTTAGTTGTATTTAAGATACAATGTCGCCTTGCTAGAGAATAAATAGAAATAATGTTTTACATAGAAAAGTTATATGTAGTTAGTTAGTTGATTATAGGAAATGTTTAATAATGTGATAGAGAATGAGGACAGGAAAGTGAACCCGTAGGGGTTAGTGAGTGAGTCCTCCTAGGAGCCATAGAGAGATGGCTCAGTGATACTGTATTAGGAAAAGAGGCAGTAGGCCTGGGCAAATAGACAGGTGGTCCTGCGTGAGACAATCAGAGAGTAACAAGAAAATATTGCACTTAGGAAAGAAAGATGAAGAAAAGTTCATTTATATTTTAGAAGTTTTATCTTAGGCCTTTAGTGGATCCAGCTTATACATCCTTAAAGGCAATGTTAAATTATTGTTCAGAATATATAGTCTGTTATTTAAAATATTTAACTAGGGATTGGGGGGGAGGGTATTCATTTTATAGTAGGGGAAGATAGTGCAGATAGAGACCTGGGCACAAATAAGGAAGTTGGGGGTGGCGGTGGCATGGGGGGTGAGGTTAGAACAGTTAATAATTTAAGAAAGAATAGAGGTACAGAGAGTAACATCAAGTGCATGTATACTAATGCCAGAAGCCTCGCCAACAAAATGGATGAATTAGAACTAATGTTGTTGGAGCATAATTATGACATGGTGGGGATATCTGAGACGTGGCTGGATGAGAGCCATGACTGGGCTGTTAACTTGCAGGGCTATAGCCTGTTCAGAAATGACCGTACAGATAAGCGAGGGGGAGGGGTGTGTCTATATGTAAAATCTTCCTTAAAACCCATCCTGCGTGAGAATATAGGTGAATTTAATGAAAATGTAGAGTCCCTGTGGGTGGAGATAAGGGGAGGGGGAAAAAATAATAAATTACTGATAGGGGTTTGTTATAAATCTCCAAAACTAATGGAAGCAATGGAGAATATCCTCGTAAAGCAAATAGATGAAGCTGCGACTCAAGGAGAAGTCATTATTATGGGGGACTTCAACTACCCTGAAATAGATTGGGGAACAGAAACCTGCAGTTCCAGCAAAGGTAATTGGTTTTTGACAACTATGAGAGACAATTACCTATCACAACTTGTTCAGGACCCAACAAGGAGGGGGGCACTGCTAGACCTAATATTAACCAACAGGCCAGACCGCATATCAAATATAAGGGTTGGGGGTCACTTGGGGAATAGTGATCACAAAATAATAAGTTTTCATGTAACCTTTAATAAAATGGGTAGTAGGGGGGTGACAAGGACACTAAACTTCAGGAGGGCAAATTTCCAACGGATGAGAGAGGATCTTGGTGCAATTAACTGGGAAGATATCCTGAGACACAAAAATACACAAAGAAAATGGGAGACGTTTATTAGCATCCTGGATAGGACCTGTGCACAGTATATACCGTATGGGAATTGTTATGATCCCAGTGGTAGAGGATCTCAGGTATTCCGGCTAAGTCTGAAAAAACATAGAACTGCTCCAGGGAGGTGGAAACTGGGCTAACCGCATACCTGATCCTAAGACACAACTAGAAGTAGCCGGTGAACGTGCCTACGTTGTTTCTAGATGTCTCGAGCCAGCCGGAGAACTGACTACCCCTAAAGGGAAAATAAGACCTCACTTGCCTCCAGAGAAATTAACCCCAAAGATATAGAAAGCCCCCAACAAATAATAACGGTGAGGCAAGAGGAAAACACAAACGTAGAGATGAACTAGATTCAGCAAAGTGAGGCCCACTAATCTAGATAGGCAGAAAATAGAAAGTGAACTATGCGGTCAGCAGAAAACCCTGCAAAAACATCCACGCTGAATATTCAAGAACCCCCGCACCGACTGACGGTGTGAGGGGAGAATATCAGCACCCTAGAGCTTCCAGCGAGCTAGAAAATCACATTTTGAGCAAGCTGGACAAAAAACACTGATAATGCAAATGATCCAAAGTATGCAAACAGGACTTAACTTTTCTTGCATGGAACAGATGGCAAGGAATCAGGAGGAGACCAAATTGGACTGAATACATCGATACCAGGCAAGAGACTGAGTCCTAAGGAGGACTAAATAGGGAACACCCCCAGCTTAATGAAACAGCTGAAGCCCAGGCCTGCAGAAAGACATGACTCATACAATACCATTTGTGACCACAAGAGGGAGCCCAGAAACACAGTTCACAACAGTACCCCCCCTTGAGGAGGCGTCACCGAACCCTCACCAAGACCCCCAGGGCGATCAGGATGAGCAGCGTGAAAGGCATGAACCAAATCAGCCGCATGAACATCAGAGGCGACAACCCAGGAATTATCCTCCTGACCATAGCCCTTCCACTTAACCAAATACTGAAGTCTTCGTCTAGAGATACGAGAATCCAAGATCTTCTCTACTACGTACTCCAACTCGCCCTCAACCAAAACCGGGGCAGGAGGCTCAACAGCAGGAGCCACAGGCACCACGTACCGCCGCAACAAGGACCTATGGAACACATTATGAATAGCAAATGACGCTGGAAGGTCCAAACGAAAAGACACCGGGTCAAGGATTTCCAAAATCTTATAAGGACCGATAAAGCGAGGCTTGAACTTAGGAGAGGAGACCTTCAAAGGAACATGCCGAGAAGACAACCAAACCAAATCCCCAACACGAAGTCGGGGACCCACACCGCGGCGGCGGTTGGCAAAACGCTGAGCCTTCTCCTGTGACAATTTCAAATTCTCCACCACATGGTTCCAAATCCGCTGCAACCTATCCACCACAGAATCAACCCCAGGACAGTCAGAAGGTTCAACCTGGCCCGAGGAAAAACGAGGATGAAAACCAGAATTGCAGAAAAAGGGCGAAACCAAAGTGGCAGAACTAGCCCTATTATTAAGGGCAAACTCGGCCAGTGGCAAAAAGGTCATCCAATCATCCTGATCAGCAGAAACAAAACATCTTAAATAAGTTTCCAACGTCTGATTAGTTCGCTCGGTTTGGCCATTAGTCTGAGGATGAAAAGCCGACGAGAACGACAAGTCAATACCCATCTTAGCACAAAAGGATCGCCAGAATCTGGACACAAACTGGGATCCTCTGTCAGACACAATATTCTCAGGGATGCCGTGCAAACGAACCACATTCTGAAAGAACAAAGGAACCAAATCGGAGGAGGAAGGCAACTTAGGTAAGGGCACCAAATGGACCATTTTAGAAAAATGATCACACACCACCCAGATGACAGACATCTTCTGAGATACTGCAAGATCCGAAATGAAATCCATGGAAATGTGCGTCCAAGGTCTCTTCGGGATAGGCAAGGGCAAAAGCAACCCGCTGGCACGAGAACAGCAAGGCTTAGCCCGAGCACAAATCCCACAGGACTGCACAAAGGAACGCACATCCCGTGACAAGGAAGGCCACCAAAAGGACCTAGCCACCAAATCTCTGGTACCAAAAATCCCAGGATGCCCCGCCAACACCGAAGAATGAACCTCGGAAATAACTCTGCTGGTCCATCTATCAGGGACAAACAGTCTCTCTGGTGGGCAACGATCAGGTCTATCAGCCTGAAATTTCTGCAGCACTCGTCGCAAATCTGGGGAAATGGCAGACAAAATCACTCCCTCTCTGAGAATACCAGCCGGTTCTGAGACTCCCGGAGAGTCAGGCACAAAACTCCTAGAAAGCGCATCAGCCTTCACGTTCTTCGAACCAGACAGGTATGAGACCACAAAGTCAAAACGGGAGAAAAACAACGACCAACGAGCCTGTCTAGGATTCAGACGCTTGGCAGACTCGAGATAAATCAGATTTTTATGATCAGTCAAGACCACCACACGATGCTTAGCTCCCTCGAGCCAATGTCGCCACTCCTCAAATGCCCACTTCATAGCCAACAACTCCCGATTACCAACATCATAGTTCCGCTCAGCAGGCGAAAATTTTCTTGAAAAGAAAGCACATGGCTTCATCACAGAGCCATCAGAGCTTCTCTGCGACAAAACGACCCCCGCACCAATCTCAGAAGCATCAACTTCAACCTGGAAGGGAAGAGAGACATCCGGCTGGCACAAGACTGGCACTGAAGTAAACCGGCGATTCAGCTCCCGAAAGGCCTCCACGGCCGCAGGAGACCAATTAGCAACATCAGAACCTTTCTTGGTCATATCCGTCAAAGGTTTAACTACGCTAGAAAAATTAGCGATAAAACGATGGTAAAAATTAGCAAAGCCCAAGAACTTCTGAAGGCTCTTAACAGACGTGGGCTGAGTCCAGTCATGAATGGCACGGACCTTGACTGGGTCCATCTCCACAGTAGAAGGGGAAAAAATAAAACCCAAAAAAGAAACCTTCTGTACTCCAAAGAGACATTTTGAGCCCTTCACAAATAAAGCATTATCACGCAGAACCTGAAACACCATCCTGATCTGGTTCACATGGGACTCCCAATCATCAGAAAAAACCAAAATATCATCCAGATAAACAATCATAAATGTATCCAGATATTTCCGGAAGATGTCATGCATGAAGGACTGAAACACAGAAGGAGCATTAGAGAGTCCAAAAGGCATCACCAAGTACTCAAAATGACCCTCGGGCGTATTAAATGCTGTTTTCCATTCATCTCCCTGCTTAATGCGCACAAGGTTATACGCACCACGAAGATCTATCTTGGTGAACCAACTGACACCCTTAATCCGAGCAAACAAATCAGACAACAATGGCAAAGGATACTGAAATTTGACCGTGATCTTATTCAGAAGACAATAAGCTATACAAGGTCTCAAAGACCCGTCTTTCTTGGCCACAAAAAAGAATCCTGCACCAAGAGGGGAAGAGGATGGGCGAATATGTCCCTTCTCCAATGACTCCTTTATATAACACCGCATCGCGGCATGCTCTGGTACAGATAAATTAAAGAGTCGACCCTTAGGAAATTTACTACCAGGAATCAAATTTATAGCACAATCACAGTCCCTATGAGGAGGAAGGGCACTGGACCTGGGCTCACTAAATACATCCTGGTAATCCGACAAATACTCAGGGGTCTCAGAAGGAGTGGAAGAAGCAATAGACACCAACGGAGTATCGCCATGAACCCCTCGACAACCCCAACTTGACACAGTCATAGCTTTCCAATCCAAAACTGGATTATGGGTCTGTAGCCATGGCAGACCCAAAACGACAACATCATGCAAATTACGCAGAACAAGGAAGCGAATCACCTCCTGATGTACAGGAGTCATGCACATGGTCACCTGCGTCCAATACTGAGGTTTATTCTCCGCCAATGGTGTAGCATCAATTCCTCTAAGAGGAATAGGAAATTCCAAAGGCTCCAGGACAAAACCACAGCGCCTGGCAAACGACAAATCCATCAGACTCAGAGCAGCACCAGAATCCACAAAAGCCATGACTGAGTAAGAAGATAATGAACAAATTAAGGTCACAGACAAAATAAATTTAGGCTGTAAAGTACTAATGGCGACAGGATTAACAACTTTTTTTAAGCGCTTAGAGCATGCTGAGATAACATGCGTTGAATCACCACAGTAAAAACACAACCCATTTTGACGTCTATGATTTTGCCGTTCGGCTCTGGTCAGAATTCTGTCACATTGCATAGGGTCAGGTGTCCTTTCAGACAGCACCGCCAAAGGATTAGCAGATTTGCGCTCCCGCAAACGCCGATCAATTTGAATGGCCAGAGCCATTGAATCATTCAGACTTGTAGGGATAGGAAACCCCACCATCACATTCTTAATGGCTTCAGAAAGACCATTTCTGAAATTTGCGGCCAGGGCACACTCATTCCATTGAGTAAGCACGGACCATTTCCGAAATTTTTGACAATACACCTCAGCTTCGTCCTGACCTTGAGAGATAGCTAGCAACGCCTTTTCAGCTTGATTTTCAAGATTAGGCTCCTCATAAAGCAAACCAAGCGCCAGAAAAAACGCATCAACATTCACCAATGCAGGATCTCCTGGCGCCAGAGAGAAAGCCCAATCTTGAGGGTCGCCACGCAAGAAGGAGATAACAATTTTAACTTGCTGAGTGGAATCACCAGAGGAACGAGGTCTCAGAGTCAGAAACAATTTACAATTATTCCTAAAATTCAGGAACTTAGATCTATCTCCAAAAAACAGCTCAGGGATAGGTATTTTTGGTTCAGACATAGGACTATGAGTGACAAAATCCTGAATGCTTTGCACCCTTGCAGCAAGCTGATCCACACTAGAAGTCAGAGTCTGAAAATCCATGTCTGCAGCAGAGCTCAAAGCCACTCAGAGTATAAGGGGATGAAAGAAGCTAGACAGACTGCAGCAAGGAAAAACAACACAAAAAAAAAAAATACTCAGAACTTCTTTTTAATCCCGCTTCTGCGATGCATCAAACATTTCCTTTTTGGCCTGGTATACTGTTATGATCCCAGTGGTAGAGGATCTCAGGTATTCCGGCTAAGTCTGCAAAAACATAGAACTGCTCCAGGGAGGTGGAAACTGGGCTAACCGCATACCTGATCCTAACACACAACTAGAAGTAGCCGGTGAACGTGCCTACGTTGTTTCTAGACGTCTCGAGCCAGCCGGAGAACTGACTACCCCTAAAGGGAAAATAAGACCTCACTTGCCTCCAGAGAAATTAACCCCAAAGATATAGAAAGCCCCCAACAAATAATAACGGTGAGGCAAGAGGAAAACACAAACGTAGAGATGAACTAGATTCAGCAAAGTGAGGCCCACTAATCTAGATAGGCAGAAAATAGAAAGTGAACTATGCGGTCAGCAGAAAACCCTGCAAAAACATCCACGCTGAATATTCAAGAACCCCCGCACCGACTGACAGTGTGAGGGGAGAATATCAGCACCCTAGAGCTTCCAGCGAGCTAGAAAATCACATTTTGAGCAAGCTGGACAAAAAACATTGATAATGCAAATGATCCAAAGTATGCAAACAGGACTTAGCTTTTCTTGCATGAGACAGATGGCAAGGAATCAGGAGGAGACCAAATTGGACTGAATACATCGATACCAGGCAAGAGACTGAGTCCTAAGGAGGACTAAATAGGGAACACCCCCAGCTTAATGAAACAGCTGAAGCCCAGGCCTGCAGAAAGACATGACTCATACAATACCATTTGTGACCACAAGAGGGAGCCCAGAAACACAGTTCACAACAGGGAATAAACATAATAGAAATAGGAGGAAACCAATATGGCTAAATAGAGCTGTAAGGGGCGCAATAAGGGACAAAAAGAAAGCATTTAGAGAATTAATGGAAGTAGGTAGTGAGGAGGCATTAAATAAATACAGAAAATTAAATAAATTCTGTAAAAAGCAAATCAAGGCAGCAAAGATTGAGACAGAGAGACTCATTGCCAGAGAGAGTAAAAATAATCCCAAAATATTCTTTAACTATATAAATAGTAAGAAACTAAAAAATGACAGTGTTGGCCCCCTTAAAAATAGTCTGGGTGAAATGGTGGATGAGGATGAGGAAAAAGCCAATATGCTAAATGACTTTTTTTCATCAGTATTTACAAAAGAAAATCCCATGGCAGCCAATATGACTAGTGATAAAAATTCCCCATTAAATGTCACCTGCTTAACCCAGCAGGAAGTACAGCGGAGTCTAAAAATAACTAAAATTGTGAAATCTCCGGGCCCGGATGGGATACACCCCCGAGTACTGCAGGAACTAAGTACAGTCATTGATAGACCATTATTTTTAATCTTTAAAGAGTCCATAATAACAGGGTCTGTACCACAGGACTGGCGTATAGCAAATGTGGTGCCAATATTCAAAAAAGGGGCAAAAACTGAACTCGGTAATTATAGGCCAGTAAGCTTAACCTCTACTGTGGGTAAAATCCTGGAGGGCATTCTAAGGGATGCTATACTGGAGTATCTGAAGAGGAATAACCTCATGACCCAGTATCAGCACGGGTTTACTAGGACCGTTCATGTCACACTAATTTGATCAGCTTCTATGAAGAGGTAAGTTCCGGACTGGACCAAGGGAACCCAGTGGACGTAGTGTATATGGACTTTTCCAAAGCTTTTGATACGGTGCCACACAAAAGGTTGTTACATAAAATGAGAGTAATGGGGATAGGGGAAAATATGTGTAAGTGGGTTGAGAGCTGGCTCAGGGATAGGAAACAAAGGATGGTTATTAATGGAGCACACTCGGACTGGGTCGCGGTTAGCAGTGGGGTACCACAGGGGTCAGTATTGGGCCCTCTTCTTTTTAACATATTTATTAATGACCTTGTAGGGGGCATTCAGAGTAGAATTTCAATATTTGCAGATGACACTAAACTCTGCAGGGTAATCAATACAGGGGAGGACAATTTTATATTACAGGATGATTTATGTAAACTTGAAGCTTGGGCTGATAAATGACAAATGAGCTTTAATGGGGATAAATGTAAGGTCATGCACTTGGGTAGAAGTAATAAGATGTATAACTATGTGCTTAATTCTAAAACTCTGGGCAAAACCGTCAATGAAAAAGACCTGGGTGTATGTGTGGATGACAAACTCATATTCAGTGGCCAGTGTCAGGCAGCTGCTACAAAGGCAAATAAAATGGGATGTATTAAAAGAGGCATAGATGCTCATGAGGAGAACATAATTTTACCTCTATACAAGTCACTAGTTCGACCACACTTAGAATACTGTGCACTAGGGTTGAGCGAAACGGGTCGATCATTTTCAAAAGTCGCCGACTTTTGGCTAAGTCGGCGTCTCATGAAACCCGATCCGACCCCTGTGCTTGTCGGCCATGCGGTACGCGACTTTCGCGCCAAAGTCGCGTTTCAATGACGTGAAAAGCGCCATTTCTCAGCCAATGAAGGTGAACGCAGAGTGTGGGCAGCGTGATGACATAGATCCTGGTCCCCACCATCTTAGAGAAGGGCATTGCAGTGATTGGCTTGCTGTCTGCGGCGTCACAGGGGCTATAAAGGGGCGTTCCCGCCGACCGCCATCTTACTGCTGCTGATCTGAGCTTAGGGACAGGTTGCTGCCGCTTCGTCAGAAGCAGGGAGAGCGTTAGGCAGGGTCCACTAACCACCAAACCGCTTGTGCTGCAGCGATTTCCACTGTCCAACACCACCTTCGGTGTGCAGGGACTGTGGAAGCTATTTTTTTTTTTTTTTCCCCTCAGCGCTGTAGCTCATTGGGCTGCCCTAGAAGGCTCCGTGATAGCTGTATTGCTGTGTGTACGCCACTGTGGAAACCAACTGCTTTTTTCAAAGCACATATCCTCTTGTTCCTTCCTTTCTGCACAGCTATCTTTTTTGTTTGTCCACACTTTTTATTTAATTTGTGCATCAGTCCACTCCTATTGCTGCCTGCCATACCTGGCTTAGATTACTGCAGGGAGATAGTAATTGTAGGACAGTCCCTGTTTTTTTTTTGTTTTTTTTGTGGGAGATTAAGATTGGCATTTCTGCTACAGTGCCATCCCTGTGTGTGCCATCTCTCACTGAGTGGGCCATAGAAAGCCTATTTATTTTTTCCGTGATTTGTGTTCTAAATTCTACCTCAACACAAAAACAGTACATCAATCAGTGGGAGAAAAATATTGGCCTCAGTCAGGGCTTGTGTGCCACTGCTGTGTGTGCTATCTCTCATTCAGTGGGCTATAGAAAGCCTATTTTTTTTTATTTTTTTTTTAATATTATTTGGTTTCTAAAGTCTCCCTGAAAAAAAAAAAAATACCTAAAAAAACAGTGGGAGAGTAATATTGCCCTTTCAGCTTGTGTGCCAGTCTTGACTCCTGGGTGTGCCACCTCTCTCTCTCATTCAGTGGGCCATAGAAAGGCTATTTTTTTTTTTGTTTTTTTTAATATTATTTGGTTTCTAAAGTCTCCCTGAAAAAAAAAAAAAAAACATAAAAAAACAGTGGGAGAGTAATATTGCCCTTTCAGCTTGTGTGCCAGTCTTGACTCCTGGGTGTGCCACCTCTCTCCCTCTCATTCAGTGGGCCATAGAAAGCCTATTTTTTTTTTTTTTTAAATATTATTGGGTTTCTAAAGTCTCCCTTAAAAAACAAAAAATACATAAAAAAACAGTGGGAGAGTAATATTGCCCTTTCAGCTTGTGTGCCAGGCTTGACTCCTGGGTGTGCCACCTCTCTCCCTCTCATTCAGTGGGCCATAGAAAGCCTATTTATTTATTTTTTTAAATATTATTGGGTTTCTAAAGTCTCCCTTAAAAAACAAAAAATACATAAAAAAACAGTGGGAGAGTAATATTGCCCTTTCAGCTTGTGTGCCAGTCTTGACTCCTGGGTGTGCCACCTCTCTCCCTCTCATTCAGTGGGCCATAGAAAGCCTATTTATTTTTTTTTTTAAATATTATTGGGTTTCTAAAGTCTCCCTTAAAAAACAAAAAATACATAAAAAAACAGTGGGAGAGTAATATTGCCCTTTTAGCTTGTGTGCCAGTCTTGACTCCTGGGTGTGCCACCTCTCTCTCATTCAGTGGGCCATAGAAAGCATTTTTTTTTTTCCTTGATTTGTGTTCTAAAATCTACCTCAACACAAAAACACTACATCAATCAGTGGGAGAAAAATATTGGCCTCAGTCAGGGCTTGTGTGCCACTGCTGTGTGTGCTATCTCTCATTCAGTGGGCTATAGAAAGCCTATTTATTTATTTATTTTTTTTCTTATTATTTGGTTTCTAAAGTCTCCCTGAAAAAAATAAATAAATAAATAAAAAAACAGTGGGAGAGTAATATTGCCCTTTCAGCTTGTGTGCCAGTCTTGACTCCTGGGTGTGCCACCTCTCTCTCTCATTCAGTGGGCTATAGAAAGCCTATTTTTTTTTTTTTTTTTTTTTAATATTATTTGGTTTCTAAAGTCTCCCTGAAATAAAAAAAAAACTTAAAAAAACAGTGGGAGAGTAATATTGCCCTTTCAGCTTGTGTGCCAGTCTTGACTCCTTGGTGTGCCACCTCTCTCCCTCTCATTCAGTGGGCCATAGAAAGCCTATATTTTTTTTTTTTTAAATATTATTGGGTTTCTAAAGTCTCCCTTAAAAAAAAAAAAATACATAAAAAAACAGTGGGAGAGTAATATTGCCCTTTCAGCTTGTGTGCCAGTCTTGACTCCTGGGTGTGCCACCTCTCTCTCTCATTCAGTGGGCTATAGAAAGCCTATTTTTTTTTTTTTTTTTTTAATATTATTTGGTTTCTAAAGTCTCCCTGAAATAAAAAAAAAAACTTAAAAAAACAGTGGGAGAGTAATATTGCCCTTTCAGCTTGTGTGCCAGTCTTGACTCCTGGGTGTGCCACCTCTCTCCCTCTCATTCAGTGGGCCATAGAAAGCCTATTTTTTTTTTTTTTAAATATTATTGGGTTTCTAAAGTCTCCCTTAAAAAAAAAAATACATAAAAAAACAGTGGGAGAGTAATATTGCCCTTTCAGCTTGTGTGCCAGTCTTGACTCCTGGGTGTGCCACCTCTCTCTCTCATTCAGTGGGCCATAGAAAGGCTATTTTTTTTTTGGTTTTTTTAATATTATTTGGTTTCTAAAGTCTCCCTGAAAAAAAAAAAAAAACATAAAAAAACAGTGGGAGAGTAATATTGCCCTTTCAGCTTGTGTGCCAGTCTTGACTCCTGGGTGTGCCACCTCTCTCCCTTTCATTCAGTGGGCCATAGAAAGCCTATTTATTTTTTTTTTAAAATATTATTGGGTTTCTAAAGTCTCCCTTAAAAAACAAAAAATACATAAAAAAACAGTGGGAGAGTAATATTGCCCTTTCAGCTTGTGTGCCAGTCTTGACTCCTGGGTGTGCCACCTCTCTCTCATTCAGTGGGCCATAGAAAGCATTTTTTTTTTCCTTGATTTGTGTTCTAAAATCTACCTCAACACAAAAACACTACATCAATCAGTGGGAGAAAAATATTGGCCTCAGTCAGGGCTTGTGTGCCACTGCTGTGTGTGCTATCTCTCATTCAGTGGGCTATAGAAAGCCTATTTATTTATTTATTTTTTTTCTTATTATTATTTGGTTTCTAAAGTCTCCCTGAAAAATAAAAATAAATAAATAAAAAAACAGTGGGAGAGTAATATTGCCCTTTCAGCTTGTGTGCCAGTCTTGACTCCTGGGTGTGCCACCTCTCTCTCTCATTCAGTGGGCTATAGAAAGCCTATTTTTTTTTTTTTTTTTTTTTAATATTATTTGGCTTCTAAAGTCTCCCTGAAATAAAAAAAAAACTTAAAAAAACAGTGGGAGAGTAATATTGCCCTTTCAGCTTGTGCGCCAGTCTTGACTCCTGGGTGTGCCACCTCTCTCTCTCTAATTGTGGGCCATAGAAAGCCTTTTTTTTTTTTTTTTTTTTTAATATTATTTGGTTTCTAAAGTCTCCCTGAGAAAAAAAAATAAATAAATTAGGTGGGAGATTAATATTGACATTAGTGCTTGAGTGACAGTCCTGCGTGTGTGTCATCTCTGTGATTTTGTGCCACAGAAAACAGAGTGTGTAACATTGTGCCTGATTTTCCTTGTGGTCTCACCAACCTGTTAAGGGATATTGAAATCATACTGAAGTTATAGCTCACCGTGTAAGTTGTTTGACAGCAACAAATAAAGTTACTTTGGTTAAGATTTTAAAACAATGAGGAAGTCTGGTGCAAGAGGTCATCGTGGGCGTTCATTGTCAGCTGGTAATGATGGTAGTGGTAGTGGAGCATCAGGTGGTCGTGGGGATAAAAATATTCCACCTAAGTCTGGAGCTGTGGAGCCAGTTTCGTCGTCAGGCTACACAAGGCCTCGAACGCTCTCTTTTCTGGGAGTAGGAAAACCGCTTTTAAAGGCGGAGCAGCAACAGCAAGTTTTGGCTTACATTGCAGACTCAGCCTCTAGCTCTTTTGCCTCCTCTTCCGAAACTGGTAAATGTAAAAGCAGCGCGTCGCTTGTGGATGTTCACGGTCAGGGACAAGTCGCTTCCTTGTCCTCCTCAGCAAAAACTACAACAAGAGAGAAGGATGCAGCAGGCGACACAACAGGTCACTCCATGGAGCTCTTTACACATACCGTCCCTGGCTTAGAAAGTGAAACATTTAACAGGCCATGCCCATTACAAGTATATTCTGACATGGAGTGCACTGATGCACAGCCACAGCCAGAGTACTATGCTGC
Source organism: Ranitomeya variabilis (assembly GCF_051348905.1). Lineage (NCBI taxonomy): Eukaryota > Metazoa > Chordata > Amphibia > Anura > Dendrobatidae > Ranitomeya > Ranitomeya variabilis. The sequence goes on along the minus strand of NC_135232.1, from coordinate 35,658,608 downwards.
TCCTTTGACTCAGACCACCACATTGCCCTCTCAGGGTACAGATCCACAATCAGACCCTGATGAGACTATGTTGCCCCGCCACGAACGCTATACCACCGACCGACACAGTGACACAGACGAAGTTGCACACGAGCTCGAAGAGGAGGTAATAGATGACCCAGTTATTGACCCCGATTGGCAGCCATTGGGGGAACAGGGTGCAGGCGGCAGTAGTTCAGAAGCGGAGGTGGAGGAGGGGCCGCAGCAGGCATCAACATCGCAACAGGTTCCATCTGCCGGGCCCGTATCTGGCCCAAAACGCGTGTCAAAGCCAAAACCTGTTGGAGCACAGCGTTGCCATCCGGTTAAAGCTCAGTCTGCAATCCCTGAAAAGGGATCCGAGTCTAGGAAGAGTGCAGTCTGGCATTTTTTTAAACAACATCCAACTGATCAGCGCAAAGTCATCTGTCAAAAATGTTCAACTAGCTTAAGCAGAGGTCAGAATCTGAAAAGTCTAAATACTAGTTGCATGCATAGACACTTAACCACCATGCATTTTCAAGCCTGGACTAACTACCAAACGTCCCTCAAGGTTGTAGCACCCTCGGCCAATGAAGCTAGTCAGCAACGCAACATCCCTTCCGTCACTGTAAGGCCACCATTTTCCGCACCACCGGCAGTATCTGTGCAGGTTTCTTTGCCAGCCAAAAGCAGTCAGGGTCAGGGAATCACCAGTTTTGTAGGAGGAAATATTGCATCTAGGGCACCGGCGGAAACAATACCGTCTCCAACCGTCTCTCAGTCTGCCATGTACACCGGCACACCCGAAAGTTCCACGATCTCCAGCTCTCCAGTCCAGCTCACCCTACATGAGACTCTGGTTAGAAAAAGGAAGTACTTATCCTCGCATCCGCGTACACAGTGTTTTAACGCCCACATAGCTAGACTAATCTCGTTAGAGATGATGCCCTACCGGTTAGTTGAAAGCGAAGCTTTCAAAGCCCTGATGGAGTACGCTGAACCACGATACGAGCTACCCAGTCGACACTTTTTTTTCCAGAAAAGCCATCCCAGCCCTGCACCAGCATGTTAAACAGCGCATCGTCCATGCACTCAGGCAATCTGTGAGTACAAAGGTGCACCTGACTACAGATGCATGGACCAGTAGGCATGGCCAGGGACGTTATGTGTCCATCACGGCACACTGGGTGAATGTGGTGGATGCAGGGTCCACAGGCGACATCAATTTAGGGACAGTTGTGCCTAGCCCACGGTCTAGGAAACAGTTGGCTGTAGGCGTTCGCACCCCCTCCTCCTCCTCCTCCTCGTCCTCCTGCAGAAGCTACAGCTCTTCCACAGAACGCAGTCTGCCAACCACTCCATCGGCAGATGACACTGTTGCACACCAGTTGTCCCATTATGGGCCAGCTACTGCCAAGCTTCAGCAGGCTGTATTGGCTATGAAGTGCTTGGGCGACAACAGACACACCGCGGAAGTTCTGTCCGAGTTCTTGCAACAAGAAACGCAGTCGTGGCTGGGCACAGTAGATCTTGAGGCAGGCAAGGTAGTGAGTGATAACGGAAGGAATTTCATGGCTGCCATCTCCCTTTCCCAACTGAAACACATTCCTTGCCTGGCTCACACCTTAAACCTGGTGGTGCAGTGCTTATTGAAAACTTATCCTGGGTTCTCCGACCTGCTCCTCAAAGTGCGTGCACTTTGCTCACATATCCGACGTTCGCCTGTACACGCCAGCCGTATGCAGACCTATCAGCGGTCTTTGAACCTTCCCCAGCATCGCCTAATCATAGACGTTGCAACAAGGTGGAACTCAACACTGCACATGCTTCAGAGACTGTGCGAACAGAGGCGTGCTGTTATTTATTTGTGGGAGGATACACGGGCAGGCAGTAGGATGGCAGACATGGAGTTGTCAGGTGTGCAGTGGTCTAAGATACAAGACATGTGTCAAGTCCTTCAGTGTTTTGAGGAATGCACACGGCTGGTTAGTGCAGACAACGCCGTAATAAGCATGAGCATCCCCCTAATGCGTCTGCTGATGCAAAGTTTGACGCACATAAAGGAGCAGGCGTCTGCACCAGAGGAAGAGGAAAGCCTTGATGACAGTCAGCCATTGTCTGGTCAGGGCAGTGTACAGGACGAGGTAGCGGGCGAAGAGGAGGTGGAGGACGAGGAGGATGATGGGGATGAGTATATTTTTAATGCCGAACCTTTCCCGGGGGCACAGGAAATTGGTTGCGTGTCACGGCCGGGTTCTGGTTTTTTGAGGGACACAAGTGACGTAGATTTGCCTGCAACTGCCCCTCAACCAATCACAACCGGAGATTTGACAACTGGAACTTTGGCCCACATGGCGGATTATGCCTTACGTATCCTAAAAAGGGACACACGCATTACGAAAATGATGAACGATGACGATTACTGGTTGGCCTGCCTCCTTGATCCACGCTATAAAGGCAAATTGCAAAATATTATGCCACATGAGAACTTGGAACTAATATTAGCAACCAAACAATCAACTCTTGTTGACCGTTTGCTTCAGGCATTCCCAGCACACAGCGCACGTGATCGTTCTCACACGAGCTCCAGGGGGCAGCAGACTAGGAGTGTTAGGGGTGCACACATCAGAAGTGGAGTTGGACAGAGGGGTTTTCTGACCAGGTTGTGGAGTGATTTTGCTATGACCGCAGACAGGACAGGTACTGCTGCATCAATTGAAAGTGACAGGAGACAACATTTGTCCAGTATGGTTACTAACTATTTTTCATCCCTTATCGATGTTCTCCCTCAACCGTCATTCCCATTTGATTACTGGGCCTCCAAATTAGACACCTGGCCAGAATTGGCAGAATATGCATTGCAGGAGCTTGCTTGCCCGGCAGCAAGTGTCCTATCAGAAAGAGTATTCAGTGCTGCAGGTTCAATATTAACCGAAAAAAGGACTCGTCTGGCTACCCAAAATGTTGACGATCTAACATTCATTAAAATGAACCACAACTGGATTTCGAAATCTTTTGCCCCACCTTGCCCGGCCGACACCTAGCTTTCCTATGAAAGGCTCTTGCCTGTGAATTACTTTTCTAATGTCTAATTTGCTGCAGCTGATTGTACAGCATACGACATGTTTACACCTCCCTAAATGGCCAAACTCCCCACACGGGGCCGTGGTATCGCGACTTGGCGCAAGCACCCGTGAGACTGCTGTTTGTCTGAAGAGGTGGGTGTGCTCGCTTTTGGTTGACGGCATTGCTACTGGGTCCCTCATAGTACAATGTAGTGTCTCTGGCGGTGGTGGTGCGCACCCAACGTCAGACACACCGTTGTAACATGAGGGGCCCTGGGGCGGTCCCGCCGGCCTCTAGAGAGTTCCCCCCTACCCCAGCTCAAAATGTGCTCTACCACATGCAAAATTATGTCGCACAGCTCCACCAATCTTTAGTCTATTCGCTGACATCATTCAATGTCTGGCACTGACAATACAAATTTGTAGACATCTATGATGCAACTTAAAGTAGTCTGTGTCTGTGTCCTATATTGGCACCATTAAATAGTTACTGCCAAATTACTATGTCAGAAACTCAGCAGATGAGCCCACCCCTGTACCTAAGTATGCCACCTTTTTTTTTGTTTTGGTTGTTTTGCGAGACATTAACATCTATTTATATTTTGGGAGTACTGGGACAGACACTCCTTGCACTACTCCTCCACTCACCACCAAGCTGCCCGTGTATCCATGTAACCGCTGTAAAACTGCCATGAGCCTATTGTTTGTTATTTTAGGCCTTTGAAGCCTGTCTGCGGTCCCTCCTTCCACTAGTCCTCCACTGACCAGACCACTGCTGCCCGTGTACCCCTGGAACCAATTATAAAGTGCCTACAGCCAGCCCATTTTTTTATGTTAGGCCTTTGAAGCCTGTCTGCGGTCCCTCCTTCCACTAGTCCTCCACTGACCAGACCACTGCTGCCCGTGTACCCCTGGAACCAATTATAAAGTGCCTACAGCCAGCCCATTTTTTTATGTTAGGCCTTTGAAGCCTGTCTGCGGTCCCTCCTTCCACTAGTCCTCCACTGACCAGACCACTGCTGCCCGTGTACCCCTGGAACCAATTATAAAGTGCCTACAGCCAGCCCATTTTTTTATGTTAGGCCTTTGAAGCCTGTCTGCGGTCCCTCCTTCCACTAGTCCTCCACTGGCCAGACCACTGCTGCCCGTGTACCCCTGGAACCAATTATAAAGTGCCTACAGCCAGCCCATTTTTTTATGTTAGGCCTTTGAAGCCTGTCTGCGGTCCCTCCTTCCACTAGTCCTCCACTGACCAGACCACTGCTGCCCGTGTACCCCTGGAACCAATTATAAAGTGCCTACAGCCAGCCCATTTTTTTATGTTAGGCCTTTGAAGCCTGTCTGCGGTCCCTCCTTCCACTAGTCCTCCACTGGCCAGACCACTGCTGCCCGTGTACCCCTGGAACCAATTATAAAGTGCCTACAGCCAGCCCATTTTTTTATGTTAGGCCTTTGAAGCCTGTCTGCGGTCCCTCCTTCCACTAGTCCTCCACTGACCAGACCACTGCTGCCCGTGTACCCCTGGAACCAATTATAAAGTGCCTACAGCCAGCCCATTTTTTTATGTTAGGCCTTTGAAGCCTGTCTGCGGTCCCTCCTTCCACTAGTCCTCCACTGGCCAGACCACTGCTGCCCGTGTACCCCTGGAACCAATTATAAAGTGCCTACAGCCAGCCCGTTTTTTTATGTTAGGCCTTTGAAGCCTGTCTGCGGTCCCTCCTTCCACTAGTCCTCCACTGGCCAGACCACTGCTGCCCGTGTACCCCTGGAACCAATTATAAAGTGCCTACAGCCAGCCCATTTTCTTATGTTAGGCCTTTGAAGCCTGTCTGCGGTCCCTACTTTAAATACTCCTCCACTGACCACCAAGCTGCCTACCCGTGTATCCATGTAACCGCTGTAAAACTGCCATGAGCCTATTGTTTGTTATGTTAGGCCTTTGATAGCCTGTCTGCGGTCCCTACTTTAAATACTCCTCCACTCACCACCAAGCTGCCTGCCCGTCTATCCATGTAACCGCTGTAAAACTGCAATGAGCCTATTGTTTGTTATTTTAGGCCTTTGATAGCCTGTCTGCGGCCCCTACTTGCAATACTCCTCTGTTATGACCCCAATGGCGAGGGTCTCAGAGGAACGTGGAAGTCTGCAGAATACAAAAATCCAGCTCATAGGGCAGTGGTAACTGGGTTGACCATATATCTACTCCTAACGCCAACACTAGAAGTAGCCGGGGATCATTCCTACGTTGATTCTAGATGACACGCGCCAGCCGGAGAATCTAGCTACCCCTAGTAGAGGAAAACAAAGACCTTTCTTGCCTCCAGAGAAGGGGACCCCAAAGCTGGATAGAAGCCCCCCACAAATAATGACGGTGAGGTAAGAGGAAATGACAAACACAGAAATGAACCAGGTTTAGCACAGAGAGGCCCGCTTACTGATAGCAGAATAAAGAAAGGTAACTTATATGGTCAACAAAAACCCTATCAAAATCCACACTGGAAATTCAAGAACCCCCGAACCGTCTAACGGTCCGGGGGGAGAACACCAGCCCCCCTAGAGCTTCCAGCAAAGGTCAGGATATAGATTTGGAACAAGCTGGACAAAAATACAAAACCAAAACAAATAGCAAAAAGCAAAAGGCAGACTTAGCTGATATAACTGGAACCAGGATCAGTAGACAAGAGCACAGCAGACTAGCTCTGATAACTACGTTGCCAGGCATTGAACTGAAGGTCCAGGGAGCTTATATAGCAACACCCCTAACTAACGACCCAGGTGCGGATAAAAGGAATGACAGAAAAACCAGAGTCAAAAAACTAGTAACCACTAGAGGGAGCAAAAAGCAAATTCACAACAGTACCCCCCCCTTAGTGAGGGGTCACCGAACCCTCACCACGACCACCAGGGCGATCAGGATGAGCGGCATGAAAGGCACGAACTAAATCGGCCGCATGAACATCAGAGGCGACCACCCAGGAATTATCCTCCTGACCATAGCCCTTCCACTTGACCAGGTACTGAAGCCTCCGCCTGGAGAGGCGAGAATCCAAGATCTTCTCCACCACGTACTCCAACTCGCCCTCAACCAACACCGGAGCAGGAGGCTCAGCAGAAGGAACTACAGGCACAATGTACCGCCGCAACAAGGACCTATGAAATACATTGTGAATAGCAAACGACACAGGAAGATCCAGACGAAAAGATACAGGATTAAGGATTTCCAATATCTTGTAAGGCCCAATAAAACGAGGTTTAAATTTGGGAGAGGAGACCTTCATAGGAACAAAGCGGGAAGAAAGCCACACCAAATCCCCAACGCGTAGTCGGGGACCCACACCGCGGCGGCGGTTGGCAAAGCGCTGAGCCTTCTCCTGTGACAACTTCAAGTTGTCCACCACATGATTCCAGATCTGCTGCAACCTATCCACCACAGAATCCACCCCAGGACAGTCAGAAGGCTCCACATGACCCGAAGAAAAGCGAGGATGGAAACCAGAGTTGCAGAAAAAAGGCGAAACCAAGGTGGCGGAACTAGCCCGATTATTAAGGGCAAACTCAGCCAACGGCAAGAATGTCACCCAATCGTCCTGATCAGCAGAGACAAAACACCTCAAATAAGCCTCCAAAGTCTGATTGGTTCGCTCCGTCTGTCCATTAGTCTGAGGATGGAAAGCAGACGAAAACGACAAATCAATGCCCATCCTACTACAAAAGGATCGCCAGAACCTGGAAACGAACTGGGATCCTCTGTCTGACACAATATTCTCAGGGATGCCGTGCAAACGAACCACGTTCTGGAAAAACACAGGAACCAGATCGGAAGAGGAAGGCAGCTTAGGCAAAGGAACCAAATGGACCATCTTGGAGAAGCGATCACATATCACCCAGATAACGGACATGCCCTGAGATAGCGGAAGATCAGAAATGAAATCCATGGAGATATGTGTCCAAGGTCTCTTCGGGACAGGCAAGGGCAAGAGCAAACCGCTGGCACGAGAACAGCAAGGCTTAGCTCGAGCACAAGTCCCACAGGACTGCACAAATGACCGCACATCCCTTGACAAGGAAGGCCACCAAAAGGACCTGGCCACCAGATCTCTGGTGCCAAAAATTCCCGGGTGACCTGCCAACACCGAGGAATGAACCTCGGAAATGACTCTGCTGGTCCACTTATCCGGGACAAACAGTCTGTCAGGTGGACAAGACTCAGGCCTATCAGCCTGAAATCTCTGCAACACACGTCGCAGATCCGGAGAAATAGCTGACAAGATAACTCCATCTTTAAGAATACCAACAGGATCAGCGACTCCAGGAGCATCAGGCACAAAGCTCCTAGAAAGAGCATCGGCCTTCACATTCTTTGAACCTGGTAAATACGAGACAACAAAATCAAAGCGGGAGAAAAACAATGACCAGCGGGCCTGTCTCGGATTAAGGCGTTTAGCAGACTCGAGATACATCAGATTTTTGTGATCAGTCAAGACCACCACACGATGCTTAGCACCCTCGAGCCAATGACGCCACTCCTCAAATGCCCATTTCATGGCCAACAACTCCCGATTGCCCACATCATAATTTCGCTCGGCAGGCGAAAACTTCCTAGAGAAAAAGGCACAAGGCTTCATAACAGAGCAACCAGGGCCTCTCTGCGACAAAACGGCCCCTGCCCCAATCTCCGAAGCATCCACCTCAACCTGAAAGGGAAGTGAGACGTCAGGCTGGCACAAAACAGGCGCCGAAGTAAACCGGCGTTTCAACTCCTGGAAAGCCTCCACGGCAGCAGGAGCCCAGTTAGCTACATCGGAGCCCTTCTTGGTCATATCCGTCAAAGGTTTCACAATGCTAGAAAAATTAGCGATAAAACGACGGTAGAAGTTAGCGAAGCCCAAGAACTTCTGAAGACTCTTAACTGACGAGGGCTGAGTCCAATCAAGAATAGCTCGGACCTTGACTGGGTCCATCTCCACAGCAGAAGGGGAAAAAATGAACCCCAAAAAGGGAACCTTCTGTACACCAAAGAGACACTTTGAGCCCTTGACAAACAAAGAATTTTCACGCAAAATTTTAAAGACCAACCTGACCTGCTCCACATGCGAATCCCAATTATCAGAAAAAACCAAAATATCATCCAGATAAACAATCAAAAATTTATCCAGATACTTCCGGAAAATGTCATGCATAAAGGACTGAAAAACTGAAGGCGCATTGGAGAGCCCAAAAGGCATCACCAAGTACTCAAAATGACCTTCGGGCGTATTGAATGCGGTTTTCCATTCATCACCTTGCTTAATGCGCACAAGGTTGTACGCACCACGAAGGTCTATCTTGGTGAACCACTTGGCACCCTTAATCCGGGCAAACAAGTCAGACAACAGCGGTAAAGGATACTGAAATTTGACAGTGATCTTATTTAAAAGCCGATAATCAATACAAGGTCTCAAAGATCCGTCCTTTTTTGCCACAAAAAAGAATCCCGCACCAAGAGGGGAAGAAGACGGACGAATATGTCCTTTTTCCAGAGACTCCTTGATATATGAACGCATAGCGGTATGTTCAGGTACCGACAGATTAAACAGTCTTCCCTTAGGAAATTTACTGCCTGGGATCAAATCTATAGCACAGTCACAGTCCCTATGAGGAGGCAGTGCACTGGACTCAGACTCACTGAAGACATCCTGATAATCAGACAAATACTCCGGAACTTCCGAAGGCGTAGAAGAAGCAATAGACACAGGCAGGGAATCCTCATGAATACCACGACAGCCCCAACTTGAGACTGACATAGCCTTCCAGTCCAGGACTGGATTATGGGTCTGTAACCATGGCAGCCCTAAAACGACCAAATCATGCATTTTATGTAAAACCAGGAAACGTATCACCTCGCGGTGTTCAGGAGTCATGCACATGGTAACCTGAGTCCAATACTGCGGTTTATTTGCTGCCAATGGTGTAGCATCAATACCCCTAAGAGGAATAGGATTTTCTAATGGTTCAAGAGTAAATCCACAGCGCTTAGCAAATGAGAGATCCATGAGACTCAGGGCAGCACCTGAATCTACAAACGCCATGACAGGATAAGATGACAGTGAGCAAATCAAAGTTACAGACAGAATAAATTTAGGTTGCAAATTACCAACGGTGACAGGACTAACAACCTTAGCTATACGTTTAGAGCATGCTGAGATAACATGTGTAGAATCACCACAGTAGTAGCACAAGCCATTCCGGCGTCTATGAATTTTCCGCTCATTTCTAGTCAGGATTCTATCACATTGCATTAAATCAGGTGTCTGTTCAGACAACACCATGAGGGAATTTGCGGTTTTGCGCTCCCGCAACCGCCGGTCAATTTGAATAGCCAGTGCCATAGTATCATTCAGACCTGTGGGAATGGGAAAACCCACCATAACATTCTTAATGGCTTCAGAAAGGCCATTTCTAAAATTAGCGGCCAGTGCACACTCGTTCCAATGTGTCAGCACGGACCATTTCCGAAATTTTTGGCAATACACTTCAGCCTCGTCCTGCCCCTGAGACATAGACAGCAAGGCCTTTTCTGCCTGAATCTCAAGATTGGGTTCCTCATAAAGTAAACCGAGCGCCAGAAAAAACGCATCAAGATCAGCCAATGCCGGATCTCCTGGCGCCAGCGAAAAAGCCCAATCCTGAGGGTCGCCCCGTAAGAACGAAATAACAATTTTTACTTGCTGAGCAGAATCTCCTGATGAACAGGGTCTCAGGGACAAAAACAATTTACAATTATTCACGAAATTCCTAAACTTAAACCTGTCTCCGGAAAACAGTTCAGGAATCGGTATTTTAGGTTCTGACCTAGGATTTCTGATAACATAGTCTTGTATGCCCTGCACACGAGTAGCCAGCTGGTCCACACTTGTAATCAAGGTCTGGACATTCATGTCTGCAGCAAGCATAGCCACTCTGAGGTAAAGGGGAAGGAGAAAAAAAAAAAAAAAAAAACTCAGAATCTTCTTTCTTATAATCCCTCTTCTGCAATGCATTAAACATTTAATACTGGCCTGGCAAACTGTTATGACCCCAATGGCGAGGGTCTCAGAGGAACGTGGAAGTCTGCAGAATACAAAAATCCAGCTCATAGGGCAGTGGTAACTGGGTTGACCATATATCTACTCCTAACGCCAACACTAGAAGTAGCCGGGGATCATTCCTACGTTGATTCTAGATGACACGCGCCAGCCGGAGAATCTAGCTACCCCTAGTAGAGGAAAACAAAGACCTTTCTTGCCTCCAGAGAAGGGGACCCCAAAGCTGGATAGAAGCCCCCCACAAATAATGACGGTGAGGTAAGAGGAAATGACAAACACAGAAATGAACCAGGTTTAGCACAGAGAGGCCCGCTTACTGATAGCAGAATAAAGAAAGGTAACTTATATGGTCAACAAAAACCCTATCAAAATCCACACTGGAAATTCAAGAACCCCCGAACCGTCTAACGGTCCGGGGGGAGAACACCAGCCCCCCTAGAGCTTCCAGCAAAGGTCAGGATATAGATTTGGAACAAGCTGGACAAAAATACAAAACCAAAACAAATAGCAAAAAGCAAAAGGCAGACTTAGCTGATATAACTGGAACCAGGATCAGTAGACAAGAGCACAGCAGACTAGCTCTGATAACTACGTTGCCAGGCATTGAACTGAAGGTCCAGGGAGCTTATATAGCAACACCCCTAACTAACGACCCAGGTGCGGATAAAAGGAATGACAGAAAAACCAGAGTCAAAAAACTAGTAACCACTAGAGGGAGCAAAAAGCAAATTCACAACACTCCTCCACTGACCACAATGCTGCCTGGAGTGCCTGCCTGTGTATCCATGTAACCGATGTAAAACTGCCATGACTGCCTACTGTTTGTTATTTTAGGCCTTTGATAGCCTGTCTGCGGCCCCTACTTGCAATACTCCTCCACTGACCACAATGCTGCCTGGAGTGCCTGCCTGTGTATCCATGTAACCGATGTAAAACTGCCATGACTGCCTACTGTTTGTTATTTTAGGCCTTTGATAGCCTGTCTGCGGCCCCTACTTGCAATACTCCTCCACTGACCACAATGCTGCCTGGAGTGCCTGCCTGTGTATCCATGTAACCGATGTAAAACTGCCATGACTGCCTACTGTTTGTTATTTTAGGCCTTTGATAGCCTGTCTGCGGCCCCTACTTGCAATACTCCTCCACTGACCACAATGCTGCCTGGAGTGCCTGCCTGTGTATCCATGTAACCGATGTAAAACTGCCATGACTGCCTACTGTTTGTTATTTTAGGCCTTTGATAGCCTGTCTGCAGCCCCTACTTGCAATACTCCTCCACTGACCACACCAATGCTGCCCGTGTACCCCTGGAACCTATTTAAAAGTTCATAGAGCCTAGTTATATATTTTATTTACTATTAATAAGGCCATGATGGACTACGCTGTACCACGCTACAAGCTAACCAGTCGACACTTCTTTTGCGAGAAAAGCCATCCCAACCCTCCACCAGCATGTAGAAGACCGCATTGTCCATGCACTCTGGCAATCTGTGAGTACAAAGGTGCACCTGACAACAGACGCATGGACCTGTAGGCATGGCCACGGAAGATTACGTGTCCATTACGGTGCAATGGGTTAATGTGGTGGATGCATGGTCCACAGGGGACAGCCTACTAAGTCTGTCTGCAGTCCCTAATTCAAATTGTCCTCCACTGTCTAAATCGGAGCTTCCACCTTCTGGCTTTCGGCCTATAGTATCAGAAATTAAACTGCATTTGGCCTTCAACTTTGGTTAGGGCCTACTAACGGCTTCTGCCCCTCCCTGGTGTTGCCCTCAACTAAATAAAGCTGAGCTTCAACCTTCTGCTCCAAATTACCATTTTAAAAAATGCAATAGGCTTTTCCGGCCTACTAAAGGTGTCTGTCTGTGTGCCCCTGCCTGGTGTTGTCCTCAACTAAATAAAGCTGAGCTTCAACCTTCTGCTCCAAATTACCATTTTAAAAAATGCAATAGGCTTTTCCGGCCTACTAAAGGTGTCTGTCTGTGTGCCCCTGCCTGGTGTTGTCCTCAACTAAATAAAGCTGAGCTTCAACCTTCCGGCTCTCATTAAGTGGTTTTAAAAAAAAAAAATGGTGGTTAGGGCCTACTAACGGCTTCTGCCCCTCCCTGGTGTTGCCCTCAACTAAATAAAGCTGAGCTTCAACCTTCTGCTCCAAATTACCATTTTAAAAAATGCAATAGGCTTTTCCGGCCTACTAAAGGTGTCTGTCTGTGTGCCCCTGCCTGGTGTTGTCCTCAACTAAATAAAGCTGAGCTTCAACCTTCCGGCTCTCATTAAGTGGTTTAAAAAAAAAAAAATGGTGGTTAGGGCCTACTAACGGCTTCTGCCCCTCCCTGGTGTTGCCCTCAACTAAATAAAGCTGAGCTTCAACCTTCCGGCTCTCATTAAGTGGTTTTAAAAAAAAAAAATGGTGGTTAGGGCCTACTAACGGCTTCTGCCCCTCCCTGGTGTTGCCCTCAACTAAATAAAGCTGAGCTTCAACCTTCTGCTCCAAATTACCATTTTAAAAAATGCAATAGGCTTTTCCGGCCTACTAAAGGTGTCTGTCTGTGTGCCCCTGCCTGGTGTTGTCCTCAACTAAATAAAGCTGAGCTTCAACCTTCTGCTCCAAATTACCATTTTAAAAAATGCAATAGGCTTTTCCGGCCTACTAAAGGTGTCTGTCTGTGTGCCCCTGCCTGGTGTTGTCCTCAACTAAATAAAGCTGAGCTTCAACCTTCTGCTCCAAATTACCATTTTAAAAAATGCAATAGGCTTTTCCGGCCTACTAAAGGTGTCTGTCTGTGTGCCCCTGCCTGGTGTTGTCCTCAACTAAATAAAGCTGAGCTTCAACCTTCCGGCTCTCATTAAGTGGTTTTAAAAAAAAAAAATGGTGGTTAGGGCCTACTAACGGCTTCTGCCCCTCCCTGGTGTTGCCCTCAACTAAATAAAGCTGAGCTTCAACCTTCTGCTCCAAATTACCATTTTAAAAAATGCAATAGGCTTTTCCGGCCTACTAAAGGTGTCTGTCTGTGTGCCCCTGCCTGGTGTTGCCCTCAACTAAATAAAGCTGAGCTTCAACCTTCTGCTCCAAATTACCATTTTAAAAAATGCAATAGGCTTTTCCGGCCTACTAAAGGTGTCTGCCCCTCCCTGGTGTTGTCCTCAACTGAACAAAGCTGAGCTTCCACATTCTGGCTTTCGCCCTATACTATCAGATATTAAACTGCATTTGGCCTACTACTGTGGTTAGGCCCTTGAAACAGTGTCTGCTGCTCTTGGGTTTGCTACTCCACTGAACAAAGCAATGCCGCCTGTTTAGTCCTGTTACCAATTTTGAACTGCATGTAGCCTACTTTATTCTTTGGCCCTATATCTGTTTCCTCCTCATCCTGCCCATTGCCCAGCCACTGCTAAATGAGTCTGCTGGTACATTGACCTAGACCACTACATTCCCCTTGTACTCTACACAGCCAGAATCTGACCCTGCTGAAAGTAAGGTTCCCCTTCCCGCATGTTATACCACCTTACACAGGGACAAAGAGGAAGGTGCAGATGAAAGTGCAGGTTCCTTCATCAGGTGGGGGGGCATACTCGTTGGCGACGTCACTGGCACAGGGCCCCTCAGAGTACGCAAAAGTGTCGCTGCTGGTGGGAGGCGCCCCCGCCATGCAAACACACCGCCGTACTTTGAGGAGCCCTGTGCCAGTGGCAATGCGAACGAGTGGGCCCCCCCCTGCTTGCTCAGGATCACAGCACTTGCAACGTTTAAATACTTACCTTTCCCTGCAACACCGCCGTGACGTAGTCCGCATTTCCTGGGCCCACGAAAAACTTGAGCCAGCCCTACTCCCCCCACAACTTTCCCCCAATTCCCTATGCCCAACTATTATTATACAGTTAATTAAGATTGGCAAGCTTCAGAAACAAGAATGGATGTTTTTGGCATTAAAATGGGCACTGTAGGTGTTTTCCTGGCCTCCACTCACTGCCGACTATGCTTCCCCATTGACTTGCATTGGGTTTCGTGTTTCGGTCGATCCCCGACTTTTAGCGATAATCGGCCGACTGCACTCGACTCGACTCTGGACAAAATCGGGTTTCCCAAAACCCTACTCGATCTTAAAAAAATGAAAGTCGCTCAACCCTACTGTGCACAGTTCTGGTCTCCGGGGTATAAGAAAGACATAGCTGAACTGGAGCGGGTGCAGAGAAGAGCGACCAAGGTTATTAGAGGACTGGAGGGTCTGCAATACCAAGATAGGTTATTACACTTGGGGCTATTTAATTTGGAAAAACGAAGGCTAAGGGGTGATCTTATTTTAATGTATAAATATATGAGGGGACAGTACAAAGACCTTTCTGATGATCTTTTTAATCATAGACCTGAGACAGGGACAAGGGGGCATCCTCTACGTCTGGAGGAAAGAAGGTTTAAGCATAATAACAGACGCGGATTCTTTACTGTAAGAGCAGTGAGACTATGGAACTCTCTGCTGTATCATGTTGTAATGAGTGATTCATTAATTAAATTTAAGAGGGGACTGGATACCTTACACTCACTAGATTCCTTGATAAGGCGTTGATCCAGGGATGTGACGCGGCGGGTTAATGACGTCACGAGGGATTTCCCTCTCCCCGCCCTGTCACAGGAAGAGCAGGGGCCGATGCACACTGAACGGACCTGCACGACGGTGCGCATGCGCCAATAATGGCGCCGGTAATCAAACACAGATGCACCCATGATATAAATAAACGCCCAAAGTGCACACATTTACAGCCCCCCGAGGAAGCCCAACGCGAAACGCGCGTCGGGGCTGCTGGAGACGCACTACTGGCATACACTTATGGGTAAGATGAGCGGCATACTCCTCCTTCCTACCTCCCTTTACTTTTAGTTGTGGTTTGGTGGTATGCTATATAGCAATCACAGTATGCATAGGAAGTCAGCCTTACATTTACTGGCACCTTATCCTGCAATAAGCACTTTGTAGGAGGATGGTGTGATTTAGCTGCTTCATCCCACATTGCCACCACAGTAGTTTGCGTCTGTCTGTATTTGCACCATCCCTGTACCTTGTACTGTCAGTCTGTATATATTTATTCTATAATGTAGTCTATGATTGTTAATAAAATTGCGTTACAAATCCTTCATACTTGTCTATGGGACTATGTACTCCATATTTTGCTGTAGGTTTGATAGTTTCGGAGTGTCCTCTTTACAGGAATTCTGTCCAAATGTATAGGGTGTAATTTCCCAGTACTTGTGTTTAAGCTATGTATCAGTGGTATCTGTTCTTAGTTGATCCAGGGAACTAGTCTGATTGCCGTATGTGGAGTCGGGAAGGAATTTTTTTCCCCAATGTGGAGCTTACTCTTTGCCACATGGGTTTTTTTTTGCCTTCCTCTGGATCAACATGTTAGGGCATGTTAGGTTAGGCTATGGGTTGAACTAGATGGACTTACAGTCTTCCTTCAACCTTAATAACTATGTAACTATGTTTGTAACGTTTAAGAATCCTTACCTCCCATAAAGGGAAGCACTGTTCTTATTACTGTTCTTATTACTTATTACTTGTTATTGCATTTCAAAATTGTATGTCTTTTTGCTGACATGTATTGTTGTTTTCTTCCCAGTCCGGGAGTACTGGATTTAACTGGGGGGAGTGCAGCGCCCCAGAGACCTGGTCGTTGCAGTAACATTGCTCCGCCGCTAAGGGGAGTGATGGTACATCTGATGGCACTGAAGGAGTTCACCTGACCAGGTACAGTGGGGCAAAAAAGTATTTAGTCATTCAGCAATAGTGCAAGTTCCACCACTTAAAAAGATGAGAGGCGTCTGTAATTTACATCATAGGTAGACCTCAACTATGGGAGACAAAATGAGAAAAAAAAATCCAGAAAATCACATTGTCTGTTTTTTTATCATTTTATTTGCATATTATGGTGGAAAATAAGTATTTGGTCAGAAACAAAATTTCATCTCAATACTTTGTAATATATCCTTTGTTGGCAATGACAGAGGTCAAACGTTTTCTGTAAGTCTTCACAAGGTTGCCACACACTGTTGTTGGTATGTTGACCCATTCCTCCATGCAGATCTCCTCTAGAGCAGTGATGTTTTTGGCTTTTCGCTTGGCAACACGGACTTTCAACTCCCTCCAAAGGTTTTCTATAGGGTTGAGATCTGGAGACTGGCTAGGCCACTCCAGGACCTTGAAATGCTTCTTACGAAGCCACTCCTTCGTTGCCCTGGCGGTGTGCTTTGGATCATTGTCATGTTGAAAGACCCAGCCACGTTTCAACTTCAATGCCCTTGCTGATGGAAGGAGGTTTGCACTCAAAATCTCACGATACATGGCCCCATTCATTCTTTCATGTACCCGGATCAGTCGTCCTGGCCCCTTTGCAGAGAAACAGCCCCAAAGCATGATGTTTCCACTACCATGCTTTACAGTAGGTATGGTGTTTGATGGATGCAACTCAGTATTCTTTTTCCTCCAAACACGACAAGTTGTGTTTCTACCAAACAGTTCCAGTTTGGTTTCATCAGACCATAGGACATTCTCCCAAAACTCCTCTGGATCATCCAAATGCTCTCTAGCAAACTTCAGACGGGCCCGGACATGTACTGGCTTAAGCAGTGGGACACGTCTGGCACTGCAGGATCTGAGTCCATGGTGGCGTAGTGTGTTACTTATGGTAGGCCTTGTTACATTGGTCCCAGCTCTCTGCAGTTTATTCACTAGGTCCCCTCGCGTGGTTCTGGGATTTTTGCTCACCGTTCTTGTGATCATTCTGACCCCACGGGGTGGGATTTTGTGTGGAGCCCCAGATCGAGGGAGATTATCAGTGGTCTTGAATGTCTTCCATTTTCTAATTATTGCTCCCACTGTTGATTTCATCACATCAAGCTGGTTGGCTATTGCAGATTCAGTCTTCCCAGCCTGGTGCAGGGCTACAGTTTTGTTTCTGGTGTCCTTTGACAGCTCTTTGGTCTTCACCATAGTGGAGTTTGGAGTCAGACTGTTTGAGGGTGTGCACAGGTGTCTTTTTATACTGATAACAAGTTTAAACAGGTGCCATTACTACAGGTAATGAGTGGAGGAAAGCGGAGACTCTTAAAGAAGAAGTTACAGGTCTGTGAGAGACAGAAATCTGGATTGTTTGTTTCTGACCAAATACTTATTTTCCACCATAATATGCAAATTAAATGATAAAAAAAACAGACAATGCGATTTTCTGGATTTTTTGTTCTCAGTTTGTCTCCCATAGTTGAGGTCTACCTATGATGTAAATTACAGACGCCTCTCATCTTTTTAAGTGGTGGAACTTGCACTATTGCTGAATGACTAAATACTTTTTTGCCCCACTGTATCACAGACACCAATGCACTTCATAGTCTGGCCTCCAGGGGGAGCAAAGGGCACTATGCATTAGGCCACTCCTCACAGTCTGGTAAAACTGGGGGTTAGATAGAAAGTTAGACAGAAAGCTGACTGGGCTAGAACCAGGCAACATCCTGCGGCAGAGGGTGTTGCAGGGGAAGATACAGTGGGGTCCCTGTTGTGAATTCCGCTCTTGGGCTCCCTCCGGTGGTTGTAAATGGCACTTTTGTTAGTTCTGCTCTTGGGCTCCCTCCGGTGGTTTTAAGTGGAACGGCTGCTCCTTGGATTTAGCAGTCAGCAGCTGCTTCCACTGATTGTCTATTCTGGCTCGGCTATATAGCCTGGCTCTATCCTTCAGCCTGTGCCAGTTGGCAATGGTTCCTGGTTGGATTCACATCTCTGCTTGGATTTCCCTGATATTCAGACCAGTTCAGCAAAGATAAGTCCAGGGAACTCTGGAGGTGCCATCGGATCGGCCGGTCTCAGACAGCCCTGTTAACCGTACTCTGGATTGAGGATCCTGAAGCCTTCAGTAAAGAGGTAAAGAGACTGCAACCCTGTGTCCTCGTTATTCATCGCACCCTGCACCACACATTATCACTCTCAACTTTTACTGGACGCCCCTTAGCAGGGTCACGGACCGGGTCTAGCCACCATGACAATCCCAGAACCGAGACAGAGAGGCCCGGTACCGGGTACCCCTTGGCCCTGCGACAGTGGGGGCGCTCCACATGTACTGTATGTGTGTACTGTATGTTGTATGTACTGTATTTGTGTAATGTAAGTTGAATGTATGTACTGTATATGTGTATGTGTTTTTTTTTACATTCAACACTACTACTGTCCCATTATTGGCTAATGTGTCACTCACTGTCACTGTAGTAGACATAGCCCGATGGGACTTGTAGTCCCATCGGACGTTGCCTGCACACAGAGACACACACACCAATGACCCCAGTGCCACCCGCAGACCCACCACGCAGAACCCCCCCCCTTCCTGCACACAGATCTCGGCAGATGTGTCATTCGCGAACAATCCGATACAAAGATCCGGCTCCCTGCTGTGAACTATGGGAGCCGACTTGCCAGTGAGAGCCACTAAAATCCCTGAATGGCTCTCACTGGGCGTAAACTCTTGGACTTCGGCATGCGTAACTCCGCCCACCTGAGCAAAACTCGGCCCACTCTTCAATTTAATTGGCTTCTAGGAAGTGGGTGGAGTTTCTGCAGTAGGTGGGTGGGGTTTCGGACGCCCGAAACAGATATTCAATAGGGACCCATTTAGGATCCAAAAAGAGCCGTTTTGTGAGCCGAAAGCCAACTCTTTTTGGTGAGTGGAGCCATGAGAGCTGGATCACAAAATAGAGCTGGACTGCCCATCACTGCGTGGCACATTCCAGCACAGCCAGCAGACCACTGCGCCTGCAGACGCCAGCACCGGCCGCACAGCCAGCAGACCGCCCTGCCCGCAGACCCCAGCACCAGCCACACAGCCAGCAGACCGCCCCGCCCACAGCCCCAGCACCGGCCGCACAGCCAGCAGACTGCCCCACCCACAGACCCCAGCATGGGCCGCACAGCCAGCAGACTGCCCCGCCCACAGACCCCAGCACCGGCCGCACAGCCAGAAGACCGCCCCACAGGCCCCAGCACCGGCCACACAGCCAGCAGACCGCCCTGCCCACAGACCCCAGCACCGGCTGCACAGCCAGCAGACTGCCCCACACACAGATCCCAGCACTGGCTGCACAGCCAGCAGACTGCCCTGCCCGCATATCCCAGCACAGCCCCGCAGGCAGACCCCAGCACCGCCCACAGCCCCGTCACTCTTGATGAGTGACCGTTGTCTGTGGAGGCTGGGTCACTCCTACTGATGATGTCATGTCAATTTCCAGAGTCAATTTCCAGGGGGCAGCAGACCACCCCGCGCGCAGCCCCAGCACCGGCCGCACAGCCAGCAGATCGCCCCACCCGCAGACCCCAGCACCGGCAACACAGCCAGCAGACCGCCCTGCCCGCAGCCCCAGCACCGGCCTCACAGCCAGCAGACTGCCCCACCTTCAGACCTCAGCACCGGCTGCACAGCCAGCAGACTGCCCCGCCCGCAGATCCCAGCACAGCCCCACAGGCAGACCCCAACACTGCCCACAGCCCAGTCACTCTTGATGAGTGACCGCTGTCTGTGGAGGCTGGGTCATGCCTGCTGATGACGTCACGTCAATTTCCAGAGTCTGCAAATTGATGTGACATCGGCGGAAATTAGCGGAGGCTATAGCCTGGGGGGTCACATGACCCGGACTCAGCCGGCGGCATAGCGCCGCTCACAAGCAGTATCGGCAACATAAAGTATTTACAAAATTCATTAGGGGCCCCACCTGGATACATTGGGGGGTTAATTGAAAGTAGTGGACAACCCCTTTAAGGAAAGCTTAATAGAGTAGACAGGGATCATGTCACGGTAACTGGGGGTAACAAACATAAATGGGGCATGTTTAAGGAAATGTCTTGTGCATAGGGGGCACTGTTATAGTAGTTTTACTCTTGTACAAAGGGGCAGTATTATAATAGTTATATTCTTGCCCATACAGGCAGTATTATAATAGCTATATTGTTGTACATACAGGGTAGTATTATAGTGGTTATATTCTTGTACATAGGGGCAGTATTATAGTAGTTATATTCTTGTACATAGAGGCAGGATTATAGTAGTTATATTCTTGTACATGGGGCAGTATTATAGTAGTTATATTCTTGTACATAGGGGCAGTATTATAGTAGTTATATTCTTGTACATAGGAGCAGCATTATAGTAGATATATTCTTGTACATAGGAGCAGCATTATAATAGTTATATTATTGTACATAGAGGGTAGTAGTATAGCAGTTATATTCTTGTACATAGGGGCAGTATTATAGTAGTTATATTCTTGTACATGGGGGAAGTATTATAGTAGTTATATTATTGTACATATAAGCAGTATTATAGTAGTTATATTATTGTACATAGGAGCAGCATTATAGTAGCTATATTCTTGTGCATATGGGCAGTATTATAGTAGTTATATTCATATACATAGGGGCAGTATTATAGTAGTTCTATTCTTACACAGAGGGAAAGTGTTATAGTAGTTATATTCTTGTACATAGGAGCAGTATTATAGTAGTTATATTCTTGTACCTAGGAGCAATATTATAGCAGTTATATTCTCATACATGGGGTAGTATTATAGTAGTTATATTATTGTACATAGGGGCAGTATTATAGTAGTTATGTTTTTGTACATAAGGGCAGTATTGTAGTAGTTATATTCTTGAACATATGAACAGTATTATAGTAGTTATATTCTTATACATAGGGGCAGTATTATAATAGTTATATTCTTGTACATATGAGCAGTATTATAGTAGTTATATTCTTGTACATAAGGGCAGTATTATAGTAGTTATATTCTTGTACATAGGGGGCAGTATTATAGTAGTTATATTCTTGTACATAGGAGCAGTATTATAGTAGTTATATTCTTATACATATGGATAGTACTATAATAGTTATATTCTTTTACATAGGGGCAGTATTATAGTAGTTATATTCTTGTTCATAGGAGCAGTATTATAGTAGTTATATTCTTGTACATAGGGGCAGTATTATTGTAGTTATATTCTTTTACATAGGGGCAGTATTATAGTAGTTATTTATTCTTATACATAGAGACAGTACTATAGTAGTTATATTCTTGTACATAGGGGCAGTATTATAGTAGCTATATTCTTGTACATGAGGCAGTACTATAGTAGTTATATTCTTGTACATAGGGGCAGTATTATAGTAGTTATATTCTTGTACATAGGGGCAGTATTATAGTAGTTATATTCTTGTACATAGAAGCAGTATTATAGTACTTATATTCTAGTTATAGGGGCAGTATTATAGTAATTATATTCTTGTACATAGGAGCAGTATTATAGTAGTTATATTCTTGTACATAGAAGCAGTATTATTGTAGTTATATTCTTGTATATAGGGGCAGTATTATAGTAGTTATGTTCTTGTACATAGGAGCAGTATTATAGTAGTTATATTCTTGTACATAGAAGCAGTATTATTGTAGTTATATTCTTGTATATAGGGGCAGTATTATAGTAGTTATGTTCTTGTACATAGGGGCAGTATTATAGTAGTTACATTCTTGTACATAGAAGCAGTATTATAGTACTTATATTCTAGTATATAGGGGCAGTATTATAGTAATTATATTCTTGTACATAGGAGCAGTATTATAGTAGTTATATTCTTGTACATAGAAGCAGTATTATTGTAGTTATATTCTTGTATATAGGGGCAGTATTATAGTAGTTATGTTCTTGTACATAGGAGCAGTATTATAGTAGTTATATTCTTGAACATAGGGGCAGTATTATAGTAGTTATATTCTTGTACATAGGGGCAGTATTATAGTAGCTATATTCTTGTACATAGGGGCAGTACTATAGTAGTTATATTCTTGTACATAAGGGCAGTATTATAGTAGTTATATTCTTGTACATAGGGGCAGTATTATAGTAGTTATATTCTTGTACATAGGGGCAGTATTATAGTAGTTATATTCTTGTACATAGGGGCAGTATTAGAGTACTTATATTCTTGTACATAGAGGCAGTATTATAGTAGTTATATTCTTGTACATAGGGGCAGTATTATAGTAGTTATATTCTTGTACATAGGAGCAGAAATATAGTAGTCATATTCTGGTGCATAGAATTAAATGAATTAAATGTGAATTTAATGAACATCAAATTCTATAAAAGATTCTTGCCTTTATGAATAACATAGGACATGTTCACCGATAACTAAACTAAAAATAAATTTTATAAAAATTATTCTAACATAATGTAGTGTCTGCGATGATTAATGCTGTTATGGAGACAATGTGGAGGCTTATATTAAATTGACAACTGTCATTATCTTTTGGTTGAAGAGAACATTAATGGGAAGATGAATATGGGTATCTTGGGAGCTACAGATAAAAACTTCTGAATTTGTGCTGCAGGGATCATTTACTTCTTAAACTTGTATAGTTTATAACTAAAAGGAATAATTGACTGCAGCAACTTTTATTATATTTTATCTCTATCAATAAATATGTATACATGACAAAGTCATGGATATGTCTGGCAAAGTCAGGCCAGACATATCCAAGTGCCCACCAATCCATCCTTTCACATATTTACTAAAGTAAATTAAACAGATTTTTGTACATGAGAAGTCTGTTGTGCTTACTTTACAAATTCATATCAGAATGGCTGTATGACTCTTTATGAAGTTTAAGTTCAAACTATGGTTAGGTCCAGAAATATTTGGACAATGACACAAGTTTTAGCATTTTAGCTGTTTATCAAAAAATCCCTGTTTCAAGGAATTATACGTAACAGTAATTGGATAATTATCTCAAAAGCTTTTTAATGGGCTGCTATTCCCTCATTAATTAATCATCAATTAAGCAGGTAAAAGATCTGGAGCTGATTCCTGGGGTTTCATTTGTATTTGGAACCTGTTGCTGTGAACCCACAACATGCAGTCAAAGGAGCTCTCAGTGGAAGAGAAACAGACCATTATTAGGCTGAAAAAACAGAGAGAAAACAGAAATGTTAGGAGTGGCTAAATCAATGGTTTGGTACATTCTGCAAAAATAGAGCACACTGGTGAGTTTAAGAACTCAAAATGTGTGGAATCGCGATCCACCCATGGCTGTTAACTAGTTAAATGTCACTGTCAATTTCTGACAGTGGCATTTAACTCCCGCTTACCGGAAGCATGACGTAAATCCCGCCCATTGGTGACCCTGTCACATGATCGCGGGTCACCGTTGGGTCGGCATGACAACCAGAGGTCTCCAGCAGACCTCTATAGTTGTTATTGCCGGATTGCTATGAGCGCCATCAAGTGGTCAGCGCTCATAGCACTGTGTGTAGCAGAGGAGATCAAAGAAGTGCAGCTTCTAGTCCACCATGGAGACTATTGAAGCATGCCAAAAGTGAAAAAAAGTTTTTAAAAATATTTAGAAAATAAAAAAATATAAAAGTTCAAATTATCCCCCTTTCGCCCCATTCAAAATAAAACAGTAAAAAAAAATCAAAAATTCACATATTTTGTATCACTGCTTTCAGAATCACCCCATAAAAAAAAAATAAGCCCTGACCCAGCCCCAGATCACGAAAAATGGAGACGCTACAAATCTCGGAAAATGGCACCATTTTGTTTTTTTTACCAAAATGTTTTTTTTTTTCACCACTTAAATAAAAAAGAACCTACATGTTTGGTGTCTATGAACTCATAATGACCTGGAGAATCATAATGACAGGTCAGTTTGGGCATTTACTGAACATGGTAAAAAAAACAACTGTAGAATTGCACTTTGTTTGCAATTTCACAGCACTTGGAATTTGATTTTTTTTTCCGTTTTCCATTTTCCAGTACATGATATGTTAAAAACAATTGTCGTTCAAAAGTACAACTCCTCTAACAAAAACCAAGCCGTCACATGGCTTTTTTGACTGAAATATACCACAAATTATACCATGCTAGGGAGAAGACCTAAGAAGTCTCGAAAGCTTGCTTTTGTAGCATGCATCATTTATTTTATTTGTTAGCCACTAAAAGGTATCATAACTACAAGATTATCTGTTTTTCCCACTGAGAGCATTCTTTTTTTCAACTTGCTAACAGGGTACTAAACCTTTTTTTTTTCTTTTACCTACCATGATTTACAGCTCCTCAGTGTACCTCCTCCCTGCTGCAACTGAAACTTCACCCACATAGCCTTATTGGCAGCTCCTTTATTTCCCTCCTCACCGTTCCCCACTGCAGCTAAAAATCTCAAATTTCTCAGCAGAAGGTGCTGCTATCAGTCAGGCTGGGTAGACACTGAATACACTTGATCAAATGAGCTCACTTTCTTTAGCTTGACTGTTAAAATGCCAGTGCAGGGGTGCCTCTGCCATTCTGTTCTGCTTAGTGTAGTGGAGTGAGGAACAGTCTTATGTAGCACACTCTGCCACAAATCTGCTGTGTGTACTCTGCACTGGTTTCAGAGGAAGAACTGTGCCAAAAAAAATGCAACCCGGCCTGTGGGAGTATTGTGGCAAAAGCTGCTGTGTGTATGAGTCGCAAGCCAGGGCCGTGGGGTTCTCGGTACCGGGTCCTGCCGTTCATAGGGGGATGTCACGGTGGCGACCCGGTCCATGGCCCTGGGCACCCATATAAAAGGAGAAGGTCTTTAAAAGGAGTAAAGTTTGTGTTCGTGACGCCACCTGTGGTATTCGGTCAGTGGGAACCGATGCTGCTTTAAGGGGTCCTCTGGGGGGATGTTATGGCAGCTAGGTGGTATACCTTCCCACAGGTGAAGTACAGGGGTTGGACAAAATAATGGAAACACCTGGAAACATCAACAAAAGTTAGTTTAATCTGGTGTAGGTCCACCTTTTGCGGCGATTACAGCCTCAATTCTCCGAGGTTTGGATTCATACAAGGTGTGAATTGTTTCCAAAGGAATTTTAGCCCATTCTGCAGTTAAAACACCCTCCAGTTCTTTGAGCGACGATGGCGGCGGAATTCAACGTCTAATTTGAATCTCTAAAATCGACCATAAATGCTCAATAATGTTGATGCCTGGGGATTGTGGGGCCAGATGAGATGCTCAACTTCATTAGAATGTTCCTCGTGCCATGCTTTAACGATTCTAGCTGTATGAATTGGTGCATTATCATCCTGAAAGATGGCGTTCCCCTCCGGGAACAGTGCTTGAACCATTGGATGCACTTGGTAGCCCAAAATGCCTAAATGATCTCGGCTGTTAATTCTTCCATGAAGGGATATCATTGGCCCAGCGGATCTCAATGAAATAGCACCCCAGATCATCACAGAACCTCCACCATGATTTATGGTTGGGAGAAGGCAGTCTGGATGGAATGCTTCTTTCGGCTGTCTCCAAGAGTACACTCAGCCGGAGGTCGGAAATAGGGTAAACAATGATTCGTCTAAGAATATCACATGTTTCCACTGCTCGAGGGACCAATTCTGGAGGTTTCTACACCAGTCTAAATGCTTGGAAACATTTGTAATTGAGAACAGCGGTTTTCTAATTGCAGCTCTTTCGTGGAATCCAGATTTGTGCAGCTCCTGATGAAAAGTTTTCGTGTAAACTGGGTTCTGTAGGTATTCATTGAGCTCAGCAGTGATTTTCGGAGCCGTGTTCTTGCGAACCTCTCTTATAATTCGCTTTAGAGTTCGACGGTCTCTCTCCGTCAATTTTGACTTTCGGCCGGACCAGTGCTTTGCTGCGGACATTTTTCCTTCTCTTTCAAACGCAGTCATTACTTTGGAGACAGTACGTCTTGACAAGCCAAGCATTCGGGCACTTTCTGTTACACTAGCGCCTGCCATACGAGCACCAACAATTTGGCCTCTTTGAAAATCCAAGAGGTCTGCCATTGGTATCAGGTTCTCATCAATGTTCTTACAATTATGCAAAACAAACAGTTAATTTACATACACATATCACATAACACAAATAATCAACTACAAAACATTGTCACATATGTCACGGTTTGCATGTTTATCACATGTTCGAAGATTATGTTACACCGATGCCTCTACCTTGTGCCAGTCATTACACTGGCTACCCATCCAATCCAGAATCCAGTACAAAACTACTACCCTCATCCACAAAGCACTCCATGGCTTAGCACCACCCTACATCTCCTCTCTGGTCTCAGTCTACCAACCTACCCGTGCCCTCCGCTCTGCTAATGACCTCAGGTTAGCATCCTCAATAATCAGAACCTCCCACTCCCGTCTCCAAGACTTTACACGTGCGGCGCCGATTCTTTGGAATGCACTACCTAGGTTAATACAATTAATCCCCAATCCCCACAGTTTTAAGCGTGCACTAAAAACTCATTTGTTCAGATTGGCCTACCGCCTCAACGCATTAACCTAATTATCCCTGTGTGGCCTATTAATAAAAAACAACAACATAATCACGTTCCTCCATCATGTTCTCATACACTTTATGCAGTTAATAGCCTCTGTGTCTGTACTGTTACATACTTAGGCAGTTAACTGGTTCATGCAGCTTTACATGAACACCCGAGCCTTACACTATGGCTGGTCCAAATAACTAAAGCAATTGTTACCATCCACCTCTTGTGTCTCCCCTTTTCCTCATAGATTGTAAGCTTGCGAGCAGCAGGGCCCTCATTCCTCCTGGTATCTGTTTTGAACTGTGATTTCTGTTATGCTGTAATGTCTGTTGTCTGTATAAGTCCCCTCTATAAGTTGTAAAGCGCTGCGGAATATGTTGGCGCTATATAAATAAAATTATTATTATTATTATTTATTATTATTATGATGCCAAAAGGTGTTTCCATTATTTTGTCCAACCCCTGTATATCCCCAGGGCTCCTGGTGTGTAGATGGATAATGGTGAGTAGTGCAGTGAAGAACGAGGACACAGGTTTGCAGTCTCTTTACCTTGTTTACTGTCGACTTCAGGCAGCCACAGTCCAGGGCACCAGATCACAGGGTAGGCAGGGTCTGGCCAGTTTGGAGGCAAGTTAGAAGTCCCCTTATCCAGGTGGAAATCAAAGTCTTACTCTAGCGCTGTGGTGTTGTAGTCCCTTACTGCCTATGGCTTCAAATAAGGTCCTCACAGGTGTTCTCTCTCTCTCTGTCCCCCATACAGGATAGGACACGACCTGTATGACTGGTGACTTGAGGCGGGTTATAGGGACTCTAGCACACCCCAGCCTTTAAGGGTGCCACCGTGCCTCCTGGGTACTAAGGTGGACAGGTAATGTGGAGTTCAGCTGTCCTGACGGTCTCTGATATAAGTCGTGGAGGGCCTTACAATCCTCGGTGTTCCGGCTACCGGTCTCTGTACCTCAGAAGGAGGCAGCCTGCTCGTGGCTGGTCTCCCACTGATATCCTCTCCTGTGCTTTGCTCTCATGCATGTTCACTGCAATATATTCAGCTTTCTGGATGTCTCTTTCCAGGAACTGCTCCACTGCGGCTACACAGCTCCGTAAACCCTCTTCTGCCTCAGACTGCTCCAGTCTGTCCTGGCAAGAACTGTCCTGAGGCTCTGACTCTCTACTTTCCCTCCTAAACTACCTTATATATGGGGAGTCACCTAGTAAATAGGATCAAAAGCTCCCCCTGGTGGCCTGGAGTGTGAATGTGTTGCATGCTTGTGTTACCTGGTTACAGTTATCCCTTCTTGCATTCAAACGTAACATCACTCTCCCCATGAGGAAAGCAAGGTTACTGTGATGACCAGGATCCTGGGACGCCACATGTACTCTGCAACCCTGCCTCTGGGGAGTACTGTGCCAAAAGCTGCTGTGTGTACTCTGCAACCCCGCCTGAGGGAGTATTGTGCCAAAAGCCTCTGTGTGTACTCTGCAACCGCACCTGTGGGAGTACTGTGCCAAAAGCTGCTATGTGTACTCTGCAACCTCACCTGTGGGAGTATTGTGCCAAAAGCCACTGTGTGTACTCTGCAACCCCACCTGTCTGAGTATTGCCCCAAAAGCCACTGTGTGTACTCTGCAACCCCACCTGTGGGTGTATTGTGCAAAAAGCCGCTGTGTATACTTTGCAACCCCACCAGTAGGAGTACTGTGCCAAAGCCACTGTGTGTACTCTGCAACCCTGCCCGAAAGTATCTGTACAAGCAATGTACATAAAAAATAATTCTACTCAGCCTCTGTCTCTTTACCATTTGTAGGCCAAACAAATAATTTTACTCTACCGCTATGTCTGTATGAGTAGAGTGGCAAAAAAAAAATCTCTTTACAGCACAAAATTTCAGGCCCCCATTGGCTTTGTGGGTACAATTTTAATCAACTTCTGTGTGGGGTACTCTGCCCCATGCACTGTGGATGAAATCTGTGGGGGTACTCTGCACCCTGGTCTGTGGGTGAAATTTTTAATCATCTTCTGTGGGGGTACTGTGCCCCATGGTTGAGGGATGACATTTTTAACTCGACTGTCAGTAGCAAGTCTCAAGCTCTGTGGGGGCACTGTTAAAATGTTTATGTCACTCATTTACTTCCTATTTACCATGTCGATTATGGTGACAGAACCCCTTTAAGTCATATCCCTCTGCACGTTTATTTTCAGGGCAATTGTCCTACTCTTACCCACATTTTGCAGCCCTCTTGCCCTTACTCCCACCATTTTACAGCCATTTTACAGCACTGAAGTTTGAGTACCCATTGACTTATATGGGGTTCGGTGTCTGAGATCAAGTTTGGGTCTCGAGCTGAACCTTGACATCCACGGGTCCGTTCATCCCTACTGCTCACTACTTCTAAAAGGAAGGTGACAACATCACAGATGGGATTCTTTATGGTCAGAGCAGTGAGACTATGGAACTCTCTGCTATACGGTCTACAAATATGTGCACACAGCATCTTTTCCGGTGGCAGAGATGCCGAGTTTTTCTGGGTGAAGATAATTCGGTAAACCGTCAGAGGCATTTTTACTGAAAGTGGTTTTGCTGGCAGCTTTGTTGTTGTCTTTTTTGGCTCCATCGCCACAAACTTTTCTCTGCCCTTTCCACTATAGTCGCGAAGAATAAACATTTCACTTCTTTAATCGCTTCACTGTTTCCAAACCCTGAAGTAGTGAAAATAAGTAGAAAAAGATTGAACATGTGCACAGCAATGTCATTTTTACATTACTGTATATTATATTTATTTTTTGCAGTGTTTTTTTCAGGCAGTATAGAGGTTTTTTGCATTTCTCTGGATTAACTATAAAACATTTTCTTCTATATTTCATGCATCCACTCATTCTTTTTATCTTTTTTATTCTGTCCTGGAATCTATTGAATTTCATTTATCACTTTATTTGAAATGCCGCAGAATCACTTACAACTGTAAAGAGCCTCGTGTGACTTTTGAAAGTCTCAAGTAGAATTCAGCTAAAATGAGATTATTCATCGATGTCACATTAAAATAAAACATTAATTCAAATTCAGACATCATCCAACTCTCCGATATGACTGAGAAATTAATTCTTAAAAGGACACAACACCTAAATTTCATCATCTATCAATTTACTATTCAGCAGAATTAATAATTATTCTATTAGTATCTCATCTTTGTTTTGTGTTGTCTTTTCCCCCCCATTTCCAGGCTGCAATGACCTGATTGTGCCCAGATTATAACCAGAGCTGTTAAATATACTGCAACATCCAGGATCAGAGATAAGAATTCAGATCCCTTAAAGGGAACCTATCACCCCGTTTTTTTCGGTATGAGATAAAAATACTGTTAAATATGGCCTGAGCTGTGCATTACAATAGTGTAGTTTGTGGACCCCAATTCCCCACCTATGCTGCCGAAATACGTTACCAAAGTAGTCATTTTCGCCTGTCAATCAGGCTGGTCAGGTCGGATGGGCGTGGCTTCTTCCCCCAGATATTGCGTAGTTTTCCGTTGGTGGCGTAGTGGTGTGCGCATGTCCAACGTCCCCAATCCTGCACGGGGGGGTGAAAATAGCAGCGATGTCCGTTATTCCATTGGTGGTCGGTGGGCGCGGCCATCTTCCTTTGGCCGCGCGTGCGCAGAAGCGGCGCTCTGCTGGCCGCGGCTTCAGGAAAATGGCCGCCGCGATCTCCATCTGCGCACGCGCGGCATCCCGCGGCCATTTTCCTGAAGCCGCGGCCAGCAGAGCGCCGCTTCTGCGCACGCGCGGCCAAAGGAAGATGGCCGCGCCCACCGACCACCAATGGAATAACGGACATCGCTGCTATTTTCACCCCCCCGTGCAGGATTGGGGACCTTGGACATGCGCACACCACTGTTATGACCCCAATGGCGAGGGTCTCAGAGGAACGTGGAAGTCTGCAGAATACAAAAATCCAGCTCATAGGGCAGTGGTAGCTGGGTTGACCATATATCTACTCCTAACGCCAACACTAGAAGTAGCCGGGGATCATTCCTACGTTGATTCTAGATGACACGCTCCAGCCGGAGAATCTAGCTACCCCTAGTAGAGGAAAACAAAAGACCTTTCTTGCCTCCAGAGAAGGGGACCCCAAAGCTGGATAGAAGCCCCCCACAAATAATAACGGTGAGGTAAGAGGAAATGACAAACACAGAAATGAACCAGGTTTAGCACAGAGAGGCCCGCTAACTGATAGCAGAATAAAGAAAGGTAACTTATATGGTCAACAAAAACCCTATCAAAATCCACACTGGAAATTCAAGAACCCCCGAACCGTCTAACGGTCCGGGGGGAGAACACCAGCCCCCTAGAGCTTCCAGCAAAGGTCAGGATATATATTTGGAACAAGCTGGACAAAAATACAAAACCAAAACAAAATAGCAAAAAGCAAAAAGCGGACTTAGCTGATATAACTGGAACCAGGATCAGTAGACAAGAGCACAGCAGACTAGCTCTGATAACTACGTTGCCAGGCATTGAACTGAAGGTCCAGGGAGCTTAAATAGCAACACCCTTAACTAACGACCCAGGTGCGGATAAAAGGAATGACAGAAAAACCAGAGTCAAAAAACTAGTAACCACTAGAGGGAGCAAAAAGTAAATTCACAACACACCACTACGCCACCAACGGAAAACTACGCAATATCTGGGGGAAGAAGCCACGCCCATCCGACCTGACCAGCCTGATTGACAGGCGAAAATGACTACTTTGGTAACGTATTTCGGCAGCATAGGTGGGGAATCGGGGTCCACAAACTACACTATTGTAATGCACAGCTCAGGCCCTATTTAACAGTATTTTTATCTCATACCGAAAAAAACGGGGTGATAGGTTCCCTTTAACCCTTAAGACTCAATGATAATTAGTAACCGCTGCATCTCCGTGGTCTGATCTTGTCATTCCATGCATGACCATGTCTTTGATGCTTGTGCAGCGCCCCAGAGTTCTGGTCGTTGCAGTACTGTGGCTTCGCCGCTAAGGGGAGCCATGGTACGTTCGATGGCACCGAAGGAGTTCCTCCAATCAGGTATCACAGACACCAATATGTTTCACAGCTGGGCCTCCGGGGGGAGCTAAGGGTGCTATTCATTAGGCCACTCCCCACCATAGTGGGTAAACTGGGGGTCAGGCAGGAAGTTAGAGAGAACGCTGACGGGATTGAACGGAGCAACACCCTGTGGCAGGGGGTGTTGTGAAGGGAGAGACTGTAGGGTCTCTGCCAGGGGTGGGATCCTGGCAGAGGCTTGGCATTGAAAGAACGTAACGGGTCCGCGCAGGCTCCTGGAAGCGGCGGGACTCAAGGAAAGGACTAGAAGCGAGATAGATTGTGCTGAGTGAGAAACGAGATCAAGCAGAAGGAGAATACCAGCAGGGGTTTTGTTGAAAGAGGCAGCACCCTGCTGAGGCGCAATACCGGTGGCCGGAACGCCGAGGGAGTGGATTAGAATACAGCTTCAAGCCATACTCCAAACAGCGGCAGGACAGTCGGTCTCAGGCGGGCTGTCT
The DNA here is from genome assembly GCF_051348905.1 of Ranitomeya variabilis. Lineage (NCBI taxonomy): Eukaryota > Metazoa > Chordata > Amphibia > Anura > Dendrobatidae > Ranitomeya > Ranitomeya variabilis. The sequence continues at coordinate 35,626,589 of NC_135232.1, read as the reverse complement.
ACCACATATCACCTATGAAGTCTTGGGGGGCAATTGCGGGAGAGGGGCGACTCTAGGGTCCCGGAAGAACTCCAGGCCTACCTGACAAACGGGTGCCATTCCAACCTGAATACAGGGAAGGGGTGGATTACAGAGGAACATCAAATCGAGTTGTGAGGGAACTTAAGAAACAGACACAACCGTTGTGGGGTTACTTTCCGTAAGCACAGCAGGGAAGGACTACAACACATAGCGCTAGAAGGAAGGCACAGATTTCCACCTGAGAGGAGAACTCTGGAGGTGCCATTGGACCGGCCGGACTTGCGTAGCCTGGTGAACCGTGTTCTGGACTGAGGACTCAGAGATCTCCAGTAAAGAGGTAAAGAGACTGCAACCTGGTGTCCTCATTATTTACCGCGACTTACACCCCACAACTGCACCGCTCCACCGCTATCATTACTACCACCTATTACACCGGACGTCCCCCACTGACGGACAGGGCCACGGACCGGGTCTAGCCACCGTGACAACCCCGAGACTGAGACCCAGAGGCCCGGCTCCGGGTATCCCCTCGGCCCTGCGGCGGTGTGGGGGCGCGCCGCAGACTTGGCGTCACGAACAGGATCTACTTAAGCCTGAAGAATCAGGTCATGTGTGCCTAGAGACTGTGATTTACTGTACTTGAACCGTACTTTATTGAAAAGACTGTGTTGTGCCATTTGCCGCCAAAATCCGCCGCCATTGCAGCGCTGAGGAAAGCGCAGGAAGAGAAGAGGGGCGTGGAGTGGGCGTAGACGAGCTGGAGAGCGCGAAGAATAATGGCCGCCCAGTCTAAGTATTTTTGTGTCCTGAGGACGTGCCCGTCAACAGCCGAAGTCCGCCTCCTGATCCTGGTCGGAGGGTGGAGACCATGGGGACGGGGCCGCCCACGAAAGAGACCGCAAAAAGAGGACATTGGAGGACAAATAAAGATGGCGACACCAGGAGCACCACGCGGAGCTGACCCGGTCCGGCCCGAGGCTGCGCAACCCGAGACAGCCTCCGAGATGCCAACGCTGCGGGGCCTGACCCTCACAGAGCCACCAGTGGGTCGACCTCCTCTGCCGCTGTCTGCAGAACGTGTGGCTGCGACCGAGGCCCGACAGCTAGCCCGCCGGCTGAGGGCCGATGCCCACGTACTTACACGGCTAGGCCAGCCCACAGAGATTCGTCTGTCCCCAGTGTCCCCTGTCGCCATCCACCCGGCCGTGGCTGGAGGCATGTCACCGACGCCGGACTTGAAGATTTCACCAGATGCTGAACATCTGCGGCGTCTGATGGCCGCATGGAGGAGCCGGCCCCAGCCTGCGGAACAGGTTGACTTGACCAGCGCTCCAGAGATCCCGTCCTCACACTGGGGTGTAGTGGTGGCCTTTAACCCCCGGTATGGAAGAGGGGTGATTCAGGAAATTGGAGAGCCGCTGCAGGTCCGCGTGGATCGGGAGGAGGTGGAGCCTTGCAGCGGGAGGCTCGATCGTGACCTGGAGCCGGGAGACGCCGTCACTTACACGAGGTGGAGGAGGGACACTGGCGAGACGGGCTGGTTTGCCCGAGGTGTCCAACGATGCGTTGCCCTCCAGGCTGCTGCCGGAACACCAGAAGGAGCTGATTCAGTGGGGAAAGCAGCAGAGCCCGGCCCTGCGGAACCCCGGGAAGCCCAGCCTTGCCGTGCCCCGGAGGGACGGGTGCACCTGCCGACAAGGAGGACCTCCCGGCGAGGGATTTTATCATTACTGGGACCGGAACGGCGTCCTGGCTCACCGGGGCGATCTGTTGGCCTGGTGAGGCCGGATAAGAGGCCGCCTTCTGCAGAACCCCAGTAAGATTTTATTGCTTTATGAAAATGTAAATAGTTACTGTTTGTTCTTTTGTTCCTGTTGCTGCTAAACCCGCCCAGGGTTAATGGATCCCTTTGTTGACCCGGGATCCCTGTGTTTGTTCTGAGTTTTCCTAAAATTTTTGCACAAGTTTAAAGAACTGCAGAAATCATGGACTGTGCATGATTCGAACTTCCCTTGTAAATAGTTTGCACCTTCTTAAAGGTGCTCCCTACTGGTTTTAGCCAAAGACACTTTGTGAAGATACCTTTCCTACCGGTTCTAGTTAAAGACACTTTGCGAAGATACCATACCGGAACCTTTGCGTGGGCTGGTAGGCTGAGAAGACGAGCTACCTTAGAAAGACTTGGTCTCCTCTTAAAGGGGATGTGAGAAACTGAACTTGAGAGAGATACTGTTGCAGAACAGTAATGCCATAATGATGCCTTGAAAAGAAATGTAACTGTTTTACATGCTAAGTTATATGTGTTGAATTTGTTGAAATGTCTAAATAATGTTTGCAGAAAGAAAAGATGCAGAGAGCCCGTAGGGGTAGAGATAGAGGTCTGCATAGTTGAAAGTAAGCAAAGTAATAATGAAGGTGAGGATAGAAGGTAAACCCCGCGTCCCCATTGAAAGTTACTTTGTTACTAAGGACAGAGAGTGACCCATAGGGGTTAGAGAGTGAGTCCTTAAAGGAGCCGAGTAGAGCTGGCTCAGAGTTCTTTAAACGAAAGGAATGTTATGTCTATACCATGTATAGTAGAGAAAGGCAGTAGGCCCTGGATGAACAGGGCGGTCCTGTAAAAGAAAGGAGAGGCAGTAGGTCTGGTGCCATAGGGACAGGCGGTCCTGCAGGTTCAAAGTAGGAGAATGTGAAGTTACCTTACCCTGTAATGTGATTATAGGAAGGCCTTTGGTAAACTAAGAGTGTATGTTTCTTAAAGGCAATGTTAATTTATTGTTCCAGAATTTGCACTAAGTAGAATACCCGGTTGGGTAACAGGAGTTATGCATAGCCTGTAATTTATAATGTTGACCATGTTTGTAACGTTAAAAGTGTCCTCACCTCCCATAAAGGGAAGCCTGTTCAAGTATACTTATTGTTTTGCACTCAACAAAATTGTATGTCTGTTTACTAATCTGTATTGTTGTTTTTCTTCCCAGTCCCGGAGTACTGTGTTTAACCAGGGGGGAGTGCAGCGCCCCAGAGTTCTGGTCGTTGCAGTACTGTGGCTTCGCCGCTAAGGGGAGCCATGGTACGTTCGATGGCACCGAAGGAGTTCCTCCAATCAGGTATCACAGACACCAATATGTTTCACAGCTGGGCCTCCGGGGGGAGCTAAGGGTGCTATTCATTAGGCCACTCCCCACCATAGTGGGTAAACTGGGGGTCAGGCAGGAAGTTAGAGAGAACGCTGACGGGATTGAACGGAGCAACACCCTGTGGCAGGGGGTGTTGTGAAGGGAGAGACTGTAGGGTCTCTGCCAGGGGTGGGATCCTGGCAGAGGCTTGGCATTGAAAGAACGTAACGGGTCCGCGCAGGCTCCTGGAAGCGGCGGGACTCAAGGAAAGGACTAGAAGCGAGATAGATTGTGCTGAGTGAGAAACGAGATCAAGCAGAAGGAGAATACCAGCAGGGGTTTTGTTGAAAGAGGCAGCACCCTGCTGAGGCGCAATACCGGTGGCCGGAACGCCGAGGGAGTGGATTAGAATACAGCTTCAAGCCATACTCCAAACAGCGGCAGGACAGTCGGTCTCAGGCGGGCTGTCTACCACATATCACCTATGAAGTCTTGGGGGGCAATTGCGGGAGAGGGGCGACTCTAGGGTCCCGGAAGAACTCCAGGCCTACCTGACAAACGGGTGCCATTCCAACCTGAATACAGGGAAGGGGTGGATTACAGAGGAACATCAAATCGAGTTGTGAGGGAACTTAAGAAACAGACACAACCGTTGTGGGGTTACTTTCCGTAAGCACAGCAGGGAAGGACTACAACACATAGCGCTAGAAGGAAGGCACAGATTTCCACCTGAGAGGAGAACTCTGGAGGTGCCATTGGACCGGCCGGACTTGCGTAGCCTGGTGAACCGTGTTCTGGACTGAGGACTCAGAGATCTCCAGTAAAGAGGTAAAGAGACTGCAACCTGGTGTCCTCGTTATTTACCGCGACTTACACCCCACAACTGCACCGCTCCACCGCTATCATTACTACCACCTATTACACCGGACGTCCCCCACTGACGGACAGGGCCACGGACCGGGTCTAGCCACCGTGACAACCCCGAGACTGAGACCCAGAGGCCCGGCTCCGGGTATCCCCTCGGCCCTGCGGCGGTGTGGGGGCGCGCCGCACTTGTATGGACCTTCTGGAAATTCTTTGTCACACAAATTCTCCAGGGTGACACATCCAAAGATTTATTCCTTCTAGATATATAGGTGTAGTATATGTGGTCTCTGGGTTCTTTTTCTTCACAGCCGGGCTGCTCTTTTTAGGAAGTCATACTTTAATTCGAAGCTGTAGGGGATTATTGGGTGGCAGCCTTTGAAGACTCCAGTAAAAAGACCCTGGAAATAAATTTGTCCTGTTATGGTCAGCAGCATAGTCGGATCTACAGATGTGGAAGAGACCCATATACTGTCTTAATTTGATTGCCTCGCTTACTTAGAGAGTCATCTCCGAGAGTCATCTCAAATAACATGTTGAATTCTGGATTCTATTATGGTGACATGATCTGTTTCAGAATTCCTTGTGCTTCTTTATTGTTTCACATACAAATGGCTCCTTATGACTTCAGCACTGTTTTCAACCATTGGCTGAATTGAAAGTGGAATTTAAATGGTAAAGCAGGAGTAATCAAAGCTTAGTTATGGTCACTGCTGTTACAGAAAGATGCTGTTTTGCCCTTTCAGATTGCACAGGTTGTTCAACTCCTTCCGAAATACACATCCATAAATACCAATGCGCGAAGGATTCCGAGCATGTAACAGATATCAGAATAAGGGCCATTACAAGAGAAAAGCAGGACATGGCTATAGAAGTGCAATAACCCGTGCAGTAGGATCGGTATCTGCTCCCTTATGAGAGGAGGAACAGAAGAAGTTTTGCTAGATCATCAGAAATATGATGGCACAAGTGCTCTACTTCTTCATGAGCAACTCGATTGGCAATCGCTAGAAAATATTAGACTTGACAGGTCCTCCAATGCCACCGTATTCTCATCACATTTTGTAGCATGTTCACATTGAGCACTTGTGAAAGATGTGAGAGAGTCTTGAGACACCATTGTAAATGTCCTGGGTTCCTCTGGTTTCTAGATGTCAAAGACATTGATGTCATTGGCTGCCTTCACGTTGTCCAATCCTGGATACAGTAGGAAATCTTACTGTGTCATGTATCAGTGCATCATGAGCCCAGACTTTGTCAAGAGTGTGAACAGGCACGTAGGGACCATACACACTACTGACTAATAAAATGAGTTTCCTTAGTGAACTTCATGTACATTGCCCCACTTGCGATTTCTATTTCTACTTCAATTTCCAAGACTTTTTGGAATCCAACCATCAATTGATTAATCATTTTGGTTTCCGTTGACAATTACACAATTGATATTGCCGCTCTCCCTTCCGATCACCATCCGTGCCGCACGGACTCCGTTATATGCTGGTGTCCTTGGTTGTACAGTGAATCAGGGATTGCATCTGGAGAGGCAACCTGATAATTGGGTACCACATCCAAGGAAGGCAGCAGTCAAGCAAATGAAAAACTCCTCAACTGAGTCAGCAGTTGATGTTGCAAGACACAATAGCCATCCATCACAATTTAGAGGCTCTGTAATTGATTAAAAAAAGATGATGTTTGAAGATGATGGCCTGTACTACGACTGCCACGTGAGGACGAATGGTACAGTGAAACTGCGAATAGTCATGAAATAGTTAATTTTTGTAATGAATTTCTGACTACAGATCAGTTTAAAAAACATGAATCTGTCAATGAATGCATGGAAAGCAGCTATCATGTTGTGAACTGTGGAAGACATGTATGTGACCAGAATGAACAGTCATTTCCAGCAGATGATACTGATGAAACGAAACACAACAAGATGGCAAAAAACAAGAACTTGACAGACACGTCCATGTCCCTGCAACATGGTTGCAGATTAGCAAAATTTGTTTTTACGCACAGTACTATCACAGACATGGGTGCAGAGCACACATAGAGAGTCTTTTTGGAAAACTGCACATACAAAATCTAATACTGTCACTCACTACAGCTGCGTTCTGTCCCTACTTCAGTAGTTCAACTCACTCAGCGGTAAACGGAGGTAGAAAACAGGAACACTGTCTCTTCAAATCTTCGGTTGGTTTATTATATGGTGGAAAAAAACAACAAGGGGAAAGTAAACACAGTCCTTCAGGCAAAAACAGGAAAGCAACAAATTATTATTATTATTTATTACTAGCTGAAGAGCCCGGCGTTGCCTGGGCATAGTAAATATCTGTGGTTAGTTATAGCACCTCACTTCTCTTATTTTCCCATCACGCCTCTCATTTTCCCCATCACATCTTTCATTTTCCCCCTCACATCTCTCATTTTCTCCCTCACACCTCTCATTTTCCCCCTCACTCCTCTTATTTTCCCCCTCACTCCTCTCATTCCCCCCTAACACTTGTCATTTCGACCTCAAATCTGTCATTTTCCGATCACTCCACTATTTTCCCTCACTCCTCTCATTTTGCACTCACACCTTTTCATTTTCACCTCACACCTCTCATTTTCACCTCAGTATATACATGTTTGTCATCTCCCTTATATATAGTATACACCTGTATGTCATCTCCTGTATATAGTATATACCTGTATGTCATCTCCCCTGTATATAGTATATACCTGCTGTGTGTCATCTCCCCTGTATATAGTATATACCTGTATGTCATCTCCCCTATATATAGTATATACCTGTATGTAATCTCCTCCTGTATATAGTATATACCTGTGTGTCATCTCATCTATATATAGTATATATCTGTGTGTCATCTCCTCCTGTATATAGTATATACCTGTATGTCATCTCCTCCTATACATAGCATATACCTGTATGTCATCTCCTCCTGTATATACTATATACCTGTAGGTAATGTGCTCCTGTATATAGTATATACCTGTGTGTCATCTCCTCCTGTATATAGTATATACCTGTATGTCATCTCCTCCTGTATGTAGTATGTACCTGTATGTCATCTCCTCCTCTATATAGTATATACCTGTGTGTCATCTCTCCTGTATATAGTATATATCTGTGTGTCATCTCCCCCTGTATATAGTATATACTGTTGTGAATTTATCTTTTTGGCTCCCTCTAGTGGTTACTAGTGATTTGACTCTGGGAATGTCTGCCATCCCTTGTATGCTCACCTGGGTCATTAGGTCAGGGGTGTTGCTATATAAGCTCCCTGGACCTTCAGTTCAATGCCTGGCAACGTTGTAATCAGAGCTAATCTGTTGTGCTCTTGTCTACTGATCCTGGTTCCTGCTAGATTAAGCTAAGTCTGCTTTCTTGCTTTTGCTATTTGTTTTTGTTTGCATTTTTGTCCAGCTTGTACATAATCTGTATCCTAACCTTGCTGGAAGCTCTAGGGAGGCTGGAGTTCTCCCCCCGGGCCGTTAGACGGTTCGGGGGTTCTTGAATCTCCAGTGTGGATTTTTGTTAGGGTTTTCGTTGACCATATAAGTTATCTTACTACATTCTGCTATTAGTAAGTGGGCCTCTCTTTGCTAAACCTAGTTCATCTCTGTGTTTGTCATTTCCTCTTACCTCACCGTTATTATTTGTGGGGGGCTTGTATCCTACTTTTGGGGTCTATTCTCTGGAGGCAAGAGAGGTCTTTGTTTTCCTCTTCTAGGGGTAGTTAGTCCTCCGGCTGGCGCGAGACATCTAGCGACCAACGTAGGCATGTTCCCCGGCTACTTCTAGTGTTGGCGTTAGGAGTAGATATATGGTCAACCCAGTTACCACTGCCCTATGAGCTGGATTTTTGTACGTCGCAGACTTACTTGTTCCTCTGAGACCCTCGCCATTGGGGTCATAACAGTTTGCCAGGCCAGTATTAAATGTTAAATGCATTGCAGAAGCGGGATTATAAGAAAGAAAGTTCTGAGTTTTTTTTTCTCTCTCTCATTTTTTTTTCTTTTCCCCTTTACCTCTGAGTGGCTTGTGTTTGCTGCAGACATGAATGTCCAGACCTTGATTACAAGTGTGGACCAGCTTGCTGCTCGTGTGCAGGGCATACAAGATTATGTTATCAGAAATCCTATGTCAGAACCTAAGATACCGATTCCTGAACTGTTTTCCGGAGACCGATTTAAATTTAGAAATTTCAGGAATAATTGTAAATTGTTTTTGTCCCTGAGACCCTGTTCATCTGGAGACTCCGCTCAGCAAGTAAAAATTTTTATTTCTTTTTTACGGGGCGACCCTCAGGATTGGGCCTTCTCGCTGGCGCCAGGAGATCCGGCATTGGCTGACATTGATGCGTTTTTTCTGGCGCTCGGTTTGCTTTATGAGGAACCCAATCTTGAGATTCAGGCAGAAAAAGCTTTGCTGGCGATGTCTCAGGGCCAGGACGAGGCTGAAGTGTATTGCCAAAAATTTCGGAAATGGTCCGTGCTGACCCAGTGGAACGAGTGTGCATTGGCTGCAAATTTTAGAAATGGCCTTTCTGAAGCCATTAAGAATGTGATGGTGGGTTTTCCCATTCCTACAGGTCTGAATGATTCTATGGCCCTGGCTATTCAAATCGACCGGCGGTTGCGGGAGCGCAAAACCGCAAATTCCCTCATGGTGTTGTCTGAACAGGCACCTGATTTAATGCAATGTGATAGAATCCTGACTAGAAATGAGCGGAAAATTCATAGACGCCAGAATGGCTTGTGTTACTACTGTGGTGATTCTACACATGTTATCTCAGCATGCTCTAAACGTCTTACTAAGGTTGTTAGTCCGGTCGCCATTGGTAATTTGCAACCTAAATTTATTCTATCTGTAACTTTGATTTGCTCACTGTCATCGTATCCTGTCATGGCGTTTGTGGACTCAGGTGCTGCCCTGAGCCTTATGGATCTGTCATTTGCCAAGCCCTGCGGATTTGTTCTTGAGCCATTGGAAAATCCTATCCCTCTTAGGGGTATTGATTCTACGCCATTGGCAAAAAATAAACCGCAGTTTTGGACACAGGTTACCATGTGCATGACTCCCGAACATCGGGAGGTAATACGTTTTCTTGTTCTGCATAAAATGCATGATTTGGTTGTTTTGGGTTTGCCATGGTTACAGACCCATAATCCAGTCTTGAACTGGAAGGCTATGTCAGTGTCAAGTTGGGGCTGCCATGGAATTCATGGAGATTCCCTGCCCTTGTCTATTGCTTCTTCTACGCCTTCGGAAGTTCCGGCGTATTTGTCTGATTATCAGGATGTCTTCAGCGAGTCTAAGTCCAGTGCACTGCCTCCTCATAGGGAATGTGACTGTGCAATAGATTTGATTCCTGGCAGTAAGTTTCCTAAGGGGAGACTGTTTAATCTGTCGGTACCTGAACATACCGCGATGCGTGCATATATCAAGGAGTCTCTTGAGAAGGGGCATATCCGTCCTTCTTCTTCCCCTCTTGGTGCGGGATTCTTTTTTGTGGCCAAAAAGGACGGATCTTTGAGGCCTTGTATTGACTATCGGCTTTTAAATAAGATCACTGTCAAATTTCAGTATCCTTTGCCGCTGTTGTCAGATTTGTTTGCCCGGATTAAAGGTGCCAAGTGGTTCACCAAGATAGACCTTCGTGGTGCGTACAACCTTGTGCGCATTAGGCAGGGCGATGAATGGAAAACCGCATTCAATACGCCCGAAGGTCATTTTGAGTACTTGGTGATGCCATTTGGGCTCTCTAATGCACCTTCAGTTTTTCAGTCCTTCATGCATGACATTTTCCGGAAGTATCTGGATAAATTTTTGATTGTTTATCTGGATGATATTCTGGTTTTTTCTGATGATTGGGACTCGCATGTGGAGCAGGTCAGGATGGTTTTTGAGATTCTGCGTGAAAATTCTTTGTTTGTAAAAGGCTCAAAGTGTCTCTTTGGTGTACAGAAGGTTCCCTTTTTGGGGTTCATTTTTTCCCCTTCTGCTGTGGAGATGGATCCAGTCAAGGTCCGAGCTATTCATGATTGGACTCAACCCTCGTCAGTTAAGAGTCTTCAGAAGTTCTTGGGTTTTGCTAACTTCTACCGTCGTTTTATCGCAAATTTCTCTAGCGTTGTTAAACCGCTGACGGATATGACCAAGAAAGGCTCTGATGTAGCTAACTGGGCTCCTGTTGCCGTGGAGGCTTTCCAGGAGTTGAAACGCCGGTTTACTTCGGCGCCTGTTTTGTGCAAGCCTGACGTCTCGCTTCCCTTTCAGGTTGAGGTGGATGCTTCAGAGATTGGGGCAGGGGCCGTTTTGTCGCAGAGAGGCCCTGGTTGCTCTACTTTGAGACCTTGTGCCTTTTTCTCTAGGAAGTTTTCGCCGGCAGAGCGAAATTATGATGTGGGCAATCGGGAGTTGTTGGCCGTGAAGTGGGCATTTGAGGAGTGGCGTCATTGGCTCGAGGGTGCTAAGCATCGTGTGGTGGTCTTGACTGATCACAAAAATCTGATGTATCTCGAGTCTGCTAAACGCCTGAATCCTAGACAGGCCCGCTGGTCATTGTTTTTCTCCCGTTTTGACTTTGTGGTCTCGTATTTACCAGGTTCTAAGAATGTGAAGGCCGATGCTCTGTCTAGGAGCTTTGTGCCTGATGCTCCTGGAGTCGCTGAACCTGTGGGTATTCTTAAGGAAGGAGTTATCGTGTCTGCTATTTCTCCAGATCTGCGACGTGTGTTACAGAGATTTCAGGCTGGTAGGCCTGACTCTTGTCCACCTGACAGATTGTTTGTGCCTGCTAGATGGACCAGCAGAGTCATTTCCGAGGTTCATTCCTCGGTGTTGGCAGGGCACCCGGGAATTTTTGGCACCAGAGATCTGGTGGCCAGGTCCTTTTGGTGGCCTTCCTTGTCAAGGGATGTGCGGTCATTTGTGCAGTCCTGTGGTACTTGTGCTCGAGCTAAGCCTTGCTGCTCTCGTGCCAGCGGGTTGCTCTTGCCCTTGCCTGTCCCGAAGAGACCTTGGACACACATCTCTATGGATTTCATTTCTGATCTTCCGGTGTCTCAGGGCATGTCTGTCATCTGGGTGATATGTGATCGTTTCTCCAAGATGGTCCATTTGGTTCCTTTGCCTAAGCTGCCCTCCTCTTCTGATCTGGTTCCTGTGTTCTTCCAGAACGTGGTTCATTTGCACGGCATTCCTGAGAATATTGTGTTGGACAGAGGATCCCAGTTTGTTTCCAGGTTCTGGCGATCCTTTTGTGGTAGGATGGGCATTGAGTTGTCGTTTTCATCCGCTTTCCATCCCCAGACTAACGGACAAACGGAGCGAACTAATCAGACTCTGGAGGCTTATTTGAGGTGTTTTGTCTCTTCTGATCAGGATGATTGGGTGACCTTCTTGCCGTTGGCTGAATTTGCCCTTAATAATCGGGCTAGTTCCGCCACCTTGGTTTCGCCATTTTTCTGCAACTCTGGTTTCCATCCTCGTTTTTCCTCGGGACATGTGGAGCCTTCTGACTGTCCTGGGGTGGATTCCGTGGTGGATAGGTTGCAGCGGATCTGGAGTCATGTGGTGGACAACTTGAAGTTGTCACAGGAGAAGGCTCAGCGTTTTGCCAACCGCCGCCGCGGTGTGGGTCCCCGACTTCGCGTTGGGGATTTGGTATGGCTGTCTTCTCAATTTGTTCCTATGAAGGTCTCCTCTCCCAAATTTAAGCCTCGCTTCATTGGTCCTTACAAGATATTGGAAATCATTAATCCTGTATCCTTTCGCCTGGATCTTCCGGTGTCGTTTGCCATCCACAACGTATTTCATAGGTCCTTGTTGCGGCGGTACGTTGTGCCTGTGGTTCCTTCTGCTGAGCCTCCTGCTCCGGTGTTGGTTGAGGGCGAGTTGGAGTACGTGGTGGAGAAGATCTTAGATTCTCGTCTCTCCAGGCGGAGGCTTCAGTACCTGGTCAAGTGGAAGGGCTATGGTCAGGAGGATAATTCCTGGGTGGTCGCCTCTGATGTGCATGCGGCCGATTTGGTTCGTGCCTTTCACACCGCTCATCCTGATCGCCCTGGTGGTCTTGGTGAGGGTTCGGTGACCCCTCACTAAGGGGGGGGTACTGTTGTGAATTTATCTTTTTGGCTCCCTCTAGTGGTTACTAGTGATTTGACTCTGGGAATGTCTGCCATCCCTTGTATGCTCACCTGGGTCGTTAGGTCAGGGGTGTTGCTATATAAGCTCCCTGGACCTTCAGTTCAATGCCTGGCAACGTTGTAATCAGAGCTAATCTGTTGTGCTCTTGTCTACTGATCCTGGTTCCTGCTAGATTAAGCTAAGTCTGCTTTCTTGCTTTTGCTATTTGTTTTTGTTTGCATTTTTGTCCAGCTTGTACATAATCTGTATCCTAACCTTGCTGGAAGCTCTAGGGAGGCTGGAGTTCTCCCCCCGGGCCGTTAGACGGTTCGGGGGTTCTTGAATCTCCAGTGTGGATTTTTGTTAGGGTTTTCGTTGACCATATAAGTTATCTTACTACATTCTGCTATTAGTAAGTGGGCCTCTCTTTGCTAAACCTAGTTCATCTCTGTGTTTGTCATTTCCTCTTACCTCACCGTTATTATTTGTGGGGGGCTTGTATCCTACTTTTGGGGTCTATTCTCTGGAGGCAAGAGAGGTCTTTGTTTTCCTCTTCTAGGGGTAGTTAGTCCTCCGGCTTGCGCGAGACATCTAGCGACCAACGTAGGCATGTTCCCCGGCTACTTCTAGTGTTGGCGTTAGGAGTAGATATATGGTCAACCCAGTTACCACTGCCCTATGAGCTGGATTTTTGTACGTCGCAGACTTACTTGTTCCTCTGAGACCCTCGCCATTGGGGTCATAACAATATACATGTGTGTCATCTCCCCTGTAAATAGTATATACCTGTGTGTCATCTCCTCCTGTATATAGTATATATCTGTATGTCATCTCCTCCTGTATTAGACCTTGTTCACACGTTATTTGGTCAGTATTTTTACCTCAGTATTTGTAAGCTAAATTGGCAGCCTGATAAATCCCCAGCCAACAGTAAGCCCACCCCCTGGCAGTATATATTAGCTCACACATACACATAATAGACTGGTCATGTGACTGACAGCTGCCGGATTCCTATATGGTACATTTGTTGCTCTTGTAGTTTGTCCGCTTATTAATCAGATTTTTATTTTTGAAGGATAATACCAGACTTGTGTGTGTTTTAGGGCGAGTTTCGTGTGTCAAGTTGTGTGTGTTGAGTTGCGTGTGGCGACATGCATGTAGCGACTTTTGTGAGATGAGTTTTGTATGGCGACATGCGTGTAGCAACTTTTTGTGTGTCGAGTTGCATGTGACAGGTTAGTGTAGCAAGTTGTGTGCAGCGAGTTTTGCGCATGGCGAGTTTTGCGCGTGGCGAGTTTTATGTGTGGTGCCTTTTGAGTATGTGCAAGTTTTGTGTGAGGCAACTTTTGCATGTGTTGCAACTTTTGTGCATGTGGCAATTTTTCCGCGTGTGCAAGTTTTGCGTGTGGCGAGTTTTCCATGAGGTGAGTTTTGCACGTGTGGCGAGTTTTGCATGTGGAGAGTTTTGCGCGTGGCGAGTTTTGAGCGGCGACTTTTGTGTTTCGACTTTTATGTGGCGAGGTTGGTGTATGTGTGGTGAAATGTGTGCTGAGGGTGGTATATGTGTTCGAGCACGTGGTAGTGTGTGGCACATTTTGTGTGTGTGTTCATATCCCCGTGGTGGTGTGGTGATTATCCCATGTCGGGGCCCCACCTTAGCAACTGTACAGTATATACTCTTTGGCGCCATCGCTCTCATTCTTTAAGTCCCCCTTGTTCACATCTGGCAGCTGTTAATTTGCCTCCAACACTTTTCCTTTCATTTTTTCCCCATTATGTAGATAGGGGCAAAATTGTTTGGTGAATTGGAAAGCGCGGGGTTAAAATTTCACCTCACAACATAGCCTATGACGCTCTCGGGGTCCAGACGTGTGACTGTGCAAAATTTTGTGGCTGTAGCTGCGACGGTTCAGATGCCAATCCCGGACATACACACACACATACACACATACACACATACACACATTCAGCTTTATATATTAGATTATAGTGCCATTTATTCAATGGCGCTTTACATGTGAAGAGGGGTATACATAATAATAATAATAATAATAATATTAAAAAGTACAGTAATGTTAAACAATACAAGTCACAACTGGTGCAGATGAGAGAGGACCCTACCAAAGAGGGGTCACAATCTACAAATTAAACAAAGTGCTGTAACAGAGTCCATGTGTTTGCGGATAGGAGCCTGCACTGCAGCAACACAGGTTCAGTCTTTCCTCCTCAGGACACAAACCACTAGAGGTCCTCCCTCCAGTCCTGCTGAACAACGACTGCCTCTGGAGCCCAGCTATTTAAGCCCCAGACCATGTGACTCAGACCCCATGTGACTGAACATATGACTGTGACATCACACAGGGCCTGTCAGTACACGGCCGTGCCTGCCCTGCAAGTGGAGATAAGGTGGACATCCTCCCACCTACACTATGGATGTCCACATAAAAACCTGCCCATTTATGCAACTTCGCTTAATTCTCACAGCACTTAATGTGCTGGAGTTAAATAGTCTGGGTTTCACGTCACTGATGTCATTAAGCGTAGTGACACATATCTCCCCTCCAGTACTTTACCAGCGACTTTGTCACACTACACTAAGCGGAGCAGAAATAAAAAATAAGAATCTTGAACCAGGAGGAACAGGTCTAAGTGGAGGAGGTGGACATGGTGGCATAGGTGGAAGATGCAAGGGAGGAATAATCCAATTCTATTTTGTGGGGGATTTATTTTTTCAGTTTTTTTAATTTTTTTGTTTTTTTATGGAACTGACTTAAAATAACCTATAACTAACAAAACTAAAAATAGCAATCTACAACCAGAAGGCATAGGCCCAAGTGGAGGAATAGGTGGACGTGGCGGAATAGGTGGAAGATTCAAGGGAGGAGTAACCCAACATTGTTTTTGTGTTTTGGGGAGGAAGTTCATTTTTTTCAGTGAGAACTTCTTCACACTGCGAGTGTTGACATCAGTGAGGTGACCGGGGTTCATTAGCTATGAACTCAGGTGACCTTTCTCACATCAGCACTAGACACTGCAGGTGCATAATCACGCTCCTGTCTCAGTGTCTTCTGGCTGGCTTGCTGAGTGGTTGCATGCCACCACTCAAAAAACCACCCAGATGTAGCAGAGGTGGAGTTCTTTGTGAGACAGCATCACATAGGGATTATTGGCAGAAAGGTAAAGAATATGGTAGTTTATTTTTTATTTTACAGTAATAAAAGAAAAAAAGAGGAAAGGGGAGTATTTATTTAAAATAAAGGAGTATGTGTCTCTTCCTTTCAATTAAAGGACTTTATTCTGGCTGTGTATTTTTTACAATAGGACTATGGGTTAGTAATGGGGATATCTTATAGATGCCTCTCCATTACTTACCCCCGGGCTTGATATCAGCAGCCATGAAACAGCTGACATCAACCCCAACTCTATTACTTCACTTGCCACCCCATCAGGGCAAGTTGGTAGAGCAAGACTAAGCGCCGGATTTGGCGTATCTTATGTGCCATTTCTGGGGTGGCTGAGAGCTGATGTTCTTAGCCTGGAAGGGGGCCAATATCCATGGCCCCTTCCTAGACTATTAATATCAACCTGCAGCTGTCTGCCTAGCCTTTGCTGACTATTAATTATAGAGGGACCCCATGTCATTTTTTGGGAGGGTTCCTCATTTTAATAACCAGTTAAGTCTATGCAAACAGTTGTGAGTAGATATTAATAGCCTGGGAAGCTCCATGTTTATTGCCCCTTCCAATGCTATAAACATCTGCCCCCAGCTTTCCCTCAGCAGGTTACTAAAAATTCAGGGGACCTCACACCATTTTTTTTATTCTTTATAGAATCATAGAATGTTAGAGTTAGACGGAACCTCAAGGGTCATCATGTCCAACCCCCTGCTCAAAATAATTGTTCTGTACTAGTGTGTGTTTCTTAGTAGTCTGGGAAATGAAAAATTGACATCAACCATCTCGTTGCCATTTCTATGCATAAAAATAATTTTTCTGGACTTGTGTATTTTTTAGTAGTCTGGGAAATAAAACATTGGCATCAATCATACAAAGAAAGAAGGAATGTGGCACTCACCCTTTTGTTGCGGTGTGTTCGTGTACTTTATTGGATAAAACTATAACCAGTTACAACCATCCGTGCTTGGACATCAGGTAGACGAGAGCGCTCCATCTCTGCACCCTCTCGTCTACCTAATGTCCAAGCACGGACGGTTGTAACTGGTTATAGTTTTATCCAATAAAGTACACGAACACCCCGCAACAAAAGGGTGAGTGCCGCATTCCTTCTTTCTTTGTATGATCATCCAGCTGTCTGCCATATAATGCTGAGCACCTTATACCCAGCAAGTTCGTGTCTACTGCAAGTCAGTTGTAAATGAGTCCAAGTCTCCGAGAGTCAGCACACTTCTAGTGCCGTCCAGCCCTTGTCTTTTTGTGTTGATATTGGCATCAATCACCTCGCTGCCTTTTCTAGGCACAAAATTACATTTTCTGGACTTGTGTGTTTTTTTTGGAGTCTGGGAAATAAATAAAAGGTATCAACCATTTTGTTGCCATTTCTAGACCCCAGAAATAATTTTTCTGGACTAGTGTGTTTTCTTTAGCAGTCTGGTAAATAAATAATTGGCATCAGTTGTCTACTCTTCTGTCATCTCTTGTGAAATTCCGTGCGGAATTTATCCCCTACCCACCACGGAAATCTGGCAGCAAACTGCAGACCAATTTTTTGACGTTTGTAATTTCCCCAACTGTTTGGGACAGTGGATGGAAAACATATCAGGATTACCAAACCGGCTGGAACTGGATCCGAGTACTTTAATTCTAAAAATTATTTTTCCATAGTGCTCATTTTGCAGCTGTGGACTGTAGGTTTGTCATCGTGGACATTGGAACTTTTGGCCATAATAATGACTCCCAGACATTTAAAAACTCGGACATGGGCCAACCGTTGTATGGGAATCATTTCAATTTCCCCCTCCCACATCCTCTTCCCAACACTCAAGGCCCGCCAATGCCATTTGTTGTGGTTGGGGATGAGGCCTTTCAGATGTGTGGAAACCTCCTGAAACCATACTCCAGTCGGGACTTGAACCACACAAAAAGGATTTTTACTTACAGACTGAGCAGGGCCCGAAGAACTGTTGAGTGTGCCTTTGTTATCCTTGTCTCAAAATGGCGCATTTTAGGGACAGCCATTAATCTGAAAATTGAGACAGTCTATGAGGTGGTCAAGGCGTGTGTGGTTCTGCACAACTATATAATGGCTAAAGAGCGACCCAACATTGAACATGATGAACCTGTTTGTAACCCATTGCCAGATTACCATCATAACCCTCTCAGGACAGCAGTTGAAGTTGCCCAAATGAGGGATACATTTGCGTCCTACTTTGTTTCTGAGAGTGGGCGTCTGTCCTGGCAAGATGGCATGGTTTAGTGTAATCTTGTATATTGCTATGTACCTGTAATTATTAAAATGTACTTTAATGTTTTCTGACAATAAAACACCTCTAGTTAAACACGTGTTCCAAGTGCCCTCTATATTAGAATTTTTTTTTTAAGTTTAATAAGGTGATCACCGGTTCACAACAACAGTTTTTATAAAATCCAATCGCTGAATCATGCAGATTGCATGAGGCAGGAATTGGATTGTAACCAAATTGGGTTATGTCACTCATGCTTTATACTACACCTCTTCTCTCTGAGGTCAGTGATATGGTAGGTGACATTGGATTAGCTCCATCATCTCTTCAGTCTGCATTTCTATAGTACTATATATTAATGCAGACTGAAGAGATGATGAACTAATCCACCTCATATCTTTACTCACCTGCCCATGTGTCAGAACTAGTGCACTCAAGATGCACTCAGGATGCAGAAAACACTGCATCCTGAGTGCACTAGTGCTGACACCTGGACAGGTGAGCATTGTTGACCCCTGACATTTTTGGCTGTATTAATATATATTTTTGGAGGATTTTCAGTCCTCTCTGTGTTTTGCCACCTCATGCCTCTATTACACACACAAGAACCAAAGCTGCTGTGTAAAGTAAATAAAAAAGAGGAGCAGTAGATTGTGTGTCATGGAGCTATGAGGTGGCAAAAACACAGTGTGTGTATACGGCGACGTGTGTTGCCGGCGACAAAAGATACAAAGATCAAGCAGTGATTGGGGGAAAAGAACACAAATTTATTTACAAAAAAAAATTAACTTTTACGAACCGATAAGGGGGAAATGTTATGGACCTGGCGGGTGTGGAGCTGGGAGGATTGGCTACGGGTGGACGATGAAGGGGTTGAATGGAAGGGGTAACTAAACTTGTGGGGTCTGGGAGGTCAAGGATGGAAGTAGACACATTAGGAGTGGAAGATTGGGACGGGAGAGGCACATTGGAAGGTAGAGAAACACTGGACAACACAGACACATTGGGAGGTGAGGGTGGAGGTAGTACAACACCTGCTGCCTTTAGTCCTTTTTGCTTTCTGTCCAGTTTTATGTAACATCCTCCTTTTTTTGCGTCTCCTTGGGAGGGTGGGAGTGGTGGGGTGAGCAGGGCGTGTATCAACTGGACCCGGCCTGGCATCCTACTGATGGTGGCGGTGGTCAGCCATGCAGGAGCAGGACTCGGCATGGTGGTGGAGGTGGAGTGGATTGCAGCAGCACCCGGCATGGTGGTGGTGGTATAGTGGTGTGCAGCAGGACTGGGCATGGTGGTGGCCATACAGTGGTATGCAGCAGAACTCGGTATTGATATTAAGTGTGTAATTGGTGGGACAGGTGGAAATACTACCTTTGCCTGGTGGAAGTACTGAGTCTGCTGCATAGCCTGAACGTAAGCAGCGTTGCAGACCTGCATCACGTTGAGCTGGAGTTCAGGCGTATGGTGTTGCGACATGCCCTGCTCTATCTCGTTAAAAAAATGGTGTGCTGGTCTCTGGAAGTCGGCTTCCAACGGTTGAGACACTGGTTGACATCCTGGAAAAGTGTGTTAATATTGGTAAGATCACTTTCCAGGCTATCTCCCAGGGCATTTAAGCCATTTTGGAAGACCGAGCTCAAGTGAATAAACTCAGGCATGAGTGACCTGTCCGAGGCCTTCTGCCGCTGGTGGAAGAGCCCCCCAAAAAAAGAGGCAGAGGACTGGGACAGGGGAACACCTGAAGGACCAGATACCTGTTCTCCAACCAGTGACGCAGGCCCACTTGCTGCTTCGCTGGTAGATGGCTGGGACTAGTCCGTGGCAGTTCGATGAGGGACTGCTCCAGAGGACGATCTAGGTTTGAGGGTGCTGCTACAGGTTCTGTGAAAAGAAAAGTAAAACATTACTACCAAAAAATATCAATTGTAAAAGCGCCAACTCCTGTGGAATAGAAAAATTCAGATTAGTGAATAAAACACAATGGACAAGGCCTCATGAAAGCCAGCACCCCAGTATTTGTATTTCCCGATCCTTGGTGCAGCACCACTGCGAACTTGGATCTCCTGTCTCAGGTCCTTGTTGAAGCGATCCTTCATCGAACACCAACGGGTTTTGACTTTGATCACTGTGAATAGGGAAAAAAATTGTTAAACAACGCACTTTAGGCCGGGATCACACAACCGGTGTGATCCCGGCCTTCACCTTCACTGCCGCATCAGACCACACTGCAATACTTACGAAAAGCTTTTTTGACTTGTGACGTGGTGTTGTCCCACTCATCCATCAGCGCTTGGGCCACCTCATTCTACAGTTGCCGAATCACCACAGAGTCCGAGTGCTGCTGCTCCCAGGTGTCCCACAATGGAACACACTCCTGCTCCAAGGTGATGAGGAGGTCATTGTCTATAAAGTTCTCCTCCCATTGTGGGACCTAGAAATGAAAAAAAGACATTAATGTTGGAAAGATAAAACATTTAAAACAAAAACAGTCAAAAAGAAAAAAAAAGTTGCGTCCCAAAAACAGTCAAGAATAAATAAAAACAGTCAAGAATACTTACATGCCGTCTTGCCACTGAACTGGGGCCTGAGCCTGCTGCTGCTGCTCATCTGCACTGGAATATTTCTGTAAAAATAAAAATAAATATATTGCCACATGTGTAAAATAGTGACAGTGAATACTTACCAATCAGCAGCAAATGTACTCACTTCAGTCTCCTGTCCACTCTGTGAGGTCTGGTCTTCAGTGGAGGACATGATGAGGAATGCTGCAAGAGAGACAGAAATGATTACAGACTGCAGGGAGAAAAACAGACAGGCAGACATATAGCTTGTATACTCACATTTTGATAGTCTTCCAAACTTGATGCTGCAAGTCTTGTATCGCTTCCAGAGTCTCGAGAGTAATGGACTTCACTGCCCACACCTTCTTTTATAAGGTTTGTTTGGAGGGGTGGCTTAAAACAAGTTCCTAGACATGTTTACTCATAGGAACTCATACATACGCAAACGCAAGCAAATGCAAGTCCTTGCGTACGCATGCGTTCCCATAGACTGTAATGCGTTTATTTGACGCACTCCTTCTGCAAGCGTCCGCATGCGGAAATTTGCTGCCACAAAAATTCTAACATGGTGCGTCAGCCGCGCCCAGTCGCACACTGCGAAAATACGCATGTATAAGCAGACGCCGGCGGCGAACGCATGCAAACGCATGCACCTGCGTCTACAATGTAAAAGATAGGAAATCAAGACGCATGCGGATGTATGCATCAGAAACGCTATGGACACAACCGCAAATGTGAAACCAGCCTCAGATTGGATGGCTGACAATGGCTCCAGTTCCATCACTTTGTTCTCCACCAGGTCGCCTCTGAATCTTGGCCCCAGTTTCAACAAACAAGGAAAGAGAAAAGGAGTACAGTTCCATTATCCCTAGGTGAAGTATTTAGGCATGGTTGCCTGCTTTGTACAGTAATTTTTTCAAGGTAAACTCTTTGGGATTTGGGACCTCTTACGTTTTCCTCAGATGCATTTGCATTACACACAGTACTGTAGCGTTAGTTTTTGAACATTTGTGGTATCATGCCCCATGCTGTGTGGCTCTAATTTAGTGTAATCTCATGTGGGGGTATTGTTGTTCCCCATGCTCTGAGGCTGACATTTCTAAACTTCTTCTATTGGGGTATTGTGCCCCATGCTCTGTGCGCCTTGGTCTGGGCGTGAGTTTGTAAGCTGCTTTTGTGGGAATACTTTCCCCCATGCTCTGTGGGTGACATTTTTAACTGGACTAGCGGTATCAAGTCTCAGTCTCTGTCAGGGCAAATGTTTATATTATACATTTACTTCCTATTTTTTCCATGATTGCTATGGTGAAATAAGCCGTTTAAGTAATTTTCCTATCCACATTTGTTTGCAGTGCAATTGTCCTGCTTTCACCCCAATTTTTCTTCCTTTTGCAGCCCCATAGTACTTATTCCAAATATTTTACAGCCATTTTACAGCACTGAGGTTCTGGTCCTCATTGACTTACAGTTTGGAAAAATAGTATTTAGTCAGCCACCAATTGTGCAAGTTATCTCAATTAAAAAGATGAGAGAGGCCTGTAATTGACATCATAGGTAGACCACAACTATGAGAGTCACAATGAGAAAACAAATCCAGAAAATCTCCTTGTCTGATTTGGCAACATTTATTTTGCATATTATGGTGGAAAATAAGTATTTGGTCACCTGTAAACATGCAAGATTTCTAGCTCTCACCTCAGAGCTCAGACCTCAACTCCATCCAACACCTATAAGTGAGATTGTGAGTCCAGCCTTTCCCCAATATAAGTGTCTGCCTACACAAATGCTCTACTGGATGAAGGGGCAAAAATTCCCACAGACTCCTCCAAAATCTTGTAGAGAAAATCTCTAGAAAAAAGGTAGCTATTTTATCTGCAAAGGGGCTGACTCCATATTAATGTCTATGGATGTAGAATAGGAGATCAGAAAAGCTCTTATGTGACTATAGTAGAGGTATATTACTATATCACTTTGTGCCCAAGGTTGCCTCGATAAATTAATGTGCTCCATAGGGCCCTTTAACTTTGTTCTAGTGGCAGAATGCTGCCTGAGTATTCAGGTAGTTGGCAACATGTTGCTTCATTGTGCTAGAACCTCCCTTCCTCCATAGCCATGTCTTCATACTTTTCGGCCTCCTATAGTCTGTTAACCCCTTAATCCCATATGACGTACTATCCCGTCAAGGTGACCTGGGACTTAATTCCCAGTGACGGGATAGTACGTCATAGCCGATCGGCCGCGCTCACGGGGGAAGCGCGGCCGATCGCGGCCGGGTGTCAGCTGCCTATCGCAGCTGACATCCGGCACTATGTGCCAGGAGCGGTCACGGACCGCCCCCGGCACATCAACCCCTGGCACACCGCGATCAAACATGATCGCGGTGTACCGGAGGTACAGGGAAGCATCGCGCAGGGAGGGGGCTCCCTGCTTGCTTCCCTGAGACGATCGGTACAAGGGAATGTACTCACCTTGTACCGAGCGTCTCCTCCCCGCAGGCCCCAGATCCAAAATGGCTGCGGGGCTGCATCCGGGTCCTGCAGGGAGTATTTCCGGGTCCGGAGCAGGCTGCAGATGAAAGCTGCAGCCTGCAGCGATGTGAGTGAGAGCGCCGATCTGATAGAGTGCTGTGCACACTATCAGATCGGCGATCTGTAATGTCCCCCCCTGGGACAAAGTAAAAAAGTTTAAAAAAAAATTTCCACATGTGTAAAAAAAAAAAAAAAAAAATTCCTAAATAAAGAAGAAAAAAAAAAATATTATTCCCATAAATACATTTCTTTATCTAAAAAAAAACAAAATACAATAAAAGTACACATATTTAGTATCGCCGCGTCCGTAACGACCCAACCTATAAAACTGTCCCACTAGTTAACCCCTTCAGTGAACACCGTAAGAAAAAAAAAAAAAAAACGAGCCAAAAAACAACGCTTTATTATCATACCGCCAAACAAAAAGTGAAATAACACACGATCAAAAAGATGGATATAAATAACCATGGTACCGCTGAAAACGTCATCTTGTCCCGCAAAAAACGAGCCACCATATAGCATCATATCCAAAAAAGTAAAAAAGTTATAGTCCTCAGAATAAAGCGATGCCAAAATAATTATTATTTCTATAAAATAGTTTTTATCGTAAAAAAGCGCCAAAACATAAAAAAATGATATAAATGAGATATCGCTGTAATCGTACTGACCCGAAGAATAAAACTGCTTTATCAATTTTACCAAACGTGGAACGGTATAAACGCCTCCCCGAAAAGAAATTCATGAATAGCTGGTTTTTGGTAATTCTGCCTCACAAAAATCGGAATAAAAAGTGATCAAAAACTGTCACATGTCCGAAAATGTTACCAATAAAAACAACAACTCGTCCCGCAAAAATCAAGACCTCACATGACTCTGTGGACCAAAATACGGAAAAATTATAGGTCTCAAAATATGGAGACTCAAAAACTTTTTTGCTATAAAAAGCGTCTTTTAGTGTGTGACAGCTGCCAATCATAAAAATCCAATATAAAAAATGCTATAAAAGTAAATCAAACCCCCCTTCATCACCCCCTTAGTTAGGGAAAAATAATAAAATAAAAAAAATGTATTTATTTCCATTTTCCCATTAGGGCTAGGGTTAGGGCTAGGGTTAGGGTTAGGGCTAGGGTTAGGGTTAGGGCTAGGGTTAGGGTTAGGGCTAGGGTTAGGGTTAGGGCTAGGGTTAGGGCTAGGGTTAGGGCTAGGGCTAGGGTTAGGGTTGGGGCTAGGGTTGGAGCTAAAGTTAGGGTGGGGCTAAAGTTAGGGATAGGGTTGGGGCTAAAGTTAGGGTTGGGGATAAAGTTAGGGTTGGGGCTAAAGTTAGGGTTAGGATTACATTTACGGTTGGGATTAAAGTTGAGATTAGAATTAGGGGTGTGTCAGGGTTAGGGGTGTGGTTAGGGTTACAGTTGGGATTAGGGCTAGGGGTGTGTTTGGATTAGTTTCAGGTAGAATTGGGGAGTTTCCACTGTTTAGGCACATCAGGGGCTCTCCAAACGCGACATGGCGTCCGATCTCAATTCCAGACAATTCTGCGTTGAAAAAGTAAAACAGTGCTCCTTCCCTTCCGAGCTCTCCCGTGCGCCCAAACAGGGGTTTACCCCAACATATGGGGCATCAGCGTACTCGGGACAAATTGGACAACAACTTTTGGGGTCCAAGTTCTCTTGTTATCTCTGGGAAAATAAAAATTTGGGGGGCTAAAAATCATTTTTGTGGGAAAAAAAGGATTTTTTATTTTCACAGCACTGCGTTGTAAACTGTAGTGAAACACTTAGGGGTTCAAAGTTCTCACAACACATCTAGATAAGTTCCTTGGGAGGTCTAGTTTCCAATATGGGGTCACTTATGGGGGGTTTATTGTTGTGAATTAGACTTTTTGGCTCCCTCTTGTGGTTACTAGTGATATGTCTCTGGGATTGTCTTTCCTCAGTTTGGCACTCACCTGGGTCGTTAGTCCAGGGGTGTTGCTATATAAACTTCCTGGATCCTTAGTCCAGTGCCTGGCATCGTTGTAATCAGATCCTTTCTGTTTGCTCCTGTCTGCTGGTCCCGGTTCGTGCAAAATTAAGCTAAGTCCTGCTTCTTTGTTTTTTTGTTTATTTGCTTTGCTCTTATTTTTGTCCAGCTTGTACTAAATGTGATTCCTGACTTTGCTGGAAGCTCTAGGGGGCTGGTGTTCTCCCCCCGGGCCGTTAGACGGTTCGGGGGTTCTTGAATATCCAGCGTGGATATTTTGATAGGGTTTTTGCTGACCATATAAGTCATCTTACTATATTCTGCTATTAGCTAGTGGGCCTCTCTTTGCTAAATACCTAGCTCATTCTTACGTTTGTCTTTTCCTCTTACCTCACCGTTATTATTTGTTGGGGGCTTGTATCCAACTTTTGAGGTCTTTTCTCTGGAGGCAAGAAAGGTCTTTCTTTTCCCTTCTAGGGTTAGTTAGTTCTCCGGCTGGCGCGAGACGTCTAGAACCAACGTAGGCACGTTTCCCGGCTGCTGCTATTTGTGGTGCTAGGATTAGATATATGGTCAGCTCAGTTACCACTGCCCTATGAGCTGGTTTATTGTGTTTGCAGACTTAGTAATTATTTCTGAGACCCTCTGCCATTGGGGTCATAACAGTATGCCAGGCCAACATTGAATGTTTAATGCATTGCAGAAGTGGGATAATAAGAAAGGAAATTCTGATTTTTTTTTTTTTTTTTCCTCTCTTCCTCCCCTTTACCTCTGAGTGGCTTGTGCTTGCTGCAGAGATGAATGTCCAGACCTTGATTACAAGTGTAGACCAGCTTGCTGCTCGTGTGCAGGGCATACAAGATTTTGTTACCAGTAGTCCTATGTCTGAACCTAAAATACCTATTCCTGAACTGTTTTCTGGAGACCGATTTAAGTTTAGGAATTTCAGGAATAATTGTAAATTGTTTCTATCTCTGAGACCCCGTTCATCTGGAGATTCAGCTCAGCAAGTTAAAATTGTTATCTCTTTTTTACGGGGCGACCCTCAGGATTGGGCTTTCTCGCTAGCGCCAGGAGATCCGGCATTGGCAAATATTGATGCGTTTTTTCTGGCGCTCGGATTGCTTTACGAGGAACCCAATCTTGAAGTTCAGGCAGAAAAAGCCTTGCTGGCTATTTCTCAGGGCCAGGATGAAGCTGAAGTGTATTGCCAAAAATTTCGGAAATGGTCCGTGCTTACTCAGTGGAATGAGTGTGCTCTGGCCGCAAATTTCAGAAATGGCCTTTCTGAAGCCATTAAGAATGTGATGGTGGGTTTCTCCATTCCTACAAGTCTGAATGATTCCATGGCGCTGGCTATTCAAATTGACCGGCGTTTGCGGGAGCGCAAAACCGCTAATCCTCTGGTGGTGTTGTCTGAACAAACACCTGATTTAATGCAATGTGATAGAATTCAGACTAGAAATGAGCGGAAAAATCATAGACGTCAGAATGGGTTGTGTTTTTACTGTGGTGATTCTACACATGTTATATCAGCATGCTCTAAACGCCTAACAAGGGTTGTTAGTCCTGTCGCCATTGGTAATTTGCAACCTAAATTTATTTTGTCTGTGACTTTAATTTGCTCATTGTCTTCTTACCCTGTTATGGCGTTTGTGGATTCAGGTGCTGCCCTGAGTCTTATGGATCTGTCATTTGCCAAGCGCTGTGGTTTTGTTCTTGAACCGTTGGTAAATCCTATTCCTCTTAGAGGTATTGATGCTACGCCATTTGCGGAAAATAAACCGCAGTTTTGGACGCAGGTAACCATGTGCATGACTCCTGAACATCGGGAGGTGATTTGTTTTCTTGTTCTGCATAAAATGCATGATTTGGTCGTTTTGGGTCTGCCATGGTTACAGACCCACAATCCAGTCTTGGATTGGAAGGCAATGTCTGTGTCAAGTTGGGGCTGTCAGGGAATTCATGGTGATTCCCCACCGGTGTCTATTGCTTCCTCTACTCCTTCGGAAGTTCCTGAGTATTTGTCTGATTATCAGGATGTATTCAGCGAGTCCAGGTCCAGTGCTCTGCCTCCTCATAGGGACTGTGACTGCGCCATAGATTTGATTCCAGGTAGTAAATTTCCTAAGGGAAGACTATTTAATCTGTCTGTACCTGAGCATACCGCAATGCGTTCTTATATAAAGGAGTCTCTGGAGAAGGGGCATATCCGTCCATCCTCTTCCCCTCTTGGTGCGGGATTCTTTTTTGTGGCCAAGAAGGACTGATCTTTGAGACCTTGTATTGACTATTGGCTTCTGAATAAAATCACTGTTAAATTTCAGTATCCTTTGCCTCTGTTGTCGGACTTGTTTGCCCGGATTAAAGGTGCCAAGTGGTTCACCAAGATAGATCTTCGTGGTGCGTACAACCTTGTGCACATTAAGCAAGGAGATGAATGGAAGACAGCATTTAATACGCCCGAAGGTCATTTTGAGTACTTGGTGATGCCTTTTGGGCTCTCTAATGCTCCCTCAGTGTTTCAGTCCTTTATGCATGATATTTTCCGGAAGTATCTGGATAAATTTATGATTGTTTATCTGGATGATATTCTGGTTTTCTCTGAAGATTGGGACTCACATGTGGAGCAGGTCAGGATGGTGTTTCAGGTTTTGCGTGAGAATGCTTTGTTTGTTAAGGGCTCAAAGTGTCTCTTTGGAGTACAGAAGGTTCCCTTTTTGGGGTTTATTTTTTCCCCTTCTGCTGTGGAGATGGACCCAGTCAAGGTCCGAGCCATTCATGATTGGACTCAACCCACGTCAGTTAAGAGTCTTCAGAAGTTCTTGGGTTTTGCTAACTTCTACCGTCGTTTTATCGCTAATTTTTCTAGCGTTGTTAAACCTTTGACGGATATGACCAAGAAAGGTTCTGATGTTGCTAACTGGGCTCCTGCAGCCGTGGAGGCGTTCCAAGAGTTGAAGCGCCGGTTTACTTCAGCGCCTGTTTTGTGCCAGCCTGATGTCTGACTTCCCTTTCAGGTCGAAGTGGATGCTTCTGAGATTGGGGCAGGGGCCGTTTTGTCGCAGAGAGGCCCTGGTTGCTCGGTAATGAGACCATGTGCTTTCTTCTCTAGGAAGTTTTCGCCTGCTGAGCGGAATTATGATGTTGGCAATCGGGAGTTGCTGGCCATGAAGTGGGCATTTGAGGAGTGGCGTCATTGGCTCGAGGGTGCTAAGCATCGTGTGGTGGTCTTGACTGATCACAAAAATTTGATGTATCTCGAGTCTGCTAAACGCCTGAATCCTAGACAGGCCCGCTGGTCATTGTTTTTCTCCCGTTTTGACTTTGTGGTCTCGTATTTACCAGGTTCAAAGAATGTGAAGGCTGATGCTCTTTCAAGGAGCTTTGTGCCTGACTCTCCTGGAGTCGCAGAACCAGTTGGTATTCTTAAAGAGGGAGTTATCTTGTCGGCCATTTCTCCTGATTTGCGACGTGTGTTGCAGAGATTTCAGGCTGGTAGACCTGACTCTTGTCCACCTGACAGACTGTTTGTTCCTGATAAGTGGACCAGCAGAGTCATTTCCGAGGTTCATTCCTCGGTGTTGGCAGGGCATCCGGGAATTTTTGGCACCAGAGATCTGGTGGCTAGGTCCTTTTGGTGGCCTTCCTTGTCACGGGATGTGCGGTCATTTGTGCAGTCCTGTGGGACTTGTGCTCGAGCTAAGCCTTGCTGTTCTCGTGCCAGCGGGTTGCTCTTGCCCTTGCCTGTCCCAAAGAGGCCTTGGACACACATTTCCATGGATTTAATTTCAGATCTCCCGGTGTCTCAGGGCATGTCTGTCATCTGGGTGGTATGTGATCGCTTTTCTAAAATGGTCCATTTGGTGCCTTTGCCTAAGCTGCCTTCCTCTTCCGATCTGGTTCCTGTGTTCTTTCAGAATGTGGTTCGTTTACACGGCATTCCTGAGAATATTGTGTCTGACAGAGGATCCCAGTTTGTTTCCAGGTTCTGGCGATCCTTTTGTGCTAGGATGGGCATTGATTTGTCGTTTTCGTCTGCCTTTCATCCTCAGACTAATGGACAAACGGAGCGAACTAATCAGACTCTGGAGGCTTATTTGAGGTGTTTTGTTTCGGCAGATCAGGATGATTGGGTGACCTTCTTGCCGTTGGCTGAGTTTGCCCTTAATAATCGGGCTAGTTCCGCTACTTTGGTTTCGCCATTTTTCTGCAACTCTGGTTTCCATCCTCGTTTTTCCTCGGGACATGTGGAGCCTTCTGACTGTCCTGGGGTAGATTCTGTGGTGGATAGGTTGCAGCAGATCTGGAATCATGTGGTGGACAACTTAAAGTTGTCACAGGAGAAGGCTCAGCGTTTTGCCAACCGCCGCCGCGGTGTGGGTCCCCGACTTCGTGTTGGGGATTTGGTATGGCTGTCTTCTCGATTTGTTCCTATGAAGGTCTCCTCTCCTAAATTTAAGCCTCGCTTCATCGGTCCTTACAAGATATTGGAAATCCTTAATCCTGTGTCCTTTCGCTTGGATCTTCCGGTGTCGTTTGCCATTCACAACGTGTTCCATAGGTCTTTGTTGCGGCGGTACGTTGTACCTGTGGTTCCTTCTGTTAAGCCTCCTGCTCCGGTGTTGGTTGAGGGCGAGTTGGAGTACGTGGTGGAGAAGATCTTGGATTCTCGTCTCTCCAGACGGAGGCTTCAGTATCTGGTCAAGTGGAAGGGCTATGGTCAGGAGGATAATTCCTGGGTGGTTGCTTCTGATGTGCATGCGGTCGATTTAGTTCGTGCCTTTCACGCTGCTCATCCTGATCGCCCTGGTGGTCTTGGTGAGGGTTCGGTGACCCCTCCTTAAGGGGGGGTACTGTTGTGAATTAGACTTTTTGGCTCCCTCTTGTGGTTACTAGTGATATGTCTCTGGGATTGTCTTTCCTCAGTTTGGCACTCACCTGGGTCGTTAGTCCAGGGGTGTTGCTATATAAACTTCCTGGATCCTTAGTCCAGTGCCTGGCATCGTTGTAATCAGATCCTTTCTGTTTGCTCCTGTCTGCTGGTCCCGGTTCGTGCAAAATTAAGCTAAGTCCTGCTTCTTTGTTTTTTTGGTTATTTGCTTTGCTCTTATTTTTGTCCAGCTTGTACTAAATGTGATTCCTGACTTTGCTGGAAGCTCTAGGGGGCTGGTGTTCTCCCCCCGGGCCGTTAGACGGTTCGGGGGTTCTTGAATATCCAGCGTGGATATTTTGATAGGGTTTTTGCTGACCATATAAGTCATCTAATATATAATTGCCTAGAATACTACTTCCTGCAATTTGTGCCAACTTCCGTGGCTTTGTCCGGAGCTAATGTCCGGAGATAATGTCCGGAGCTAATGTCCGGAGATAATGTCCGGAGCTAATGTCCGGAGCTAATGTCCGGAGATAAGTGACGTCACCAGTGTCCTACACCCAGGCAGAGCACAGGGGCCCCAGGCAGCATATGGGGCCCCAGGCAGAGCACAGTGGCCCCAGGCAGAGCACAGGGGCCCCAGGCAGCATATGGGGCCCCAGGCAGAGCACAGTGGTCCCAGGCAGAGCACAGGGGCCCCAGGCAGCCTATGGGTCCCCAGGCAGAGCACAGTGGCCCCAGGCAGAGCACAGGGGCCCCAGGCAGCATATGGGGCCCCAGGCAGAGCACAGTGGTCCCAGGCAGAGCACAGGGGCCCCAGGCAGCCTATGGGGCCCCAGGCAGAGCACAGTGGCCCCAGGCAGAACATGGGGCCCCAGGCAGAGCACAGTGGTCCCAGGCAGAGCACAGGGGCCCCAGGCAGCCTATGGGGCCCCAGGCAGAGCACAGTGGCCCCAGGCAGAACATGGGGCCCCAGGCAGAGCACAGGGGCCCCAGGCAGAGCACAGGGGCCCCAGGCAGCATATGGGGCCCCACGCAGAGCACAGTGGTCCCAGGTAGAGCACAGGGGCCCCAGGCAGCCTATGGGGCCCCAGGCAGAGCACAGGGGCCCCAGGCAGCATATGGGGCCCCAGGCAGAGCACAGGGGCCCCAGGCAGCATATGGGGCCCCAGGCAGAGCACAGTGGCCCCAGGCAGAGCACAGTGGCCCCAGGCAGAACATGGGGCCCCAGACAGAGCACAGGGGCCCCAGGCAGCATATGGGGCCCCAGGCAGAGCACAGGGGCCCCAGGCAGCATATGGGGCCCCAGGCAGAGCACAGCGATATTTTGGACCACTGTGCGGTGTTTCAGACCCCCTGTGTGATGTCTGGGGCCCTGTTCTTAAGTATATTAAAGATTAAATTAACGTATATTAAAGTATATTATAGATCAAATTTGACACGTTTATGAGCACCATTGAGTGATATACTCAAGAATGACATAAAAAACTTGACTGTTCAGGATATGATAAAAGTCATAGTATTCTGAATCTTTAACTTATAAAGATACCTTTACATGGGGTGATTATTGGTTCCAGAGAGGCTTTCGGCCGATAATCGTACACATGGCTGGTGACAGGACAATACAATATAAACGTTCAAAGGTAAACACTGATAACATTAAAATCTAATACATAATTGCCTAGAATACTACTTCCGGCAATTTGTGCCAACTTCCGTGGCTTTGTCCGGAGATAAGTGACGTCACCAGCGTCCTACACCCACTCAGGGTGGACAAAGATATATGCCTTCGTGGTGCGCGGCACTTTTCTGATTGGTTGCCGCCTGCCGCGAGCGACCAATCAGAAATGTGCCGTACTGTCAAGAATTGTCAAGAGCTGGTGAGTGCAGCCATTTTTTGTTCTTTCTTACTATTATTTATTAATTGTATTATTCTTACATTTGAATAAATAAAGTATATATGGATTCTAGACTCCCGATTCTTTAGAATCGGGCTGCCATCTAGTCTTACTATATTCTGCTATTAGCTAGTGGGCCTCTCTTTGCTAAATACCTAGCTCATTCTTACGTTTGTCTTT
Source organism: Ranitomeya variabilis (assembly GCF_051348905.1). Lineage (NCBI taxonomy): Eukaryota > Metazoa > Chordata > Amphibia > Anura > Dendrobatidae > Ranitomeya > Ranitomeya variabilis. The sequence goes on along the minus strand of NC_135232.1, from coordinate 35,595,030 downwards.
TCCTCTTACCTCACCGTTATTATTTGTTGGGGGCTTGTATCCAACTTTTGGGGTCTTTGCTCTGGAGGCAAGAAAGGTCTTTCTTTTCCCTTCTAGGGTTAGTTAGTTCTCCGGCTGGCGCGAGACGTCTAGAACCAACGTAGGCACGTTTCCCGGCTGCTGCTATTTGTGGTGCTAGGATTAGATATATGGTCAGCTCAGTTACCACTGCCCTATGAGCTGGTTTATTGTGTTTGCAGACTTAGTAATTATTTCTGAGACCCTCTGCCATTGGGGTCATAACAGTTTATACTGTTTGGGTACATCAGGGGCTCTGCAAATGCAACATGACGCCTGCAGACCAATCCATCTAAGTCTGCATTCCAAATGGCGCTCCTTCCCTTCCGAGCTCTGCCATGCGCCCAAACAGTGGTTCCCCCCCACATATGGGGTATCAGCTTACTCAGGACAAATTGGACAACAACTGTTGGGGTCCAATTTATCCTGTTACCCTTGTGAAAATATAAAACTGGGGGCTAAAAAATCATTTTTCTGAAAAAAAAAGCATTTTTAGTTTCACGGCTCTGCGTTATAAACTGTAGTGAAACACTTGTGGGTTCAAAGCTCTCAAAACACATCTAGATAAGTTCCTCAGGAGGTCTAGTTTCCAATATGGGGTCACTTGTGGGGGGGTTGTACTGTTTGGGTACATCAGGGGCTCTGCAAATGCAACGTGACGCCTGCAGACCAATCCATCTAAGTCTGCATTCCAAATGGCGCTCCTTCCCTTCCGAGCTCTGCCATGCGCCCAAACAGTGGTTCCCCCCCACATATGGGGTATCAGCATACCCAGGACAAATTGGACAACAACTTTTGGGGTCAAATTTATCCTGTTACCCTTGTGAAAATATAAAACTGGGGGCTAAAAAATCATTTTTCTGAAAAAAAAAAGAATTTTTAGTTTCACGGCTCTGCGTTATAAACTGCAGTGAAACACTTGGGGGTTCAAAGCTCTCAAAACACATCTAGATAAGTTCCTCAGTAGGTCTAGTTTCCAATATGGGGTCACTTGTGGGGGGGTTGTACTGTTTGGGTACATCAGGGGCTCTGCAAATGCAACGTGACGCCTGCAGACCAATCCATCTAAGTCTGCATTCCAAATGGCGCTCCTTCCCTTCCGAGCTCTGCCATGCGCCCAAACAGTGGTCACCCCCTACATATGGGGTATCAGCGTACTCAGGACAAATTGGACAACAACTTTTGGAGTCCAATTTATCCTGTTACCCTTGTGAAAATACAAAACTGGGGGCTAAAAAATCATTTTTCTGAAAAAAAAAATTTTTTTATTTTCACGGCTCTGCGTTATAAACTGTAGTGAAACAGTTGGGGGTTCAAAGCTCTCAAAACACATCAAGATAAGTTCCTTAGGGGATCTACTTTCCAAAATGGTGTCACTTGTGGGGGGGTTTAATGTTTAGGCACATCAGGGGCTCTCCAAACGCGACATGGTGTCCCATCTCAATTCCAGTCAATTTTGCATTGAAAAGTCAAATGGCGCTCCTTCCCTTCCGAGCTCTGCTATGCGCCCAAACAGTGGTTTACCCCCACATATGGGGTATCGTTGTACTCAGAACAAATTGAACAACAACTTTTGTTGTCTAATTTCTTCTATTACCCTTGGGAAAATAAAAAATTGGGGGCGAAAAGATCATTTTTGTGAAAAAATATGATTTTTTATTTTTACGGCTCGGCATTATAAGCTTCTGTGAAGCACTTGTTGGGTCAAAGTGCTCACCACACATCTAGATAAGTTCATTAAGGGGTCTACTTTCCAAAATGGTGTCACTTGTGGGGGGTTTCAATGTTTAGGCACATCAGGGGCTCTCCAAACGCAACATGGCGTCCCATCTCAATTCCAGTCAATTTTGCATTGAAAAGTCAAATGGCGCTCCTTCCCTTCCGAGCTCTGCCATGCACCCAAACAATGGTTTACACCCACATATGGGGTATCAGCGTACTCAGGACAAATTGCACAACAATTTTTGGGGTCAAGTTTCTTCTCTTACCCTTGGGAAAATAAAAAATTGGGGGCGAAAAGATCATTTTTGTGAAAAAATATGATTTGTTTATTTTTACGGCTCTGCGTTATAAACTTCTGTGAAGCATTTGGTGGGTCAAAGTGCTCACCACACATCTAGATAAGTTCTTTAAGGGGTCTACTTTCCAAAATGGTGTCACTTGTGGGGGGTTTCAATGTTTAGGCATATCAGGGGCTCTCCAAACGCAACATGGCGTCCCATCTCAATTCCAGTCAATTTTGCATTGAAAAGTCAAATGGCGCTCCTTCGCTTCCGAGCTCTGTCATGTGCCCAAAAAGTGGTTTACCCCACATATGGGGTATCGGCGTACTCAGAACAAATTGTACAACATCTTTTGGGGTCCATTTTCTCCTGTTACCCTTGGTAAAATAAAACAAATTGGAGCTGAATTAAATTTTGTGTGAAAAAAAGTTAAATATTCATTTTTATTTAAACATTCCAAAAATTCCTGTGAAACACCTGAAGGGTTAATAAACTTCTTGAATGTGGTTTTGAGCACCTTGTGGGGTGCAGTTTTTAGAATGGTGTCACACTTGGTTATTTTCTATCATATAGACCCCTCAAAATGACTTCAAATGAGATGTGGTCCCTAAAAAAAAATGGTGTTGTAAAAATGAGAAATTGCTGGTCAAATTTAACCCTTATAACTCCCTAACAAAAAAAAATTTTGGTTCCAAAATTGTGCTGATGTAAAGTAGACATGTGGGAAATGTTACTTATTAAGTATTTTGTGTGACATATCTCTGTTATTTAAGGGCATAAAAATTCAAAGTTGGAAAATTGTGAAATTTTCAAAATTTTTGCCAAATTTCCATTTTTTTCACAAATAAACACAAGTTATATCGAATAAATTTTACCACTAACATGAAGTACAATATCTCACGAGAAAACAATGTCAGAATCGCCAAGATCCGTTGAAGCGTTCCAGAGTTATAACCTCATAAAGGGACAGTGGTCAGAATTGTAAAAATTGGCCCGGTCATTAACGTGCAAACCGCCCTCGGGGCTTAAGGGGTTAACCCCTTCCCGACATGTGACGGTATAGTACGTCACATGTCGGGACCCCCGCTTTGATGTGCGCTCCGGCGGTGAGCGCACATCAAAGTCGCGACATGTCAGCTGTTTTTTACAGCTGACATGTGCGCGCAATAGCGGCGGGTGAAATCGCGATCACCCGCCGCTATTAACTAGTTAAATGCCGCTGTCAAACTCAGACAGCGGCATTTAACTACCGCATCCGGCCGTGCGGCCGGATATGAGCGCATCGCCGACCCCCGTCACATGATCGGGGGTCGGCGATGTGTCAGGAAGGTAACCATAGAGGTCCTTGAGACCTCTATGGTTACTGATTGCCGGTGGCTGTGAGCGCCCCCCTGTGGTCGGCGCTCACAGCACACCTGCAAATCTGCTGTGTAGCAGCGATCTTATGATCACTGCTGCATAGCAGAGCCGATCGGGCTGTGCCTGCTTCTAGCCTCCCATGGAGGCTATAGAAGCATGGCAAAAGTAAAAAAAAAAAGTTTTTAAAAATGTGAAAAAAATAAAAAAAATATAAAAGTTTAAATCACCCCCCTTTCGCCCCAATCAAAATAAATCAATAAAAAAAAACCCCAACCTACACATATTTGGTATCGCCGCGTTCAGAATCGCCCGATCTATCAATAAAAAAAAAGCATTAACCTGATCGCTAAATGGCGTAATGAGAAAAAAATTCGAAACGCCAGATTTACGTTTTTTTGGTCGCCACGACATTGCATTAAAATGCAATAACGGGCGATCAAAAGAACGTATCTACACTAAAATGCTATCATTAAAAACGCCAGCTCGGCACGCAAAAAATAAGCCCTCACCTGACCTCAGATCACGAAAAATGGAGACGCTACGAGTATCGGAAAATGGCGCAATTTTGTTTTGTTTTGTTTTTTGCAAAGTTTGGAATTTTTTTTCACCACTTAGGTGAAAAATAACCTAGTCATGTTAGGTGTCTATAAACTCGTAGTGACCTGGAGAATCATAATGGCAGGTCAGTTTTAGCATTTAGTGAACCTAGCAAAATAGGCAAGCAAAAAACAAGTGTGGGATTGCACTTTTTTTGCAATTTCACTGCACTTGGAATTTTTTTCCCGTTTTCTAGTACACGACATGGTAAAACCAATGATGTCGTTCAAAAGTACAACTCGTCCCGCAAAAAATAAGCCCTCACATGGCCAAATTGACGGAAAAATAAAAAAGTTATGGCTCTGGGAAGGAGGGTAGCGAAAAACGAAAATGGAAAAACGGAAAAAGCTCCGGGGGTGAAGGGGTTAAAGCACCGACACCATTGCACTCCGACTTGTCAGTGTAGATAAATAGAATATGCAGATTAGTAGATAGATAGATAGATAGATAGATAGATAGATAGATAGATAGTATCTGGTCTGCATTCACAGTATCACAGTTAGTTTATGTGCATTTTCAGTGTTTATTAATATGTAACCTGTTTTTATTCCCAGCTGGAGCGCCTTGTCGTCACTTTTCTTGTAATTGAAGCTTTTTAAGCTAAACAACATCCCCCGCTAACCAGCCGCAGCGCTCCGTGCTCATGGCCTTGTGCACTCGGCCTCTCGATAGAGCATCAGGTGTTACCAAACATTCAAATTGCACTAGGGATTAGCGGGGTATGCATTAATACCCAGCATGACTTCATCATATATCAGCGAAGCACAATACAATACCTGGAGGCTCCACTTAAAGACAACAACATCAGACATTTTTTTTCTGCAAAATCACATTCGTAACAGGTTGTAAACAATATGAGCTCTGATTACGTAGAGCCTAAAGAAAGCAGCAACATGTTGAATTAGGATTTAAAGCGCATCTGTTTTGGGGCCCTCACTGGGCCCCTAAAATGGTAAAACAGTGTAATTTGTCCAGGAATTATCTAGTTTCTCATGCTCTATAATTTGTCATCCAATCTTTCTGAATAGGTGGCTCCTCTTTATTAGCATTAGCAAACTGTCTGTACAATAGGTGCTGGAACTTCCTTTCCTTCACTTTCCAGCTTGCACTGAACCTGCCATTGTCCAGTGACTTGTCTATTGTTAACAGACAGCCTGTCTCCCTGCTATACCTGTATGCTGCTTGACAAAAAAAAGAGTAGATGCAGAGTGACAAAATATAGATATAAATACAATACTATGCAAAAGTCTTAGGTTGGCGTCTGCTACAAAATAAGAATACTTACAATTAATAGTTTATTTCAATAATAAAGGGACTATTCAAAAAAGAAATGTAAATCCAAGCGATTTTTGGTGCTCTGTGTTCTTCAGTTACTTTAGTTATATTTGTAGGTCGGAACAAAAGAGAAAGGATATCCAGCATACAAAATATCACAATAAAATGTATAAACATTATCACATTTCCTTTCCCCTTTAGATTGAACATCTTGGATTAATTGTAGGGAAGATCGAAAACTAATTATAACACGGGAAATGAGGGACAAGATTTGACATCTCCTTTGAAGCAGAGACCTCTTTCCATGGACAGGTGATTAAAACATGAAATCTGCTGGGGAAAAAGACAGCCAGATTGAGATTTGTTTATCCATAGGTGGAGAATAAAGAGGCCTTCTTTGTTCCAAGAAGGGAGCTTCCTCTCATGAAAGAATATGCATCTAGACGGATCAGCACGAGTGGTCAGATATGAATATTGGAGTTCGTAGTGATCTGATATGTATAGGATATAGCTTTTTGGCGTTGCTGCAAAGGGACAAACAGAACACATTCACTGACCTCACTGTAAGACCACTAAAACCCCTCCATCTTAATAACGTACAGATTGATGATGGGAACCAGGCCCACATAAAGATAAAATCTTGATAAGAAATATGATGTCAATATCTACTGCCTGGAACCTTCAGGGGTGAAGATATCCTGTAAGTTGGGGATCTCTTAAAATTCAAACAGACCCAGCACATCCCACAACCATCCTTCACATGAGCTCAGCAAGGGGAGGTGTGTGAGCATAACTTAGTTCTGATGAAAAGAAAAATCTGGGTTTGAGTCATTGTTCACTCTGGGAAAACAAAGTTCATTGTGTGAGTGGTCCATTTTCCTAATTAGAGTGCTTCCCTCCGCTAAGCTCTGAGCCATTTCTGTGACCAGGTTTACCAGTTTTCTTTCATAACTCCATTTAAATTCATGTAATTGTATATATCATATTTTTTTTTCCCATTTTGTAACATCTTTTGTATATTTTTATAAGCATTGCATATCTTTCTGGATTAAACTTATAAAAGTTAATAGCTCTCCTCCTCTTGCTCTGTAAACCGCACCCCTGAACCATACGCTGCCTGTAACAGGTGTCCAATCGTCCTGTGTAAACAATTGCTTGTGGCAGTTAGCAGTGACAATACTGGGGTATATAAATATATTCCATGCATTGGAGTCAGATGTGTATATACTATACGCTCACTGTGACTTCTCCAATAACTGGTCTAGTAGTGGAAGCAGCCGCAATGTCATCCCTCATTTGTCAGCCAATTGTGTAATTGTCTTGATGGTTAGAAGCAGTGGAGTTGCAGCCCCTTGACAACTGGTGGCAGCAGTGGGTTCTGTGTGACTCCTATGGCTGTGTTCCAAATGGCAGCACGGTGGCTCAGTGGTTAGCACTGCAGCCTCGCAGCGCTGGGGTCCTGGGTTCAAATCCCATCAAGGACAAAATCTGCAACCAGTTTGTATGTTCTCCTTGTGTTCACATGGGTTTCCTCCCACATTCCAAAGACATGCTGATAGGGATTCTAGATTGCGAGCCTCAGTGGGGACAGTGCTGATAATATATGTAAAGTGCTATGAAATTAATGGCACTATATAAGTGAGTAAAAAAAATAAATAAGGGAATAGTCCAGTATTTAGTCAATATTTTACCTCAGTATTTATAAGCCAAAACTAGCAGTGGGTGATAAATACAGAAGTTGTGACGTGTTTCTATTATACTTTTCCTCTGACTGTTTCACTCCAGATTTTGGCTTACAAATACTGGAGTAAAAAACTGACCATATACTGAACGTGTGAACATAGCCTAACACTCAAACATTTCGGTTGTAGTTACATGCGCTCAGACCGTCAAATGAGCACAATTGATAATATTGAAGTTGTTCAGCGCTTCTTTCCCGGCCTCTTTACACCGGCTGGTGAGGAATGACTGAGACAGATTGATCACTAGAGATCAATCTGTCCCAATACAGCATCATGTTATCAGCAGCATATCTGCAGTTTACACCGGCGATGTGCTGCTGAGAACAATCATTTTTGTTCCGGTATAAACAATTCAATCACCGATGAATGATCAGCATTTTGCTCATTGGTTGGCCGATGTTTACACCTATGTGCTGCAGGGATTTATACATGCGGATGCTACAGACACATTATGTAACGCAAACATCGTATATTACACACACACACATATGTACAGCAGTGGCATATAAAAGTTTGTGCAGCCCTGGTCAAAATTACTGTTATTGTGAACAGTTAAGAAATATGAAGATTAAATGATTTCTAAAAGGGCTAAAGTTAAAGATGATGCATTTCCTTTGTTGTTTAGGCAGGAAAAAAATATATTGTAATTTTTTACATTTTAAAAATTACAAAAATGAGAATAGGCTGATGCAAAAGTTTGGGCACCTGCATGGTTAGAACCTAGTAGCACCCCCTTTTGCAAATATCACAGCTTGTAAACAATTTTTGGAGCCAGACAAGACTCTTTCAAGCTTTATTTGAGGGATTTTCGTCCATTCTTCCTTGAAAATTTTTTCCAGTTTTGTGAGATTTCTGGGTCTCCTTGCATTCATGGCTATGAGGGCCATTGTAAAACCTTCATTTTGCGCCTTTTGAGGTCGTCTATTGTGGATTTTGATGTGTGTTTAGGATCATTATCTATTTGTAGAAGCCATCCCCTTTTCACCTTCAGCTTTTTTACAGATGGTGTAATGCTTGCATGAAGAATTTATTGAAATTTCATTGAATCCATTCTACCCTCTACCTGTGCAATGTTCCCCATGCTATTGGGAGTAACACAATGTCAAAGCATGATTGATCCTCCCCCATGCTTAATGGTCGGCGAGATGTTATTTTCTTGAAATTCTGTGCCTTTTTATGTCCACACATAATTTTGATCATTGTGGACAAATAGTTCTATTTTAGCCTCATCGGTCCACAGAACATGTTTTTAAAATGCATCAGGCTTGTTTAGATGTTTGTTTAGATTAGGCTATGTTCACATTGCATTTACAGCAGCCCATTCAACACATACGGTAATGGGCTGCTGTAAACGCAAGTGCCCGTATGACAGAACGCTAGCACAGATAGAGCATCTGCTAGCTCTATCTGCGCTAGCAGTCACGGACCCGGAAACGCTGCAGCCCGCGTCTCAGGGTCCATCACTCAATGACGGCACATCCCTAGTGCACGCCCATTGTGGGCGGGCGCTAGTGATGCGTCCTACATTGGAGTCAATGGCGGCATTAAACAGACTACGTTACACCGCGTTATGCCGCTGTGTAACGTAGTCCGTCTAACGGACGCCACTAACGTAATGTGAACCCAGCCTTAGGCACATACAGAGACATGTATATCTATACATAGACATGTAAGCAAAAACATACAGAGACATGCATTCACATATACACAATTCTACAGAGACACGCAAGCCTACAACCTGCAGTAACCACCGACCCACCAAACCGCTACATGACCAGCTCTACCCTCACCTACTGTATCCTCACCCATCCCTTGTAGATTGTGAGCCCTCACAGGCAGGGTCCGCCTTGTATTGTTTAACCCCTTAGTGACAGAGCCAATTTAGTACTTAATGACCGAGCCAATTTTTACAATTCTGACCACTGTCACTTTATGAGGTTATAACTCTGGAACGCATTAACAGATCCTGCTGATTCTGAGACTGTTTTTTCGTGACATATTGTACTTCATGGTCGTTGTAATATTTCTCCGATATTACTTGCGATTATTTATGGAAAAAAATGGAAATATTGTGAAAAATTTTAAAATTTAGCATTTTTTAAACTTTGTATTTTTATGCCCTTAAATCAGAGAGATATGTCACAAAAAATAGTTAATAAATAACATTTCCCACATGTCTACTTTATATCAGCACAATTTTGGAAACAAAATTTTTTTTTGTTAGGGAGTTATAAGGGTTAAAAGTTGACCAGCAATTTCTCATTTTTACAACACCATTTTTTTTTAGGGACCACATCACATTTGAAGTCATTTTGAGGGGTCTATATGATAGAAAATAACCAAGTGTGACACCATTCTAAAAACTGCACCCCTTAAGGTGCTCAAAACCACATTCAAGAAGTTTATTAACCCTTTACGTGCTTCACAGGAACTGAAACAATGTGGAAGGCAAAAATGAACATTTAACTTTTTTTTGCAAACATTTTACTTCAGAACCATTTTTTTTATTTTGACAAGTGTAAAAAAAGAAATATAACCATAAATTTTGTTGTACAATTTCTCCTGAATACGTCGATACCCCATATGTGGGGGTAAACCACTGTTTGGGTGTACCGCAGAGCTTGGAAGAGAAGGAGTGCCGTTTTACTTTTTCAATGTAGAATTGGCTGGAATTGAGATTGGACACCATGTCGCGTTTGGAGAGCCCCTGATGTGCCTAAACAGTAGAAACACCATACAAGTGACCACATTTTGGAAACTAGACCCCTTAAGGAACTTATCTAGATGTGTGGTGAGCACTTTAAACCCCCAAGTGCTTCACAGAAATTTATAACGTAGAGCCGTGAAAATAAAAAATCCTTTTTTTTTTCCTCAAAAATTATTTTTTAGCCTGTAATTTTTTATTTTCTCAAGGGTAACAGGAGACATTGGACCCCAAAATCTGTTGACCAGTTTGTCCTGAGTACGCTGATACACTATATGTGGGGGGGGCACTCTTTGGGCACCCATCGTAGCTCGGAAGGGAAGGAGCGCCGCTTGGAATGCAGACTTTGATGGGATGGTCTGCGGGCGTCATGTTGCATTTGCAGAGCTCCTGATGTATCTAAACAGTAGAAACCCCCCACAAGTGACCCCATTTTGGAAAATAGACCCCCAAAGAGCTTATCTAGATGTGTGGTGAGCACTAATAACCCCCAACTGCATCACAGAAGTTTATAATGTAGATCCATGAAAATAAAAAAAATCATATTTTTTCCACAAAAATGATCTTTTCACCCCCAACTTTTTACTTTCACAAGGGTAACAGGAGAAATTGGACACCAAAATGTATTGTCCAATTTGTCCTTAGTACACTGATACCCCATGTGTGGGGGGGACCACTGTTTGGGTGCACGGCAGAGCTCGGAAGGGAAGGAGCGCCGTTTTGGAATGCAGACTTTGATAGAATGGTCTGCGGGCATTATGTTGCGTTTGCAGAGCCCCTGATGTACCTAAACAGTAGAAACCCCCCACAAGTGACCCCATTTTGGAAACTAGACCCCCCAAGGAACTTATCTAGATGTGTGGTGAGAACTTTGAATGCCCAAGTGCTTCACAGAAGTTATAATGCAGAGTCGTGAAAATAAAAAATATTTTTTTCTCCACAAAAAAGACTTTTTAGCCCCCAAGTTTTTATTTTCACAAGAGTAACAAGAGAAACTGGACCCCAAAAGTTGTTGTCCAATTTGTCCTGAATACACTAAAACCCCATGTGTGGGATGACCACTGTTTGGGTGCACAGCAGAGCTCGGAAGGGAAGGAGCGCCGTTTTGGAATGCAGACTTTGATAGAACGGTCTGCGGGCGTTATGTTGCATTTGCAGAGCCCCTGATGTACCTAAATCGTAGAAACCCCCCACAAGTGACCCCATTTTGGAAACTAGACCCCCCAAGGAACTTATCTAGATGTTTGGTGAGAACTTTGAATGTCCAAGTGCTTCACAGAAGTTTATAATTCAGAGTCGTGAAAATAAAAAAAATTTCCACAAAAAAGATTTTTAGCCCCCCAAGTTTTTATTTTCACAAGGGTAACAGGAGAAATTAGACCCCAAAAGTTGTTGTCCAATTTATCCCGAGTATGCTGATGCCCCATATGTGGGGGTAAGCCACTGTTTGGGCGCACGGCAGAACTCAGAAGGGAGGGAGCACCATTTGACTTTTTGAGCGCAAAATTGGCTGTGGCGTTTAGAGACCCCTTGATGTACCTAAACAGTGGAAACCCCCCAATTCTATCTCCAACCCTAACAGCAACACACCCCTAACCCTAATCCCAACCCAATCCATAATCCTAATCACAACCCTAACAATAATCACAACCCTAACCCCAAAACAACCCTAATCCCAACCCTAACCATAACCCTAATCAGAACCCTAAATCCAACCACACCCCTAATCCTAATCTCAACCCTAACCTCAAACCTAACCCTAATCCCAATACACCCCTAACCCTAATCCCAACCCTAACCTTAACCCTAATCCCAAACCTAACCCTAATCCCAAACATAACCCTAATACCAACCCTAATCCAAACCCTTAACCCTAATCCCAACTCTAACCATAACTTTAGCCGCAACCCTAGTCCTAACTTTAGCCCCAACCCTAGCCCTAACTTTAGCCCCAACCCTAACCCTAACTTTAGCCCCAACCCTAACCCTAACTTTAGCCCCAACCCTAACCCTAGCCCTAACCCTAACACTAAATTTAGCCCCAGCCCTAATCCTAGCCCTAACTTTAGCCCCAACCCTAACACTAGCCCTAAATTTAGCCCCAACCCTAACCCTAACCTTAAATTTAGCCCCAACCCTAACCCTAACCCTAAATTTAGCCCCAAAAACCTCAAAGATCTTCCGGGTGCCGGCCGGCGGGCGCACTGCGCATGCGCCCGCCATTTTTTTGGCTGGAACAAGATGGCGACGCCCATCAGGAGCCATGAGGAGCACCCGGGGGAGACAGATGAGTATCGGGGGGCGATCGGGGACCCCATTTCTCTGTCCTCTGATGTGCGATCACATCGGAGGACAGAGAAATTAATTGGGAAATCGTGTTTTTGCGTTTTTTTTGCGACCACCGGTAAACGGTTAATTACCGGCAATCGCAACCCAGGGGTTGGTAAAAAAAAACCCGAATCATGTTCTCTGGGGTCTCGGCTACCCCCGGTAACTGAGACCCCAGAGAAAATCTGACTCTGGGGGGCGCTATTCACTTTTTCCACAGCTGTGGTTTAAGTACCCTTAACTGCCGCCGTTAAAAGGCGTATCGGCGGTCGTTAAGGGGTTAATATTACTGTACTTGTTTTATTATGCATACCCTGTTATGACCTGGTGGTTAGGAGCACCCGAAGTGACCTGATGGTTAAAACAGAAGACCTGGGACAAGCTCTGAGGAAGTGGTAACTCTACTGACCGCAATCCCTAATCCTATCACACACACTAGAAATAGCCGTGGAGCGTACCTAACTCTCCCTAGACGCCTCTTCACAGCCTAAGAGCTAACTATCCCTAAAGATAGAAATAGCAGCCTAACTTGCCTCAGAGAAATTCCCCAAAGTAAAGGTAGCCCCCCACAAATATTAACTGTGAGTTAAGAGGGAAGTGACAAACACAGGAATTAAACAGATTTTAGCAAAGGAGGCCAAATCTTCTCTAGAAAGACAGAGGATAGGAAAGGGAACTATGCGGTCAGTATAAAAACTACAAAAACCACGCAGAGTGTGCAAAAAGACCTCCACACCGACTCACGGTGTGGAGGTGCAGCTCTGCTCCCCCAGAGCTTCCAGCTAGCAAGGAAATATCATAATAGCAGGCTGGACTGAAACATAGCATGTACTGAAAAATATATTCAAAAACCAATGAACAGCAAATTACTAGCAAGGACTTAGCTTCTGCTGGAGTAGTCAGGTCATCTGAGAATTCCAAGAGAGATCTGAACCAGTACTGAGACATTGACAGCTGGCATGAATTAACGACCTGGGCAGAGTTAAATAGGGAAGCCAGCAGCAGCAATAAACGAGGGCAGCTGAGAAAGCCAACCTCAAAGATCAGCAGTTCCACTCAAAGCCACCAGAGGGTGTCCAAGGACAGAACTCACCATTCACGACCACAGGAGGGAGCCCGAGAACGGAATTCACAACAGTACCCCCCCTTGAGGAGGGGTCACCGAACCCTCAACAGAGCCCCCAGGCCAATCAGGACGAGCCAAATGAAAGGCACGAACCAAATCGGCAGCATGGACATCGCAGGCAACAACCCAGGAATTATCCTCCTGACCATAGCCCTTCCATTTAACCAGGTACTGAAGCTTCCGTCTCGAAATACGAGAATCTAAAATCTTCTCCACCACATACTCCAACTCCCCCTCAACCAACACCGGAGCAGGAGGATCAACGGAAGGAACCATAGGCGCCACATATCTCCGCAACAACGACCTATGGAACACATTATGGATGGCAAAAGAAGCTGGAAGGGCCAAACAAAACGACACAGGATTGATAATTTCAGAAATCTTATAAGGACCAATGAAACGAGGCTTGAACTTAGGAGAAGAAACCTTCATAGGAACATAACGAGAAGACAACCAAACCAAATCCCCAACACGAAGTCGGGGACCAACACAGCGACGGCGGTTAGAAAAACGTTGCGCCTTCTCCTGAGACAACGTCAAATTGTCCACCACATGAGTCCAAATTTGTTGCAACCTGTCCACCACAGAATCCACACCAGGACAGTCAGAAGGCTCAACCTGCCCTGAAGAAAAACGAGGATGAAAACCAGAATTACAAAAAAAAGGCGAAACCAAAGTAGCAGAACTAGCCCGATTATTAAGGGCGAACTCAGCCAATGGCAAGAAGGTCACCCAATCATCCTGATCAGCAGAAACAAAGCATCTCAGATAGGTTTCCAAGGTCTGATTGGTTCGTTCGGTTTGGCCATTTGTCTGAGGATGGAACGCTGAAGAAAAAGACAAATCAATGCCCATCTTAGCACAAAAGGGCCGCCAAAACCTAGAAACAAATTGGGAACCTCTGTCCGGCACAATGTTCTCCGGAATGCCATGCAAACGAACCACATGCTGAAAAAATAATGGAACCAAATCAGAGGAGGAAGGCAATTTAGGCAAGGGTACCAAATGGACCATCTTAGAAAACCGATCACAAACCACCCAGATGACAGACATCCTTTGAGAGACAGGAAGATCAGAAATAAAATCCATGGAAATATGTGTCCAGGGCCTCTTCGGGACAGGCAAAGGCAAAAGCAACCCACTGGCACGAGAACAGCAAGGCTTGGCCCGAGCACAAGTCCCACAGGCCTGCACAAAAGAACGCACATCCCGTGACAAGGAAGGCCACCAAAAGGACCTGGCAACCAAATCTCTGGTACCAATAATCCCAGGATGACCAGCCAACACTGAACAATGAACCTCAGAAATAACCCTACTAGTCCATCTATCAGGGACAAACAGTTTCTCCACTGGGCAGCGGTCAGGTCTATCAGCCTGAAACTCCTGCAGCACCCGCCGCAAATCAGGGGAGATGGCAGACAGAATCACCCCCTCTTTAAGAATACCAGCCGGCTCAGGGACTCCCGGAGAATCAGGCAAAAAACTCCTAGAAAGGGCATCAGCCTTCACATTCTTAGATCCCGGAAGGTATGAGACCACAAAATCGAAACGGGAGAAAAACAGTGACCATCGAGCCTGTCTAGGGTTCAACCGCTTGGCGGACTCGAGGTAAGTCAGATTCTTGTGATCAGTCAAGACCACCACGCGATGTTTGGCTCCCTCAAGCCAATGTCGCCACTCCTCAAATGCCCACTTCATAGCCAACAACTCCCGAATGCCGACATCATAATTACGCTCGGCAGGCGAAAACTTTCTAGAAAAGAAAGCACACGGCTTCATCAAGGAGCCATCAGAACTTCTCTGAGACAAAACAGCCCCTGCCCCAATCTCAGAAGCATCAACCTCGACCTGAAAAGGGAGCAAAACATCTGGCTGACGCAACACAGGGGCCGAAGTAAAACGACGTTTAAGCTCCTGAAAGGCCTCAACGGCCGCAGGGGACCAATTCACCACATCAGCGCCTTTCTTCGTCAAATCAGTCAAAGGTTTAACCACACTAGAAAAATTAGCGATGAAGCGACGGTAAAAATTAGCAAAGCCCAGGAACTTCTGAAGACTCTTCACAGATGTACGTTGAGTCCAATCATAAATGGCCTGAACTTTGACAGGATCCATCTCGATAGTAGAAGGGGAAAAAATGAAGCCCAAAAAGGAAACCTTCTGAACTCCAAAGAGACATTTAGAGCCCTTCACAAACAACGCATTAGCACGAAGGACCTGGAACACCATCCTGACCTGCCTTACATGAGACTCCCAATCATCCGAAAAGACCAAAATATCATCCAAATATACGATCATGAACCTATCCAGATACTTCCGGAAGATGTCGTGCATAAAGGACTGAAACACAGATGGAGCATTAGAAAGCCCGAATGGCATCACCAGGTACTCAAAATGGCCCTCGGGCGTATTAAATGCTGTTTTCCATTCATCGCCCTGTTTAATACGCACAAGATTATACGCCCCTCGAAGGTCAATCTTGGTAAACCAACTAGCCCCCTTAATCCGAGCAAACAAATCAGACAACAGAGGCAAAGGGTACTGAAATTTGACCGTGATTTTATTGAGAAGGCGGTAATCTATACAGGGTCTCAGAGAGCCATCCTTCTTGGCCACAAAAAAGAACCCTGCTCCCAACGGCGACGAAGACGGGCGAATATGTCCTTTCTCTAAGGACTCCTTTACATAACTCCGCATAGCGGCATGTTCTGGCACAGATAAATTGAACAGTCGGCCCTTAGGGAACTTACTACCAGGAATCAAATTAATAGCGCAATCACAATCCCTATGAGGGGGTAGGGCACTGGACTTGGGCTCATCAAATACATCCTGGTAATCCGACAAAAACTCAGGGACTTCAGAAGGAGTGGAAGAAGAAATTGACATCAAAGGAACATCACCATGTATCCCTTGACAACCCCAATTAGACACAGACATTGATTTCCAATCCAGTACTGGATTATGAACCTGTAACCATGGCAAACCCAACACGACAACATCATGCAAATTATGCAACATCAAAAAGCGAATATTTTCCTGATGTGCGGGAGCCATGCACATGGTCAGCTGAGTCCAGTACTGAGGTTTATTCTTGGCCAATGGCGTAGCATCAATCCCCCTTAAGGGTATAGGACTCTGCAAAGGCTCCAAGGAAAAACCACAGCGCCTGGCAAACTCCAAGTCCATCAAGTTCAGGGCAGCGCCCGAATCCACAAATGCCATAACAGAGTAGGACGACAGTGAGCAAATCAGAGTAACAGATAAGAGAAATTTAGGCTGCAAAGTACTAATGGTGACAGACCTAGCGAACCTCTTAGTGCGCTTAGGACAATCAAAGATAGCATGAGAGGAGTCACCACAGTAAAAACACAGCCCATTCTGACGTCTGTGTTCTTGCCGTTCAGCTCTGGTCAAAGTCCTATCACATTGCATAGACTCAGGCCTCCGCTCAGAGGACACCGCCAAATGGTGCACAACTTTGCGCTCGCGCAAACGCCGATCAATCTGAATGGCCAAAGACATTGACTCATTCAGACCAGCAGGCGTGGGGAACCTGTTGTGAACTCTGTGTTCAGGCTCCCTCTTGTGGTCACTGGTGGTATGGTGTGACTTTTGCTTTGGGCTCCCCCTGGTGGCTTTGCCTGTTATCCTGCTGGTCTCTGGCTATCAGCTGGTTCGTTATCCTCTGGGAGGTTCCTATATAGCTCTGTGTTACTTCCACTTGTTGCCGGCTGTCGATGTAATCAGTGCTACTCAGATTCCTTCTGACTACCTTGCTCCCAGTCCATCCAGGATAAGCTAAGTTTTGTTTGCTCATTTTTTGATCAGCAGTGTTTATCATGTTTTCTGTTCCAGCTTGCTAAAATGTAATTCCCTCACTTGCTGGTTGCTCTAGTGGGCTGAGTTTCTCCCCACACACCGTTAGTTGGTGTGTGGGTTCTTGAAATCTCAAGATGGATATTTTGTAAGGGTTTTTTATTGATCGCATAGACCCCTGCTCTATTTTCTGCTTTCTAGTACTAGTGGGCCTCTTTTGCTGAATCTGATTTCATCCCTATGTATGTGCCTTCTTCTTACTTCACCGTTAATATTTGTTGGGGGCTTCTATATCTTTGGGGATTATTTCTCTGGAGGCAAGCGAGGTCTTTCTTTCTCTTTAGGGGTAGCTAGTTCCTCAGGCTGGCTCGAGACGTCTAGGAATTTTTTAGGCACGTTCACCGGCTACCTCTAGTTGTTTTGGATAGGTTCAGATTTGCGATACTGTTGTGAACTCTGTGTTCAGGCTCCCTCTTGTGGTCACTGGTGGTATGGTGTGACTTTTGCTTTGGGCTCCCCCTGGTGGCTTTGCCTGTTATCCTGCTGGTCTCTGGCTATCAGCTGGTTCGTTATCCTCTGGGAGGTTCCTATATAGCTATGTTTTACTTCCACTTGTT
Source organism: Ranitomeya variabilis (assembly GCF_051348905.1). NCBI lineage: Eukaryota > Metazoa > Chordata > Amphibia > Anura > Dendrobatidae > Ranitomeya > Ranitomeya variabilis. The sequence goes on along the minus strand of NC_135232.1, from coordinate 35,577,406 downwards.
GCCGGCTGTTCGGCCTTCCATCCTCAGACGAATGGCCAAACCGAGCGAACTAATCAGACCTTGGAGACTTATTTAAGATGTTTTGTTTCTGCTGATCAGGACGACTGGGTTACTTTTTTGCCGTTGGCCGAGTTTGCCCTTAATAATCGGGCTAGTTCTGCTACTTTGGTTTCTCCTTTCTTTTGTAATTCGGGGTTTCATCCTCGTTTTTCCTCGGGTCAGGTGGAGCCTTCTGACTGTCCTGGAGTGGATGTTGTGGTTGATAGGTTGTATCAGATTTGGAATCATGTGGTGGACAATTTGAAGCTGTCTCAAGAGAAGGCTCAGCTCTTTGCCAACCGCCGTCGCTGTGTGGGTCCCCGACTTTGCGTTGGGGACTTGATGTGGTTGTCTTCTCGCTTCGTTCCTATGAAGGTCTCCTCTCCTAAGCTCAAGCCTCGGTTTATCGGTCCTTATAAGATTCTGGAAGTCCTTGGCCCTGTGTTATTTCGTCTGGACCTCCCAGCATCATTTGCTATTCATAATGTGTTCCATCGCTCGTTGTTGCGGAGGTATGTGGTGCCTGTGGTTCCTCCGGTTGAGCCTCCTGCCCCGGTGCTGGTTGAGGGAGAATTGGAATACGTGGTGGAGAAGATCTTGGATTCTCGTATTTCTAGACGGAGGCTCCAGTATTTGGTTAAATGGAAGGGCTATTGTCATGATCTCTGCAGGCAGAGATCATAGCAAGCCTATAGAGGGACAAGCTCTCGGAAGATGGAACTATACTGACCATGAACTAAGCCTGCCGCGCAACTAGAAATAGCCAGGTAGCATTTCCTATTTATTGCTAGATGCCCAGCTCTGGCCTAAGACCTAAATAGCTAGCAGAGGGAAATATAAGACCTGGCTCACCTCTAGAGAAATATTCCAAAGAAGACAATAGCCCCCCACATATAATGACGGTGAGTTCAGATGAAACAACAAACGCAGCAGGAAAATAGTCTTAGCAAATTTGAGGTCCGCTTACTAGATAGCAGAAGACAGATAGTATACTTTCATGGTCAGCAGAAAAACACTAACAAAACACCATCCAGAGATTACCTTAAACTCTGGCATTAACTCATAACACCAGAGTAGCAATCCCTGATCAACGAGAGCTTTCCAGACACAGTAACAAAACTTCAGCTGTGAACTGGAACAAATAGGCAAACGAAACATGGACAAAAGTCCAACTTATCTAGTAGTTGTCAGAAGCAGGAACAAGCACTGAGAGGCATCAGATAACATTGTTGACCGGCAAGAAACCACCAGAGAAATGAGCTTAAATAGCGACACCCACTACTGATGGAAACAGGTGAAACAGGAAAGAGGATGACAAGTCCAATTCCACAAGCGGCCACCGGGGGAGCCCAGAATCCAAATTCACAACAGTACCCCCCCCTCAAGGAGGGGGCACCGAACCCTCACCAGATCCACCAGGGCGACCAGGATGAGCCCTATGGAAGGCACGAACAAGATCAGAAGCATGAACATCAGATGCATTGACCCAAGAATTATCCTCCTGGCCGTAACCCTTCCAATTGACCAGATACTGGAGTCTCCGTCTGGAAACACGAGAGTCCAAAATTTTCTCCACAACGTACTCCAACTCACCCTCAACCAACACCGGAGCAGGAGGCTCAACTGAAGGTACAACAGGTACCTCATACCTGCGCAATAACGACCGATGAAAAACGTTATGAATGGAAAAGGACGCAGGGAGGTCCAAACGGAAAGAAACAGGATTAAGAATCTCCAATATTCTATAAGGGCCGATGAACCGAGGTTTAAACTTAGGAGAAGAGACCCTCATAGGGACAAAACGAGAAGACAACCAGACCAAATCTCCAACACAAAGCCGAGAACCAACACGACGATGACGGTTGGCAAAACGCTGAGTCTTCTCCTGGGACAACTTCAAATTGTCGATAACCTGCCCCCAGATGTGATGCAATCTCTCCACCACCGCATCCACTCCAGGACAATCCGAGGATTCCACCTGACCGGAGGAAAATCGAGGGTGAAACCCCGAATTACAGAAAAACGGGGACACCAAGGTGGAAGAGCTGGCCCGATTATTGAGGGCGAACTCTGCCAATGGCAAAAAAGCAACCCAATCATCCTGGTCAGCAGAGACAAAACACCTCAGATATGTCTCCAGGGTCTGATTAGTCCGCTCGGTCTGGCCATTAGTCTGAGGGTGAAAAGCAGATGAAAAAGACAAATCTATGCCCATCCTAGCACAGAATGCCCGCCAAAATCTAGACACAAATTGGGTACCTCTGTCAGAAACAATATTCTCAGGAATACCGTGCAATCGGACAACATTCTGAAAAAACAGAGGAACCAACTCAGAAGAAGAAGGCAACTTGGGCAGAGGAACCAAATGGACCATTTTAGAGAAACGGTCACAGACCACCCAGATGACAGACATCTTCTGGGAAACAGGCAGATCTGAAATAAAATCCATCGAGATGTGTGTCCAAGGCCTCCTAGGAATAGGCAAGGGCAACAGCAGTCCGCTAGCCCGAGAACTACAAGACTTGGCCCGAGCACAAATGTCACATGACTGCACAAAGACTCGCACATCTCGTGACAGGGAAGGCCACCAGAAGGATCTTGCCACCAAATCCCTGGTACCAAAAATTCCGGGATGACCTGCCAATGCAGAAGAATGTACCTCAGAGATGACTCTACTGGTCCAATCATCCGGAACAAACAGTCTATCAGGCGGACAACGATCCGGTCTATCCGCCTGAAACTCTTGCAAGAACCGCCGCAGATCAGGAGAAACGGCCGACAAAATTACTCCCTCCCTAAGGATACCTGTGGGTTCAGTATTACCAGGAGAGTCCGGGTCAAAACTCCTAGAAAGGGCATCTGCCTTAACATTCTTAGAACCCGGTAGGTATGACACCACAAAATTAAAGCGAGAAAAAAATAAAGACCAGCGCGCCTGTCTAGGATTCAGGCGCCTGGCAGTCTCAAGATAAATCAAATTTTTGTGGTCAGTCAATACCACCACCTGATGCTTAGCCCCCTCTAGCCAATGGCGCCACTCCTCAAACGCCCACTTCATGGCCAAAAGCTCCCTATTCCCAACATCATAATTCCGCTCTGCGGGCGAAAATTTGCGAGAAAAGAAGGCACAAGGCCTAATGACGGAGCAGTCGGAACCTTTCTGCGACAACACTGCCCCAGCTCCGATCTCCGAAGCGTCAACCTCAACCTGAAAAGGCAGATTCACATCAGGCTGACGTAACACAGGGGCAGAGGCAAAACGGTGCTTAAGCTCCTGAAAGGCCTCTACAGCATGAGGGGACCAATTAGCAACATCAGCGCCATGTCTGGTCAAATCAGTCAATGGTTTAACGACATCCGAAAAACCAGCAATAAATCGGCGGTAAAAGTTGGCAAAGCCCAAAAATCTCTGAAGACCCTTAAGAGAGGAGGGCTGAGTCCAGTCACAAATAGCTTGCACCTTGACGGGATCCATCTCAATGGAAGAGGGAGAAAAAATATACCCCAAAAAGGAAATTTTCTGGACCCCAAAAACGCACTTAGACCCCTTCACACATAAAGAATTAGACCGCAGAACCTGAAAAACTCTCCTGACCTGCTGGACATGAGAGTCCCAGTCATCAGAAAAAATCAGAATATCATCCAGATATATTATCATAAATTTATCCAGAAAATCGCGGAAAATATCATGCATAAAAGACTGGAAAACTGAAGGGGCATTAGAAAGACCAAAAGGCATGACCAAATACTCAAAGTGGCCCTCGGGCGTATTAAATGCGGTCTTCCACTCATCCCCCTGCCTGATCCGCACCAAATTATACGCCCCACGAAGATCAATTTTAGAGAACCACTTAGCACCCTCTATACGAGCAAACAAATCAGTAAGCAATGGCAATGGGTATTGGTACTTAACAGTGATCTTATTCAGAAGCCGATAATCAATACATGGTCTCAAAGAGCCGTCCTTTTTTGAGACAAAGAAAAACCCAGCTCCCAAGGGAGAAGAAGATGGACGAATATGTCCCTTTTCCAAAGACTCCTTTATATATTCCCGCATAGCAGCATGTTCCGGCACGGACAGATTAAACAAACGACCCTTTGGATATTTGCAACCCGGTATCAAATCTATGGCACAATCGCACTCACGGTGCGGAGGTAACGACCCAAGCTTGGGTTCGTCAAAGACGTCTTGATAATCTGAGAGGAACTCAGGGACTTCAGAGGGAATGGACGACGAAATAGAAACCAAAGGTAAGTCCCCATGAATACCTTTACATCCCCAGCTCAACACAGACATTGCTCTCCAGTCCAAGACTGGATTGTGAGACTGCAACCATGGCAATCCCAGTACCAAATCGTCATGTAAATTATACAGCACCAGGAAACGAATAATCTCCTGGTGATCCGGATTGATACGCATGGTTACTTGTGTCCAGTATTGTGGTTTATTATTAGCCAATGGGGTGGAGTCAATCCCCTTCAGAGGAATAAGAGTCTCCAAAGGCTCTAAATCAAAACCACAACGATTGGCAAAGGACCAATCCATAAGACTCAGAGCGGCGCCAGAGTCAACATAGGCGTCCGTGGCAATGGATGACAAAGAGCAAATCAGGGTTACAGACAAAATAAACTTAGACTGAATGGTGCCAATGGAAACAGACTTATCAAGCTTCTTTGTACGCTTAGAGCATGCTGATATAACATGAGTAGAATCCCCACAATAGAAGCACAATCCATTCTTCCGTCTAAAATTCTGTCGCTCGCTCCTGGACAGAATTCTATCACACTGCATACTTTCTGGCGTCTTTTCCATAGACACCGCCAGATGGTGCACCGGTTTGCGCTCCCGCAGACGCCTATCAATCTGAATAGCCATTGTCATGGACTCATTCAGACCTGCAGGCACAGGGAACCCCACCATAACATCCTTAACGGCATCAGAGAGACCTTCTCTGAAAGTTGCCGCCAAGGCGCACTCATTCCACTGAGTAAGCACAGACCATTTACGGAATTTTTGGCAGTAAACCTCAGCTTCGTCTTGCCCCTGAGATAGTGCCATCAAAGTTTTTTCTGCCTGAAGTTCCAAATGAGGTTCCTCATAAAGCAAGCCCAAGGCCAGAAAAAACGCATCCACATCGCGCAACGCAGGATCCCCTGCTGGCAATGAGAAGGCCCAATCTTGAGGGTCACCCCTGAGCAAGGAAATCACAATCCTAACCTGCTGAGCAGGGTCTCCAGCTGAACGAGACTTCAGGGACAAATAAAGCTTACAATTATTTCGGAAATTCTGGAAGCTAGCTCTATTCCCTGTGAAGAACTCCGGCAAAGGAATTCTCGGCTCAGATACTGGAGCATGTACCACAAAATCTTGTAAATTTTGTACTTTCGTGATGAGATTATTCAAACCCGCAGTTACACTCTGAAGATCCATTATTGTCAGGTGCACACAGAGCCATACAGAGATTAGGAGGAGAGAGAGAAAAAAGACTGCAGAAAGGCAAACTGGAGGGAAAAAAAAAAAAAAAAATTCCAGCAGACTTCTTATAACTCTCCTTTCTCAACCTGGGTCTTTAACACTTTATTGGCCGGTCAAACTGTCATGATCTCTGCAGGCAGAGATCATAGCAAGCCTATAGAGGGACAAGCTCTCGGAAGATGGAACTATACTGACCATGAACTAAGCCTGCCGCGCAACTAGAAATAGCCAGGTAGCATTTCCTATTTATTGCTAGATGCCCAGCTCTGGCCTAAGACCTAAATAGCTAGCAGAGGGAAATATAAGACCTGGCTCACCTCTAGAGAAATATTCCAAAGAAGACAATAGCCCCCCACATATAATGACGGTGAGTTCAGATGAAACAACAAACGCAGCAGGAAAATAGTCTTAGCAAATTTGAGGTCCGCTTACTAGATAGCAGAAGACAGATAGTATACTTTCATGGTCAGCAGAAAAACACTAACAAAACACCATCCAGAGATTACCTTAAACTCTGGCATTAACTCATAACACCAGAGTAGCAATCCCTGATCAACGAGAGCTTTCCAGACACAGTAACAAAACTTCAGCTGTGAACTGGAACAAATAGGCAAACGAAACATGGACAAAAGTCCAACTTATCTAGTAGTTGTCAGAAGCAGGAACAAGCACTGAGAGGCATCAGATAACATTGTTGACCGGCAAGAAACCACCAGAGAAATGAGCTTAAATAGCGACACCCACTACTGATGGAAACAGGTGAAACAGGAAAGAGGATGACAAGTCCAATTCCACAAGCGGCCACCGGGGGAGCCCAGAATCCAAATTCACAACAGGCTATGGTCAGGAGGATAATTCTTGGGTTGTCGCCTCTGATGTTCATGCAGCCGATTTGGTTCGTGCCTTCCATGTGGCTCATCCTGATCGCCCTGGTGGTTTTCATGAGGGTTCGGTGACCCCTCCTCAAGGGGGGGGGTACTGTTGTGAACTCTGTGTTCAGGCTCCCTCTTGTGGTCACTGGTGGTATGGTGTGACTTTTGCTTTGGGCTCCCCCTGGTGGCTTTGCCTGTTATCCTGCTGGTCTCTGGCTATCAGCTGGTTCATTATCCTCTGGGAGGTTCCTATATAGCTCTGTTTTACTTCCACTTGTTGCCGGCTGTCGATGTAATCAGTGCTACTCAGATTCCTTCTGACTACCTTGCTCCCAGTCCATCCAGGATAAGCTAAGTTTTGTTTGCTCATTTTTTGATCAGCAGTGTTTATCATGTTTTCTGTTCCAGCTTGCTAAAATGTAATTCCCTCGCTTGCTGGTTGCTCTAGTGGGCTGAGTTTCTCCCCACACACCGTTAGTTGGTGTGTGGGTTCTTGAAATCTCAGGATGGATATTTTGTAAGGGTTTTTTATTGATTGCATAGACCCCTGCTCTATTTTCTGCTTTCTAGTACTAGTGGGCCTCATTTGCTGAATCTGATTTCATCCCTATGTATGTGCCTTCTTCTTACTTCACCGTTAATATTTGTTGGGGGCTTCTATATCTTTGGGGATTATTTCTCTGGAGGCAAGCGAGGTCTTTCTTTCTCTTTAGGGGTAGCTAGTTCCTCAGGCTGGCTCGAGACGTCTAGGAATTTTTTAGGCACGTTCACCGGCTACCTCTAGTTGTTTTGGATAGGTTCAGATTTGCGATCAGTCCAGTTACCATCTCCCTAGAGCTCGTCCTTAGTTTAATCACTTGCTGATCTATTTGTGATCCTCAGCCACTAGGGATCATAACAGGAACCCCACCATAACATCCTTCAGGGCTTCAGAAAGACCCTTTCTGAAAATTGCTGCCAGGGCACACTCATTCCATTGAGTAAGCACAGACCACTTTCTACACTTCTGGCAATATATTTCTGCCTCATCCTGACCCTGACATAGAGTCAGCAAGATCTTTTCTGCCTGATCCACAGAATTAGATTCGTCATAAAGCAATCCAAGCGCTAGAAAAAATGCATCCACATTAAGCAATGCAGGATTTCCTGGCTCAAGGGAGAATGCCCAGCAACAAAGAAATAACAATCTTTACTTGCTGAATGGGATCACTAGAGGAGCGGGGTTTCAGAGCAAGAAACAGTCTGCAATTATTTTTGAAATTCAAAAATTTAGATCTATCCCCAGAAAACAAATCAGGAATTGGAATTCTAGGCTCTAACATCGGATTCTGAACTACATAATCTTGAATACCCTGTACCCTAGCAGTGAGTTGATCCACACAAGAGGACAAACCTTGAATATCCATATCTACACCTGAGTCCTGAACCACCCAGAGGTTAAGGGGAAAAGAAAGACAAAACAAGCTGCAAAGAAAAAAAAATTGACTCAGAACTTCTCTTATCCCTCTTTTGAGATGCATTAACACTTTGTGGGCCAGCTGTACTGTTATGACCTGGTGGTTAGGAGCACCCGAAGTGACCTGATGGTTAAAACAGAAAACCTGGGACAAGCTCTGAGGAAGTGGTAACTCTACTGACCGCAATCCCTAATCCTATCACACACACTAGAAATAGCCATGGAGCGTACCTAACTCTCCCTAGACGCCTCTTCACAGCCTAAGAGCTAACTACCCCTAAAGATAGAAATAGCAGCCTAACTTGCCTCAGAGAAATTTCCCAAAGTAAAGGTAGCCCCCCACAAATATTAACTGTGAGTTAAGAGGGAAGTGACAAACACAGGAATGAAACAGATTTTAGCAAAGGAGGTTGAATCTTCTCTAGAAAGACAGAGGATAGGAAAGGGAACTATGCGGTCAGTATAAAAACTACAAAACCACGCAGAGTGTGCAAAAAGACCTCCACACCGACTCACGGTGTGGAGGTGCAGCTCTGCACCCCCAGAGCTTCCAGCTAGCAAGGAAATATCATAATAGCAGGCTGGACTGAAACATAGCATGTACTGAAAAATATATTCAAAAACCAATGAACAGCAAATGACTAGCAAGGACTTAGCTTCTGCTGGAGTAGTCAGGTCATCTGAGAATTCCAAGAGAGATCTGAACCAGTACTGAGACATTGACAGCTGGCATGAATTAACGACCTGGGCAGAGTTAAATAGGGAAGCCAGCAGCAGCAATAAACGAGGGCAGCTGAGAAAGCCAACCTCAAAGATCAGCAGTTCCACTCAAAGCCACCAGAGGGTGTCCAAGGACAGAACTCACCAAAGTACCATTCACGACCACAGGAGGGAGCCCGAGAACGGAATTCACAACAATACCCCTCCTCACATGTAAAGTGTCATGGAATAAATAGCGCTATAATAATAATAAATAATAATCATGTAAGCACATACATTCAGACACATGCATGTGCATTCATACAGACACGTGCATCCACATACATACCGAAACATGCATGCACATTCAAATACATACAGACACATGCATGCATATACAATCATGGCCTTAAAATTGTTCCAGAAAATGAAGTTTTTCTCCCAGAAAATTATTGCAAATACATATGCTTTGTTATACACGTTTATTTCCTTTTTGTGTATTGGAACAACAGCATAAAAATAGCTCCAATTCTCCCCCACACAATAAATCCCTCATTCCCAATTCTCCCCCACACAATAAATCCCCCATTCCCTCTCAAATTTCCCCCCCACATATTAACTCCCCCATCCCCACTCGCATTAAATCTCTCCCCCACAATAAATCCCCCATCCCCACTCACATTAAACCTCCCCCCCTGGACCTTCGGTGTCTTCAGTTCCACTGGAGCACTTACCACTAGTGTTGAGCGATACCGTCCGATACTTGAAAGTATCGGTATCGGAAAGTATCGGCCGATACCGGCAAAGTATCGGATCCAATCCGATACCGATACCCGATACCAATACAAGTCAATGGGACTCAAGTATCGGACGGTATTCCTGATGGTTCCCAGGGTCTGAAGGAGAGGAAACTCTCCTTCAGGCCCTGGGATCCATATAAATGTGTAAAAGAAAGAATTAAAATAAAAAATATCGCTATACTCACCCTCCGACGCAGCCTGGACCTCAGCGAGGGAACCGGCAGCGTTGTTTGTTTAAAATTCGCGCTTTTACTTGGTTACGTGAAGTCCCGGCTTGTGATTGGTCAGGGCGGCCATGTTGCCGGGACGCGGACCAATCACAGCAAGCCGTGACGAAATTACGTCACGGCTTGCTGTGATTGGTCCGCGTCCCGGCAACATGGCCGCCATTAACCAATCACAAGCCGGGACGTCACGGGAGGCTGGACACGCGCCCATTTTAAAAAGCGCGCGTGTCCAGCCTCCAGTGACGTCCCAGCTTATGATTGGTCACGGCGCCATGTTGCCGGGACGCGGACCAATCACAGCAAGCCGTGACGAAATTAAAATTTTAAAATGCGCGCGTGTCCAGCCTCCCGGCTTGTGATTGGTTGATCGCGGTGCAACCAATCACAAGCCGGGACGTCACGGGAGGCTGGACACGCGCCCATTTTAAAATGCGCGCGTGTCCAGCCTCCCGTGACGTCACGGCTTGTGATTGGTTGCGTCTCCCATGTGACTGCGACGCAACCAATCACAAAGCCGGGACGTAATTTTAAAATCCTTAAGGACCTGAAATTACGTCACGGCTTGCTGTGATTGGTTGCGTCGCCCATGTGACTGCGACGCAACCAATCACAACGCCGGAACGTAATTTTAAAATCCTGAAGGACCTGAAATTACGTCACGGCTTGCTGTGATTGGTTGCGTCCCGGTCACATGGGCGGCACGCAACCAATCACAAGCCGGGACTCACGTAAAGGAAAGAAAAGCGCGAATTTTAAACAAAGAACGCTGCCGCTTCCCTCGGTAAGGTGCAGGCTGTGTCGGAGAGGTGAGTATAGCAATATTTTTTATTTTAATTCTCTCTTTTACACATTTTTACATTAATGTTGTTTCGATACCGATACCCGATATCACAAAAATATCGGATCTCGGTATCGGAATTCCGATACAGCAAGTATCGGCCGATACCCGATACTTGCAGTATCGGAATGCTCAACACTACTTACCACCGATCTGCGTCTCTGGCTCTGCAGCGCCCGGTGAGTGCGGTCAGCAGTGTGATCACATGATCTGATCACGCTGCTCGAGTCGCTCTGACCCAACAGTCAGAGCCTCAATTGTACTCGTGTCTGAAAGATGTGAGTACAATTGTTCCCTGGGAGCCGGCGCGCTGCAGCTTCTCTGTGCCGGCTATCAACTTGACAGCCAACACAGAAAAGAGATGACTCCCAGTCCGTTGCGTGGCAGAATGCAGCCGCCAGGGGAGAAACTGCAGACTGCCACATTAGGTGGCTCGGCTGCCCCCCCTGCCAGCTGCACCCGGGGCACATGCCCTGCTGCCCCACCCAGATACGCCTCTGAGAAGACGCCTTCAAATATGAGAGACATGGAGCAGTTTGCAAAAGAAAAATGATCCAAAATTCCATTTGAGAGGTGTAAGAAGATTGTTGATGGTTATAGGAAGCGGTTGATTGCAGATTTTAATTCCAAATATTAAGTTGAAGGTGCCAACAATTTTGTCAGGACCTTTTTTGGAGTTTTGTGTGAAATTATATCCAATTTTCCTTTTTTTCTCATTTTTTTTTGTTGTTGTTCCAATGCACACAAAGGAAATAAACATGTGTATAATAAAACTTGGGTAGTTGGAATTATTTTCTGCTAGAAAAACATTATTTTCTGGAAAAATTTCAATGGTGCCAACACTTTCGGAATTGCACATACATACAGACACATGTGCAGCGCCCCAGAGTCCTGGTCATTGCAGTAATGTCGTTCTTCCACCAGGGGGAGTGATGTTATGTCTGAAGGCAATAAAGGAGATCTTCCTACCAGGTATCACAAACCATACACCACACTTCACACTCCAGACCACCAGGGGGAGCCTTGCTCCTATCTACTAGGGCACTCCTCACAATAGGGTAAAACTGGTGGGCTGGATAGAAAGTGAGGCGCCCCCTGAAGAAGGTACACGTGCCGAAACGCGCGTCGGGGTGACCTGACATCCCCGGGGTTGGACCGGACTCCTCATAGCAGGTGATTAATTATACTTCAGTGCTGCCTTTTTACTTTTAAGCACGGCGCTATTGGATTCTTCTGGCTTTATTACTGCACTGACCCTGCATTCTATTGTACTACGTATTCCTTTATTTATGCGGGGGTTTGTTCCGGACCACCTTGGGGATGTCAGTTCCCGGGTGACTAGTTTTTCATGTTGCTTTAGACATATGTTTCCATCTACTGGTCTCACCACACATTGTCAGGTTTATTTTTATGTGTGTAATTCTTACTCTGTACTAATAAAAGTTGGTTTTTTGGATTATATGACTGCATTTTTTTGGTTTTTTTGCTTGGTATGCGTTGGCAGTTATCCATATTGTCCATACACGGGTGGCGCATTGACTTTGTGCAATAATACTAATATCTATGTGACTTATATGCGCCACCAATGTTGTCTATTGGGATTTTTATGTTGATTTCCACCTGGATAAGGGGACTCTGGATTTGCCTTCGGACTGGCCGGACTCTGCCTACCCTGTGGTCTGTACCCTGGACTGTGGATGCTGAAGCCTTCACTAAAAGGTAAAGAGACTGCAACCTTGTGTCCTCGTTCTTCACCGCGCCTTACATCATCCACCATCACCATCTACACTTCTGGGAAGCCCTGGGGATACACTTCACCTGTGGGAAGGTATGCCATCTAGCTGCCATAACATCACCCCAGCGGACCCCTAAGCAGCGTCGGTCACCCTGACCGAATACCACAGGTGGTGTCACGAACACTACCCCTTTAAAGACCTTTCCCAAAACCATAAAAACTCTTTCTTTTACTGGACGTCCCTCAAAGGGCCACGGACCGGGTCGGGCCACCGTGACATCCCCTGAACTGAAGGACCCGGTGCCGAATACCCCATTGCCCTTAACGTGGGGGCGATCCACATGCATTCAGATATGTACATACAGACACATTAAAACTCACCAGATTTTATACTCACGCTATACCTGCAACACCAGAACTGGTGTCGGCAGCAAAATGGCACCCCAGTATGCCAATCTTTTCATTGCTAAACTGGAGAATGACTTTTTGTCATCCTGCTCCATCAAACCCTTGGCCTATATTATGCTACATTGATGACATCTTAATAATCTGGACTGAGTCTGAACAACAAGTTATAAAATTACACGAAAGAATCTATACCTTTCATGCCACCATAAATTTGACATTGAACTACTCAAATACAAAAATCAACTTTCTGGATATCATGATAAAAATTTAAGATGGTTAAATCCAGACATCTTTGTTTTGGAAACCAATTGTCTGGCCCACATACCTCAGATTGGACAGCTTCCACATGAAACACATTAAAAAGTCAATTGTCTACAGTAAAGCCAGGCCCTTACATATAATAATCATATCTTCTCCAACCCAGCAGACAGGGATGAACACTTAACTCATCTTAAAAGAACATTTTGAAACGAAGGCTACCACCCCACCTTCATTGATGATCAGATCAATGCGCTACAAGTCAACTACTTCAATATGGATAAAAAGAAGAAAATAATCGAGTACCTCTGGTAGTGACCTACAGCTCACAACTTGAAGTTCTCAGAAAACTGCCAAAAACTACCACCACACAAAGATGACTAGCTAAAAATAATATTCAAAGACCCTCCTTTGCTATGCTACAGACAACCTCCAAATTTAAGAAATATTGTGGTCTGAAATGTAATGCCCTCAGATACACCAAGAGGAACTGATCCCTGCAATGTGAAAAGTTGCAAAACCTGCACTCATGTAATGACCGCAAACTGGATACAGATCCACAATGCACAGCAGGACTATAAGATTTCTGGGACATTCACATGTTCCTCTTCCAATAGGGTGTACTTAGTTTTGTGCACTATTTGTCTTACTGGGGGTATCTACAGTGGCGTAACTACAAAGTTATGGGCCCCGGTGCAAACTTCCAAATGGCCCCCCCCCTACCCCCCCTTCCCCCCCCTACCCCCCATCCACCTTCCCCTAGATACGCCTCGGACTGTTGCAGGAATCTCCTGCACTGCAACATGGTGTTGGGTGACAGCACAGCCCGCACAGTGGTATATCCAGCACAGCCCGCACAGTGGTATATCCAGCACAGCCCGCACAGTGGTATATAGAGCACAGCCCGCACAGTGGTATATAGAGCACAGCCCGCACAGTGGTATATAGAGCACAGCCCGCACAGTGGTATATAGAGCACAGCCCGCACAGTGGTATATCCAGCACAGCCCGCACAGGGATATATACAGCACAGCCCGCACAGTGGTATATAGAGCACAGCCCGCACAGGGATATATACGGCACAGGGGTATATAGAGCACAGCCCTCACAGTGGTATATCCAGCACAGCCCGCACAGTGGTATATCCAGCACAGCCCGCACAGTGGTATATACAGCAGAGCGCGCACAGGGATATATGTTGTGATTTTGCTTTTTGCTCCCTCTAGTGGTCATTAGTGATTTGACTCTGGAGCGTCTGTCTTTTCCTATATCCTCACCTGGGCCGTTAGTTCAGGGGCGTTGCTATATAAGCTCCCTGGACCTTCAGTTCAATGCCTGGCATCGTTGAAATCAGAGCTAATCTGTTGTGCTCTTGTCCACTGATCCTGGTTCCTGTTTTTCAAGCTAAGTCTGCTTCATTGCTTTTTGCTTTTGTTTTGTTTGGTATTTTTGTCCAGCTTGTTCCTATCTGTATCCTGACCTTGCTGGAAGCTCTAGGGGGCTGGTGTTCTCCCCCCGGACCGTTAGACGGTTCGGGGGTTCTTGAATCTCCAGCGTGGATTTTTATAGGGTTTTTGTTGACCAGATAAGTTATCTTGCTATATTCTGCTATTAGTAAGCTGGCCTCTCTTTGCTGAACCTGGTTCATTTCTGTGTTTGTCATTTCCTCTTACTTCACCGTTATTATTTGTGGGGGGCTTGTATCTTGCTTTGGGGTCCCTTTCTCTGGAGGCAAGAGAGGTCTTTGTTTTCTTCTCCTAGGGGTAGTTAGATTCTCCGGCTGGCGCGAGTCATCTAGCGATCACCGTAGGCATGATCCCCGGCTACTTCTAGTGTTGGCGTTAGGAGTAGCTATTTGGTCAACCCAGTTACCATAGCCCTATGAGCTGGATTTTTGTATCTTGCAGACTTACACGTTCCTCTGAGACCCTGTCCACTGGGGTCATAACAGTATGCCAGGCCAGTATTAAATGTTTAATGCATTGCAGAAGTGGGATTATAAGAAAGAAAATTTTGAGTTTTTTTTTTTTCCTCTCTCATTTTTTTTTTCTTTTCCCCTTTACCTCAGAGTGGCTTAAGCTTGCTGCAGACATGAATGTCCAGACCTTGATTACAAGTGTGGACCAGCTTGCCGCTCGTGTGCAGGGTATACAAGATTATGTTACCAGAAATCCTAGGTCTGAACCCAAGATTCCGATTCCTGAACTGTTTTCAGGAGACCGATTTAAGTTTAGGAATTTCAGGAATAATTGTAAATTATTTTTGTCCCTGAAACCTTGTTCGTCTGGAGACTCTGCTCAACAAGTAAAAATTGTTATTTCATTCTTACGGGGTGACCCTCAGGATTGGGCTTTTTCGTTGGCGCCAGGAGATCCGGCATTGGCTGATATTGATGCGTTTTTTCTGGCGCTCGGTTTACTTTATGAGGAACCCAATCTTGAGATTCAGGCAGAGAAAGCCTTGCTGGCTATGTCTCAAGGCCAGGACGAGGCTGAGGTGTATTGCCAAAAATTTCGGAAATGGTCCGTGCTGACACATTGGAACGAGTGTGCACTGGCCGCTAATTTTAGAAATGGCCTTTCTGAGGCCATTAAGAATGTTATGGTGGGTTTTCCCATTCCCACAGGTCTGAATGATACCATGTCCCTGGCTATTCAAATTGACCGGCGGTTGCGGGAGCGCAAAACCGCAAATTCCCTCATGTTGTTGTCTGAACAGACACCTGATGTGATGCAATGTGATAGAAAGACCGCAAATTCCCTCATGGTGTTGTCTGAACAGACACCTAATTCGGTGCAATGTGATAGAAAAACCGCAAATTCCCTCATGGTGTTGTCTGAACGGACACCTGATTTGATGCAATGTGATAGAATCCTGACTAGAAATGAGAGGAAAATTCATAGACGCCGGAATGGCTTGTGCTACTACTGTGGTGATTCTACACATGTTATCTCAGCATGCTCTAAACGTATATCTAAGGTTGTTAGTCCTGTCACCGTTGGTAATTTGCATCCTAAGTTTATTCTGTCTGTAACTTTGATTTGCTCACTGTCATCTTATCCTGTCATGGCGTTTGTAGATTCAGGTGCTGCCCTGAGTCTTATGGATCTCTCATTTGCTAAGCGCTGTGGTTTTATTCTTGAACCATTAGAAAATCCTATCCCTCTTAGGGGTATTGATGCTACGCCATTGGCAGAAAATAAGCCGCAGTATTGGACACAGGTTACCATGTGCATGACTCCTGAACACCGCGAGGTGATACGTTTTCTCGTTCTACATAAAATGCATGATTTGGTTGTTTTGGGGCTGCCATGGTTACAGACCCATAATCCAGTCCTTGACTTGAAGGCTATGTCAGTGTCTAGTTGGGGCTGTCGTGGTATTCATGAGGATTCCCTGCCTGTGTCTATTGCTACTTCTACGCCTTCGGAAGTTCCTGAGTATTTGTCTGATTATCAGGATGTCTTTAGCGAGTCCAGGTCCAGTGCACTGCCTCCTCATAGGGAATGTGACTGTGCAATAGATTTGATTCCAGGCAGTAAATTTCCTAAGGGAAGACTGTTTAATCTGTCGATACCTGAACATACCGCTATGCGTTCATATATCAAGGAGTCTCTGGAGAAAGGACACATCCGTCCGTCTTCTTCCCCTCTTGGTGCGGGATTCTTTTTTGTGGCTAACAAGGACGGATCTTTGAGGCCTTGTATTGACTATCGGCTTTTAAATAAGATCACTGTCAAATTTCAGTATCCTTTGCCGCTGTTGTCTGACTTGTTTGCCCGGATTAAAGGTGCCAAGTGGTTTACCAAGATAGACCTTCGTGGTGCGTACAACCTTGTGCGCATTAAGCAAGGGGATGAATGGAAAACCGCATTCAATACGCCCGAAGGTCATTTTGAGTACTTGGTGATGCCTTTTGGGCTCTCTAATGCCCCTTCAGTTTTTCAGTCCTTTATGCATGACATTTTCCGGAACTATCTGGAT
The DNA here is from genome assembly GCF_051348905.1 of Ranitomeya variabilis. NCBI lineage: Eukaryota > Metazoa > Chordata > Amphibia > Anura > Dendrobatidae > Ranitomeya > Ranitomeya variabilis. The sequence continues at coordinate 35,560,614 of NC_135232.1, read as the reverse complement.
AAATTTCTGATCGTTTATCTGGATGATATTCTGTTTTTTTCTGATAATTGGGACTCGCATGTGGAGCAGGTCAGGATGGTCTTTAAAATTTTGCGTGAAAATTCTTTGTTTGTCAAGGGCTCAAAGTGTCTTTTTGGTGTACAGAAGGTTCCCTTTTTGGGGTTCATTTTTTCCCCTTCTGCTGTGGAGATGGACCCAGTCAAGGTCCGAGCTATTCTTGATTGGACTCAGCCCTCGTCAGTTAAGAGTCTTCAGAAGTTCTTGGGTTTCGCTAACTTCTACCGTCGTTTTATCGCTAACTTTTCTAGCATTGTGAAACCTTTGACGGATATGACCAAGAAGGGCTCCGATGTGGTTAATTGGGCTCCTGCTGCCGTGGAGGCTTTCCAGGAGTTGAAACGTCGGTTTACTTCGGCGCCTGTTTTGTGCCAGCCTGATGTCTCGCTTCCCTTTCAAGTTGAGGTGAATGCTTCAGAGATTGGAGCAGGGGCCGTTTTGTCGCAGAGAGGCCCTGGTTGCTCTGTTATGAGACCTTGCGCCTTTTTCTCTAGGAAGTTTTCGCCTGCGGAGCGAAATTATGATGTGGGCAATCGGGAGTTGTTGGCCATGAAATGGGCATTTGAGGAGTGGCGTCATTGGCTCGAGGGTGCTAAGCATCGTGTGGTGGTCTTGACTGATCACAAAAATCTGATGTATCTCGAGTCTGCTAAACGCCTGAATCCTAGACAGGCCCGCTGGTCATTGTTTTTCTCCCGTTTTGACTTTGTTGTCTCGTATTTACCAGGTTCAAAGAATGTGAAGGCCGATGCTCTTTCCAGGAGCTTTGTGCCTGATGCTCCTGGAGTCGCTGAACCTGTTGGTATTCTTAAGGATGGTATTATCTTGTCAGCTATTTCTCCAGATCTGCGACGTGTGTTGCAGAGATTTCAGGCTGATAGGCCTGATTCTTGTCCACCTGACAGACTGTTTGTGCCTGATAAGTGGACCAGCAGAGTCATTTCCGAGGTTCATTCCTCGGTGTTGGCAGGTCACCCAGGAATTTTTGGCACCAGAGATCTGGTGGCCAGATCCTTTTGGTGGCCTTCCTTGTCTAGGGATGTGCGGTCATTTGTACAGTCCTGTGGGACTTGTGCTCGAGCTAAGCCTTGCTGTTCTCGTGCCAGCGGGTTGCTCTTGCCCTTGCCTGTCCCTAAGAGACCTTGGACACATATCTCCATGGATTTCATTTCTGATCTTCCGGTGTCTCAGGGCATGTCTGTCATCTGGGTGATATGTGATCGCTTCTCCAAGATGGTCCATTTGGTTCCTTTGCCTAAACTGCCTTCCTCTTCCGATCTGGTTCCTGTGTTTTTCCAGAACGTGGTTCGTTTGCACGGCATCCCTGAGAATATTGTGTCAGACAGAGGATCCCAGTTCGTTTCCAGATTCTGGCGATCCTTTTGTAGTAGGATGGCCATTGACTTGTCGTTTTCGTCTGCTTTCCATCCTCAGACTAATGGACAGACGGAGCGAACTAATCAGACTTTGGAGGCTTATTTGAGGTGTTTTGTCTCTGCTGATCAGGACGATTGGGTGACCTTCTTGCCGTTAGCTGAGTTTGCCCTTAATAATCGGGCTAGTTCCGCCACCTTGGTTTCGCCGTTTTTCTGCAACTCTGGTTTCCACCCTCGTTTTTCTTCGGGTCATGTGGAACCTTCTGACTGCCCTGGGGTGGATTCTGTGGTGGATAGGTTGCAGCGGATCTGGAATCTTGTGGTGGACAACTTGAAGTTGTCACAGGAGAGGGCTCAGCGCTTTGCCAACCGCCGCCGCGGTGTGGGTCCCCGACTACGTGTTGGGGATTTGGTGTGGCTTTCTTCCCGCTTTGTTCCTATGAAGGTTTCCTCTCCCAAATTTAAACCTCGTTTTATTGGTCCTTACAAGATATTGGAAATTCTTAATCCTGTATCCTTTCGCCTGGATCTTCCTGTGTCGTTTGCTATCCACAACGTGTTTCATAGGTCCTTGTTGCGGCGGTACGTTGTGCCTGTGGTTCCTTCTGCTGAGCCTCCTGCTCCGGTGTTGGTTGAGGGCGAGTTGGAGTACGTGGTGGAGAAGATCTTGGATTCTCGTCTCTCCAGGCGGAGGCTTCAGTACCTGGTCAAGTGGAAGGGCTATGGTCAGGAAGATAATTCCTGGGTGGTCGCCTCTGATGTTCATGCGGCCGATTTAGTTCGTGCCTTTCACGCCGCTCATCCTGATCGCCCTGGTGGTCGTGGTGAGGGTTCGGTGACCCCTCACTAAGGGGGGGGTACTGTTGTGATTTTGCTTTTTGCTCCCTCTAGTGGTCATTAGTGATTTGACTCTGGAGCGTCTGTCTTTTCCTATATCCTCACCTGGGCCGTTAGTTCAGGGGCGTTGCTATATAAGCTCCCTGGACCTTCAGTTCAATGCCTGGCATCGTTGAAATCAGAGCTAATCTGTTGTGCTCTTGTCCACTGATCCTGGTTCCTGTTTTTCAAGCTAAGTCTGCTTCATTGCTTTTTGCTTTTGTTTTGTTTGGTATTTTTGTCCAGCTTGTTCCTATCTGTATCCTGTCCTTGCTGGAAGCTCTAGGGGGCTGGTGTTCTCCCCCCGGACCGTTAGACGGTTCGGGGGTTCTTGAATCTCCAGTGTGGATTTTTATAGGGTTTTTGTTGACCAGATAAGTTATCTTGCTATATTCTGCTATTAGTAAGCTGGCCTCTCTTTGCTGAACCTGGTTCATTTCTGTGTTTGTCATTTCCTCTTACCTCACCGTTATTATTTGTGGGGGGCTTGTATCTTGCTTTGGGGTCCCTTTCTCTGGAGGCAAGAGAGGTCTTTGTTTTCTTCTCCTAGGGGTAGTTAGATTCTCCGGCTGGCGCGAGTCATCTAGCGATCACCGTAGGCATGATCCCCGGCTACTTCTAGTGTTGGCGTTAGGAGTAGCTATTTGGTCAACCCAGTTACCATAGCCCTATGAGCTGGATTTTTGTATCTTGCAGACTTACACGTTCCTCTGAGACCCTGTCCACTGGGGTCATAACAGATATATACAGCACAGCCGGCACAGTGGTATATCCAGCACAGCCCGCACAGTGGTATATCCAGCACAGCCCGCACAGTGGTATATACAGCAGATCCCGCACAGGGATATATACAGCACAGCCGGCACAGTGGTATATACAGCACAGCCCGCACAGTGGTATATACAGCACAGCCCGCACAGTGGTATATCCAGCACAGCCCGCACAGTGGTATATAGAGCACAGCCCGCACAGTGGTATATCCAGCACAGCCCGCACAGGGGTATATAGAGCACAGCCCGCACAGGGATATATACAGCACAGCCAGCACAGTGGTATATACAGCACAGCCCGCACAGGGATATATACAGCACAGCCTGCACAGGGGTATATACAGCACAGCCCGCATAGTGGTATATACAGCACAGCCCGCACAGGGGTATATAGAGCACAGCCCACACAGGGATATATACAGCACAGCCCGCACAGGGGTATATAGAGCACAGCCCGCACAGGGATATATACAGCACAGCCGGCACAGTGGTATATACAGCACAGCCCGCACAGGGATATATACAGCACAGCCCGCACAGGGATATATACAGCACAGCCCGCACAGTGGTATATAGAGCACAGCCAGCACAGGGGTATATACAGCACAGCCCACACAGGGATATATACAGCACAGCCCGCACTAGGGTATATAGAGCACAGCCAGCACAGGGATATATACAGCACAGCCCACACAGGGATATATACAGCACAGCCCGCACAGGGATATATACAGCACAGCCCGCACTGGGGTATATAGAGCACAGCCAGCACAGGGGTATATACAGCACAGCCCGCACAGGGATATATACAGCACAGCTGGCACAGGGGTATATACAGCACAGCCAGCACAGGGGTATATACAGCACAGCCCGCACAGGGATATATACAGCACAGCCGGCACAGGGGTATATACAGCACAGCCAGCACAGGGGTATATACAGCACAGCCCGCACAGGGGTATATAGAGCACAGCCCGCACAGGGGTATATAGAGCACAGCCCGCACAGTGGTATATACAGCACAGCCCGCACAGGGATATATACAGCACAGCCCGCACAGGGGTATATAGAGCACAGCCCGCACAGGGATATATACAGCACAGCCCGCACTGGGGTATATAGAGCACAGCCAGCACAGGGGTATATACAGCACAGCCCGCACAGGGATATATACAGCACAGCCCGCACTGGGGTATAAAGATCACAGCCAGCACAGGGGTATATACAGCACAGCCCGCACAGGGATATATACAGCACAGCCGGCACAGGGGTATATACAGCACAGCCAGCACAGGGGTATATACAGCACAGCCCGCACAGGGATATATACAGCACAGCCGGCACAGGGGTATATACAGCACAGCCCGCGCAGAAATATATACAGCACAGCCGGCACAGGGGTATATACAGCACAGCCCACATCTCATCTCCCCCCCCCGATAATGGCCTCACAGTCCCGTTAAAAAGAAAAAAAAACTCTCCTCACCTTTCCTTTTGCCCGCGCTGCTCCTGGCGGCTGAAGTCTGCCCAGGACACAGCAGGTGCGCGATGATATGACGTCATCGCGCACCCGCAGTGTACTGTCAGAGGCAGAGCGGGGAATGATGGGAGAGGGACCGTCAGGTCCTCCATCATTGCATTGAACTATACCGGTGTCATAGACGCCGGTATAGTTAAATGCGGCGGCGGCTGTGGCGGCACTGGGGGGGGTTCCGGGGGAGGAACAGTGCAGCGGCCCACTACTGGCATTGGCTCTTCTGGCATTTGCCAGAAGTGCCCGATGGCCAGCCCGGCCCTGCTCTGACCTGCCGGCCCGGGGACCCCGACCTGCGAGGCCCGGTCGCAATGGTGACCGCTGCGACCGCGGTCGTTACGCCCCTGGGTATCTATGTTGGAGAAACAGGACAGAAACTGAGGACAAGGATGAGGTCTCATCACCACATGATCACAGTAAAAAAAAAGCATCAACCTGTGACTAAACATTTCTATGGTCCATGATATAACATAAACAATATGAAAGTTGCTATATTAAAAGGCAACTTCAAATCACAAAAACACAGATGGGTCTGTGAACAAAAATTTATGACAGTCTTTGAGACCCTCCACACAGGACTAAATCTGTCAAAAGGATTTAAAAGCTGTATGGAAATCAAGTGTTTTTTTCTACGCTACTGGTGGAATCCCACAAATGGACCTGGCATATCAAAATGAATAAAATGGTGTTTTTATTTCTTAGAGTTATGATATCTGCGCATTTTGAAGTTCATCACCATCTCACGAGTCCATTGGTGGGACTCCACCTGCCGTGCAGAAAAAATGATTTCCATACAACTAATCTTCTCCTGATGACCAGTGGTTTGGGGCAGCTGGTGTTTGTCTAGAGATTGTTGCAATTGCAACACCATCAGATGAGCAAGCACCCCTATTTCCTACTAATAATATCATGGGATAAAACCTATTTGCGCTTCTTTGCTTCCCAGTTTTTCCTGACAAGGATTTATAATTTACTAGAAGTTAGAACTCTCACGCTGCTGCTATGCAGGTAGGTGCAGCACCACTAGATGGCAATAGAGAGGAGAAAGGACTGCACACAGCAGGAGCAGACCTGCAGCACAGCAGCGAGGCCACCACCAGGTGGCAGCAGAATAGTAAACAAGCCGGGTCAATATTAGTCTGTAGCACAGTACCAAAGGAATAATCAAGCACAGAGTCAAAAACAAGCCAAATGGGTCAATACCAGTCAGTAGCAGATATGCCAAAGCAAGAAGCAAAACAATAGGTCAGAGTCAAAGCCAAGTCGGATACCAAGGAATCAAAACACAAAAGGGGTACACAGAGTGGGGATGGGAAGAGGGAAATAAACAGACATGGGTACAGTCAGCAAAAGCAGCAGGACAAATCAGGGTACAAAGAGTCTGCTACACACGTCATAGGCAGAAACTATATCTGACACCTCCTGCAGGATGCAGCGGAGCTAAATAGCAAACCTGAACCCAGAATGAGGCAGAGTAAAGTTAATCCTTGACATGATCAGATCGGGAAAGAGAGACAGGATACAAAATCCAGCCTGGATCATGACAAGAACATCTGATGAATCTGCTCCAGAGACAGTGAGGGCACTGTTAGAGAAGGGATTTCCAACCTACTCAGGTGTTCTGTCTTTTAGGTACCTATGCAATGAAGCAATAATCAGAGAGACACACGCTCGTTGTCTGTCCAAATAGTCTCTGGTCTTTATTTTTAGGGCTGGGCTTTTAAAGGCCCAAGATCAAAAGGAAATGTAGAGTTGCATAATAAATTGGTAATGAGCTATATTATACAATGAGTTGTCATACACATCCTGGTATCCAAGATAGATTAGACAAGGTCTTTGATCTTGGGACGATAAACTTTCACACCACTTATCTAAGCTAATGAAGGATTCTTTCTCTGAGCTCAGTCTGTTTATTTAAATGTCATTTTATTATGTTGTGTCTCTGCTTTTTTATGTATAAATTTGTGCTTCTTCAGATACTTTCTTATACCATGCCTAATGAAGAGACCTAAGTAGTATAGAAAGTTTGCTTTGTAACATCACTTGTATTTTTTATAGTTAGCCACTAAAAGGCATCATAACTGCAAGGTTATTATTTTGTGTCTCCTACTGAGAACAATCAATCTGTCCAGGATATCTCTGTACTTGGCCGCATTCATGTTTCCTTCAATGACAACCAGTCGTCCTGTCTCTGCAGCTGGGGTTCTTCTTTACCTCTCTCACCAAGGCTCTTCTCCCACGATTGCTCAGTTTGGCTGGACGGCCAGGTCAGGAAGACTTCTGGTGGTCCCAAACTTCTTCCATTTAAGGATTATGGAGTCCACTGTGATCTTAGGAACCTTGAGTACTGCCGAATTTATTTTCTAACCTTGGCCTTGCCACAACTCTGTCTCTGAGCTCCTTGGCCAGTTCCTTTGACCTCATGATTCTCATTTGGTCTGACATGCACTGTGAGCTGTGAGGTCTTATATAGACAGGTGTGTGCCTTTCCAAACCAAGTCCTATCAGTTTAATTAAACACAGCTGGACTCCAATGAAGGAGTAGAACATCTCAAGGAGGATCACAAGGAAATGGACAGCATGTGACTAAATTATGAGTGTTTGAGCAAAGGGTCTGAATACTTATGGCCATTTGATATATAATTAATGCAACGCGATTTTCTGGATTTCATTTTTGATATTCTATCTCTCAATGTTAAAATTAACCTACCCTTAAGATTCTAGACTGTTCATGTCTTTGTCAGTGGGCAAACTCACAAAATCAGCAAATACTTATTTCCCTCACTGTATATACAGCTCTGACAAAAATTAAAAGACCATCACATCAAAACCCTGTCATGGGCAGCCCAATCTCCAGACCTGAACCCCATTGAAAACCTCTGGAATGTAATCAAGAGGATGATGGATAGTCACAAGCCATCAAACAAAGAAAAACTGCTTAAATTTTTGCGTCAGAAGCAGTGTGAAAGACTGGTGGAAAGCATGCCAAGACGCATGAAAGCTGTGATTAAAAATCATGGTTATTGCACAAAATATTGATTTCTGAACTCTTCCTGAGTTAAAACATTAGTATTGTTGTTTCTAAATGATTATGAACTTGTATTCTTTGCATTATTTGAGGTCTGAAAGCACTGGGGTTTTAGTTTTAATTTTGACTATTTTTCTTTTTCAGAAAAAAAATACAAAATTTATTGCTTGGAAATTCGGAGACATGTTGTCAGAAGTTTTTAGACTAAATGAACAATTTACATTTTACTCAAGAACATACATATAAAGAGAAAAATCAGACAAAATGAACATTTTGCAGTGGTCTCTTAATTTTTGCCGGAGCTGTATATACAGTATATACGGTATATATATTGTAGATGGCCGGCAGGGAAGATATTGGACGGAGTATGTATCTCTTCCAGAAAGTTAGCTGGGCAAGATATTAAAACTAGGTAGTACTGGTTGGTGCAGCAGCTTAAGCGCTGAGCTTTTTTATTCATGGTAGTTTCGGATCGGAGTGATGAGGAGGATTTAGTGGTGGGACTATCACTCTCACTCCAGTTCGGGCAGTACTGGAGGCTTCGCCAGCTCAGCTGGGAGAGTTTTCTTCATTGTACAAACAGAAAAGGCTGGATAAAAAAGCTTCAGAGAGAGACAGCCTCTGGATTGATATGATGTGTTTCTGAGTAGTGCTAAAATGTTGAATTGCTGTTAGTTAGCACCTAGCTGGACAAGTCTTTGATTTTTTTTTTCGGTTGCTTTATTGTTTGCTACATTTCAGCTGAAAATAAAGCCCCATGCTTCTTTTATATGGACTGTGTCTGTCTATGTCACTGCCACGCCGCCCCCTAACGCCCCAGCACATTACAATATGGTGGAAAATGCGGGCAGCGCAAGTTCCACCTGTTGGAGGAAGATACCCTAAAACTCAAAATCCAGCCCTTAAAGAGTATCACCAAACGTGGCCAGTTTTTATGTTTTGTTCATTTCTTCTGCTCTCCAAAGTTTGCTGTTTGTATTTATCTTTGAGGGGGTCAAATTTTTTTATTTTATTTTTGCTGTTTCCTTGAGTTTGCCATTTTTTTGTTTTGTTTTTTTTGCTCGTTTGTTTTGTAGATGACTTTCACTTTTATTTTCGTCCTGCTGTTTGCCTGATTATGCCATTTGATGTTTTGTTTTGTTTTTTTAAACCCATCATATGGTTTATAGTTCCAGAGATATTTTTTTGTATTTTGGGCACCCATTAAGTTAATTTTGTGATTTCTACCAAGGGTAATTATGCAGAGCAGCCAAAAAATATGCCTGACAGCATCCCCCTTCTTGGTTTTAAAAAATCAGTATATTGTGCACACTTAATAAAAGAAGCCCAAATATCTGCAACCATAAGGTGGAAAGCAAAGCAAATAAACAAAAACGAAGCAAAAAAAAACATTACAGAGCAGGAAAAAGTAATGAAAGCAAAACCTGGGCACTTTTGACAGGCACCAAGACAGACATCCATTTACAGGCAGCCGTTTCAGGTTTTTGCCCATTATCAGGACAGATCAGGGTACCGATCGGCTCGGTGAGACACCTTGGAGAGTCAGCTTTCTCCTTCCTGGCGGACAGTTCATTTGCATATTATTTTCCCAGAGCGCATTGCTTGGCCTGTAAGTCTCCATAAGGAGAAGCAGCACCTCTTAGTAGGGGAACATACCTCTTAGTAGTTTCCATTTTCTGCATTTATTACTGTTCTACCCACAGCATTTTGAGAATTTCAGGAGACATAAGGGGAGGTGAGACGTACCTCCCAGGCATTTTGGATAGTTGCTCAATAGTCACAGAATTTAGGCAGTACAAAGGTATGGAAAGGTTTGGGCAGATTGGGGATTGATATTGTTTTCATACTTTAATGGTGTCGTGTTTTCATTAGCATTCATGAGAACTAATTATGCCTAGGTGGCATCTGTGGAGCTTGCCAACCATTCTGTCTGGGGGTCTGGCGGATTCTTCCCCCGTTTGCCATCCACTATAACATCAGACAGATATTTTCTGCACAATCTCTCCTCATCTCAGATTCCATGACTCGGCACAAGTCACGTTAATAACAAATGTCCTTGTGCGTTTTCTTGCACAGCGAAACCCCATTGTTTAATCTGAATGCCCTTTACGATCGCTGCTTCGGGGCTAAATCAGGATAGTATTTGGTCATAACTAAGGAGAATCTTGGCTGGCACAGGGGATGCTGGCAGCAGTTATGCTTAAAGCAATTTATGCTCTGTGTAGTTTCTGGGGTAGAACATATTTTCCAGGCTCCGGCTGAGACAGTGGGCATTAATTGAATAATTTTTAATTCCCCTCCAAGGACCATCTGCTGAAGACTAATCAATGGAGCGGAAGAAAAGTGTGCTCACAGCGCCATCTGCAGGGCCACAGAGGGAATTGCTTGTCTCTGCAACGTAAACTGGCTGTGATGTGACATTTGTCCTAAAATTGACAAGTGTAAAACTATAAAAGCAAATCGTATGTTTAACATCATCGTATATAGTAGATATAATGATGATAGATATCTGTACATAAAAACTTTTAGGTAAAGTTGGAAAAAATGGTAAGTAAATGCAAAATAAAAATGCTTTAAAAAAATAACTATTAATAGTTTTTCAATAAACAAAATGCAAAAGTGGAAGAACAAAAGAAAAACATAAATCAATCAATATTTGGTGATCGCCCTTCCCCTTCATCACTTTTTCTTGGTCACTTGTACACAGTTTTTGAAGGATCTCAGTGGGAGGATGTTCCAAATAACTTGGAGAAGTGAGTCCACATCTTTTGTGTATGAGTCTTGTGTGGGTCCTTCTGTCTTGTCATGTGATCCCAAACAGACGGAATGATGTGAGATCAGGGCTCTGTGGGGGCCAGATCTTCACCTCCATGACTGCTGGTTATTAATGACATTGGCTGGATATTTGGGGTCGTTGTTCAGCTGCAGAAAAAAATTGGAGCCAATCAGATAATTTACTGATAATGAAAAGTATCTGCTTGTATTTCTCAGCATTTAAGACACCATTAATCCTGGCCAAATTCCCAACTCCATTTTCTGAAAAGCAGCCCGAAACTGACAGGACCCTCCACCATGCCTCACTGTTACCTGCAAAGACTGAAAAGCAAAACAAAAGAGAGTATACTGACAGGACATGGGATCACAGATACTGCTTTCTGTGAGGGAAAACAGACAGGACCCTCCAATATGCCTCACTGTTACCTGCAGAGACTGAAAAGCAAAACAAAAGAGAGTATACAGTCAGGACTTGAGATCACAGCTACTGCTTTCTGTGAGGGAAAACAGAATGGACCCTCCACCATGCCTCACTGTTACCTGCAGAGACTGAAAAGCAAAACAAAAGAGAGTATACAGATAGGACATGAGATCACAGCTACTGCTTTCTGTGAGAGAAAACAGACAGGACCCTCCACCATGCCTCACTGTTACCTGAAGAGACTGAAAAGCAAAACAAAAGATAGTATACACACAGGACATGAGATCACAGCTACTTCTCTCTGTGAGGGAAAACATTTCTCCATAGCAGGGGCACATTTATAAGATAAGATTGTCTCAGCACAGGAACATTTTATTTAACACATCTAATTGTGGAATTTATTTTTGTTCCAATATTTATTGATTAATATGTATTTTTTTCCTGGGAAAACCCCTTGTAATTGTGCAAATGGAAACAGGAAAAAGCATACCAAAAAGTACAATAATGGAAAATGTAAGAAGATAATGAATAAGGCTTAATATAGCAAAACAGTTATTATGTTATAAGGGGAGTGAAAAATATTCCTGAAAAAATCTGAGTGCAAATGTAGCCAGAAGTGTTCATGTTTTGAAGGCAATGTGCGGTCACTAAATAGTAATGTAATTTTCATTTCCATTCACTTTGCATTTTGTTAATAATATAAACTATTAAACTTCTGTTTTTGAAAGCATCATTTTTTTAACACAAACCTAAGACTGACACATTACTGTACATATAAAATAGAAAAAAAAAAAAAATATATATATATATATATATATATATATATATATATATATATAAAACACCCCATGTAACCGGTGTTACAGTGGCATTGCTTTCCTCACGGGGAGAGTGAAGCGAGAAAGCATCCCTTTAACAGGTATTCAGCACATACAACACCGTTCTGACTCCAGGCCAGATGGTGGAGCTCTACACCTGACTTCAGGGGAGCTGCCCTCTCTGGTAGTGAGGAGGAGTCAGTTGCTAGGCATTTGGAGAGAGGTAGTTGGTGAGAGGAGAGTGAGGAGTGAGGAAGGAAAGCTGGGACCGTGCAGACAAGTGATTCTGCAGCTCCTGGGAAGGAAAGAAAGAATGCAGAGCAACTTGAAAGAAACTGAAAGGAGTAAAAGTAGCAAAAGGCGTAGTAAAGAGCTGGCCTTGCTATTTAACTTGGCTCTGGTCTGTAGTCCATGCCAGCTGTCAATGTTCTCTGGGTTGGATTCAGATCTCTCCTTGGATTTCTCTGATGGCCTGTCCATTTCAGCATAAGATAAGTTCTTGCTAGTTCTTTGGTTGTCCATTTGCTTTGGACTTTACTGCTCAGTTTAAGTTATGTTTTTTTTTGTCCAGCTTGTCATTATGAAATATTCAGGCTAGCTGGAAGCTCTGGGGAAGCAGATTTGCCCCTCCACACCGTGAGTCGGTGTGGAGTTCATTTTTGTGAACTCTGCGTGGATTTTTTAGTTTTTAATACTGACCGCACAGTATCCTTTTCTTTTTCTGTCTATCTAGATTAGAATTGGCCTCCTTTGCTAAAATCTGTTTTCATTTCTGTGTATGTCATTTCCCTCTCCACTCACAGTTAATATTTGTGGGGGGTTATCTTTCCATTTGGGAATTTCTCTGAGGCAAGATAGTTTTCTGTTTCCATCTTTAGGGGTAGTTAGTTCTTAGGCTGTGACGAGGTGTCTAGGGAGAGTCAGGAACACTCCACGGCTATTTCTAGTGTTGGTGTTAGGATTAGGAACTGCGGTCAGTAAAGCTACCACCTCCTCAGAGCTTGTCCCATGATTCATTTTACCCACCAGGTCATATCAGTGCTGCTCCGTAACCACCAGGTCATAACAGTACAGCTGGCCCACAATGTGTTGAATGCATCTCAAAAGAGGGAAAAGAAAGTTCTGAGCTTTTTTTTTTTTTCTTTGCAGCTTGTTTTGTCTTTTTTTCCCCTTAATCTTTGGGTGGTTCAGGATTCTGGTGCTGATATGGAGGTTCAGGGTCTGTCCTCGCGTGTTGATCATCTCGCTGCAAGGGTACACAGTATCCAAGATTATGTTGTTCAGACTCCGGTTTCTGAGCCTAGAATTCCTATTGCTGATTTGTTTTCTGGGGATAGATCTAAATTTTTGAACTTTAAAAATAATTGCAGATTGTTTTTTGCTCTGAAACCCCGTTCCTCTGGTGACCCCATTCAGCAGGTGAAGATTGTCATTTCTCTGCTGCGTGGAGACCCGCAGGACTGGGCATTCTCCCTTGAGCCAGGGAATCCTGCATTGCTCAATGTAGACGCATTTTTTCAAGCACTCGGACTGCTGTATGACAAACCTAATTCTGTGGATCAGGCAGAAAAAATCTTGCTGGCTCTGTGTCAGGGTCAGGAAGCAGCAGAAGTATACTGCCAGAAATTTAGAAAGTGGTCTGTGCTCACAAAATGGAATGAGGATGCCCTAGCAGCTATTTTCAAAAAGGGTCTTTCTGAAGCCCTTAAAGATGTTATGGTGGGGTTCCCCACACCTGCTGGTTTGAACGAATCAATGTCTCTGGCCATTCAGATTGATCGGCGCCTGCGCGAGCGTAAGGTGGTGCACCATATGGCGGTGTCCTCTGGGCTGAGTCCTGAGCCTATGCAATGTGATAGGATTTTGACTAGAGCAGAACGGCAGGAATTCAGACGTCAGAATGGGCTGTGTTTTTACTGTGGTGACTCACCTCATGCTATTTCTGATTGCCCGAAGGGTACTAAGAGGGTCGCTAGGTCTGTTGCCATTAGTACTGTACAGCCTAAATTTCTCTTGTCTGTTACCCTGATTTGCTCATTGTCGTCCTTTTCTATAATGGCATTTGTGGATTCTGGCGCTGCCCTGAACTTAATGGACTTAGAATTTGCCAAACGCTGTGGTTTTTCCTTGGAGCCTTTGCAGAGCCCTATTCCCTTGAGGGGGATAGATGCTACGCCATTGGCCAAGAATAAACCTCAGTACTGGACCCAGTTGACCATGTACATGGCTCCAGCACATCAGGAAAATATTCGCTTTTTGGTGTTGCATAATTTGCATGATGTTGTTGTGCTGGGTTTTCCATGGTTACAGGTACATAATCCGGTGCTGGATTGGAAATCTATGTCTGTGACTAGTTGGGGTTGCCAAGGGATGCATTGTGATATTCCTTTGATGTCAATTTCCTCTTCCCCCTCTTCTGAAGTTCCTGAGTTTTTGTCAGATTTCCAGGATATATTTGATGAGCCCAAGTCCAGTTCCCTACCTCCTCATAGGGACTGTGATTGTGCTATTAACTTGATTCCTGGCTGTAAGTTCCCTAAGGGTCGACTTTTCAATCTGTCTGTGCCAGACCATGCCGCTATGCGAAGTTATGTAAAGGAGTCCTTAGAGAAGAAGCATATTCGCCCGTCTTCGTCACCGTTGGGAGCGGGGTTCTTTTTTGTTGCCAAGAAGGATGGCTCCTTGAGGCCCTGTATAGATTATCGCCTTCTCAATAAGATCACGGTCAAATTCCAGTACCCTTTACCTTTGCTTTCTGATTTGTTTGCTCGGATTAAGGGGGCTAGCTGGTTTACCAAGATCGGCCTTCGAGGGGCGTATAATCTTGTTCGCATTAAACAGGGTGATGAATGGAAAACAGCATTTAATACGCCCAAAGGCCATTTTGAATATCTTGTGATGCCTTTCGGGCTCTCTAATGCTCCATCTGTGTTTCAGTCCTTTATGCATGATATTTTCAGGGATTATCTGGATAAATTCATGATTGTATTTTTGGATGATATTTTGGTTTTTTCCGATGATTGGGAGTCTCATGTGAAGCAGGTCAGGATGGTATTTCAGATCCTTCGTGCTAATGCATTGTTTGTGAAGAGGTCTAAGTGCCTTTTCGGAGTTCAGAAGGTTTCTTTTTTGGGCTTCATTTTTTCTCCCTCGGCTATTGAAATGGACCCTGTTAAGGTCCAGGCCTTTCATGATTGGACTCAACCCACATCTGTGAAGAGCCTTCAGAAATTTTTGGGCTCTGCTAATTTTTATCGCCACTTCATTGCTAATTTTTCTAGTGTGGTTAAACCTCTGACCGATTTGACGAAGAAAGGTGCTGATGTGGTGAATTGGTCCTCAGCGGCTGTGGAGGCCTTTCAGGAGCTTAAACGTCATTTTACTTCTGCCCCTGTGTTGCGTCAACCAGATTTTTCTCTCCCTTTTCATGTTGAGGTTGACGCTTCTGAGATTGGGGCAGGGGCCGTTTTGTCTCAGAGAAGTTCTGATGGCTCTTTGATGAAACCGTGTGCTTTCTTCTCCAGAAAGTTTTCGCCTGCTGAGCGTAATTATGATGTCGGCAATCGGGAGTTGTTGGCTATGAAGTGGGCATTTGAGGAGTGGCGACATTGGCTTGAGGGAGCTAAGCATCGCGTTGTGGTCTTGACCGATCATAAGAATCTGATTTACCTCGAGTCTGCCAAGCGGTTGAATCCTAGACAAGCTCGATGGTCTCTGTTTTTCTCCCGTTTTGATTTTGTGGTCTCGTATCTTCCGGGATCTAAGAATGTGAAGGCTGATGCCCTTTCTAGGAGTTTTTTGCCTGATTCTCCGGGAGTCCTTGAGCCGGCTGGTATTCTCAAGGAAGGAGTGATTCTTTCTGCCATCTTCCCTGATTTGCGGCGGGTGCTTCAGGAGTTTCAGGCTGATAAACCTGACCGCTGTCCAATGGGGAAACTGTTTGTTCCTGATAGATGGACTGGTAAGGTAATTTCTGAGATTCATTGTTCAGTATTGGCTGGTCATCTGTTGTGAATTCCGTTCTCGGGCTCCCTCCTGTGGTCATTAATGATACTTTGGTGAGTTCTGTTCTTGGATACCCTCTGGTGGCTTTGAGTGGAACTGCTGGTCCTTGAGGCTGGCTTTCCCAGCTGCCCTCGTTTATTGCTATGCTGGCTTCTCTATTTAACTCCACTCAGATCGTTACTTCATGCCAGCTGTCAATGTCTTAGTATTGGTTCAGATCTCTCTTGGATTTCTCTGAGGACCTATCTACTCCAGCAGAAGCTAAGTCCCTGCTAGTTCATTTGTTGTTCATTGCTTTCTGAATATATTTCTTAGTACATTCTAAGTTCTAGTCCAGCTTGCTATCATGATATTTCCTTGCTAGCTGGAAGTTCTGGGGGTGCAGAGTTGCACCTCCACACCGTGAGTCGGTGTGGAGGTCTTTTTGCATACTCTGCGTGGTATTTTGTAGTTTTTGTACTGACCGCATAGTTCCCTTTGCTATCCTCTGACTATTTAGTGAATATTGGGCCTCCTTTGCTAAAACCTGTTTCATTCCTGTGTTTGTGACTTTCCTCTTAACTCACAGTCAATATTTGTGGGGGGCTGCCTTTTCCTTTGGGGAATTTCTCTGAGGCAAGGTAAGGCTTCTATTTCTATCTTTAGGGGTAGTTAGCTCTTAGGCTGTGAAGAGGCGTCTAGGGAGAGTTAGGTACGCTCCACGGCTATTTCTAGTGTGTGTGATAGGAGTAGGGTTGCGGTCAGTAGAGTTCCCACTTCCCCAGAGCTTGTCTCATATTTCTAGTTTAACCATCAGGTCATTCTGGGTGCTCCTAACCACCAGGTCCATAACAGTACAGCTGGCCAAACAAAGTGTTAATGCATCTCAAAAGAGGGATAAGAGACGTTCTGAGTCCATTTTTTTTTCTCTGCAGTGTGTTTTGTCTTTCTTATCCCCTTAACCCCTGGGTGGTTCAGGACTCAGGTGTTGATATGGATATTCAAGGACTGTCCTCTTGTGTGGAGCAACTCACTGCAAGGGTACAAAGTATTCAAGAATATGTAGTTCAGAATCCGATTTTAGAGCCTAGAATTCCAATTCCTGATTTGTTTTCTGGGGATAGATCTAAGTTTCTGAATTTCAAAAATAATTGCAGACTGTTTCTTGCTCTGAAACCCCGCTCCTCTGGTGACTCCATTCAGCAAGTAAAGATTATTATTTCTTTGTTGCGTGGCGACCCTCAAGACTCGGCATTCTCCCTTGCGCCAGGAGATCCTGCATTGCTTAATGTAGATGCGTTTTTTCTGGCGCTTGGATTGCTTTATGACGAACCAAATTCAGTGGATCAGGCAGAGAAAATCTTGCTGGCTCTGTGCCAGGGTCAGGATGAAGCGGAGGTATATTGCCAGAAGTTCAGAAAGTGGTCTGTGCTTACTCAATGGAATGAGTGTGCCCTGGCAGCAATTTTCAGAAAGGGTCTTTCTGAAGCCCTTAAGGATGTTATGGTGGGGTTCCCCACGCCTGCGGGTCTGAATGAGTCAATGTCCTTGGCTATTCGGATTGATCGGCGTTTGCGCGAGCGCAAAGTTGTGCACCATTTGACGGTATCCTCTGAGCAGAGGCCTGAGCTTATGCAATGTGATAGGACTTTGACGAGAACTGAACGGCAAGAACACAGACGTCAGAATGGGCTGTGTTTTTACTGTGGTGACTCCACTCATGCTATCTCTGATTGTCCTAAGCGCACTAGGCGGTTCGCTAGGTCTGTCACCATTAGTACTGTACAGCCAAAATTTCTCTTGTCTGTTACTCTGATTTGTTCTTTGTCATCCTACTCTGTTATGGCATTTGTGGATTCGGGCGCTGCCCTGAACCTGATGGACTTGGAGTTTGCCAGGTGCTGTGGTTTTTCCTTGGAGCCTTTACAGTATCCTATTCCATTAAGGGGAATTGATGCTACGCCATTGGCCAAGAATAAACCTCAGTACTGGACTCAGTTGACCATGTGCATGGCTCCTGCACATCAGGAGCCATGCACATGTTTTTCCTTGGAGCCTTTACAGTATCCTATTCCATTAAGGGGAATTGATGCTACGCCATTGGCCAAGAATAAACCTCAGTACTGGACTCAGTTGACCATGTGCATGGCTCCTGCACATCAGGAAGATATTCGCTTCTTGGTGTTGCATAATTTACATGATGTTGTTGTGTTGGGTTTACCATGGCTACAGGTTCATAATCCAGTATTGTATTGGAAATTAATGTCTGTGTCTAGTTGGGGTTGTCAAGGGGCACATGGTGATGTTCCTTTGATGTCAATTTATTCTCCCACTCCTTCTGAAGTCCCTGAGTTTTTGTCGGATTACCGGGATGTATTTGATGAGCCCAAATCCAGTGCCCTACCTCCTCATAGGGATTGTGATTGTGCTATTAATTTGATTCCTGGTAGTAAGTTCCCTAAGGGTCGACTTTTCAATTTATCTGTGCCAGAACATGCCGCTATGCGGAGTTATATAAAGGAGTCCTTGGAGAAAGGGCATATTCGCCCATCTTCCTCACCGTTGAGAGCAGGGTTCTTTTTTGTGGCCAAGAAGGATGGTTCTCTGAGACCCTGTATAGATTACCGCCTTCTCAATAAAATCACGGTCAAATTTCAGTACCCTTTGCCTCTACTGTCTGATTTGTTTGCTCGGATTAAGGGGGCTAGTTGGTTCACCAAGATTGACCTTCAAGGGGCGTATAATCTTGGGCATATTAAACAGGGCGATGAATGGAAAACAGCATTTAATACGCCCGAGGGCCATTTTGAGTACCTGGTGATGCCATTCGGGCTTTCTAATGCTCCATCTGTGTTTCAGTCCTTTATGCATGACATCTTCCGAAATTATCTGGATAGATTCATGATTGTATATTTGGATGATATTTTGGTCTTTTCGGATGATTGGGAGTCTCATGTGAAGCAGGTCAGGATGGTATTCCAGGTCCTTCGTGCTAATGCCTTGTTTGTGAAGGGGTCTAAATGTCTCTTCGGAGTTCAGAAGGTTTCCTTTTTGGGCTTCATTTTTTCCCCTTCTACTATCGAGATGGACCCTGTTAAAGTTCAGGCCATTTATGATTGGACTCAACCTACATCTGTGAAGAGTCTTCAAAAATTCATGGGCTTTGCTAATTTTTACCGTCGCTTCATCGCTAATTTTTCTAGTGTGGTTAAGCCTTTGACTGATTTGACATAGAAAGGTGCTGATGTGGTGAACTGGTCCTCTGCGGCCGTAGAGGCTTTTCAGGAGCTGAAGCGTCATTTTTCTTCGGCCCCTGTGTTGCGTCAGCCAGATGTTTCGCTTCCTTTTCAGGTCGAGGTTGATGCTTCTGAGACTGGAGCAGGGGCTGTTTTGTCTCAAAGAAGTTCTGATGGTTCTGTGATGAAGCCATGTGCTTTCTTTTCTAGAAAGTTTTCGCCTGCTGAGCGTAATTATGATGTTGGCAATCGGGAGTTGTTGGCTATGAAGTGGGCATTCGAGGAGTGGCGACATTGGCTTGAGGGAGCCAAACATCGCGTGGTGGTCTTGACGGATCACAAGAATCTGACTTATCTCGAGTCTGCCAAGCGGTTGAATCCTAGACAGGCTCGATGGTCGCTGTTTTTCTCCCGTTTCGATTTTGTGGTCTCGTACCTTCCGGGTTCTAAGAATGTGAAGGCAGATGCTCTTTCTAGGAGTTTTGTGCCTGATACTCTGGGAGTCCCTGAGTCGGCTGGTATTCTCAAAGAGGGGGTGATTCTGTCTGCCATCTCCCCTGATTTGCGGCGAGTGCTGCAGGAGTTTCAGGCTGATAGACCTGACCATTGTCCAGCGGAGAAACTGTGTGTCCCTGATAGATGGACTAGTAGAGTTATTTCTGAGGTTCATTGTTCGGTGTTGGCTGCTCATCCTGGGATTTTTGGTACCAGAGATTTGGTGGCTAGGTCCTTTTGGTGGCCTTCCTTGTCACGGGATGTGCGTTCTTTTGTGCAGTCCTGTGGGACTTGTGCCTGGGCCAAACCTTGCTGTTCTCGTGCCAGTGGGTTACTTTTGCCTTTGCCGGTCCCGAAGAGGCCCTGGACGCATATTTCCATGGATTTTATTTCTGATCTTCCTGTCTCTCAAAGGATGTCTGTCATCTGGGTGGTTTGTGATCGCTTTTCTAAGATGGTCCATTTGGTACCCTTGCCCAAATTACCTTCCTCCTCTGATTTGGTTCCATTATTTTTTCAGCATGTGGTTAGTTTGCACGGCATTCTGGAGAACATTGTGTCGGACAGAGGTTCCCAGTTTGTGTCTAGGTTTTGGCGGTCCTTTTGTGCTAAGATGGGCATTGATTTGTCTTTTTCTTCGGCTTTCCATCCTCAGACAAATGGCCAAACCGAACGAACCAATCAGACCTTGGAAACCTATCTGAGATGCTTTGTTTCCGCTGATCAGGATGATTGGGTGACCTTCTTGCCATTGGCTGAGTTCGCCCTTAATAATTGGGCTAGTTCGGCTACTTTGGTTTCGCCTTTTTTTTGTAATTCTGGTTTTCATCCTCGTTTTTCTTCAGGGCAGGTTGAGCCTTCTGACTGTCCTGGTGTGGATTCTGTGGTGGACAGGCTGCAGCAAATTTGGACTCACGTAGTGGACAATTTGACGTTGTCCCAGGAGAAGGCTCAACGTTTCGCTAACCGCCGTCGCTGTGTTGGTCCCCGTCTTCGTGTTGGGGATTTGGTTTGGTTGTCTTCTCGTTATGTTCCTATGAAGGTTTCTTCTCCTAAGTTTAAGCCTCGTTTCATTGGTCCATATAAGATTTCTGAAATTCTCAATCCTGTGTCATTTCGTTTGGTCCTTCCAGCTTCTTTTGCCATCCATAATGTGTTCCATAGGTCGTTGTTGCGGAGATATGTGGCGCCTATGGTTCCTTCCGTTGATCCTCCTGCTCCGGTGTTGGTCGAGGGGGAGTTGGAGTATGTGGTGGAGAAGATTTTGGATTCTTGTATTTCAAGACGGAAGCTTCAGTACCTGGTTAAATGGAAGGGCTATGGTCAGGAGGATAATTCCTGGGTTGTTGCCTCCGATGTCCATGCTGCCGATTTAGTTTGTGCCTTTCATTTGGCTCGTCCTGATCGGCCTGGGGGCTCTGGTGAGGGTTCGGTGACCCCTCCTCAAGGGGGGGTACTGTTGTGAATTCCGTTCTCGGGCTCCCTCCTGTGGTCATGAATGGTACTTTGGTGAGTTCTGTTCTTGGATACCCTCTGGTGGCTTTGAGTGGAACTGCTGGTCCTTGAGGCTGGCTTTCCCAGCTGCCCTCGTTTATTGCTATGCTGGCTTCTCTATTTAACTCCACTCAGATCGTTACTTCATGCCGGCTGTCATTGTCTTAGTATTGGTTCAGATCTCTCTTGGATTTCTCTGAGGACCTATCTACTCCAGCAGAAGCTAAGTCCCTGCTAGTTCATTTGTTGTTCATTGCTTTCTGAATATATTTCTTAGTATATTCTAAGTTCTAGTCCAGCTTGCTATCATGATATTTCCTTGCTAGCTGGAAGCTCTGGGGGTGCAGAGTTGCACCTCCACACCGTGAGTCGGTGTGGAGGTCTTTTTGCACACTCTGCGTGGTATTTTGTAGTTTTTTTACTGACCGCTTAGTTCCCTTTGCTATCCTCTGACTATTTAGTGAATATTGGACCTCCTTTGCTAAAACCTGTTTCATTCCTGTGTTTGTGACTTTCCTCTTAACTCACAGTCAATATTTGTGGGGGGCTGCCTTTTCCTTTGGGGAATTTCTCTGAGGCAAGGTAAGGCTTCTACTTCTATCTTTAGGGGTAGTTAGCTCTTAGGCTGTGAAGAGGCGTCTAGGGAGAGTTAGGTACGCTCCACGGCTATTTCTAGTGTGTGTGATAGGAGTAGGGTTGCGGTCAGTAGAGTTCCCACTTCCCCAGAGCTTGTCTCATATTTCTAGTTTAACCATCAGGTCATTCTGGGTGCTCCTAACCACCAGGTCCATAACAGTCATCCTGGGATTTTTGGTACCAGAGATTTGGTTGCCAGGTGGTGGCCTTTTGGTGGCCTTCCTTGTCGCGGGATGTGCGTTCTTTCGTGCAGTCCTGTGGGACCTGTGCCCAGGCCAAGCCCTGCTGTTCCCATGCTAGTGGGTTGCTTTTGCCTTTGCCGGTCCCTGGGAGGCCCTGGACGCATATTTCCATGGATTTTATTTATGATCTTCCTGTTTCTCAGAAGATGTCTGTCATCTGGGTGGTTTGTGACCGGCTTTCTAAGATGGTCCATTTGGTACCTTTACCTAAGTTGCCTTCCTCCTCTGATTTGGTTCCATTATTTTTTCAGCATGTGGTTCGTTTGCATGGCATTCCGGAGAATATTGTGTCTGACAGAGGTTCCCAGTTTGTTTCTAGGTTTTGGTGGTCCTTTTGTGCTAGAATGGGCATTGATTTGTCTTTTTCTTCAGCATTTCATCCTCAGACAAATGGCCAAACGGAGCGAACCAATCAGACCTTGGAAACCTATTTGAGATGCTTAAGATGTCAATGCTGCTGATTTGGTTTGTGCTTTTCATTTGGTTTGTCCTGATCGGCCGGGGGGCTCTGGTGAGGGTTCGGTGACACCTCCTCAAGGGGGGGTACTGTTGTGAATTCCGTTCTTGGTCTCCCTCCTGTGGTTACGAATGGTACTTTTGTGAGTTCTGCCCTTGGGCTCCCTCTGGTGGTTTCGAGTGGAACTGCTGCTCCTTGAGTTTAGTCGTAGCAGCTGCTTTCACTAATCGGCTCCCCTGGCCTTGCTATTTAACTTGGCTCTGGTCTGTAGTCCATGCCAGCTGTCAATGTTCTCTGGGTTGGATTCAGATCTCTCCTTGGATTTCTCTGATGGCCTGTCCATTTCAGCATAAGATAAGTTCTTGCTAGTTCTTTGGTTGTCCATTTGCTTTGGACTTTACTGCTCAGTTTAAGTTATGTTTCTTTTTGTCCAGCTTGTCATTATGAAATATTCAGGCTAGCTGGAAGCTCTGGGGAAGCAGATTTGCCCCTCCACACCGTGAGTCGGTGTGGAGTTCATTTTTGTGAACTCTGCGTGGATTTTTTAGTTTTTAATACTGACCACACAGTATCCTTTTCTTTTTCTGTCTATCTAGATTAGAATTGGCCTCCTTTGCTAAAATCTGTTTTCATTTCTGTGTATGTCATTTCCCTCTCCACTCACAGTTAATATTTGTGGGGGGTTATCTTTCCTTTTGGGAATTTCTCTGAGGCAAGATAGTTTTCTGTTTCCATCTTTAGGGGTAGTTAGTTCTTAGGCTGTGACGAGGTGTCTAGGGAGAGTCAGAAACACTCCACGGCTATTTCTAGTGTTGGTGTTAGGATTAGGAACTGCGGTCAGTAAAGCTACCACCTCCTCAGAGCTTGTCCCATGATTCATTTTACCCACCAGGTCATATCAGTGCTGCTCCGTAACCATCAGGTCATAACAACCAAGGTTGTGGGTGTAACTCTATGCCCCACGGCAGAAACCGGCAGGACAGCAGATTGCAAGTTACCTGTCCACCATTAACACCCGAGGACACAGTAGCAGACAGGGTCCGGGTCGTGATAGAGATCCTGTAAAAAGGCTCAAGCTACCTGTCGTACAGGTAGTGTCCTACCAACAAGGGGGACAGAGAGAGCGTGATGACCTTGTGTGATGCCTAAGGCAGCAAGGGACTAAGACAACACAGCGCTAGAAGGAAGGCTTCCAACTCCACCTGGTTAGGGGGGTTCCTGAGACGCTTCCAAGCCAGCCGGACCACCACCAGCACCTGTGATCCGGTTCCCTGAACTGTGGCTGCCTGAATCATGCAGTAAGGAGGTAAAGAGACTGCAACCCTGAGTCCCCTGTTTCTTTCTACACCACCTACCACCTGTCCCTACTACATCGGGAGCCCTGGGGACCCAGCTTCACCTGTGGGAAGCCATACTATCCCTGCTGCCATAACATCACCCCAGCGGACCCCTTTAAGCAGCGTTAGTCACCCCTGACCGAATACCACAGGTGGCTTCACGGACTTTGTTTTATTTCACACACCCCTTTAAAGACCTTTCCTTTAACATGGGCGCCCAGGGCCACGGTCCAGGTAACCGCCGCCGTGACACATACCTTTAAGTACCAGACCCTGTACCGAGTATCCCACGGCCCTGGTGGGCGTTCCATATATATATTGCCTTCTTCAAAAACACATATAACATAAATATGGCATTATAGCAGACAATTCAAATGGTCCAATACAAGAGAATGGAATAACCAGGTGACAAATGATGACGTAATCTCATTTGACAGATTAATATAAGGTAATCATTTTATTTAAAAAAATTATATTGTCTTAACTCCAAAGCTTCATTCCACAGTGCCGACTCTGCCTGTTGTCAAGTGTAATCCATCTTTAGAGATGCGGACATGGATTATAAGAAGTGAGGGAAGATCTCTGTCTCTCTGCAAGAAGTGAGAGCAGATCTTTGTCTCTTTCCTCTTTCTCTCCTGTCAGTCAAGTGGCATACAGACATAACTGAGAGGCGGATTTCAGCTTAGGACAGTCAATACACTGACCAGTAGAATAAACAATACATGCAGAGGAAAGGAAGATTCAGCATGCCAAATATTTCAGATGTTCTTCAAATGATTGTATACATATGGGATGTGCTTTTTCAAAATAGTATAGATCAATTGTGTCCAATCTGTGGCCCTCTTACTGTTGCAAAACTAGAATTCTGAGCATGTCCTGACAGCTACAGACTGCCGGGCATGCATAGCGTTGTAGTTGTGTAGCAGTTGGCGAGCCATAGGTTGTACACCATTGTATAGATCATCCATAGGTTGGATCCATGGACTACTGCTCAATGGTAGACTTTTCATTCTGTACCGTAAGATTCCCCAGGGCTATTGGTAGACTGGAAAATATCTCTAATTTCTATTAAAATTAGAAAATGGATAACAAGATGCTTTATAAATAGAAAGGAACCATACAGAAACACGAGGACAAACCGGAAGCTGACAATAATAACTATAAACTGCCATAATGGAGAAAAGGGCAGCAGTCAATGGAAAGCACAAAGCACGGTACAGGAGCTGAGCATGGTAGAGTATGTTAAATTACAATCAACGATGCTATTATCAAAGATAAAATGTTATTGACCTTCATTTTTTTAAACACAAACTAAAAGCCAATTACAAAGAAATATAGAAAAGAGATTGCATTTATCCGGCAACTGCTAAGTAGTAAATGTTATCCTCGAGATGTAGAATGCGCTTTTAGTGAACTTCGAGTCTTCTCTGCGAATATTGAGTTGAGTATTTACTATCAATATGCCTCGAGAACAATCTTGACATATTCAGAAACCTTCAGCCCAGAGGATATATAGTTGAGATTTGGGTTCATGCCATGGGCAGAGAAAAGCTGGTCCTTTGAGATGGGCGAACCCGAACAGTAAAGTTTGGCGTCCGTACCGAACACCTACTGTTCAGGCACGGACACCTATCATGGACTTCACTAGGAAGTCCGTGTTAGTGTTTGGGTTCGGCCCCCGAACAATGTGTGTTTGTCGTGCTGTCATGTGCATGACAGCGCGGCAAACATCGCTTGTGAATGGCGGTAAAATCATTATCGCGGGTCAGACAGCTGCGGTTCCCACACTGTCAAATGACATCATAAGCCCACAGCTGTGATCGGAGGTGTAAAGTTTACCTCCGGTCACTGGCATCGGCTGCTTTCATCAGCCGGCACCTGCACTCTAAATAAATAGTTTAAAAAAATGGCTTGGGTTCCCCTGTATATTTTTGATAACCAGCCAGCAAAATTGACAGCTGGGGACTGCAACCCTCAGCTGTCAGCTGTAGCAATGTTGGTTATCAAGAATAGAGGGGTCCCCACAGTTTCTTAAATTATTTAAATAAATAATAAAAAAAACAAAGTGGAATCCTCCCCATTTTTGACAACCAGACTTACTAAAGCTGACAGCTGGGGGCTGCTATTCTCAGGCTGTTAAGGGGTCGTTGTTATTGCCCCTCCAGCCTAAAAACAACAACCCCCAGCCACCCAGAAAAGGCACATCTATTAGATACACCAATTCTGGTGCTTTCCCCGGCTCTTCCCACTTGCCCTGTAGCGATGTCAAGTGGGGTTCATATTTGTGGGGTTGATGTCACCTTTGTATTGTCAGGTGACATCAAGCCCACCGCTTAGTAATGGAGAGGTGTCTATAAAGACTATAGCTATAGTCTAAATAAAGACACAGCCAGAATAAAGTCCTTTAATTGTTAGAATGACACAGACTCCTTTAACTATTCTAAATTAAACCATACATCATCGCCCATTCTATTGAAGCCATCATCTCCTGTAATAAAACAAAAATAGAAAACAAAAATATACCTCACCTGGTCGTTGTTCTGTAATAATTATAGGGGATAACTCAGGAGACTCTTTGCGTGGAACAAGACAACTACAGGACACAGTTTTATAAGTGGTAAAGTCTATATTATCACACGGTGATTCAAACAGGTGCAGATAGAAACTCAAGTCCACAACACTTGGTGCAAATAATAAACACCTCTTAGCAGTCTATAGGAAACTTCAGAGGAAAATGCAATCAAGCAGAAAGTCTATGAAGCACAGTTATTCTTGAGGATACTTGACACGAATAAATCCTTGTCTTAGTCCAGTGTTATGACCCCAATGGCAGAGGGTCTCAGAATTTATAACCAAGTCTGCAAACACAAAAAACCAGCTCATAGGGCAGTGGTAACTAGGCTGACCGTATACCTGAACCTTGCACAACAATAGCAGCAGCCGGGGAACGTACCTACGTTGGTTCTAGACGTCTCGCGCCAGCCGGAGAACTAACTAACCCTAGAAGGGAAAAGATAGACCTTTCTTGCCTCCAGAGAAAAGACCCCAAAAGTTGGATACAAGCCCCCAACAAATAATAACGGTGAGGTAAGAAGAAAAGACAAACGCAAGGATGAACTAGGTTTTTTAGCAAAGAGAGGCCCACTGACTAATAGCAGAATATAGGAAGATGACTTATACGGTCAGCAAAAACCCTATCAAAATTTCCATGCTGAATATTCAAGAACCCCCGAACCGTCTAACGGCACGGGGGGAGAATATCAGCCCCCTAGAGCTTCCAGCTATATCAGGAATCACATTTGGTACAAGCTGGACAGAAATAAGAGCAAATGCAAATAACCAAAAAATAAGGAAGCAGGACTTAGCTTATTTTGCAAGAACCAGGACCAGCAGACAGGAGCAACAGAAAGGAACTGATTACAACGATGCCAGGCACCAGACTGAAAATCCAGGAAGCTTAAATAGCAACACCCCTGGACTAACGAGCCAGGTGGGTACCAAGCTAGAGAAAGAAGCTCAAAGTGTCATGTCGCTAGTGACCACAAGAGGGAGCCAAAAAGTCCAATTCACAACAGTCCAGGCACAGATAGATTTGCTTATTAGGCAGTTCAAATCATATCTTAGCTCAACCAGGAAGGCCTGGTTAATAGTCTCAGGTTATTGCAAAGCAGCAACAGCTTACATTTCTAGCAAATGCAGATAGAAGTAAACACGAACAGCAGATGAAGGAGGATTACTGGAAACTTGTGTATGCAGCAGGAACTCAGAGCAGAGTAGCAGGATCACCACACAGGTTCACAGGAGCAGGTGTATAGCCAGGGAGTAATCAGAGGTCAGGAGCTGGATGCAAGGCAGAATACTCTAGCACAGACTGAAGGCTGGGGTGGAGTTTTATAGCAGGAGAAACAGTGCACATGAGACCAAAGACGCCATCTTGAAAAAGGGCAGTAATGCACAAAAGGTAAAAAATGTTTAGAGTCCTGACATTACTCCCTCCTTAGAAGCGGCCTCAGGACGATCCTGGACCTGGTTTCTCAGGGAATCTCTGATGAAAACGAGAAATCTTCTGTTGGGTATTGATGTTTTCCACAGGTTCCCAAGAGTCTTCCTCAGGGGGATATCCCTGCCATCTTATCAGATATTGGAGCCGATTCCTGAGAATCCTGGAATCAATAATTTCCTCCACCACGAATTGTTCTTGCCCAGCAATCACCACAGGCTGCGGAGGTGGCACAACACGTCCCTGGAAGGTATTAGGAGATACAGGCTTTAGAAAAGATATATGAAAAACTAGGTGTACCTTCATTGTCCTAGGCAGCTTCAGCCGGCAGGCCACAGAGCTCACAATACCGTTGATCTTGAAAGGGCCAATGAATTTCTGTCCAAGTTTTTGTGAAGGAACGTTTAACTTCAGATTCTTAGTTGCTAACCACACGGAATCTCCTACCTTGAACATGGGTGCAGGTTTATGGAATCTATCAGCCGATCTCTTATAACGTGCTTGAGCTGTGGTCAGGGATTCCTTCAGAACCTCCAGATTCTGTCTCATCGCAGTCAGCCTTTCCTCCACTGCCGGAACCGGAGAATTAATTGGAGACCTAGGTAAAATACACGGATGATAACCCAGATTGGCAAAGAAAGGTGTAAATTTAGTGGAGGCGCTCTGAGAATTATTATATGAAAATTTGGCTAACGGTAACAACTCCAACCAATCATCCTGGAGATGGCTGACATAACATCTTAGATATTGTTCCAGGGTCTGGTTGGTACGCTCAGTCTGACCATTTGTCTGGGGATGGTAAGCAGAAGGGAGACAGACATTAATATTGAGTGCAGAGTAAAACCCCTTCCAGAATCTTGAAGTGAACTGTACTCCACGGTCATAGATGATCTCATCCGGAACCCCGTGCAACCGAAAGACATTCTGTATAACCAAGTTCACTGTATCTTTAGCTGAGGGGAGCCCTGTGCACGGAACAAAATGAGCAGCTTTAGTCAGGCGATCAACTACCACCATGATTGTATTCATGCCCCCCGATGTAGGCAGCTCCACAATAAAGTCCACTGATATAGACCCCCAAGGGCGGGACGGAACAGGAAATGGTTGTAGAAGACCCGTAGGCGCCACATGAGGAGTCTTGTAAGGGGCACATACCTCGCAAGAGAGAACATAGTCCTTGGTATCCTTCAGGCAAGTTGGCCACCAGAAGAATCAGCTCAGGAACTCTTGTGTCTTCTGTACCCCCCTGTGACCAGCCAACTTGGAGTCATGTACCAACTTGAGGATCTGCAGACGGACGACCACCGGGACGTAGATACGTCGATTAGGGTTGAGCGAAACGGATAGTTCATTTTCATAAGTCGCCGACTTTTGGCAAAGTCGGCGTCTCATGAAACCGAGCCGATCCCTGTGTGGGGTCGGCCATGCGGTACGCGACTTTCGTGCCAAAGTCGCGTTTCAATGACACTAAAAGCGCCATTTCTCAGCCAATGAAGGTGGACGCAGAGTGTGGGCAGCGTGATGACATAGATCTCAGTTCCCACCATCTTAGAGAAGGGCATTGCAGTGATTGGCTTGCTTTCTGCGGCGTCACAGGGGCTATAAAGGGGCATTCCCGCCGACCGCCATCTTACTGCTGCTGATCTGAGCGTAGGGAGAGGTTGCTGCCGCTTCTTCAGAAGCAGGGATAGTGATAGGCAGGGTACATAAAGCTACAAACCGCTTGTGCTGTAGCGATTTCCACTGTCCAACACCACCTTTTGTTTGCAGGGACAGTGGAAGCTACATTTTTTTTCCTCAGCGCTGTCGCTCATTGGGCTGCCCTAGAAGGCTCCCTGACCCTGATAGCTGCGTTGCTGTGTGTGTACGATGCTGTGCAAACCAACTGCTTTTTTCAAAGCACAAATCCTGTTTTTCCTTCCTTTCTGCACAGCTATCTTGTGTGTTTGTCCACACTTTTGTGTGCAGCAGTCCTTTTTATAGCTGCCTGCCATACTTTTCTGAGATTACTGCAGGGAGATAAATATTGGCAAGTCTGCCTCTGTGCCATTGCTGTGGGTGGCATCTGTGGGTGGCATCTCTCTCTCATTGTGTGGCACCGAAAACCACTGTGTGATACTTGGCCATTTTTTTTTTTTTTTGCTAAATTCTCCCTTTCCAAAAAAAAAAATTAGTGGGAGATAAATATTGGCAAGTCTGTCTCCGTGCCATTGCTGTGGGTGGCATCTCTCTCTCATTGTGTGCCCCTGAAAACCACTGTGTGATACTTGGCCATTTTTTTTTTTCATAAATTCTCCCTTTTCTAAAAAAAATAATTAGTGGGAGATAAATATTGGCAAGTCTGCCTCCGTGCCAGTCCTGTGTGTGGCATCTGTCTCTCATTGTGTGCCACCGAAAACCAGTGTGTGATACTTGGCCTTTTTTTTTTTTGGGTACATTCTCCCTTTTCAAAAAAAAAAAAAATTAGTGGGAGATAAATATTGGCAAGTCTGCCTCCGTGCCAGTCCTGTGGGTGGCATCTCTCTCTCATTGTGTGCCACCGAAAACCAGTGTGTGATACTTGGCCTTTTTTTGGGGGGGGTACATTCTCCCTTTTCAAAAAAAAAAAAGTGGGAGATAAATATTGGCAAGTCTGCCTCCGTGCCATTGCTGTGGGTGGTAGAGGGAAGAGTGCCAGGGAGGCTAGTCCTGATCTGGCACACCCCAATAAGTTTGCTAAGTTGGCAGATGAGGGGGGTGCCAGTAAAGGGGTAGCATTGCTGCAGCCAGGCATGTCCTCTGAAAGCCAGAGGAGTGACTGCTCCAGTAAGGAGGGAAAAAGGAGAGCAGGGCAGGCCAGACAGGTGTTGGTAGTGGGGGACTCAATTATTAGGGGAACAGATAGGGCAATCTGTCACAAAGACAGGGATCGTCGGACGGTGTGCTGCCTACCTGGCGCTCGAGTCCGACACATCGCTGATCGGGTGGACAGATTACTGGGAGGGGCTGGTGAGGACCCAGCGGTCATGGTGCACATTGGCACAAATGACAAAGTTAGAGGTAGGTGGAAGGTCCTTAAAGATGATTTCAGGGAATTAGGCTGCAAGCTGAAAGCAAGGACCTCCAACGTGGTATTTTCCGAAATACTGCCTGTACCACGTGCCACGCCAGAGAGGCAACGGGAGATTAGGGAGGTTAATAAGTGGCTCAAGAATTGGTGTAGGAAGGAGGGGTTTGGGTTCCTGCAGAACTGGGCCGACTTCTCAGTTGGCTACAGGCTCTACGCTAGGGACGGGCTGCACCTCAATGGGGAAGGTGCAGCTGTGCTGGGGGAGAAAATGGTTAGAAGGTTTAAACTAGGGATTGGGGGGGAGGGTATTCATTTTATAGGAGGGGAAGATAGTGCAGATAGAGACCTGGGCACAAATAAGGAAGTTGGGGGTGGCGGTGGCATGGGGGGTGGGGTTAGAACAGTTAGTAATTTAAGAAAGAATAGAGGTACAGAGAGTAACATAAAGTGCATGTATACTAATGCCAGAAGCCTCGCCAACAAAATGGACGAATTAGAACTAATGTTGTTGGAGCATAATTATGACATGGTGGGGATATCTGAGACGTGGCTGGATGAGAGCCATGACTGGGCTGTTAACTTGCAGGGCTATAGCCTGTTCAGAAATGACCGTACAGATAAGCGAGGGGGTGGGGTGTGTCTATATATAAAATCTTCCTTAAAACCCATCCTGCGTGATAATATAGGTGAATCTAATGAAAATGTAGAGTCCCTGTGGGTGGAGATAAGGGGAGGGGGAAAAAATAATAAATTACTGATAGGGGTTTGTTATAACTCTCCAAAACTAATGGAAGCAATGGAGAATATCCTCGTAAAGCAAATAGATGAAGCTGCGAATCAAGGAGAAGTCATTATTATGGGGGACTTCAACTACCCTGAAATAGATTGGGGAACAGAAACCTACAGTTCCAGCAAAGGTAATCGGTTTTTGACAACTATGAGAGACAATTACCTTTCACAACTGGTTCAGGACCCAACAAGGAGGGGGGCACTGCTAGACCTAATATTAACCAACAGGCCAGACCGCATATCAAATATAAGGGTTGGGGGTCACTTGGGGAATAGTGATCACAAAATAATAAGTTTTCATGTAACCTTTAATAAGATGGGTAGTTAGGGGGGTGACAAGGACACTAAACTTCAGGAGGGCAAATTTCCAACGGATGAGAGAGGATCTTGGTGCAATTAACTGGGACGATATCCTGAGACACAAAAATACACAAAGAAAATGGGAGACATTTATTAGCATCCTGGATAGGACCTGTGCACAGTATATACCGTATGGGAATAAACATACTAGAAATAGGAGGAAACCAATATGGCTAAATAGAGCTGTAAGGGGCGCAATAAGGGACAAAAAGAAAGCATTTAGAGAATTAAAGGAAGTAGGTAGTGAGGAGGCATTAAATAAATACAGAAAATTAAATAAATTCTGTAAAAAGCAAATCAAGGCAGCAAAGATTGAGACAGAGAGACTCATTGCCAGAGAGAGTAAAAATAATCCCAAAATATTCTTTAACTATATAAATAGTAAGAAACTAAAAAATGACAGTGTTGGCCCCCTTAAAAATAGTCTGGGTGAAATGGTGGATGAGGATGAGGAAAAAGCCAATATGCTAAATGACTTTTTTTCATCAGTATTTACAAAAGAAAATCCCATGGCAGCCAATATGACTAGTGATAAAAATTCCCCATTAAATGTCACCTGCTTAACCCAGCAGGAAGTACAGCGGCGTCTAAAAATAACTAAAATTGACAAATCTCCGGGCCCGGATGGGATACACCCCCGAGTACTGCAGGAACTAAGTACAGTCATTGATAGACCATTATTTTTAATCTTTAAAGACTCCATAATAACAGGGTCTGTACCACAGGACTGGCGTATAGCAAATGTGGTGCCAATATTCAAAAAAGGGGCAAAAACTGAACTCGGTAATTATAGGCCAGTAAGCTTAACCTCTACTGTGGGTAAAATCCTGGAGGGCATTCTAAGGGATGCTATGCTGGAGTATCTGAAGAGGAATAACCTCATGACCCAGTATCAGCACGGGTTTACTAGGGACCGTTCATGTCAGACTAATTTGATCAGCTTCTATGAAGAGGTAAGTTCCGGACTGGACCAAGGGAACCCAGTGGACGTAGTATATATGGACTTTTCCAAAGCTTTTGATACGGTGCCACACAAAAGGTTGTTACATAAAATGAGAGTAATGGGGATAGGGGAAAATATGTGTAAGTGGGTTGAGAGCTGGCTCAGGGATAGGAAACAAAGGGTGGTTATTAATGGAGCACACTCGGACTGGGTCACGGTTAGCAGTGGGGTACCACAGGGGTCAGTATTGGGCCCTCTTCTTTTTAACATATTTATTAATGACCTTGTAGGGGGCATTCAGAGTAGAATTTCAATATTTGCAGATGACACTAAACTCTGCAGGGTAATCAATACAGGGGAGGACAATTTTATATTACAGGATGATTTATGTAAACTAGAAGCTTGGGCTGATAAATGGCAAATGAGCTTTGATGGGGATAAATGTAAGGTCATGCACTTGGGTAGAAGTAATAAGATGTATAACTATGTGCTTAATTCTAAAACTCTGGGCAAAACCGTCAATGAAAAAGACCTGGGTGTATGGGTGGATGACAAACTCATATTCAGTGGCCAGTGTCAGGCAGCTGCTACAAAGGCAAATAAAATAATGGGATGTATTAAAAGAGGCATAGATGCTCATGAGGAGAACATAATTTTACCTCTATACAAGTCACTAGTTCGACCACACTTAGAATACTGTGCACAGTTCTGGTCTCCAGTGTATAAGAAAGACATAGCTGAACTGGAGCGGGTGCAGAGAAGAGCATCCAAGGTTATTAGAGGACTGGGGGGTCTGCAATACCAAGATAGGTTATTACACTTGGGGCTATTTAGTTTGGAAAAACGAAGACTAAGGGGTGATCTTATTTTAATGTATAAATATATGAGGGGACAGTACAAAGACCTTTCTGATGATCTTTTTAATCATAGACCTGAGACAGGGACAAGGGGGCATCCTCTACGTCTGGAGGAAAGAAGGTTTAAGCATAATAACAGACGCGGATTCTTTACTGTAAGAGCAGTGAGACTATGGAACTCTCTGCCGTATGATGTTGTAATGAGTGATTCATTAATTAAATTTAAGAGGGGACTGGATACCTTTCTGGAAAAGTATAATGTTACAGGGTATATACACTAGATTCCTTGATAAGGCGTTGATCCAGGGAACTAGTCTGATTGCCGTATGTGGAGTCGGGAAGGAATTTTTTTCCCCATGGTGGAGTTACTCTTTGCCACATGGGGTTTTTTTGCCTTCCCCTGGATCAACATGTTAGGGCATGTTAGGTTAGGCTATGGGTTGAACTAGATGGACTTACAGTCTTCCTTCAACCTTAATAACTATGTAACTATGTAACTATCTCTCTCTCATTGTGTGCCACCGAAAACCACTGTGTGATACTTGGCCATTTTTTTTTTTTTAATAAATTCTCCCTTTTCAAAAAAAAAATAATTAGTGGGAGATAAATATTGGCAAGTCTGCCTCCGTGCCAGTCCTGTGTGTGGCATCTGTCTCTCATTGTGTGCCACCGAAAACCAGTGTGTGATACTTGGCCATTTTTTTTTTTTTGGGGTACATTCTCCCTTTTCAAAAAAAAAATAATTAGTGGGAGATAAATATTGGCAAGTCTGCCTCCGTGCCAGTCCTGTGTGTGGCATCTGTCTCTCATTGTGTGCCACCGAAAACCACTGTGTGATACTTGGCCATTTTTTTGGGGGGGGTACATTCTCCCTTTTCTAAAAACAAATTAGTGGGAGATAAATATTGGCAAGTCTGCCTCCGTGCCATTGCTGTGGGTGGCATCTGTCTCTCATTGTGTGCCACCGAAAACCACTGTGTGATACTTGGCCATTTTTTTTGGGGGGGGGTAAATTCTCCCTTTTAAAAAAAAAATAATAGTGGGAGATTAAGATTGGCATTTCTGCTTGAGTGCTGGTCCTGTGTGTGCCATCTGTCTCAAATTATTGGGGCACAGAAAACCTAGTGTGTAACATTGGGCCTGATTTTCCTTTCAGTGTCAGGCACCTATAAAGGTATATATAAATCCTACAGAAGTTTGAGTTCACCTTATAAGTTGTTTTACAGTAACAAATAGCGTTACTTTGGTTACGTTTTGCAAACAATGAGGAAGTCTAGTGGAAGAGGTCGTGGCCGTGGGCGGTCATTGTCAGCTAGTAATGATGGTAGTGGTGGTGGAGCATCAGGTGGTCGTGGTAAAAGCAGTACAGCACCTAAGTCTCGAGTTGTTGAGCCAGGTTCGTTGTCTGGCTACACAAGGCCTCGAACGCTCTCTTTTCTGGGAGTAGGAAAACCACTTTTGAAGCCGGAGCAGGAAGAACAAGTATTGGCTTTCATTGCTGACTCTGCCTCTAGCTCTTTCGCCTCCTCCTCGGAAAGTGCCAAATGTCAGAGCAGTGCATCGTCAGTGGATGCTCCCGGACAGGAACAAGTCGCTTCCTTGTGTCCTTCACTAAAAACAACAGTGAAGGATGCGTCAGTCGACACAACAGGTTACTCCATGGAGCTCTTTACACATAACGTTCCTGGGTTAGACAGTGAAACAGTTAACAGGCCATGCCCATTAGAAGTTGAATCGGACATGGAGTGCACAGATGCACAGCCACAGCCAGATTACTATGCTGTTCCTTTGACTCAGACCAGAACATTGCCCTCGCAGTGTACTGAGGCAGAATCAAACCCAGCGGAGACTATGGTGCCCCGTCACGAACGCTATATCACCGGCTTACACGGTGACACAGACGAAGTTGCACACGACATAGAAGAGGAGGTCATAGATGACCCAGTTGTGGACCCCGATTGGCAGCCATTGGGGGAACAGGGTGCAGGCGGCAGTAGTTCTGAAGCGGAGAAGGAGGAGCCGCAGCAGGCATCAACATCACAACAGGTTCCATCTACCGGGCCCGTATCTGGCTAAAAACGCGTGGCAAAACCAAAACCAGTTGGAGGACAGCGTGGCCATCCAGTTAAAGAAGCTCAGTCTGCAATGCCTGAAAAGGTATCCGATAGTAGAAAGAGTGCAGTCTGGCATTTTTTTAAACAACATCCAAATGATCAGCGCAAAGTCATCTGTCAAAAATGTTCAACTACCTTAAGCAGAGGTCAGAATCTTAAAAGTCTAAATACAAGTTGCATGCATAGACATTTATCCACCATGCATTTGCAAGCCTGGACTAACTACCAAACGTCCCTAAAGGTTGCAGCACCCTCGGCCAATGAAGCTAGTCAGCAACGCTACATCCCTTCCCTCCCTGTAAGCCGACCATTTCCCACACCACCTGCAGTATCTGTGCAGCTTTCGTCGCCAGGCCAAAGCAGTCAGGGAATCACCAGGTTAGTAGTAGGAAACACTGCATGTAGGGCACCGGCAAGAATACCATCTCCAACCCTCTCTCAGTCACCCATGTACACCGGCACCACCGCTAGTTCCACGATCTCCAGCTCTCCAGTCCAGCTCACCCTACATGAGACTCTTGTTAGGAAAAGGAAGTACTCATCCTCGCATCCGCGTACACAGGGTTTGAACGCCCACATTGCTAGACTAATCTCATTAGAGATGATGCCCTACCGGTTAGTTGAAAGCGAAGCTTTCAAAGCGCTGATGGACTACGCTGTACCACGCTACGAGCTACCCAGTCGGCACTTCTTTTCTAGAAAAGCCATCCCAGCCCTCCAACAGCATGTTAAAGACCGCATCGTCCATGCACTCAGGCAGTCTGTGACTACAAAGGTGCACCTGACAACAGATGCATGGACCAGTAGGCATGGCCAGGGACGTTACGTGTCCATCACGGCACACTGGGTGAATGTGGTGGATGCAGGGTCCACAGGGGACAGCAATATTGGGATAGTTCTGCCTAGCCCACGGTCAAGGAAAGAGTTGGCTGTAGGCGTTCGCCCCCCTCCTCCTCTTCCTCCTCCTCATGCAGAAGCGAGAGCTCGCCACAGACCGCAGTCGCACATCCCCTCCATCCGTTCGCCACTGTTGCACACCAGGTGTGCCATTATGGGACAGCTAGTGGCAAGTGTCAGCAGGCTGTATTGGCAATGAAGTGTTTGGGCGACAACAGACACACCGCGGAAGTTCTGTCCGAGTTCTTGCAGAATGAAACTCAGTCATGGCTGGGCACTGTACATCTTGAGGCAG
This sequence comes from Ranitomeya variabilis, assembly GCF_051348905.1. Lineage (NCBI taxonomy): Eukaryota > Metazoa > Chordata > Amphibia > Anura > Dendrobatidae > Ranitomeya > Ranitomeya variabilis. Next base: position 35,523,774 of record NC_135232.1, on the reverse strand, counting down.
GCAAGGTAGTGAGTGATAACGGAAGGAATTTCATGGCTGCCATAGCCCTTTCCCAACTGAAACACATTCCTTGCCTGGCTCACACCTTAAACCTGGTGGTGCAGTGCTTCCTGAAAAGTTAGCCGGGGCTACCCGACCTGCTCCTCAAAGTGCGCAGACTTTGCTCGCATATCCGCCGTTCGCCCGTACACTCCAGCCGTATGCAGAACTATCAGCGGTCTTTGAACCTTCCCCAGCATCGCCTAATCATCGACGTTGCAACAAGGTGGAACTCCACACTGCACATGCTTCAGAGACTGTGCGAACAGAGGCGTGCTGTTATGTTTTTGTGGGAGGATACACATACACGGGCAGGCAGTTGGATGGCAGACATGGAGTTGTCAGGTGTGCAGTGGTCAAAGCTACAAGACCTGTGTCAAGTCCTTCAGTGTTTTGAGGAATGCACACGGCTGGTTAGTGCAGACAACGCCATAATAAGCATGAGCATCCCCCTAATGCGTCTGCTGATGCAAAGTTTGACGCACATAAAGGAGCAGGCGTCTGCAGCCGAGGAAGAGGAAAGCCTTGATGACAGTCAGCCATTGTCAGGTCAGGGCCGTGTAGAGGACGCTGTAGCGGGCGAAGAGGAGGAGGAGGACGAGAGGAGGAGGAGGACGAGGAGGATGATGGGGATGAGTACTTTTTGAATGAGGAAGCTTCTCCTGGGCCAACAGAAATTAGTGGCGTTGCAAGGCCGGGTTCTGTTTTTTTAAGTGAGACAAGTGACGTAGATTTGCCTGTAACTGCCCCTCCAACCAGCACAACCGCAGATTTGACAACTGGAACTTTGGCCCACATGGCGGATTATGCCTTACGTATCCTCAAAAGGGACACACGCATTATTAAAATGATGAGCGATGACGATTACTGGTTGGCCTGCATCCTTGACCCTCGCTATAAAGGCAAATTGCAAAATATTATGCCACATGAGAACCTAGAACAAATCTTAGCAACCAAACAAGGTACTCTTGTAGACCGTTTGATTCAGGCATTCCCAGCACACAGCGCCGGTGATGGTTCTCACACAAGCTGCAGGGGGCTACATGGCAGAGGTGTTAGAGGTGTACAGATCAGAAGTGGCGTTGGACAGAGGGGTTTTCTGACCAGGTTGTGGAGTGATTTCGCAATGACCGCAGACAGGACAGGTACTGCAGCATCTATTCAAAGTGACAGGAGACAACATTTGTCCAGTATGGTTACTATTTTGCATCCCTTATCGATGTTCTCCCTCAACCGTCATTCCCATTTGATTACTGGGCATCCAAATTAGACACCTGGCCTGAATTGGCAGAATATGCGTTGCAGGAGCTTGCTTGCCCAGCAGCTAGTGTGCTATCAGAAAGAGTATTCAGTGCTGCTGGTTCAATATTAACCGAAAAAAGGACTCGTCTGGCTACCCAAAATGTGGATGATCTCACCTTCATTAAAATGAACCACTCCTGGATTTCAAATTATTTTGCCCCACCTTTCCCGGCTGACACCTAGCTTTCCTATAAAAAGGTCTTTCTTGTGGACTGGTCTTACTGAGTGTTCCAATCTCTTAATTTGCTGCAGCTGTTTGACCAGCATACGACATGTTTACACCTCCCCCAATGGGAAAACTCCCCCCAAGGGGCCGTGGTCTCGACACTTGGCGCAAGCACCCGTTAGTCACAGTGCTGTTTGTCAGAAGAGGTGGGTGTGCTCGCTTTTGGTCGACGGCACTGCCACTGGGTCCCTCATAGTACAATGTAGTGTCTCTGGCGGTGGTGGTGCGCACCCAACGTCAGACACACCGTTGTAACATGAGGGGCCCTGGGGCGGTACCGCCGGCCACAAGTTCCCCCCCCCAGCTCAAACTGTGCTCTACCACGTGCAAAATTATCTCGCACAGCTCCACCAATGTTTAGTCTATGCGCTGACATCATTCAATGCCTGGCACTGACAAACAATACCAATTTGTTGACATCTATGATGCTAGTTAAAGTAGTCTGGGTCAGTGTCCTATATTGACACCAGTAAATACTAATTTACTGCCAAATTACTTTGTCATAAACTCTGCAGATGAGCCCACCCCTGTACCTAAGCATGCCACCCTTTTTTATTTATAGTTGTTTTGCGAGACATTAACATCTATTTATTTTTTGGGAGTACTAACTGTGTCAGACACTCCTTGCAATACTCATCCACTGACCACAATGCTGCCTGCCTGTGTATCCATGTAACCGATTTAAAACTGCCATGAGCCTATTGTTTGTTATTTTAGGCCTTTGTTAGCCTGTCTGCGGTCCCTACTTGCAATACTCCTCCACTGACCACAATGCTGCCTGGAGTGCCTGCCTGTGTATCCATGTAACCGATTTAAAACTGCCATGAGCCTATTGTTTGTTATTTTAGGACTTTGTTAGCCTGTCTGCGGTCCCTACTTGCAATACTCCTCCACTGACCACAATGCTGCCTGCCTGTGTATCCATGTAACCGATTTAAAACTGCCATGAGCCTACTGTTTGTTATTTTAGGCCTTTGTTAGCCTGTCTGCGGTCCCTACATGCAATACTCCTCCACTGACCACACCAATGCTGCCCGTGTACCCCTGGAACCTATTTAAAAGTTCATAGAGCCTAGTTATATTTTTTTTTTACTATTAATAAGGCCATGATGGACTACGCTGTACCACGCTACAAGCTAACCAGTCGACACTTCTTTTGCGAGAAAAGCCATCCCAGCCCTCCACCAGCATGTAAAAGACCGCATTGTCCATGCACTCTGGCAATTTGTGAGTACAAAGGTGCACCTGACAACAGACGCATGGACCTGTAGGCATGGCCACGGAAGGTTACGTGTCCATTATGGCGCAATGGGTTAATGTGGTGGATGCATGGTCCACAGGGGACAGCCTACTAAGTCTGTCTGCAGTCCCTAATTCAAATTGTCCTCCACTGTCTAAATCGGAGCTTCAACCTTCTGGCTTTCGGCCTATAGTATCAGAAATTAAACTGCATTTGGCCTTCAACTTTGGTTACGGCCTACTAACGGTGTCTGCCGCTCCCTGGTGTTGTTCTCCACTGTATAAAGCTGAGCTTCCACCTTCTGGCTTTCGGCCTATAGTATCAGATATTAAACTGCATTTGGCCTTCAACTTTGGTTACGGCCTACTAACGGTGTCTGCCGCTCCCTGGTGTTTGTCCTCAACTGAATAAAGCTGAGCTTCAACCTTCTGGCTCTCATTAAGTGCTGTTTTTTAAAAACTTGGTGGTTAGGCCCTACTAACGGTGTCTGCCCCTCCCTGGTGTTGACCTCCACTGTATAAAGCTGAGCTTCAACCTTCTGGCTCTCATTAAGTGCTGTTTTTTAAAAAAATTGGTGGTTAGGCCCTACTAACGGTGTCTGGCCCTCCCTGGTGTTGACCTCCACTGTACAAAGCTGAGCTTCAACCTTCTGGCTCTCATTAAGTGCTGTTTTTTAAAAAACTTGGTGGTTGCAGCCTACTAACGGTGTCTGCCCCTCCCTGGTGTTTGTCCTCAACTGAATAAAGCTGAGCTTCAACCTTCTGGCTCTCATTAAGTGCTGTTTTTTAAAAAATTGGTGGTTAGGCCCTACTAACGGTGTCTGGCCCTCCCTGGTGTTTGTCCTCAACTGAATAAAGCTGAGCTTCAACCTTCTGGCTCTCATTAAGTGCTGTTTTTTAAAAACTTGGTGGTTACGGCCTACTAACGGTGTCTGCCGCTCCCTGGTGTTGTTCTCCACTGTATAAAGCTGAGCTTCCACCTTCTGGCTTTCAGCCTATAGTATCAGATATTAAACTGCATTTGGCCTTCACCTTTGGTTACGGCCTACTAACGGTGTCTGCCGCTACCTGGTGTTGTTCTCCACTGTATAAAGCTGAGCTTCAACCTTCTGGCTCTCATTAAGTGCTGTTTTTTAAAAACTTGGTGGTTACGGCCTACTAACGGTGTCTGCCGCAGCCTGGTGTTGTTCTCTACTGTATAAAGCTGAGCTTCCACCTTCTGGCTTTCGGCCTATAGTATCAGATATTAAACTGCATTTGGCCTTCACCTTTGGTTACGGCCTACTAACGGTGTCTGCCGCTCCCTGGTGTTGTTCTCCACTGTATAAAGCTGAGCTTCAACCTTCTGGCTCTAATTTTTTTTTTTTTTTTTAAGTGCTGGTTGGGGCATAATACCTCTGTTTGCTGCTCCCTGGTGTTGACCTCAACTGAATAAAGCTGTGCTTCAACCTTCTGGCTCTCATTAAGTGCTGTTTTTTAAAAAACTTGGTGGTTAGGGCCTACTAACGGTGTCTGCCCCTCCCTGGTGTTTGTCCTCAACTGAATAAAGCTGAGCTTCAACCTTCTGGCTCTCATTAAGTGCTGTTTTTTAAAAACTTGGTGGTTAGGGCCTACTAACGGTGTCTGCCCCTCCCTGGTGTTGTCCTCCACTGTATAAAGCTGAGCTTCATTCTTTAGGCTTTTGGCCTAAAGTATCAGATATTAAACTGCATTTGGCCTATTAGTGTGTTTGGGCCCTTAAAACAGTGTCTGCTGCTCCTGGGTTTGCTACTCCACTGAACAAAGCAATGCCGCCTGTTTAGTCCTGTTACCAATTTTGAACTGCATTTAGCCTACTTTATTCTTTGGCCCTATATCTGTTTCCTCCTCATCCTGCCCATTGCCCAGCCACTGCTAGATGAGTCTGCTGGTACATTGACCTAGAACACTACATTCCCCTTGCACTCTACACAGCCAGAATCTGACCCTGCTGAAAGTAAGGTTCCCCTTCCCGCATGTTATACCACCTTACACAGGGACAAAGAGGAAGGTGCAGATGAAAGGTGGGGGGGGCATACTCGTTGGCGACGTCACTGGCACAGGGCCCCTCAGAGTACGCAAAAGTGTTGCTGCTGGTGGGAGGCGCCCCCGCCATGCAAACACACTGCTGTACTTTGAGGGGCCCTGTGCCAGTGCCAATGCGAACGAGTGGGCCCCCCCTGCTTGCTCAGGATCACAGCACTTGCAACGTTGAAATACTTACCTCTCCCTGCTCCACCGCCGTGACGTAGTCCACGATTCCTGGGCCCACTAAAACCTTGAACCAGCCCTACCCCCCACAACTTTTGCCAAATGACCCCCAAGTTCCAATGAACAACTATTATTATAAAGTTAATTAAGATTGGCAAGCTTCAGAAACAAGAATGGATGTTTTTGGCATTAAAATGGGCACTGTAGGTGTTTTCCTGGCCTCCACTCACTGCCGACTATGCTTCCCCATTGACTTGCATTGGGTTTCGTGTTTCGGTCGATCCCCGACTTTTAGCGATAATCGGCCAACTGCACTCGACTCGACTCTGGACAAAGTCGGGTTTCACAAAACCCGACTCGATCTTAAAAAAATGAAAGTCGCTCAACCCTAACGTCGATCTCTGAACCACATGCCACCCTTAAAGACAAGATTAATATCCACAGGTTGGTTGGCCAGAAATACATCACCTTCATAGGCCTCCCTGCACTCCTTCCACAAGTCCTGATCGTGGATAACTCCGATGAAATTGGCATCAGATAGAATGGTCTTGGATGGGGCTCCAGGTACGGAATCCGCAGCATGGATTCGGGATAAAGCATCAGCCTTCCCATTACGAGAACCTGGACAGTACGAGATAACAAAGTTAAATTGATTTAAAAATAAATTCCAATGAGCCTGATGAGGAGAAAGACATCTAGGAACTCTAGATTGCGATGGTCAGTTAGCACTATGATCTGTTGTGCAGCTCCTTGCAGATGATGCCTCCATTCTTTGAAAGCCGCAATAATAGCCAGCAATTCCTTGTCTCCCACATCGTAATTCTTCTCTGCTGAGGTTAGTCTATGGGAAAAGAAAGCACAAGGATGTAGCAGACCCTTCTCTCCAGTTCTTTGGGAGAGAAGAGCCCCCAAAGCATTATCAGAAGCGTCCACCTCCACAATGAAAAGAATTATTGGATCTGGGTGTATCAACAGCGGTGCTGATGTGAAACAGATTTAAGCCGATCAAAAGCTTCTTGAGCCTGTGATGACCACTTAAAGGGCTTTTTCTTCTTTGTCAAGGAAGTAATGGGACGGACAATATCAGAAAAATTTCGAATGAAGCGTCTGTAGAAATTTGCAAAACCAATAAAACGTTGGACCTCCTTAACGTTCTTGGGTACCGGCCAGTCAAGGATAGCCTGAATCTTACCAGATTCCATGTTCAGCCCCTGGGGAGAGATGATATAACCTAAGAACTGTATCTCAGAATGATGGAACTCGCATTTCTCCGGCTTAATATACAGATGGTTCTCTTTCAGACGTCTTAAAACAGTTTTGACATGTTCTTCATGTTCCTGTAGAGAGTCAGAAAAGATTAGTATATCGTCCAAATAGATCACTACAAACTGGTCCAACAAATCTCTGAAAATGTCATTAGCAAGGTGTTGAAATGTTGCAGGGGCGTTACAAAGCCCGAAAGGCATCACAAGAGATTCAAAGTGTCCATACCGGCATCTGAATGCTGTGTTCCACTCATCCCCTGGACGACTACGCACCAAATTATAAGCCCCACGTAGATCCAGTTTAGAGAACACCTTAGAATAGCGGACTCTTTCCAGTAATTCGTGAATCAGAGGCAAAGGGTAAGGGTTTTGTACGGTTACCTTATTGAGTTCTCGATAGTCAACACAGGGTCTCAGGGTCCTATCCTTCTTTACAAAAAAGATAGGTGCCCCTGCTGGTGAGGAAGAAGGACGTATGAAGCCTTTGGCCAGATTTTCATCATTATACTCTTTTAAGGCTTGAAGCTCAGGTGCCGCCAAAGGGTATACGTTACCAAAAGGAATGGCTGCCCTGGGAAGCAGCTCAATGGGACATTCATAATGCCTGTGTGAAGGAAGCTGATCTGCATTCTTCTTGTCACAGATGTCAGAGAACTCTTTATAAGCTGGAGGTAAAGAAAATACCTGTACATGTGGTTCCGTAGCCGTGGACTCAGGGACAGCTTCTGTTAACACTGAGTTGCTCCTTGTTGGGAAGATAATCTCCTTGGTCTCCCAGTTGATAATTGGGTTTTGAGAACGCAACCAAGGAATGCCTAAAATCACAGGAAAATGAGGAGAAGAAATTAGCAAGAAAGAAAGTTGCTCCTGATGATTAGGCTCCAACAAAATTTCAAGGGGTACGGTCTCCTGATCCACAGGCCCAGAGATTAAAGGTGACCCATCCACTGTTTCCATGGTAATTGGAGAGGCTCTTTGCTGAATTTTAATACCATGTTCCTTGGCAAATGCGATATCCATGAAATTGCCACCTGCACCAGAGTCAATCATAGCTGAACTGGAAATCCACTGTCCTGAACAAAGGATCTTAATAGGGAGAGAACAGTGAGAGTTCTTTTCCTTCAGCTCCTTGGGGGGTGAAGTCATAGAAAGTGAATGGAATACAGCGTTTAAAGGCAGGCTACATTCAGAGATGTCAGATTCATCATCACAGTTGTCATACTCCCCTATTGCTGCTAGCACCTTGTTAGGCCGTCTAGGACACTTAGGACAATTGATCAAGAAATGGTCAGACTGGCCGCAATAGAAACATAGACTTTCACGCAGGCGATGCTCCCGGAGCTCATTTATCTCGCGCCTCTGAACGGAATCAATTTGCATGGGCACCTCCTCCACCTCCCGAGAGGTTTTACCTGCAGGCTCTTTGGAAGGAAGGGAAAAGTTAGAAACACGGTTATATGCAGCAAATTTCTCCTGCCTACGCTCAATAAGGTGAATGTCTATGCGCACACAATGCAGTATAAATGTCTCTAGCTCTTGTGGTGACTCAGAGCGGGCTAGATTATCTTTTACAATACTAGACAGACCCCTTTTAAAAATAGGCAATTGTGCATAACTGTGCCAGTTGGTATCTACCACCAATCTCCTGAATTCAGTGGCATACTCAGTAACAGAATGTTTAGCCTGGCGTAAAGACAACAAAGCAGATTCAGCGGTTGCACAGCAATTAGGGTCATCAAACATTAATGCCATAGCGGCCAAGAAATCATCCAAGTCATTTAACCGTGGGTCACGAGACTCAATCATCGGATTCGCCCAGGCGAGCGCTCGTGAGGTCAGTAGCATTATTACACACAATACTTTGGATCTATCAGTAGGAAAACGGTCAGCATGCACATCAAAATATAGAACAAAAGAAAGTCCAGCTCACCACAATCGACATTCCTGGAAACTCGGAGCACGGAACCGCTGTGTCAGGGCGTGAACAAACAGGAAAAGGAAGGAGATCCAGCTCAACGATATAGTGAAAAAAATCCGTAACTTTATTCACTTCAAATCATATAGGATGAAGGACGTAACATCAGCAAGCAATAAGAATAAAAACAAGATCCAAGATCAACGCGTTTCTGGTGACAAAGCACCCTTAGTCATGACTAAGGGTGCTTTGTCACCAGAAACGCGTTGATCTTGGATCTTGTTTTTATTCTTATTGCTTGCTGATGTTACGTCCTTCATCCTATATGATTTGAAGTGAATAAAGTTACGGATTTTTTTCACTACATCAAAATATAGCATACATTGATTCACAAAGCCACGAAATTTGTCGCGATCACCATTAAATCTGAATGGGGGCAACTTAGGTGGGCCAGCTGGTGGCAGTTGCCCAGAGGGTAAAGTCACTTGTGCAGCTATTTGCGTGCTTATGTCCTGAAAAGCCTGTCCATACTTGGACTCTATGCCATCAAGTTTGTTTTCCTGGGCTGCCATGCGGTTGCTGAAGTCCTGCAAAGTTTGTCCAAACACTTGTTGATTGTGTTCACAGCATCCAAACTTCTTTTGCAGACCTCCCACATCTTTCTGCAGTGATCTAATTATGGAAAACACCTGCTCTAATTTGCTTTCTGCAGTCATTGTTCCAGCAGTCTCCTTTTTTTTTATGCTAGAGTATCCTGTAATAATTATAGGGGATAACTCAGGAGACTCTTTGCGTGGAACAAGACAACTACAGGACACAGTTTTATAAGTGGTAAAGTCTATATTATCACACGGTGATTCAAACAGGTGCAGAGAGAAACTCAAGTCCACAACACTTGGTGCAAATAATAAATGCAGCTTAGCAGTCTGTAGTAAACTTCAAAGGAAAATGCAATCAAGCAGAAAGTCTATGAAGCACAGTTATTCTTGAGGATACGTGACACGAATAAATCCTTGTCTTAGTCCAGGCACAGATAGATATGCTTATTAGGCAGTTCAAATCATATCTTAGCTCAACCAGGGAGGCCTGGTTAATAGTCTCAGGTTATTGCAAAGCAGCAACAGCTTACATGTCTAGCAAATGCAGATAGAAGTAAACACGAACAGCAGATGAAGGAGGGTTACTGGAAACTTGTGTGTGCAGCAGGAACTCAGAGCAGAGTAGCAGGATCACCACACAGGTTCACAGGAGCAGGTGTATAGCCAGGGAGTAATCAGAGGTCAGGAGCTGGATGCAAGGCAGAATACTCTAGCACAGACTGAAGGCTGGGGTGGAGTTTTACAGCAGGAGACACAGTGCACATGAGACCAAAGACGCCATCTTGAAAAAGGGCAGTAATGCACAAAAGGTAAAAAATGTTCAGAGTCCTGACATGTTCTGTCCCACACCGTAATCCATGTCTGGGGATAAATAGTTTTCAACCTGGACTGTGCCAAGATGTGACAGTCCAGGCTGAGAACCACTGATGAATGAGTTGCTGCGAGATCCCTGCTAGCACAGTGAGAAAAAGCCTCATAGTGCATCGGTGAGTTCACCGTAGTTCACCGGGAGAAATTTCTCACAGTGAACTGTGCTGGACAATGAGCTCAGCGTTGCTCCATGAGACTTTATCACTGTGGTAGTGGGGATTTCACAGAGGTCACCGCAGTTCAGGGGCCCAGCTGGGAAAGCAACCTCAGTGATGTCCCTACTAGTCACTGACGCTGAGCTCGCAGCAGCTCGTTCACTGGTGGTTCTCAGCTGGGATGGTCGCATCTTGGCACTGTCCAGGTTGAAAACTGTTTATTCCCAGACATGTATTATGGCGTGAGACAGAACGATGGACAGGTGAGGGATATGGTTATTTTTTATTTTTATTTTATTACAGGAGACAAAGGCTTCAATGGAATGAGCGATGATATGTGAATGATTTAATTTATAAACATTAAAAGAGTCTGTGTTATTCTTTCAATTAAAGGACTTTATTTTGGCTCTGTGCTTATTTACAATACAACTATAGGATTAGTAATGGAGAGGTGTCTTATAGGCTTGATGTCATCAGACAATACAAAGGTGGCATCAGCCCCACAAATATGAACCCCAATTTGCACCGCTACAGGGCAAGTGGGAAGAGCCGGGCAAAGGGCCCAAATTGGCACATTTAATAGATGTGTCATTCTGGGTGGCTGCAGGCTCCTATTTTAAGGCTTGGGGGTCAATATACATGGCCCCTTACCAGCTTGAGATTACCAGCCTACAGGTTTCTGCTTTAGCAAGGCTGGTTGTCAAAAATGGGGGGACCCCACATCATTTTTTTATTGTTACTAATTTAAATAATTAAAAAAACAGTGTGGGGACAAAGAATCTTGCTAACGTCAACAGCTGAAGGTTGCAGCCCCCAGCAGTCAGTTTTGTCTGACTGGTCATCAAAAATACAGGGGAACCCACACCAGGTTTTTTTTACAAATATTTATTTAGAGCTCAGGTGCCGGCTTATGAATACTCCCTCCTGCTCACATTGTTATTTGCAGCGGCAGGCATAGGCTGATGGGAGCAGAAGTCCCATCAGTCGACGTCAGTGACCAGAGGTAAACTTTTTACCTCTGATCACAGCTTTGGGCTAATGCTGTCATTTGACAAGGTGGGGGAACCGCGGCTGTGTGACCGGTGGTAATGATTTTTCCACCAATCAGAAGCAGTGTTTGCCATGCTGTCATGCACATGTGAACAGATTTTTCCTTTACTGAAATAAGAAATGACAGTTTGTGCTTTCAAAATTCTGTTGCTAGGGAGGAGTAAGATGCATACACAAACATTCTAGGGAGGAGCAAGAGGCAGAGACAGACATTTTAGAGAGGAGATAGAGGCAGGCAGACACAGACATTCAAGGGAAGAGCTAGAGACAGACACAGACATTCTAGGGAGGAGCAAGAGGCAGACACAGACATTCTAGGGAGGAGCTAGAGGCAGACACAGACATTCTTGGGAGGAGCTAGAGGCAGAAACAGACATTCTAGGGAGGAGCTAGAAGCAGACACAGACATTCTAGGGAGGAGCTAGAAGCAGGTACAGAAATTCTAGGGAGGAGCTAGAGGCAGACACAGACATTGTAGGGAGGAGCTAGAGTCAGACAGACATTCTAGGGGAAGCTAGAGGCAGACATTCTAGGGAGGAGTTAGAGGTAGACAGAGACATTCTAGGGAGAAGCTAGAAGCATACACAGACATTCTAGGGAGGAGCTAGAGTCAGACAGACATCCTAGGGAGAAGCTAGAGGCAGAGACATTCTAGGGAGGAGCTAGAGATAGACATTCTAAGGATGAGTTAGAGGTATACACAGACATTCTAGAGAGAAGCTAGAGGCAGACACAGACACTCTAGGTAGGAGCTAGAGTCAGACAGACATTCTAGGGAGAAGCTAGAGGCAGAGACATTCTAGGGAGGAGTTAGAGGCAGACACACACATTCTAGGGAGGAGCTAGAGACAGACATTCTATGGATGAGTTAGAGGTATACACAGACATTGTAGGGAGGAGCTAGAGTCAGACAGACATTCTAGGGGAAGCTAGAGGCAGAGACAGACATTCTAGAGAGGAGCTAGAGGCAGACACAGACATTCTAGGGAGGAGCTAGAGGCCAACATAGACATTCTAGGAAGAAGCTAGAGGCAGACACAGACATTCTAGGGAGGAGCTAGAGGCAGACAGACATTCTAGGGAGGAGCTAGAGGCAGAAACAGACATTCTAGGGAGGAGCCAGAGGCAGACACAGACATTCTAGGAAGAAGCTAGAGGCAGACACAGACATTCTAGGGAGGAGCTAGAAGCAGACACAGACATTCTAGAGAGGAGCTAGAGGCAGATACAGACATTCTAGGAAGAAGCTAGAGGCAGACACAGACATTCTAGGGAGGAGCTAGAGGCAGACACAGACATTCTAGAGAGGAACTAGAGGCAGACACAGACATTCTAGGAAGAAGCTAGAGGCAGACACAGACATTCTAGGGAGGAGTTAGAGGCAGACACAGACATTCTAGGGAGGAGTTAGAGGCAGACACAGACATTCTAGGGAGGAGCTAGAGGCAGACAC